>NW_027411977.1:139672380-140393630 GCF_047663935.1 Musca autumnalis
TGACGTAGGAATAAAACATACCATAGTATTTGTGAACATTGAAAAATGGGATTACCAAGCAGGACTATAGGAAAAGTTTGGAGTTTCAATTAACTGACATAATTTCGCATATGCATTTATCTAATGAAATGCGATATATATACTAGTTCCCAAGCTTTGCCTTCGTCTGCCACAAAAACAACATTCAATACGCCTGAAGATCGGCTTAACCACCCGTGAACCGTAGCGTAATGGTTGAATGTGTGGGACTTCGGTAGACTCCTAATTTTTCAATGTATATAATAGGTCTAATAAGCTCAACTCGAAAGAGAATTAATTAAATATCACTATAAATGATCTTCGCCTTAATAAGGCAAAAATAAAAAATAATTTCAGCATGAGTCAGGCTGGGATTCGAACCTGGGTCTCCGACAACTGAGTGTCAAGGTTGCCGGCGTCTTAGCGTTCTGAGCCACCATCAACTTGTCAAAACATTAGTAGACAATAATTGATGATCAAAAATCTTCTGATATAGGAGAACAAATTACTAATGACGTAGGAATAAAACTTACCATAGTATTTGTGACCATTGAAAAATGGGATTACCAAGCAGGACTATAGGAAAAGTTTGGAGTTTCAATTAACTGACATAAGTTCACATATGCATTTATCTAATGAAGTACGATATATATACTAGCTCCCAAGCTTTGCCTTCGTCTGTCACAAAAACAACATTCAATGCGCCTGAAGATCGGCTTAACCACCCGTGAAACGCAGCGTAATGGTTGAATGTGTAGGGGCGCATTGTAGATACTGTGATGTTTTATTGTCGCTGGCACTTGATATTCAATGGTTGTACGCCTCTGATTCTGCTTTGTATCTCGCTTCTGTTAATTTGCATAGATGGTCTTGATCTGATGTCATAGTTATATTTTCAGCACTGTTAAGTGTAACATTACTGGTGTTTATGTTAACAAATTTGGTTCAGATGATTTTCAGTTGATGTAACAGAGAGTTGTGAATACTGCTCAGCCAGACGATCCCACAGGCTAACGTTAGCCTAGAGGGAGAGTCTCCGGCTACTATCCACCCGACCCAAGTTCGAATCCCGGTAGAAGCGGAATAGTTTTTTTGTTTATTAATTTTTTTTCCTTACTTATCCTTTTTATTAATTTTTTTTCGTTTTTTTGGAATTTGTGGTTGTTATACATGGAGTAGGTGTGAGAAACCCGTCACTAGGTGATCATTTCGATTCATGCTAAAGGAGGGTGGTTGGAAAGGGTGCTATAATTTCCCCTAGCTTAGAAGTGGTGAAAACTGATTTTATTATTTATCACCCCTTTCGTTGTGTTTGCTTTTTGTGCGACGCATACATTGACGTGAAAGTTTGATGGTAGTAATAAGATATTGCTATTTCACGTAGCCATATTTAATCTTGGAATAGTTGGGTTGTAATAGTTTTCAGCCATAGGTGCCCTGGGGTTGCTGAGCATACAAAAGGCGAAAACGGATGGGGCATAAGGCCTGTTTTGCTTCACCTTGACAGTCGTTTGAAGATCGCACCAACAGTGACCATAGAGTTTATGGTGTAAACGATTCCAATATTACCCCTTTGCCTGACATCCTTCTGCTTCATTTGCATTGGTAAAATATACCAAGCTTCGTTTTGGTGGATTCAGTTTCTCTTGAACCAATATTGAGAAAATCGATTGGAAGAAAATAACCGTGGAATCAATGAAGTGTGGTCATGGTGTTTGAGTTGCGGAGATGAAGGTGTTATCCTTTGCATCACCATAACCTCACCTTGCGGCGATTGGGTTCATTAAATTGTTTTTGTTTGTTGCTGACTTGTTACTCAGCTTTTCACAGAATTCTGTAATATTTCCGGAAGATATCATTTGCAAGCCGTTTTATAAAGATTCACTCGGTAAGACTGTATTGAATCAATGAAGCATCTCAATAAGTTGAGAACTAATGGTCTCCGTGTACCCCTTTTCGTGTGTTTACAGGATTCCCTCTTCCCCTAGGCCTTTCGTCTCCAACTATCAACAGTATTTTACAGTCTAAGGAGAACACAACTTGATGTTTGCATGATCAGTGGTTTTTGTACGTGCCAGAGAGCGGTGGTGTAAAATGCGTGAAATGCTGAAGAAAATTTGGTTGTAATTAGTAATATTCGTTAACCGCGAGTCGTTGATAGTTCAGTGAAACACTTGAAATTTGTTAACTTCTATCCAGTAAGCGTTAGATCTCCTTTGCAATATTGCAACTTTAACTAAAATTAATTATTTAGTACACTTGTGTCAGTCATAAAAATTGTTTGCCATTTTTGAGTGAAAAGAATAATATTGTTGGAGTATAATTGTGGTCGGAAGCATTTAACTTTAGCTGGTGAAACAAATGGCGGTATAATTGAGAGACATGTTCGTGATCAGTTAATGCACAGTGAGAGTGATGTTTACATAAGATAAATTTCAAATAAGAAAATTGGATCTGAAACAGAAAAAAAGAACTATTTGCGAATCATGTTAATAATTGAAACAGTGAGTGATTATTATAATGCTGTACAACGTACTTAAAAACTAATACCTGCCGGAGTTTGTGGAGAATATTGATCATTTAACACCCCTTGCCCTATCTGTGAAAGGCCTTTCAACGTGGGAGCTCCAGCAACAATCGAGTGAGTTTTATAATAGTTTTATTTAACAGAGCATCCACCGTAAAAATCACTTGGGTCGGAGAGAGAAACTAATCCCGTTATACCTCTCACACTGGACAATTGTTCATAATAAATTTATTTATTCCCACTTTTGTTTCAAATTGTATAAATAATTTTTGAATTTGAAAATCTTAAATTCCTTTTTTTTTCAAATTACCTAAGTGATTTTTTTGTGTGTACGCTCCTTTCAGTTTCCTGTTTCATATTGAAAGCTGTGCTGGATATGTTAATACCTTGGAGTTAACAGTTGATTTGCTGTTAACCTCAGCTCGTTTGCATGTTAATCGATTGATTGAGAATTAGAGTTTGAAAAGCACTGTTTGTTGGCTCGTAATTGGAGATTTGGTTTCCATAACAATGAATTTTGCAAAAATTAATTATGTATATTAATATATCCAAAACAGCTTTCTTCGTATCACGTTGCGGATTATTATATGGTTTGAACGAGTTCTTTTTATATCTGTGCGTATTTTTGATATATCTGATTTCGCCGAAATTTTAAATACCTAATCATAACTTTACTGCGTATGTGTGAGTGATTAAAACTACTGAGGTCAATGTACTCAGTCAGCTGATTTACTTTGCAAACTGTATAATGTTAAACTGAAATTAAACATACGAACATACATCCGTACGCGATCATCGTTAACATTTTGTCTTGATACCCAAGTAATTTGCTTCACCATTGAAAGTTTATGCGATCGAATTTGTCAAAAAGGTCAGTCGGACGCAGTTTTATAATATTTAAGAAAATAAACAGAATGAAATGTACTTTTAAATATTAGGATTCCAGTAGGGTTAATTATTAAACCTGAATACAACATATGCATTATCCCGTCTTTATAGATACACATTCAATATTTTTTTTGCATTTATTATCGTTTAGTTATATATAATGATCTTTTGGAGAGGCTGTAGCTGTTTCCATATTAGAAAAATTGTCACAAACAATCAGTTTATTTTATTACATATGATTAGTTAATTCTTAAGCTGCACAATTGGTTCTAATAAAATGGATTGCTATTTAAATATGAATTGAAGAAGTTCCAAAGTTTGATTTGAAGGGTATATTTCGGTAAGGTAAGGGTAACAAAAGATGGGTTCACCAAAGTCATCTCAGTTTTTTTTTGGTTATGGATCGTTTCGGTGAAATGGAAGGGAGGGCTGTCATGCAATTACATCTGTGCATGGTACAAACTGGCCTAAAAGAAAATATTTGCTTTGCTTACTAGCCACTTTCCTTGACTATAGGTAGCATTCTTCTTATGAGGTTCGGTCTAACGTATTTATGGTTGTTTATGCACGCATTTAGAAATATAAAGCTGATAGTTGGTGGACACTTTAGATGACCCTAAGGCAAGATCCTACTCCCATACGACGAGCACTAAGGCCGGGGAATAATGCGTGGTCAGCTACGGGAGTCATCTATCGACATTTCGTTCAAGTTCTAACCCTATTTTAAAGCACACCCGCTACAGTTTTTGGCGCCCAGCGTGTGGGGCACGAGTGGAGTAAAATGAACGTTTATTAAAAAAAAAAAATAACTTCGATATACTACATATCATGGCATTTCCACTTAGCTCCATCTATTTCCATATTCCTTTTCGTCTATCTTTAACCTATCTCTATCTGTTTATTTATCTATTTTTCTGTCGAGATAACAAAATTTTTCGGAAATTCTATGTTTTAAATGCAATGCTGCTGGTGCATAGAACCAAAGGTGATGTTATCTTGCCCTCTTTTACTTTTTGTAGGGGTTTCTTGAGTGGTGTTAGGTTGAGTGAATTCAGTTTATGGGATGTATTTCTAATTCTGACTTTGACCTTAACAATGTTCAAGATGCTTTTGCCTTTTGTTACTTATGGTTTGGAATTTGAAAACATTAATGATGATGTTCTTAACCCCCGTAAGACTCTACCTATAGTCTCTTTATTTTCTTTCTCTTGTTCTTTGATTTTTACTTTTCCTATTTTCTTTAGGTTTTGTTTGTTTTTATTAGTTGCATTATCCTGCTATTTTACCGATTGCCCGAACAAATCAAACAAATTCACTTAGTATTGCTTTTCAGTCGATTTTTTTTTGTTTGTTTTTTTCCTTAATTAATTTTGATTTGGTGTGTTTCGAGTATCTGAATTGAAGGATGCCTTTAGAACGAAGTTCTGAGGATTTGTCTGCTGGTGCTGCAGCACCTGCGCATAATGTCATAGTATGCAAGATATGTAGTTCTGAGATACAAAGCCCTGCAGTTTTGTTTGAGACAATCTGTAGACATCAGTTTCATAGAATTTGTATAAACAATTATGTTAAAACTCATTCGGACTGTCCCGTTTGTGGTTCGAAAATTATAAAGGATTCTAAAGCGTCTAACCCTACAAGTACTCAAAAACCTACAACATCTGTTATGACTAGGTCTTCTTCTAAAGCCAAAAGTTATGATTCCAATAGGGCGGATGATTCTGTTCGTCAGGATTCGGCAGTGAACTCGAATCAAAGTAATGGTTCTACAGCGTCTCAGCCCATTTTAACAGTGGATCATGTTAATGATATTTTCAACTCTTTAATGAATAATCAACAAGAAATAATTGTTCAACTTGTCTCTAATCGAATGTCATCAATGGTTGAAAGAACTGTTGAGGCCACCTTGGCTAGACTGAATATTAATAATGGTCCTCGAGAAGGTAACGCCTCCTCTCCAGTAGTGAATAGAAACCCACCTGAAATGCAAAATGTTTGCGATGTAGAGCAGAGAACTCTAGAGCAGCTTTTAGGCCTGTCTTCGGCAAATAATAATCAAGGCCTAAATGAAAATGGTCATATTAATAACAACAATTTTCATGACAGGTCCCGAAGTAGCTTTCCGTCGTCGAGTCATGACTTATCCTTTCGTCCGGACAAAGTTAGTCAGATTATTGCCAACTGGAAGCTGAAGTTCAGTGGTAGTTCGTCTAGCTTGCCTGTTGACAATTTTATCTACCGGGTCGAATCTCTCACTAGGCAGACTTTGAACGGGGATTTTGATACGCTGTGTCGTAGTGCAAGTTCCCTCTTTGAAGGTAAAGCGAGCGATTGGTTCTGGAGGTTCCACCGCTCTGTTCAGGTTGTCCAGTGGACAGGTCTCTGCAAAGCACTGCGTCAGCAGTACAGGGACTCCAGAACCGATATCGACTTTAGGGAGCTAATACGCGATCGCAAGCAAAAACCGAATGAGGCCTTTGACACATTCTATGACTCGGTTATCGATTTGGTAGATAGACTAGATAAGCCCCTCGATGATAGAACACTGGTTGAAATTCTGCGGCGTAACTTATTACCAGACATTCAGCATGAAATTTTGAATATGTCAATAAGTTCAGTGGGGCAGTTAAGAGAAGTCTGTCGTCGCAGGGAATTTTTCCTTCAGGATATGAACCGGAGACATGGTTTTCCTGGAGCTAGAGGAGCTAATTTTTCACGACGTGCAGCTGAAATTGATCTTTGCGAGAATATTTCACCAGAGTTGCTTCAATATGAAGAAGTATCCGAAGTTTCAACTGTTTGTTGGAACTGTCGGAGATCAGGGCACCGATATCAGGAGTGTTTAGCTGAGCGTAGTGTGTTTTGTTATGGTTGTGGTACGCCACAGGTTTATAAACCCAACTGTTTAAAGTGTAAAGTTGGTTCAAAAAACTTGCAAGGGTTGGCACAGACCAGTGCTCCCAAACCGAAGACTTGCTCACAGACTTCCCAGACAAATTAACAATTCTTAATCGTCTTGTCGATCGTTCTAGTAGTGATCACAAGAACCACCCAGATTCTAGACTTTACCCAGACATTCCCCATAGAGTTTCCGAGGACTCTCATACATTTACACAAAATTTTTGTCAAAAAGCTCCAGAGGTTCACAAAGGACCTCGTCCTCTCATTCCTCTCCATATCAGATGGGAGAATTATAACAGAGTCAAAGAACGGATTTTTGGTGAGGAGCCAAAAATAACTCGCTCCGCTAGAAGGATGAGAGGATTCTGGAGGAATGTGAAAGCGATGAAGAAAAAGTTTACTGTTTCGATACTCGAAAGGCCAGGTGACATTCGTCCCTATGCCGAGGTGTCCTTATTAGGTCACTCGATGCAGGGTTTGCTGGATACTGGCGCGTCTGTGACATGTCTTGGGGCTCAGGCTGCTGCAGAATTTCTTACGTCTTCATATCCCTATAAGAAGTTGAATACCGTAATCAGCACAGCGGATGGTAAACCTCATACTATTGCTGGGGTCTTCACCACCGATGTGGCATTCAGAGGGTTAAGTCAACCAATTACTATATATATCGTTCCAAATCTTTCACAAAATTTGATTCTGGGAATAGATTTTTGGAAGACATTCCATCTCCTTCCACCTTCCCTGCTGCCTAGTGTCTCCAGTTTAGAATTGTCGGTATTTAATAGCAACTCGCTAGGTCAGAAAAGTTTATCCATGGAACAAAGGTACCAACTCCAATGTGCGATAGATATGTTTCCATCGTTCGCGAAGGAGGGCCTGGGAAGAACCAATGTAATTTGTCATTCCATAAACACCGGTGATGCATCACCAATAAAACAAAGACATTTCCCAGTCTCTCCGGCGATCGAGAAACTCATCTATGAGGAGTTGGACCGTATGCTGACGATGGGTGTCATAGAGGAGTCTACGAGCCCTTGGTCGTCACCCATTGTCTTGCATCGGAAACCGGGGAAAAACCGCCTTTGTTTAGATAGCCGCAAGTTAAATGCCGTCACAGAAGGGGATGCATATCCACTTCCACATATTGAGGGAATTCTGAGCCGTTTGCCTAGGGCAGAATTCATATCTAGCCTGGATTTGAAAGATGCATTTTGGCAGATACCACTAGATGAGTCATCGAAGGGTAAGACTGCTTTCACGGTTCCTGGGAGACCGCTCTATCACTTTAAAGTCATGCCGTTTGGGCTATGTAATGCGCCCCAAACGATGTGTAGGCTGATGGATAGAGTGATACCGGCTTCTCTCAGGACTGAGGTTCTGGTCTACCTGGATGATCTCCTAGTGGTATCTCCAACTTTCGAACGGCACATTGAGGTCCTCATGGAGGTGGCTAGGTGTCTCCGGAAGGCTGGCTTAACGATAAACGTGGAGAAGAGCAAATTCTGTATGACCGAAGTCCGCTATTTAGGACATGTTGTTGGAGAAGGAACGATCCGTACCGATCCAGACAAAATATCAGCTATCACAGAATTTCCAATACCTAGGTCAGTCAAACAGGTTAGACGGTTCTTAGGTATGTCCGGTTGGTACCGGAAGTTCATCAGGAATTATGCTGCCATTTCGACCCCATTAACTGATCTGTTGAAAAATAATCGAAAGTTCGTATGGACCAATGAGGCCCAAAAATCTTTTGAAGAATTGAAGTCCATCCTTAGCTCAGCCCCTGTCTTGCATAGTCCAGATTTCTCACAGCCGTTTTTTATACACTGTGATGCTAGCAAGACAGGAATAGGAGGAGTCTTGGTGCAAAAGAATGCGGAGGGTGATGAGTTTCCCATAGCATTTATGTCAAAGAAACTCAACCAAGCCCAACGCAACTATAGTGTCACCGAACAAGAGTGCTTAGCAGCAATGCTTTGCATTAAAAAGTTCAGAGCTTATGTCGAGGGACATGAGTTCACCGTGATCACTGATCATGCCTCTTTAAAGTGGCTCATGTCCCAGACTGACTTAAGCACACGGCTGGCTAGGTGGGCTTTGAAACTTCAGGGATATCGGTTTAAAATAGAACATCGAAAAGGGTCGCAGAACATAGTTCCTGATGCGCTTTCGCGTATCAACACCGAGGACTTATCTGGACTGTGTAGTTTGTCAGAAGGTGAGTCTGATCTGGGTGTTTTCGTGGACTTACAGTCTGAACATTTCATTTCGGATGAGTACAAAGAGTTAGTAAAGAAGATTCAGGATAATATCAAGTCCACTCCTGACTTAAAGGTAGTGGATGGCTATATTTACAGGCGTACTGAGCATGCGGTGGGTGATCCAATTGTTGACGACTTCGCTTGGAAACTATGGATACCTAAAAGCATGGTCCCTGAGGTTCTAAGAAAACATCATGATGACCCTTTGTCATCACATTGCGGTATCTATAAGACACTGGAACGCATCCGAAGGTACTTTTTCTGGCCCAACTTAGTTCATGATGTAAAGCAATATATAAATGCCTGTGAGGTTTGCAAAAGCACTAAGCATCCAAACGTAGTAATGAGGCCTCCTATGGGGGATACTGGAATTACCAATCGTTTCTTTCAGCGTTTGTATGTAGATTTTATTGGTCCTTATCCCAGATCCAGGTCGGGGAATATAGGAATTTTTATCGTCTTGGATCACTTCTCCAAATTTTCTTTCCTGAGACCTGTGAAAAAGTTTACGGCAGATGCCGTAATTAAATACATGGAGGAGGATCTATTTCACATGTTTGGCGTTCCGGAGAGCATAATATCAGATAATGGAACCCAGTTTAGAGCGAAGAAGTTCAATGAACTCTTAGAATCCTATAAAATTTCACATGTTTACACCGCAGTGCATTCGCCACAGGCGAATGCTTCTGAAAGAGTAAACCGATCGGTGATTTCTGCAATTAAGGCGTATGTGAAACCCGATCAGAAGGACTGGGACGAGAAATTAAGTCAAATTGCTTGCGCATTGCGATCTACAGTCCATTCGGCCATTGGTACTTCCCCGTACTTTATGACCTTTGGCCAACATATGGTAACGAACGGCTCAACCTACAACCTTTTACGGAGGCTGAACGTTTTAGATGACAGGTCATTGAATTTTTCTCGGTCAGATACATTCGACATTGTGAGGTCAAAAGCCGCCCAGGTGATGAGAAGGCAACAACAAAGGAATGAGAGACAGTACAATCTCCGGTCAAGACAGATATCGTATGACGAGGGTCAGGAAATATATAGGCGCAACTTCAGCCAAAGTAATTTCGAGCGTGGCTACAACGCCAAATTGGCACCAACTTTTATCAAAAGCCGAATTCGTCGCAAGCTTGGAAACAGTTACTATGAAATCGAGGATCTTCAAGGTAAGCTGATTGGCACTTATCATGCCAAAGATCTTAGGCAGTGAGCAGTATCTACATGCGGGACCAGTCTTACTGTCTTTCAAGCTAGTTAAGCCTGGTTTTGGCGGGGGGTATTTGTAGGGGCGCATTGTAGATACTGTGATGTTTTATTGTCGCTGGCACTTGATATTCAATGGTTGTACGCCTCTGATTCTGCTTTGTATCTCGCTTCTGTTAATTTGCATAGATGGTCTTGATCTGATGTCATAGTTATATTTTCAGCACTGTTAAGTGTAACATTACTGGTGTTTATGTTAACAAATTTGGTTCAGATGATTTTCAGTTGATGTAACAGAGAGTTGTGAATACTGCTCAGCCAGACGATCCCACAGGCTAACGTTAGCCTAGAGGGAGAGTCTCCGGCTACTATCCACCCGACCCAAGTTCGAATCCCGGTAGAAGCGGAATAGTTTTTTTGTTTATTAATTTTTTTTCCTTACTTATCCTTTTTATTAATTTTTTTTCGTTTTTTTGGAATTTGTGGTTGTTATACATGGAGTAGGTGTGAGAAACCCGTCACTAGGTGATCATTTCGATTCATGCTAAAGGAGGGTGGTTGGAAAGGGTGCTATAATTTCCCCTAGCTTAGAAGTGGTGAAAACTGATTTTATTATTTATCACCCCTTTCGTTGTGTTTGCTTTTTGTGCGACGCATACATTGACGTGAAAGTTTGATGGTAGTAATAAGATATTGCTATTTCACGTAGCCATATTTAATCTTGGAATAGTTGGGTTGTAATAGTTTTCAGCCATAGGTGCCCTGGGGTTGCTGAGCATACAAAAGGCGAAAACGGATGGGGCATAAGGCCTGTTTTGCTTCACCTTGACAGTCGTTTGAAGATCGCACCAACAGTGACCATAGAGTTTATGGTGTAAACGATTCCAATATTACCCCTTTGCCTGACATCCTTCTGCTTCATTTGCATTGGTAAAATATACCAAGCTTCGTTTTGGTGGATTCAGTTTCTCTTGAACCAATATTGAGAAAATCGATTGGAAGAAAATAACCGTGGAATCAATGAAGTGTGGTCATGGTGTTTGAGTTGCGGAGATGAAGGTGTTATCCTTTGCATCACCATAACCTCACCTTGCGGCGATTGGGTTCATTAAATTGTTTTTGTTTGTTGCTGACTTGTTACTCAGCTTTTCACAGAATTCTGTAATATTTCCGGAAGATATCATTTGCAAGCCGTTTTATAAAGATTCACTCGGTAAGACTGTATTGAATCAATGAAGCATCTCAATAAGTTGAGAACTAATGGTCTCCGTGTACCCCTTTTCGTGTGTTTACAGGATTCCCTCTTCCCCTAGGCCTTTCGTCTCCAACTATCAACAGTATTTTACAGTCTAAGGAGAACACAACTTGATGTTTGCATGATCAGTGGTTTTTGTACGTGCCAGAGAGCGGTGGTGTAAAATGCGTGAAATGCTGAAGAAAATTTGGTTGTAATTAGTAATATTCGTTAACCGCGAGTCGTTGATAGTTCAGTGAAACACTTGAAATTTGTTAACTTCTATCCAGTAAGCGTTAGATCTCCTTTGCAATATTGCAACTTTAACTAAAATTAATTATTTAGTACACTTGTGTCAGTCATAAAAATTGTTTGCCATTTTTGAGTGAAAAGAATAATATTGTTGGAGTATAATTGTGGTCGGAAGCATTTAACTTTAGCTGGTGAAACAAATGGCGGTATAATTGAGAGACATGTTCGTGATCAGTTAATGCACAGTGAGAGTGATGTTTACATAAGATAAATTTCAAATAAGAAAATTGGATCTGAAACAGAAAAAAAGAACTATTTGCGAATCATGTTAATAATTGAAACAGTGAGTGATTATTATAATGCTGTACAACGTACTTAAAAACTAATACCTGCCGGAGTTTGTGGAGAATATTGATCATTTAACACCCCTTGCCCTATCTGTGAAAGGCCTTTCAACGTGGGAGCTCCAGCAACAATCGAGTGAGTTTTATAATAGTTTTATTTAACAGAGCATCCACCGTAAAAATCACTTGGGTCGGAGAGAGAAACTAATCCCGTTATACCTCTCACACTGGACAATTGTTCATAATAAATTTATTTATTCCCACTTTTGTTTCAAATTGTATAAATAATTTTTGAATTTGAAAATCTTAAATTCCTTTTTTTTTTCAAATTACCTAAGTGATTTTTTTGTGTGTACGCTCCTTTCAGTTTCCTGTTTCATATTGAAAGCTGTGCTGGATATGTTAATACCTTGGAGTTAACAGTTGATTTGCTGTTAACCTCAGCTCGTTTGCATGTTAATCGATTGATTGAGAATTAGAGTTTGAAAAGCACTGTTTGTTGGCTCGTAATTGGAGATTTGGTTTCCATAACAATGAATTTTGCAAAAATTAATTATGTATATTAATATATCCAAAACAGCTTTCTTCGTATCACGTTGCGGATTATTATATGGTTTGAACGAGTTCTTTTTATATCTGTGCGTATTTTTGATATATCTGATTTCGCCGAAATTTTAAATACCTAATCATAACTTTACTGCGTATGTGTGAGTGATTAAAACTACTGAGGTCAATGTACTCAGTCAGCTGATTTACTTTGCAAACTGTATAATGTTAAACTGAAATTAAACATACGAACATACATCCGTACGCGATCATCGTTAACATTTTGTCTTGATACCCAAGTAATTTGCTTCACCATTGAAAGTTTATGCGATCGAATTTGTCAAAAAGGTCAGTCGGACGCAGTTTTATAATATTTAAGAAAATAAACAGAATGAAATGTACTTTTAAATATTAGGATTCCAGTAGGGTTAATTATTAAACCTGAATACAACATATGCATTATCCCGTCTTTATAGATACACATTCAATATTTTTTTTGCATTTATTATCGTTTAGTTATATATAATGATCTTTTGGAGAGGCTGTAGCTGTTTCCATATTAGAAAAATTGTCACAAACAATCAGTTTATTTTATTACATATGATTAGTTAATTCTTAAGCTGCACAATTGGTTCTAATAAAATGGATTGCTATTTAAATATGAATTGAAGAAGTTCCAAAGTTTGATTTGAAGGGTATATTTCGGTAAGGTAAGGGTAACAAAAGATGGGTTCACCAAAGTCATCTCAGTTTTTTTTTGGTTATGGATCGTTTCGGTGAAATGGAAGGGAGGGCTGTCATGCAATTACATCTGTGCATGGTACAAACTGGCCTAAAAGAAAATATTTGCTTTGCTTACTAGCCACTTTCCTTGACTATAGGTAGCATTCTTCTTATGAGGTTCGGTCTAACGTATTTATGGTTGTTTATGCACGCATTTAGAAATATAAAGCTGATAGTTGGTGGACACTTTAGATGACCCTAAGGCAAGATCCTACTCCCATACGACGAGCACTAAGGCCGGGGAATAATGCGTGGTCAGCTACGGGAGTCATCTATCGACATTTCGTTCAAGTTCTAACCCTATTTTAAAGCACACCCGCTACAAATGTGTGGGACTTCGGTAGACTCCTAATTTTTCAATGTATATAATAGGTCTAATAAGCTCAACTCGAAAGAGAATTAATTAAATTATTCGAATATTGTTGAAGAAAGAGTGCTATTAGCTATCTTCTTCAAAAATTCGAGAATAAATTAATCATATCTATCACACATTTCTTAAGTAACAGAACAGAAGTTTGTTTTAATCTACTCCTAGGATGTTTGGTTTTGAAAATGGGCTATAGCGGTCCAAGTTTTGATATAGCCCCCATAGAAGGGTACCTCCCGATTTTCGATATTTTGAAGGTTGTAGCCTAATATATTACCGAAATGACTTAAATTTGGAATTTAGTCTTCGTTGGAGGTATAACACTGTCTATCTGAAATTTATCGGTACCAGTCCACGTCTTCATATAATGCCATAGGACGGTAACCTCCAATTTTAGCCTATTGGGTACAAAACATACCCGCTGAGAACGGTCGTTACAGATCCACTTTTTAATATATATGTATAGCCCCCAAAGAACGTACCTCCAGACTTTCGGTATTTTGAAGGTTTTAGCCACATTACACAACCGAAATGGCTGAAATTTTGTATATAGTTTTTGATAGCGGGTTCTCAGATAGCATGCAGCCCTATGTGAAGTCTTGTAAAAACATTTTTATATTGAAGTGACTGTAACTTGGAATTTCAGATTCTAAATGGGTACAAAACATCGATGTCTCATTGGTATTAAATGTTTAAAAGAATATATATATATATATATATATATATATATATATATATATATATATATATATACTTCTCAGTTAGCATATCACATTTCTTCTAGGAATAAGCCTTGACGTGGCGGGAGAGCTTTGTACTTTCATAAACGATAGAAACTAATTTTTTTATTTTACTTTACTTATTTCAAATGTATAAAAAAAATTAAAAATTAACTTTAAGTTCATATGTATTTTTCATTTCATAAAAAAGTTATAATTGATTTAAAATTTTTAAGAAAATTAAGTACAAAATAAGTAGTAGCCATCTCAAATCGAACTATATTCAAAATTTGCCTTCAAACTTATTTTAAACGAAAAATGCTGCCTACAGGAAAATAAAAAGTTTTTGTTAAAATTCGAAAACGTTATTGAAAAAAATCGCGCGATTTTTTACAAAAATATTTTCACAGTTTAAGAAAATAAAAAGTTTTTGTAAAAGTATTGAAATACTTTCTGAGAAACGAAAACGCCGCAGGCGAAAATATTTTTGACAAATCGCGCGATTTTTTACAAAAATATTTTCACAATTTAGGAAGATAAAAAGTTTTTATAAAAATATTTAAATACATTCTGAAAAACTAAAAGCGCGCAGTCGAAAATATTTTTGAAAAAATCGCGCGATTTTTTACAAAAATATTTTCACAATTTAGGAAGATAAAATTTTTTTGTAAAAATTATTAAAATACTTTCTGAAAAAAGAAAAGCGCCGCAGGCGAAAATATTTTTGAAAAAAAATCGCGCGATTTTTTACAGAAATATTTTCACAATTTAGGAAGATAAAAAGTTTTTATAAAAATATTCAAATACATTCTGAAAAACTAACAGCGCGCAGTCGAAAATATTTTTGAAAAAATCGCGCAATTTTTTACAAAAATATTTACACAATTTAGGAAGATAAAATTTTTTTGTAAAAATTATTAAAATACTTTCTGAAAACAGAACAGCGCCGCAGGCGAAAATTTGAAAAAAATCGCGCGATTTTTTACAAAAATATTTTCACAATTTAAGAAAATAAAAAGTTTTTGTAAAAATATTCAAATACTTTCTGAAAAACGAAAAGAGCGGCAGGCGAAAATATTTTTGAAAAAATCGCGCGATTTTTTACAAAAATATTTTCACAATTTAAGAAAATAAAAAGTTTTTGTAAAAGTGTTCAAAAATATTTTCACAATTAAAGGAGATAAAAAGTCGAAAATATTTTTGAAAACAAAAATCGCGCGATTTTTTAGAAGCATATGTTCACAATTTAAGAAGATAAAAAGTGTTTGTACAAATATTCAAATACTTTCTGAAAAACGAAAATATTTTTGAACAAATCGCGCGATTTTCTTAACGAATATTTTTACAATTTAAACTTCTCCTAACTGCTACTTACATAATTTCGGGCATAATTTCGTTTTTAAATAATTTTATGAAATCATAAGGATTTTGTGGATACTTCGGTATCGGTTGGCACTTAGGCCTTCTCAAATGTATAATTCCGCTTACATTCTAACTTCTACTCTATAACTATACAGTTCAAAATTAAGCAAAGAAATAATTTATAAATTAAGAAAAAATCGTTGGGAGCTATGTCCGCGATTTTTTTGGGTGTTATGTCCGCTTTGCTTCACGGACATAACTCCCAACCAATTTTGGGAGTTATGTCCGCAAAGCGCAGCGGACATAACGCCCAAAACCGGGCACCGAGTTTTAAACTTTGTTAAAACTTTGATATTTGTTTAAACTTTGATATCAAGCCAAAATCATGTTTTTTAGTTACTGGGGACCTGTCTTTTGGGCATTACAAATAAAACACCAGACCCATAGATTTGATAGTTAGGGTCGACCAAACATAGACTTAGACACTCTAACATTTCATCCACAATTAGATATTGCATTATCTTCGACCAAACATACGATTACAATGTTAACGTTTATGAACGATTGGTCGTATTTAAGAAATGTTGCCAGCCACACCTATTTCCTATTTTTACCAAAATTAACGCGCTTAATCTTCTTACGTTTGTTGATTTGATTTGAATTTAAACTATGTTATCAGGGAGATCAGTACAAACGCACTTAATATCAAACTTTGAAAGCGTACAATTTTAATCGAGCTATTATAAGGTAATTATTAAATGAAATTATAAACAAAAATTTTGAAATGTTGACTTTTTGAAGTCTTTATTAAAAAAGTGACATTCACTTTATTCCGGCCGCCAGACAGATCAGATTCAGAAAATGTATTTGAATCTGCTTCCTATATTTGTCATTCTTTGGACAGGTCTTCAGGTTGAAGCTAAGGTAATTAATCTCAACATAGAAAAAACCTTAATTGCTGATGTTTCTATTTTCTGGTTTCTTTTTTCTCTCGCAGCGAGATTTTACCATAGAATTAAATGAGTTTACCTTCAATGTTACAGATTGGCAGATCATAAGGACTGCAAATTATCATCTGTATGACACGAAAACATTCTATATCGATTTTGTATTAAGTAGAAACGTCAAAGATTTCGGAATAAAGGCTTCTGTCGACATGATAAGGAAAGACAATCGACACATAAATTTACTTAAAGTCGATACCAATGGATGTGAAGCTCTTAAGGGTGCCCATGAAAAAAGGAACCTAGTGAAAGTTGTATTTCGAGAAGTATTTCGTGTCAGCAATATACCTAAAAAATGTCCAGTTCTAGCGGTAAGTACTTTTTTAAGGCAAAATCTATTAAAACCACATATTTATGAACGGGATGCACACTAGGGATAAAACAGAAAAAATACCAGATCAATAGCATGAAAAGAATATTGCCTCTATAATAGAATAGTTCTTAAGCGCCTTTGAATTTTTACATCCTCAGTCTTATGACTACTGAGAGGAAAAAAAGCTTTATCATGATCAGCAAATTGCCAAGATCATATTCAAACCAACTTGGAGTCAATGTCCGCTTGACTATTAGGTGGTATTTTTATATTTATAAAACAGTTATAAAACTAAACCTTTACACTAATACTAAATATTTATTTATAGTATTTTATATTTTTTCATGAAATCTTTTTTTACTTTCTCTTTCAGAATCAAAAATATGTAATAAATAATTTCACCATAAGGGAGAATGACTTTCCATCGATTTTTCCTAACCTAGAATTTCAAATTAAACTTGAGTTTACTGTAGATAATATTTCAAGAAGTTCAGTAATTGTAAAAGGTACCATTCGCAATTAGAAAATATATTGAAAACAACGTCAATTATAAAACTGTTTCCACCACTGTCAAATCTCAGTTTTTTTCTATCTTTAGCAACATTGAACGTCAATCGAACTAAGTCTTACCTTGGGCCTAATTACGACATTCCATTCGATCGAGTATTTGTTCGTGGATGAAAAGTGACAATTTTGTTGTACATATGAATTTACATGTGAATATGCCTACAAGCTACATAATATACGGGAAATTGCAGATGGTCTGATGTCACCTTAAGATAGATGCATTAGCCATTTGTTACAACAATATCAAAAAGTTTTACAAAAATAAATCATTTCGTACATTTTTCTAGCACAATTTCATTCCGAAATTATTACTCAACCATTATTCAACGATTTCAATAAACATTTACATTTTTTCATTAATAATTTTGGTTTCTTGTTTTTGCTTTAAAATAAAAACATTTTTTACCATCTACCTTCTTAATATTCTTTGAAGAAGACATAGGTTTTCATAGTTCGATTTTTTCATTCACGAACAAATACTCGATCGAATCGAATGTCGTAATTTGGCCCCTTTTCTCTTTTGTAATATGAAAATGCGATATTTCCACCATACATAGAAAGTAAAACAACTATCGAATTTGATATACATATAGGGTGATATACATAGGGTAATTACTTTTCGACTATTTTTATACCCTCCCCCATAATATGGAGGCTATAATTAAATTTGTCATTCCGTTTTTAACACATCGAAATATTCATCGGAGACCCTATATTCTTGATTAGGGTAAAATTCTAAGTCGATATAACCATGTCCGTCTGTCCGTCCGTTTGTTGAAATCAAGATACAGCTCGCAATTTTTAACATAGAACTTTGTAATTTGGTAGAAGTTTCTATTACTCCTAGGATGTTTAGTATTGCAAATGAGCTATATCGGTCCACGTTTCGATATAGCCCCCATAGAGTGGTACCTCCCGATTTTCGCAATTCTGAAGGTTGTGCGTCAATATCCCACCAAAAGTCTTTCATGCGGTTATAAAATATTCCAAAAGAGAATTATCAGTATAGGTCAGCGGGTTCCTGTTTCCCCATAGAATTGTACCTCTTGATTTTCGGTATTTTGAAGGTTTTACCGAAATATCGGAAATTTGGTATTTAGTCTTCTTTAAGTCTAAAAACTTTCCGCCAGAAATTTGTAGGTATATATCGACGTTTTGATATAGCCCTTATGGGACGGTACCTCCCGAATGTCGGTATTTTGAAGGTAAGCCACATTTTTGTTACCGAACTTTTTTGTTACTGAAATTTGGTATTAAAACTTCTTCATATACGAAAGGAAACTAATTGTTCCATTTTACTTCAATAAAACTCGTGGTGGAGGGTATAACAAGTTCGGCCTGGCCGAAAATAACGCCGTTCTTACTTGTTTTCTCAAAAGTTATTTCATGTAGCATAAATGAGTGAACGAACTTTTGCATATTATCGGCTAAAATAACCTGCAGATTATAAATAGTTTAATTTTTGAAAAGGAATTATAATGAAGGCCTTTAGTAACTGTAAAACATTTTCAACTTAAATTGGTGAGTATATTACAACATGTCATTCAAGAGGGGCTCTTCCACCACGGAGAAGAGCAAGAAATGTGAACAAAGAGCCTAGACCAGTTTTAAGCGACACCAATACAAGGTAACGTGACAATTGCTCCCAGCAAAAATTTGGATCCGTTAGTCATCATGTAACCTATTATAAAATAATGTAACAGGAAAAAACTACTTACTTCACTACTTACCGTCGCACAGTGCGAAATATGGGTACTTTAGTGGAACTTTACTCATAACTGTAAATGTAAAGGGCGTAGGTTACTAAAATTTTCCAAAAATGTTTCTTATATATGTGGGTCGTATGGATAGACCCGCAGTTTCCTATAGCACCCACGTATCGGTGCCAACCATTTTTAGATATTTGGCTCATTTTTCAACCGATATTGCTGCAAATTGACATATTGCGGTTTCAGTGGCTGGACAATATCTGTACAAAATATTGTGAATAACTCGCGTTCGCGTTTTCGTATAGTTCCCATAGAGCGGTACCGGTCGATATGACATAATTTAAAGGTTCCAAAAAAAAAAAAACCGCTTTGCGAAATATTAGCAACGTTGGTTCTCGTTTGGCTATATCTCCAATATGAGGGGTCCCCCCATTTAAGATATTTTGAAGGTGTTAGGTAATTATTGCCACCGAGTTTAGTTTACTTGAAAATTTCTATTCGTTGAATAGAAAATGTTCTAATGAAACAATTTAAAGCATAGATCCTTGCTTTGGCCCTAACCGCTCTTCCCCCAAACATTAACAAATGAAAATGAAAAAATATATTTTTGAGATTTTTTATTTTTAGTATAGTGTCAATGAGATAACATTAACTTTACAAAATGGACGTTTCTATTGAGGATATGTTTAACTTATTACACGGTTCTACAAATGAGTCTAGCATCTGGTGTTACTATGATTTGATTTAGGTACTTTACGTTTTTCCTATATAATGTACTAGCTGAACCCGGTGCGCTTTGCTGCCCCGACTACGATAAAATATAATGGAATGCCATAATTATATTAACGTTATTGTTATGGAGCTACTATGGTATTTTTGTATGTTTCAGGAGGTAACACTCCTCCGAAAGCCTTTCCGCCTATAAGTATTCCTAATGATTTAGATATATCATAATAAAACATTAATCTTAAGAAGTCTCTCAAAGATATGATACTTAATAGCTATAGCCTTGGTCAATTCCTTCCCAACTATAAGTACTTGTGTAAATAATGATGACTTCTACTGTCTTCAAAATTTCATTGAAATTGAACATACGTAACAAAAACATGAAATCGACCGAAAATATATATGGGAGCCATATTCCCATATGAAACGTTCTCGATATAATTTGTCAAATTTATTTTTAGACCAAATCCCGTCTCACATTCCAAATTTCATTGAAATTGAACATACATAGCGTGTTTTGTGCATAAAATACAGAAAATTTGTCGAAAATATATATATAAGAGCTATATTTAAATCTGAACCGATTTCGATATTATTTGTCCCATTTATTTCTAGAACGAATTTCGTCACGCTTTCCAAATTTCAGTGAAATTGGACATACATATATAGTGTGTCTAAATCTGAACCGGTCTCCATATAATTTGACACATTTATTTTTCGCACAAATTCCGCCAGACATCCCAAATTTCAACGACATTACACACATATAGCGTGTTTGATGCATCAAATACAGAAAATAGGCCGAAAACATATATAGGAGCAATATCCAAATCTGAACCGATTTCGATAAAATTTTTCTAGACCAAATGTTACGCATTCCAAATTTCAGCGAAATTGGACATATCAGCAAAAATGTCTAAAATCGTCTTTTCCATTTCAAAAAAATCAAAAAAAATGTTGATACTACATCTATGATTTTTGGTACATAGATTAAGAAAAAAATCGTCATTCCAAATCTGTTTTCGTTACCAACTTTGATTGTTGCGCGCAAAAGATATGACCGTTTTAATTATGCTAATTAGAAAAAATTCTAAAAAAATCGCGGCTTAATATAGTAAGCTGTTATATCCAATTGTCGTTAACTGAATTCGCACCCTTTGAGAATATGCAAAAAAAAATTCAAAAAGTTTCAATGGATTCGCGAAAAATTAAATTTATTAAATAATTTCACGTATTTACAAACATATTTTTGAAACAATAGCGCTTATACTTACAAAAAAATATATAAAAAAATTATAGCAGCATCCAGACATTGTGAGGAATAAAATGAAACCTAAGTCGTGAAGTTTGGAGCTATAGTATTCGTGTTATTTGCAAAAATACAATGAAAATGTGACGAAAAAAATAAAAATTATGTTATTCTAATTTTATTTTTTTATGGTTTTATAGGAAATGTTGAAGAAAAAATGATTGAGTTCTTCGTCATTTTCGTCCAAATTTCACGCAATAATGAAGATTTTCCGTTGCAACAACTTTTTCACTTATAGTTTTCCTATTGGCGAATATTTTTAGAACATTATATTAAATCACAAGGAATTCCAATTGTGGCATAACATTAAAATAATGTTATATTGAATATTACAACATTTGAAACGCATATAAACCGCGTAATAGTGAAAATGACATGATGCGCATCCGATTTTCCAAAACAGCGAATCAATCCCTCTTATTTGATATACACTTTGTGACATTCCATTTGACGACCACGATGTAGCATCAGTTGCATGTTGGGGTGCAAAAAAACAGTAAAATGCCCATAATTTCCACGAAGTACATTTGCATTTTATGCGCATCCGATTTCAATGATCACCATTAAAAAATACATCATCCTATGTCATTTCAATGCGATCCATCAAGAACCGTGGATGTAGCATCGCACTCAGTTTTTAGAAAAAATCTATTATATCTCCGGATTCGCGAACGTTTTTCAATATCTGTTTTCGCACATTTTAAATATGCGTTTCGCTCTATTTATCTAAGTAGGAATCACACATCTAAAACGCGTCTAAATACGCGATATTTTCAAAAATAATTTTTGCATATTTTCGAAATTTGAGGGGTATCATATCCGCCGATCTAGTGGATGGATTTAGACGCGCAAAGGCTTGTTAGATTCAGAACGTAAAAAAACTAAATTCACGCGGGTTTCCACTGAAATCGAAAGGCATTTGTAAGTTTTGAATCCAAAAAAACTGGTTTTTTTAAAAAAAATACGCACAAAAATTTCGACTTTAAGCTGAGATTGTTGTGAACCTTTGAAGGCTACACGCCCGAGTTATTCATCAAAAAATGCGTAATCGCGAGTACTACAATCTCATAATCAGTTTTTAAACGAGTACAGTTGCGCGTTCCGATTAGAGCAAAAATTCAAAAAACCCAATTTTTCAGTCTTCAAAATGTCAGCATCCGTTTGAGATTGATGCGGTGGTTATATTAAAAAATCATACATTAGAAACTTCATCTCTGAAGTGTATTCTTTAACTTCTTCTTTGAACATTATACTCTACATTGTATTGTAAAGCCACTAATTGAAAACTGACTTAAAAAAAATCGTTTCCTTCAACGATTTTTTTCTATTTTTTTACATTAATATGACCACAGCTTCCGCTCAAATTATAATTTTAAGAAATCCATCGGTGAATCGTGCTAAAACAGTTTATTTTACCTAAATGCGTTCAAACGTTATGGTATATTACAACAATTCGCGAGATACAATACCCCATACCTCAGTTTCAACAGAAGTAAATTTTCTACAAAAGGCCGATATATGTCGAGTTTGGTGCATAAAATACAGGAAATCGGCCGAAAATATATACAGGAGCTATATCCAAATCTGAACCGATTTCGATATAATTTGGCACATTTATTTCTAGACCAAGTTCTGTAACACATTCCAAATTTCAGCGAAATTGGACATATATAGCGTGCCTGTTGCATAATATACAGGAAATCGGCCGAAAATATATATGGGAGCTATATTCAAATCTGAACCGATCTCGATATAATTTAGCACATTTATTTCTGGAACAAATTCCGTCAGAACCTCCAAATTTCAGCGAATTTGGAAATATAACGTGTTTGGTGCATCAAATGCGGAAAATCGGCCGAAAATATATATGGGAGCTACATCCAAATCTGAACCTATTTCGATATAATTTGGTTCATTTATTTCTAGACCAAGTTCTGTAACAAATTCTAAATTTCAGCGAATTTGGAAATATATAGCGTGTTTGGTACATAAAATAAGGAAATCGGCAGAAAATATATGTATGTGGGAGCTATATCCAAATCACAACCGATTTGAAAATAATTTTGTAAATTTGTTTCTACATAAAATTCCGTCACACATACAAAATTTGGAGATTGTATCTGTAATAGTTCTAAAGATATTTGCATACAAAATCTAAATTTTTTGAAGGTACCTCTGATTTTGATGCTATATCTCCAGATCAACGCTAAATTTCAAAAAATGATATAGCCTATTTTCATTCCATGCCATGCAGCAATATACCCTAAAAATTTCAGTAAGATCTGTTCAGCGGTTTTCGAGTCTATAAGTCACAAACAAACAAACAGACAAACAAATTTCAATTTTATATATATATTGATTTATTTTTTTTTTATATAATATGAATGAAATTAGCTAGAATAGTTTCAAACTATAAAAAGCAACATTTCTTAGTATTGGTGAACCCATTTTGGCATAAACGAAACCAACACTGACGTGTAATGTCGGTTCTTCTTAAAAATGTCGCATATCTCTCAAACCTGCGCGAACCTGCAGCTATTTTTTGGTTTGCCCAAAGAAAAATGTCCTACCTCTCAGAAAATGTGCGATTTATTCTGCAACTCACTGAAACACATTTAAAAAAAATATAATCAACTACTTACCATTTGCTTGTATCACTCTATTACTTATGCAAAGCTAGAAGCATTCGCATTCGCAAAACTGAATTTGAGGCATTAGTCATGGGATACTTAGCAATGGAATTCAACAAGAATCTCATTAGTTCTATGTACTTTAATATTTGGGTAAAGTTCCCAGATTTCGCACTGTGCGTCGGCATGCGAATTTATTGTTAACAATATAACTCATTTGGTGGTACATGTGTAAGCGTTTAAAAACACCTTAATGTTCGAACGCATGATCAAATCCAGCAAAGAGCAAAATAAAAAAGAAATATGAAGTTTGTTGAAAATGAAAACAAATTCCAGCTCAACTGTTCTAAAGATTGAACATATGTTTTTTTGGCTAATTTTTCATAAAATAACCCGTTATTCTAGTGGTTACAGAATACCTAGCTATTTAGTGCCACATACCCTTGTTAAAATAATGGGTTAAAAGGGAGTTTCGTAAGTAGTTACGACTACCAAAAAGTACTATAAAAAGCCAATATTTAGTAACGATTTTTTTCTGGGATATGTCTACGTTTTGGGATGGCCTCCATATGATCCGCCCAGTGCATACATCGATTAACTCCACTTTTTGAAAAATCTTAAATTTAAGTGTCAATTGCCTTAATATAGTTCTAAATTTTTATATTATTAATAACTTTCCTGAATAATAAAGATTAGCACCGTTAAATGGCAATTTTGTTTGGCCAATGAATAATACGTAATTTATTGGGAAGTACCATTCTATGGGGGGTACATCAAAACATGGACATATAACGACAAATTTCTGAGGGAAATTTTTGTAGCCCTGAAAAAGACTAAATACCAAATTTCAGCCACTTTGGTGGAACAATGAGGCTAAAACCTTCAAAATATCGAAAATCGGGCGGTTATATGAATACGTTGACCTATACCGACCAATTTCAGCTGGAAAGTTTTATACCCTCAACGAAGTGTAATTACCAAATTTCAGCCATTTCGTTGTTATAATGAGGCTAAACCCTTAAAAATACCAAAAATTGGTGTGTACATCAAAACGTGAACCGGTACCGATGCATTTTTGGGAGAAAGTTTTGTATCCCAAAGGAGGACTAAATATCAAATTTCTTCATTCATTTCTTCATAAGAGATGAGGACTTTCCACCGATTTTTCTTAACCTAGAATTCCAAATGAAAATTGAGATAACTGTAGATAATGTTCCAACGGTTACGGCAATTTTAAAAGGAACCATTCACAAATAGAAAATCAATTAAAAACAATTTCAAATATTACTTATGTATTTTTAAAAAGGAAAACAGTATATAAAATATTAATTATTGTTTTTATTTTGAGTCAATTGTATCCCTTCAGAAAAAATAATAATGAAAAGTAAAGAACAACAATAATAGGAAAGTATATGTAGATACAAAAAGAAGATTATTGAGTTTTCTCCATAATGCAGACGAATTTTAATCCCCATTTATCAAAAGAAAATAAGGAAAACAATACACTAGTACTCATCATTAACCGTACGATTTTGAGGCAGGAATTCATAATGCACCACGCCATTGCAGTCGAAGAAAACAGTGAACAAAACCTTTTTCATTGATTCATTTTTTCGAATAATAAAAATCGAAGAGTACACCAAAACCCGAATAACATTTTTATCTGTCAAAAATAAACTAACAATACAAAATGGCTGATATAACCAACTTCGTATGTTCGAAGATCCTTTGGAAATTTTTACCGAAGGTACTCTTTGTGGTCCTGTTTACTCTATATAATGGTCAAAAAAGCTCTAAATTCTACGCTGACCACCTGAAATTGTGCACAAGTTACTGATCGTTATACAATAAAACTTATTTATACTTTATTTGTCAGATCAAAACATAAATATGCATCAATTGTATGGAACACCTCCTGTAAAACCCACATAGAGCGTATAGAAAAGATCCAGAAAAACTTTACGAAGTTTGCTCTGAAATCTATGTTTCAAGTTGAAATGCCTCCTTATGAGTTGCTTGGGTTACAAACTTTAGCAATCCGTAGATGTTTTCAATCTGCCTGCTTCGCTTTTGATGTAGTCAACAATATCATAGATTCTCCAGATTTGTTGGCATTAGTTCCGATAATTGTACCTTCGAGAAGCTTTCGAATTGCAAATTTATTTGAAGTTCCTTTTTTGGGCGAAATGGATCTTTAACACGTACATTTTTAAATGGTTTTATTTAGCTCACCCCGTTTGTTTTATTTATTATTTATTCTTGGGTCAAATTTAGTAATTCAAATTTCACCCTCTTCCTGTCAACCGATTAATCTGAAATTTTGTATACACTTTGGATTTTGGTGACAATACAATTATATTTATTCATTATCATTATAAATTCAAGATGGCGGCCGCTACAAAATGGCGGATAACGTAGGTTTTATCAATCCCATCAATATGGGTATCAAATGAAAGGGCTCAACAAGCTCAACAACAATATACTATAAAAATTTTAAATCCAAGATGGCGGCCGCTACAAAGTGGCGGATAACGTAGGTTTTATCAATCCCATCAATATGGGTATCGAATGAAAGTGCTCAGCAAGCAGAATACAATATACTATAAAAAATTGTAATCCAAGATGGCGGCCGCTACAAAATGGCGGATAACGTAGGTTTTATCAATCCCATCAATATGGGTATCAAATGAAAGGGCTCAACAAGCTGAACACAATATACTATAACAAATTGAAATCCAAGATGGCGGATAACGTAGGTTTTATCAATCCCATCAATATGGGTATCAAATGAAAGGGCTCAACAAGCTGAACACAATATACTATAAAAAATTGAAATCCAAGATGGCGGATAACGTAGGTTTTATCAATCCCATCAATATGGGTATCAAATGAAAGGGCTCAACAAGCAGAATACAATATACTATAAAAAATTGAAATCCAAGATGGCGGCCGCTACAAAATGACGGATAACGTACGTTTTATCAATCCCATCAATATGGGTGTCAAATGAAAGTGATCAACCAGTAGAATACAATGTACTATATAAAGTTAAAATCTAAGATGGCGGCCTCTACAAAATGGCGTATAACTTAGGTTTTATCAATCCCCTCAAAATGGGTATCAAATGAAAGGTCTCAACAAGTAGAATACAATTTACTATGTAAAATTGTAATCTAAGATGGCCGCCGCTACCAAATGGCTGATAACAATTTTTTATCAATCCCATCAATATGGGTATCAAATAAAAGGGCTTAACAAGAAGAATACAGTGCACTATACAGTACATCTTATACACCCGAAAGCCATACAGTTTCCAGCTAAGTACAATTACGGGACGGCTGAAAGAAGAATGTTGCCTTTAATACTATCATGGGCTTCTACTATACATAAAATGCAGGGCAGCACTGTGGATCACGCAGTCGTATACTTAGGTGCGAAATTGTTTGAAGAAGGTCAAGCCTACGTGGCTCTTAGTAGAGTAAGATCTTTGCAGGGACTACGTATAGAGGAGTTGGACTGCAATAAACTAACGGGCAAGAAACCTTGCACTAATGAAGCACTAAACGAATTAAACAGAATGCGAAATAAAAACTAAAAACTAGAAAATAAAAATAGGTAAAAAAACTTTTTAAGTTAAACGGTTTTATGTTAAACATACATTGCAATGTTTAAGATAAATGTACTAAAAACCAAAAAATAATAAAATAGATACAGTCGTGGGAATTATAAACATATGCAGAGACTAGACTAAAATAAAACCGTGGGGCACGTCAATTGTCTACAAATTATCGACTTAATGTGCGATAGAAGAATCGTTTAATTCGTCGTTAGGCAGTTGTCCCGCAGACGGTGAGGAAATTACTTACTATTTCTTGCTCATGGAAATTCCAATAGTTATACACTCCATGTAAATAAAAGAGATGTTTCAACTAGTTTATCGTTGGACATTCACACTGCTGCCTGGCGAGGAATCGTTTCACTGCTCGTAGTTTGTCTTTAATCGACAAAGTACTACTCGCTCACCACTATGAAACCCTAAAACTCGCTTATAATCGACTTTGCTAGCTTGTTTCCACATTCTAGCCCTACTTATCATACGTCCATCGTTGTCGGTTGAACAACTGCCTAATTATAGTGTAACATTACAAAACAAACATTTTAATCAACGATTGTAGACAATTGACGTGCCCCACGGTTTTATTTTAGTCTAGTCTATGCATATGTTTATAATTCCCACGACTGTATCTATTTTATTATTTTTTGGTTTTTAGTACATTTATCTTAAACATTGCAATGTATGTTTAACATAAAACCGTTTAACTTAAAAAGTTTTTTATACCCTCAGCCTTTAGGCTAAGGAGGGTATATACACTTTGATACGATGAAAATGTGCCTCATCGAAATAATGGTTTTAGACCCCAAGTATGTTTGGACGAAATGTGTTTCAGACAATTTGGAGTCGATCTAGCCATGTCCGTCCGTCTGTCTGTCCGTCTGTCTGTCTGTCCTGCTGGCTGGAGCGCACGATAACTCTCGAACGGATGAACCGATTCGGTTCAAATTTTGGCTTTCGTAATATTTTGCCCGAACTTAGTTTAAGTTCGAAGATGAGCTACATCGGTCCACTCCTTCCGATACCTCCCCCACAAAAGTTCGAAAATGTTCGGAAAGTTTGTGCGCACGATAACTCTTGAAGGGAGTGACCGATTTGGTCCATACTTTGTATAGCGTAATCTTTCTACCAGAGTAATATGAGGTTCCAATATGGTCTTAATAGGTCCACTCCTTCCGGTACCTCCTACACAAAATTTGAGAAAAGTTCAGTTTAGGGCCATCTCTCGAATCGCTTTGATTTTTGTTTTAGCAACTTGTATTCACTGCCCTCCATACGACGGTACAAGTTTCATCAGGGGCAAGTCCATACTTCCTGAGAAAATAGCATGAAAGTTGAAAAAAACCCCTATGACACCGTGTGAGGTGGTTGGAGCGCAAGATAACTCTCGAACGGATCTGCCGATTCGGTCCAAAATATGGCCTTAGTAGTATTTTGTCCAAACATAGTTTAAGTTAGAAGATAAGCCATATCGGTCCTCTCCTTCAGGTACCTTCCCCACAAAAGATCAAAAATGTTCGGAAAAATTGTTCGTACGGTAACTCTTGAAGGGAGTGGCCGAATTGGTCCATACTTTACACATCCTAATATATCTACCAGATATAGATCATGTTCAAATATCGACTATATTTGTCCACTCCTTCCAGTACCTCCCACACAAAATTCCGAATAAGTTCACTTTAAGACCTGATATCGAATCACTTTGATTTTTGTTGAAGCAACCTGCATTCTCTGCCTCAATTACGATGGTAAAAGTTTTTTAGGGGCAAGTCCATACTTCTTGAGCAAACATCCCGATGAGTGTAAAAACCCCCTATGGCACCATATGTTGTGGCTGGAGATCCACATCCATAATGGTGAATGTCGATACATTCCTTTTAGTATCTCCTCCGCAAAACTTTTGATCTTTAATCCTAATCAACATTTTTGTCTGTTCAAACGCCCAAAAACTTTTAAAACCCCCTAAATACATACGTATTTTGGGAAAAAATTGTTTCAATATACACAGGCTGAGGGTATATCTCTGTCGGCAAAGCCGACTGATACTTTTTTACTTGTTTTACCTATTTTTATTGAGTCTTAATTCCATCAATAATCAATTTAAAAATAAATCAAGGCCATGCACAGTGGACCCACTTGTATGGAAAAGAGTGCCAAAAATAGTTCTAATCAAGCTACCGCCTCCAAATTTTAAACGTAACAAGCCAAAATGATTGAAAACCATTTTTAGTAGATGTAGGTCCATATTTGGTATAGCTCCCATAGAAGGGTACCGCATAATTTGTGGTATTTTGACGATTTTGGCCAAATTAACCAATCGATTTGGATGTTATTTTGCATTTTGAGTTCTGAATAAATAAACTAACACCTTGCAAAAGATATTCAATACAGGTCCACGTTTAGGTATAGCCGCCATATAAATGTACCCTCAGATTTTCGACATTTTGACAATTTTAGCGAAATTTTCCAACTGATTTGGCTGTAATTTTGCATTTCGAGTTCTGATTGAGCAAAATACCTCCTTGCAAAAAATGTTCAGTATAGGTCCATGTTTAGGTATAGCTATATAAACGTACCTCCCGATTTTCGGAATTTTGACGATTTTACAGGCATGGTATAAGAGAAATAGCTTAGCCGGTGGCAGATGGGGGCAGCTGGACTTTTTTTAATCGTAAGCTAGAGACTATCCCCTGCATTTTAAAAAAAATTTCGAGACTCACAAATGCTCACAACATTAGTAAAACTCAACATAAATTAATTGTAATTATATTAAAACAAGTAAGAAAAGTCTATAGTCGGACGGAGCCGACCATGGGATACCCTATACCACTATCCCTGGACAATCTCTCTCCACGGAACTTCTTTTCAATGATTGTGAAAATTTAATTATCAAATATCAGAGATGTAATGTATAATACTTATGACCAAAACCAAAAAGTTATCTAGCATGACAAAGACATTTTTGTAGCAAGAAAGGAAAATTTAGTTGACACAAACTAAAATGTAATGAAACCCACTTATGTAGTACTACTACTTCTGTTGTTTAACCGCTACGTTATTGAAATTTGGTACCAAATTCACACAAAAGTTTTAGTCCATTTAACCCGCTAAGTATTATCTGATCTTCATGTTGGTTTGTACGCTTCTTCTTCATCATAAACTCAAACTTTGTTTAAAATTTTGCGGGTTATTATTTTGACCTACAGAGCCGCTACAAAATTGGTTAAAATTTTATTTTTGGTCCATTTCATCCCCTGAACATTTCACGATCATCACCAAAAACTAATCATTGCAATTCTGTCCCGAAACCAACCTCCTTAAAAAATTCGTTACAATCGGTCCATATTTGCGGCCTTAAGCTTGTTTACAATTTTTAATGGACGGACACACATCGCTAAATCGCTTTATCTCGTCGAGATATGAATTTTGGCATACCAAATAAGGGTCTAGAACGAATATTTCGTGGTGTTACATAAACTTTTGGAGAGACAATATGTAGCATGGGATAAAAATGTGGTTCTCTACACAGAACCCATTATATATTAGACAGTAGGCCCGTTATCTAGCAAACACTGTATTGCAATTTACATCAGAGGAAAGGTCAGTAGTTTTTTTCCATATGTAGTCTACTTTGCGAAATATATATGTCCTCAAGGAATTAAAATATCGACCAAAAATAAAATTTGTATACTTTTTCATACAAAAGTAATGGTCCATTTCAACCGCTAAAGAATATCAGATCATCATTCAAAATTGTAGGCACCTTTTTCGAACTTACCCGGTGCAAAATTTCGTGACTATTGATGTATAATTGCGACTTGTAGCGGGTTCATTATTAAACTACAAACAAATTACGGAATATATTAGGCTGTAACTCTGTTATCTGATCATGCACACCAACGTAAGTGGCATCAATTGAAAGGTCAAGCGTTCCACTTTCAAGTATATCTCACTTGTCCGGAATGTCACTTCCAGGAATTAAGATATAAGCTGTATATTAAAAATTTTCACAATTTTCACACAAAAGTTTTGGTCCATTTAACCCTCTAAATATTATCCGATCGCCATCTCAAATTTCAAGCTTCTCGTTTGTGATATACTCTTACCTTATTTAAAATTACGCGTTGATCGGACTATTATTGAGACCTACAGAGCCGCTAGAAAATTGGATAAATATTATGTTTTTGGTCCATTTCACCCGCTAAATATTTCACGATCATCACCAATAAGAATAGGGATCTATTCTGATCTGAACCCGACCTCCATACAAAATTTCGTGACGATCGGTCCATAATTGCGACCTGGAGCGTGTTTACAATTATAATGGACAGACGGACGGACGGACGGACGGACACACATCTCCAAATCGCTTTGTCTCGTCGAGATATGAAGATTGGTATACCACATTGGGGGTCTCCGACGAATATTTCGCGGTGTTACATGAATGTTTACTTTTTTTCCACATTGTGGCAAAGACATAGAACTGTAAAGACTGGAAAAGATGTATAATGCACAAATGTTTATGAAACAAAGTATATAAACATTTTACCAACAACAGGGATATGTTAATGATAAAAACCCCATTAAAGAGCAATTCGGCTTATACAGATTGTAGGAAAGCAACAAGTTGGACTCAGGATTGTATTCCATAGCAGTTTCCAGTTCATTGAATATGAACTTGGCGGTTAAAAACGCCTGAAATGGTTAACTACTTAACCGAATGTTGTTATGATATCATAACAACAGAGCTTAACTCCATCTATTGACAAATGTTAACAATAAAGTTTTCCAATCTTTATGTATTTAAATCTTTGATTGTGGTATAGGTTATAAATAACAGAAAAAGTAATTTATAAAGAAATTATTTTTAATGAAGTTAGAAAACGAATTATGAATTTGTTTTTTCGTTAAAACATTGTCAATGCCATCGCCTATAAGTTTCATTTTGAAAATTGCACATTCACCTCTCAATTTTTTTATAATTTTACTCATAACCTACTAATGCTTTGCGGATGTATGTTTCGCTTTTAAGGCCTCACATACAAATCACAACATCCTCGACTTAACTTGGCATATAACCGCTTTAAATTTACAAAAATATTGCTGGATGTTAAAAATTTGGTTTGTTTAGAGAATATTTATTTCAATCTCATTCAAATTTGTCGCCATCAATTTTAGATTTTTGTCCACGGGCGGAACCACTGTGCATCGTAGAGGTGGCCGCAAGAACAAACTGCTGAAAAGAAATTCAAAACTGTTGGAGAGGACTTTTAAATTTCACTTTTCCGAATTCTGTGTTGTATATGCCCTCCAGGAAATAAAATGTGGACCAAAAATAAAATTTGTATATTTTTATACCCTCAGCCTTTAGGCTAAAGAGGGTATTTACACTTTGATACGACCAAAAATGTGCCTCATCGAAATAATGGTTTTAGACCCCAAGTATGTTTGTACGATATCCGTTTCAGACAATTTTGAGTAGATCTAGCAATGTCCGTCCGTCTGTCTGTCTGTCCGTCTGTCTGTCTGTCTGTCTGGCTGGCTGGTGCGCACGATAACTCTCGAACGGATCAATCGATTCGGTTCAAATTTTGGGTATCGAAATATTTTGTCCAGATTCGATTTAAGTTCGAAGATGGGCCATATAGGTCCACTCCTTCAGGTACCTCCCCCACGAATGATCAAAAATTGTCGTAAAACTTGTGCGCGCGATAACTCTTGTAGGGAATAACCGATTTGGTCCATACTTTGCATATCGTGTAATTTCTACCAAACATAGATGAGGTTCCAATACGGACTCAATCGGTCCACTCCTTCGGGTACCTCCCACACAAAAGTTCGGAAATGTTCAGTTGAGGACCTGGTCTCGAATCGCTTTGATTTTTGTTTACGCAAGTTGTATTCGCTGTCCTCTATACGACGCTGTAAGTTTCATTAGGGGCAAGTCCATACTTCCTGAGAAAATAGCCTGAAAGTTACAAAAACCCCTATGACACCGTGTGTAGTGGTTGGAGCGCAAGATAACTTTCGAACGGATCTGCCGATTCGTTCCAAAATTTGGCTTTCGTAATATTTTGTCCAAACTTAGTTCAAGTTCAAAGATGGATTATATCGGTCCACTCCTTCCGGTACCTCCCCCACAAAAGTTCGAAAATGTTCGGAAAATTTGTGCGTACGATAACTCTTGAAGGGAGTAACCGATTTGGTCCATCCTTTGCACATTATTAAATTTCTACCAGACTTATATGAGGTTCCAATATGGACTCAATCGGTAAACTCCTTCGAGTACCTCCCACACAAAATTTCGTAAAAGTTCAGTTTAGGACCTGCTCTCGAATCGCCTAGGTTTTTGTTGTAACATCTTGTGTTCACTGTTCCCTATACGAAGGTACAAGTTTCATCGGGGGCAAGTCCATACTTCCCGAGAAAATTGCCGGAAAGTTGCAAAAAGCCCCTATGACACCTTGTTTAGTGGTAGGAGCGCAAGATAACTCTCGAACGGATCTGTCGATTCGGTCCAAAATTTGGCCTTCGTAATATTTTACCAAAATATAGTTTAAATTCGAAGATGGGCTATATCGGTCCACTCCTTCAGGTACCTCCCCCACAGAACGTCAGAAATGTTTGGAAAAATTTTGCGCACGATAACTCTTTAAGGGAGTGACCGATGTAATCCATACTTTGCACATCCTAATATATCTACCAGATATAGATCAGGTTCGAATATGGACTAAATTTGTCTACTCCTTCTGGTACCTCTCACACAAAATTTCGGATAAGTTCACTTTAAGACCTGCTATCGAATCACTTGGATTTTTGTTGAAGCTATTTGCATACGCTACCACCATTACGACGGTAAATGTTTTTTCAGGGGTAAGTCCATATTTCTTGCGAGAACAGCCCGAAAGGTGTAAAAAACCCCTATGTCACCATATGTGGCGGTCGAAGAACACGATAACTCTCGAACTGTTCAACCGATTTGGTCCAACATTTGGTCTTCGTCATATTATATCCAAACTTAGTCACATGGGCAATACCGGTCCACAACTTTCGGTACTTCTCCCCAATATTTAAAATATATCACTTTGGATCTCCTAATATTTTATCAAAATTTAGTTAAACTTCTAAAATGGCCAATAGGACCCCTACGAGTACCTGCCCTACAAAAGTTTAACATTTGTGTCTTAGCGCAGTTAATTTCTATTCCACATTATTGTCGGCAAGTTCAAATGTCCAAAAAGGGCCAAATTCTGAAGAGACCTGAAACACATTCGACCTGTCCGGAGGTAAAAGTTTCGCTTCACTTTGGCTGAGGGTATATATCTGTCGGCAAAGCCGACTGACACTTTTTTACTTGTTCTTACAAAATTAATGGTATATTTCACAAGTTAAATAATATCAGATAATCATGCAAAATTATAGACGTTTCCTTCAACCTAAACTCTTACCTCGTGCAAAATTTTGTGACTATTGAGCTATAATTGCTACCAATTGAGCTATAATAGCGCGTTTATGATTACACTACAAACAAAAAACTGAATATTTTAGGCTCCAACTCTGTTATCTGATCACGTACATCAACATAGTTGACATCAATGGAAAGGTCAAGAGATCGTCTCACGAGGAAGGAATGTGTCTTTCAAGAACAAAGATATAAACTGTACATTAAAAATTTTCACACAAAAGTTGTGGTCATTTAATCCTCTAAATATTATCTGATCGCCATCTCAAATTGCAAGCTTCTTTTTTGTCATATACTCTTACCTTACTTAAATTTTCGCTCTCCGACGAATATTTCGCGGTATTACATAAAATTTTCCCAAAACAAACTTATAATACCCTTTCCACATAGTGGTGTAGGGTATAAAAATGTGTTCAGCCAGGTGTTGACCTATCTTTATAATTGTTGGTGGAAAAGTTTTATAACTGCAAAAGTCAAATTGTGGGTAGTTCCATCAAACAATGTGGATCCTCAAAATACCGAAAATTGGGAGGTACCGTTATATGGGAGCTATACGAAAACATGGACATATATTGACAATTTCTGGTGGAGAAGTTTCGGTTAAAAATTGTAGCTAAAATCCTCAAAATAACAACATTCCGATGGTAGCGTTATATGGGGGCTGCTCTAGTAACTCAATTTTGACACAGTTGCAGTTGACCAATCGGACTAAAACTTTGCACACATTTCAGATTTGGATGACAATACATGAATATGAAATTAAAACAAGGATTGGACCATTTTACAGTGTTTTAACGGTGTTTTATTTAACACTTTGTGGCCCGATGTTGCCTGTGGGCAATTTTGCATGTTTGTGTATGCGTATTTCCCACACCGTCTGAGATATTTATATATACTAAGTGGGTGTCGGTAGATTGATTTCAGAAGAATAAAAACATGGAAATTATTTTTAAATAAATAACTAAATTGGCGAAGTTATGTAAGTAGTCGAGTACAAATATGGACATGAAATATTTTAGTGGTTTTATAAAATGCCGTTAAATGTCAAACGGATTGAATAATTGCGGCCAACATTTTTTGAAAAATATTACTGAGATATTTATCTAATGTAATAAAAAAACAGACATACAATTAACAGTTCCAATTAGTAGTTATAAATTTTTGAAATTTGGAAGTTGCCTGTGGGCAACGTTGGGCCATTGTGGTTATAAAGTGGAAGTCGAAAATGCTGGTTAGTGATATTCAACGAAATACAAAGGACATTCGGGAATGTGAAAAATGTTGTATTTATATTATTTTTCGAAGATTGGACTTGATATTGACATAGTTTTTGGTGAATATACATTTTACCTCTCAGGAATTTGTATGGTATCAAGCGAATATCTGCACGCAAAAAAAACGGCCTCTCTAACATATGTCCCAAACATATTTTGCAGCAAACATATATATGTTTGCAACAGTCCCAAACATAATATATGTTTGGGTGGAAACAAATATATGTTTGGGTGCAAAGATATTTATGTTTGGGTGCAAACAAAGATATGTTTGGGTGGAAACAATTTTATGTTTGGGTGGAAACAATTTTATGTTTGGGTGCAAACATTTTATATGTTTGTGTGCAAAAAAATACAAACCCAAAAGGCACAAAAAAAAAACAAACACATGCACCAGTGGGCGCTTACTGAGAGCAAGGGAGCGTAAAATTCAATGTAAAACACATTAAAATGTGTGCTCACTTGCTCTCAGTAAGAACTCACCGGCTATCTCTATAGCAGGGACGAGCTTCTTTGCTTCGATCCTATAGTGAGGGCGTCCACTGAGTTGTTTTTGCGTTTGCTTCTCTCTCTCACGTACAGTGTAAATTTATGAAAACAAAGAAAAACATAATGTGTTTGTTGCTTTTTTACTCATACGTTCATACATGTCTTCGCTTTGGTTGTATTTCTGTGGTCGTCGCTGCTCTATAGTATACACACAAATGTTTTGGTTTTTTATTAAAAGGCAAAAGAACAACAAACACATAGGTACATACAAAATTCCAAAGAAATACATAACACACTTTAATAAAAGAAAAACTGATTGAAATAATTTGTAAATAGTCAAATTTTTAAAAAGGAAAAATATATAGAATCGTAGTTGAACGCTTCTCCTTAGTTGTGAAATAAAACAAATTGTCCTCATAGTTGAAATCATCAGTGGGGAATCGGCATCTAGAATCAAATGATTATGTAATTTTATAAATAAATATGGATATGCCATATTTCAAATATACATATGTATGTAATTACCGATATTAAATGCGATTTCTTCCTTGTCCAATAAAATATTTCCATTCACCTTATTGATTCAATTATAAAATTTCCAATTATAAAATGTATTGGGCATTTAATTTACTAAAAAGCCCAATTTCTTTAAGAAAACACAAAACACTGATTTATTCACTCACTTTACCGTCTTGACTCTACAAAGGCAACTAAAATACTGAAGAAAGAAAAAAAATATAATTCATATCATTTCTTCTTTTCTTCTTCGCCAGCTAAGTTGGTTGACAACAACAAAACAAGAAACACACGAGTTTGACGCATACATGCCACCAAAGCCCCCTTCTTCGCTTCTACGTCTTCTATTATACAATACCCACAGCCGCGAGAGCACTGTTATTACTCTCGTTGACAAAAATCCTCTCTCCACCCATGAAAAAAATTTTCTAATATAAAAACAAGTAAGAACAGACTATAGTCGGACGGGGCCGACCATGTGATACCCTATACCACTATCCCTGTGCACTAGCTTTCCGGGCTAGCTGTTATAAGATGTGCATTAGAAATTTTACCAATTTTCACACAAAAGTTTTGATCAATTTAACCCGCTAAATATTATCCGATCATACCGTTGACTTGCACGCTACTTCTTCATCTCAAACCAAAACTACGTTTAAAATTTCGCGCCGATCGGACTATTATTGCGACCTACAGAGCGGCTACAAAATCGAGCAAAAATTTTGTTTTTGGTCCATTTCATCCCTTTAACATTTCACGATCATTGCCAAAAACTAATCAGTTCTATTCTGGTCCAAACCCGACCTCCATACTAAATTTCGTGACAATCGGTCCTTAATTGCGGCCTCTAGCTTGATTACAATTTTTAATGGACGGACAGACGGACGGACGGACGGACGGACACACATCGCTAAATCGCTTTATCTCGTCGAGATATGAAGTTTGGTATACCACATGAGGGGTCTACGACGAATATTTCGCGGCGTTACATGAATTTTTGGGAAAACAAACTTATTATACCCTTTTCCACATTGTGGTATAGGGTATAAATATGTTCTACCCAAACATATCAAATTGAGATATGTTACAAAATGTTGCAAACATATATTTGTTTGGACCCAAACATATATTTGTTTGCAACCGGTCCCAAACATATATTTGTTTGGATCCAAACATATTTCGATGATGATAATTTTATGTATTGGATGAAGGTCAATGATAATACAAAATAGAAAACATTTTTCAAACGCTTCTACTGTGAAAAATGTCAATATGAACATTTAAGGTTATATGAACACCACCATATACGTCAAAATTGGCTAATTTGTGAACTATATATGATAAATATAGACCAATTTTCCATTCCATTTCCTTAAATTTTCCTCTAGAATTAAACAAACTCATCAGACTACGCTTTTCCGCATCATGAATAATGAAAAATATAACGATAATACAAAGACTTAAGAAACAAACTTTGTTCCCGAAGTTGCCCACATGCAACATTTGGTACCTCCCTAACCAGAAGGAATTGATAAGAATTTTTTGCATAAAGGACTTATTCTTCCGACTACTAATCATAATAAATATGAAAAATATTTTTATCTCTACCGAAAAATAGGGGTTCAAAGGGTTAACTTGCATTTCAACTCTGGTAACTCATTGTCCACACAGTTGCAGTTAACCAATCGAACTGAAACTTTGCACACTTTTCAGATTTGGATGACAATACATGAATATGGGCCCAATTTTTCCTACAGCCCCCATATAGCGGTACCACCCGATTTCAGGTATTTTGAGGATTTTATCTTAATTTTTGGCCGAATTAGCTGTCATTTGGTATTTCCAAAGATACAGTACTTTCCCCACCAAAAATTGTGCATTTAAAGTCCCCAATGGTAAAGAAACTTCTCCATCAAAAATTGTTGACAGTCCAGGTGTTGATATAGTCCCCATATAGTGGTACCACCCGATTTCAAGTGTTTTAAGGATTTTTTTATCTTTATTTTTAGCCAGAGTTGGCTGTAACTTGGCATTTGGAGTCCCCAATGGTGCAGAAACTTCCCCACCAAAAATTGTGGACATAAGTCCAGGTTTTGGTATAGCCTTTATATAACAGTACTACACGATTTCAGGAATTTTAAAGTTTTTATCTAAATTTTCGGCCTAAATTGACTATAACTTTGTTCTCAGTGGTCAAAAAATGTATTTACTAAAAAGTTAAAAATAAAATATAATTTAAAAAAATGAAGTTTCAGTGTTTTATTTAGAAATGCACTTAAAACTAGGAAATAATTTGTCGCTTAGCCTCAATAAATATATTCTTTCTCATGATAGAATCTCTCAAATAAATCGCTTGCATTTAAATTATAAATAGTGGCAAAATTAAACGGCAAGCGTTTTATTTGAGAGATTCCATCATGAGAAAGAATATATTTATGAGGCTAAGCGACAAATTATTTCCAAGTTTTAAGTGCATTTCTAAATAAAACACTGAAACTTATTTTTTTATAAATTATATTTTATTAGTGAGTAGATTTTGTGATCACTGAGAACCTCAAATGTCAAATTACAGCTAGTTCGGTTAAAAATTGACCTGCCTGCAAACAAAAGACTCATCTTCGCAAAATTTCAGCGTCCTATCTCCATTTTTGTGGATGCTATAGTGATTACCCCAGACGGACGGACATGCATAGATCGACTTAGAATTTTACGCTGATCAAGAATATACATATACTTTATAGGGTCGCAAATGATTATTTAATTGCGTTACAAACGGAAAAACAAACTTAATATACCCTCCATACTATGGTGGAGGGTATAAAAACGTAGTTTTTTTTTAAGTACGAAATAAATAAATTGTACAGAATTTGGTTTTGGGTCTTTCTGAAATTTGGAAATTTTGTATAAGGGTAACAGGTGATGTGTAGGATTGAGATAAGAAGGTTGCTTTAGAATTGCGTGCTAAAAGTGTATGAAATGCACAAAAATGGTACTACATTTTGAAAAGTTTGCTGGTGCGTAAGGTATAGATGTCGCTTTGGAAATGGGTACTATATGTACAAAAAGCTGCTCTGAATATGGTTCATTTTGTTATTGGGTTATACGATAGAAATAATTGGTATTCGGAAATGTGAAATCGGGCTTACTGTTGATGTGTAGGGTTGTGATAAGAAGTCCACTTTGGAAAAAAATATAAGCGTACCAAAAGTACTAAATTTGTTACAAAGGGAATAAATTGGAATTCTAAAATCTGAGGTTAGGGTTTAGATGAGGATTAGATTTTGGAAAATATAGTTATAAGCACAAAGTAATTCACGGTACTACATCTAGTATTGGGTGATTGAATAGATAAGGAAAATGCGTATTATAAATTAAAAAAAAAAACAATACTTAATTGTACTAAATTATTGAGTGAAGGCCAGTGACCCTAAGCGTAATTGGTAGGATTTTAGCATGTTTTTTATTTCTTATCCGATTTGACTCAAATTTTGGATCTAGTCGTTTTGAGGGTCAATTTTTCGATATTTGGGGTCATATCAAAAGTATGCAAAAAATATGCAAAAAATATGCAAAATATATGCAAAAAATATGCAAAATATGCAAAAAATATGCTAAATATGCAATTGTTTTTTTGACAAAAATCGTCAACTGAATTTGGAAAATCATCAAAAAGGCATTCTAAATTAAGTTTTTTGACGTTTAACATAGTTTTTTGCAGATTATTATGTTATTGAGACTCTCCAGATATTCCGCTACAGCAATAAATCTAGACTAACAAGACTTAAATCAGTTTTCACAAGGTGAGAAAATGTCAAATAACCCAGCATTCCTATTACAACATAATTTGCTTCCTATACAAATGTAGATAGATAATGAAAAAATATCAAAAATTCAATCAGAAATGTCGAAATCAACATGTGCAATAGGGTTATGACTTTTTGACATTTTTCCTCAAAAATGATTTCCTGTAGCAGGGATGAATAAACTTTTGCCTATTAATCACTATGCTATCGTTTATTCCATTGAAATATAAAAAAAGTTCACGCACAAATCGATTTTAAAAAAATTATTTTTTGAAAAAATGTATGAAATGAAAAAAATTTTTTTTTCAAAAAATTATTTTTTGTTGCACGAATGAATAAATATAAGCCTACAAATAACTATAATAACGTTTATTTCATTCAAATATTAAAAAAGTCGTGAAAAAAGTCACTTTGAAAAATTTTAAAATTTTTGTTTTTTGTTAAAAAATTATATTTTTGAATAAAAGCGTTTACGACATTTTTACGATTCTCAGAATTGATGAAAAATAGTGAGGAATAAATTTTATGTCATTTTAATTATCTCATGTGGCTCTAAAGTTTATTTTCAATTATATATCTGTTTTCAGAGACTTCAACAAATTGTCCATAATTTTGATAAATTCAAATTTTAAAATCATTTTGTGCGTGAGGTTTTTTCACCGAATCACCTTATAATTAAGATTTTATGTAATCTTATGGCAAAACTCATCACGCTATGATACAGGGATATGAGGTTGTAAAAAAGTCATAACCCTAATGTGCAAATATGGTGATAGTTTCTAATCGGCCAAAATTGTCTAGCAGAAAAACAAAGGAGCTAGAGTTAGTCATCACTATTTTTGTTTAGATAAAAGCGCAATTTTTTCTAGTTTTTGGAAAAAGGGTTCGTTTTTTTAGCGCAAAATGTGAAAAAGTACTAAAGTACCATTTACGATTCCAGGTTCTGGAATATAACTATAATTAGAAGTATACGTTTTGAATATCCACATATTAGATTTGAATATATTTTATAGTGCTTAGTCCTATATTTGTGGTCAAAAAGCTTCGTTGGGAAAATGCTCTAACTGCCGCTTTAATATTGATGACATGGTTTTAGTTTAATGCACTAAAAATACATAATTTTATATGTATATTGTAAGCATACAACTGCTTAATGCAGAATTGGGAAATGTTCATTCCTCGGCGAAAAGTAATGCATTATTTTTAGATTCACTTTTGGCAGTTTTGTTGAGATGTGTATTATTTTATTGTTGTAAAATAATTTCAGCTTGATCTCGAGTTTTGTTGTTTTAAATTTTTAAAAACAACAAGATTTATTTAAAGTGCGATGTAGTTAAAACTGATGCGAAGAACACCACATGATTAGTGCAAAATGACATCACTCAGAAAAACCACACAATAGCGTGGTAGTGATAAAATAAGTCAAACCCTTGAAATTATCTTTAACATGGCAAAACCACTCACATATTTCTGCTAGAAAAGCATTTGGAATGCTAAAAAATATAGTTCTTTCATTCCTGCTACAGGAAAACAATTTTGATAACACAGTCGAAAAGAAAATATACAATTAATTAACTTATACCTGACCATGTACTCGATAATTTGAACTAATTATTACAAATGTTTCGAATTTGGACAGTTGTTTAATGGAGGAGTTGCTGTAAAAATTGTTTCAGCAACATTTAGAAAAAAATATCGAGTACAAGGATATAACACGTTTTATAACACATTAGTCTTGTTATCTAGGATATAAATAAATATATTAAGAAAAATATTCGCCGCAATATTGTCATTAAAGTTGCCAAAGGCACTATACATCTAAAAGGTAAAGATTTCAAGGAAACTTAATTTTCAAAAAAAAAAAAATGAAATTTCACACCTGTCCCGTGTTTTGCTTACACCCTGATGTAAACTTTAAAAACGTCATATGTCTAGCTCTACTTTCACAGTCTGATTGGAGTTTTCTGTAATGAGGGAAAATTGAGTCTTGTTGCATGGTAAATTGGTAAAAAGTAAGGAAAGGAACAAATACGACAATGCCAATAAAAATGTCCGGATTGTCGTATAGAAAAATCTCACTATTTTTAACACTTAGAGCACGTAGAGTATTATATAACTACCACGAGTTATTTAGAAAATAATTTATTTTCTTTACTATTCGTTAATCCGGACAATTTGATAATTCGGACACCGCCGAAACCTGTGGTGTAGGGGTTATCGAGATTATACTCTATATATGGGTGCAATATCCAAATCTGAATCTATTCTTACCAAAATAAACAGGGATCGCCCTAAGGCCAAAAAATATCCAATTTATATGCGAATTGGTCTATAAATGTGACCTGTACTTTGTTTTCAAAAAGACCTGGCCAGATGGATAAGTGCGAGTCTATGCAGATCATCAATAGGAACTGTGGGTCTATTTCGTTTCCTTTTGCATGTCGCAAACTCATTCACTAAGACATAACACCCTTAGGGTATTAAAATATAGTTATCAGTGCAATCATGAATAAAAATTCCGTGCATAATTTGTTTCCTTTCCCAAATTTCACAATTTTTTTCCATATTTATGCCGAAAAAGGGAATATTTTTGTCGATTCGACTAGAATATGCCATCATGAAGCGAATCTAGTAGCTTTCAACTTTTAACAAATATTGATTTTAAAAGAGTTTCACTTTCTAAAATTATTTTCCGTGCGGAAAATTCGGAGTGAAATATTCATGATTGTTTTTATATATTATATGTTTTTAGTAAAATATGAAAGATTTTATGTAATATTCAATATTGTCTTAGTCTTAATTTCTATCTCATTTGTTATTCTGTCAGACAATTTGGCCGAGCAGAAACTATCAACATATTTGGATACGTTAATTTTAACATTTCTGATTGAGTTTTTGAACAAATTTGTATTAGAAAGCAACTTATGTTGTAATAAGAAGGATGGGTTATAGGAAATTTTCTAAGTCTTTTAGTCCAGATTTATTGCTGTGGCGGAATAATAACTAATAACATAATATTCTGCTAAGAAATCGTCGTTTAACGACAATAAACTTAATTAAGAACACTTTTTGATGACTTTCCAAATTTAATTTGACGATTTTCGTCAAAAAAATTAGTTGCATATTTTGCATATTTTGTGCATATGCAAAAAATAAAAAATATGAGCCTGTCATTGCATTCAGTTTTCTTCAAAACGAATTTTGGTCCAATCAGAATTTTCGTATCTTTATTAATAAAAAATATGAAAATATGCAAAATCCGATGTCTAGTAATAGGTCAACATACATGTTTCATGAATTAAATTTGTTCGAACAACTACCAAACTTTGCTATTTTGAAAAATATTCAATTAATTTTTGTTTTCAAATCTGTGCAAAAGCAATTATTAATGTTCTGTCTTAGGAATCGAGGTTGGAACCCACAGACATTGCCATCTTACGAATTTCGCTTAAATTTCATTAAACTACCAACTTTAAAAAGTAGACGCACGATGCTAAATGATACATATTTATTAATGTCATTCAGGGGACGATACAATCAGAATTTATTTTGGAAAGAATTTATTTAAACGTTCCTTTTAGGTAAACTCGTTATTATCAATTTCTTCAAATAAATTATTTCACCTCCAACTATGCTAATAACGATCCTTTGCGACGTATCTTTGTCGAATTTATTGATCTGTCTGAAATCGGCATTCGGTCAAAAATAATATTATTCCTAAATACTTAAATTGTTAATACTCTGTTAACAAATTCTGTATATAGTTATTTAGTATTTAATATAGTCTGTAACGTCTGTAAGGATTTTTGTAATCTATAGGCTTCAGTAATAATAAAAAAATCTACAATAGCAGAAGTTTGGTAGTAATTCGAACGAATCGTCTTACAGAAAATCATAAGTGTATCGAAAGTATTAATTTTGTACCGTTAGTATTGGGAAGAATCGAATTCTGTAACTTTAATATTTTTGTTTTCAAATTTGTATTTACTTATTCTGAGATAAATTAAACGGGGGATAAAACGGGGTTAATAAAAATTCTATTTGAATTCGTTTCCATTAATGAGAACTTTTCGCTAACGAAGTATCGGGCACATGCTAGTATTATTATATTTGTGTCTTCGCATGTTCAATAAATGGTACCACCCAGTTTTGTCAATTTTCAGTCACATTCCCCGACCGAAATGGAGATATCTTATTTAAATATAATTTATAATGGAGGGTATTAAAAGTTAGGCCCGGTCAAACTTAGCTTATTTTTAAACCCTACACCACAATGTGGAAAGGGTATTTTAAGTTTGTTTTGGTAAAAATGCATGTAACACCGCGAAATATTCGTCGGAGACCCCCAATGTGGTATACCAATCTTCATATCTCGACGAGATAAAGCGATTTTGAGATGTGTGTCCGTCCGTCCGTCCGTCTGTCCATTATAAATTGTAAACACGCTCCAGGCCGCAATTATGGACCGATCGTCACGAAATTTTGTATGGAGGTCGGGTTTAGGCCAGAATAGATCCCTATTCTTATTGGTGATGATCGTGAAATATTTAGCGGGTGAAATGGACCAAAAACAAAATTTTTTTTCGATTTTGTAGCGGCTCTGTATGTCGCAATTATAGTCCGATCGCCTCGAAATTTTAAATAATGTAAGATTATATGACAAAGAACAAGCTTGCAATTTGAGATGGTGATCGGATGATGTTTAGAGGGTTAAATGGACCACAACTTTTGTGTGAAAATTGTGAAAATTTTTAATATACCGGTAATATCTTTATTCCTGGACCACACATTCCGCCCACATAAATAATATTTGGAAGGACAACTCTTGCCCTTTCAATCAATGTTGATTTATGTGGTCAGATAACAGAGTTACAGCCTAATGTATCCAGTGTTTTGCTTGTAATGTAATTATTAGCATACTAGAGGTCGCAATTATAGATCAATAGTCACGAAATTTTGCACGAGGTAGGTATACCGGCAAAGTCGCCTATATATGAAAAATTAACTACCGATCTTTCCTCTGTTGAAAATTGCAATAATATGTGTGTTTGGTAACGGACCTACTACCTAAGATATAATGAGTTTTGTGAAGAGAACCACATCTTCCTCCCATGCTACAAATTGTCTCTATCATGACAGACAAATTCCCAGTTCTTACAAAATCATATTACCTGTCCAATTGTCCAAAATTTAAAGTTGTAGCAGAAATTGCTAAACAACGACAATTTTCAAATTTAAGAATATTTCTTAAAATGTACTGTATATAATTGTTCCACAAACATCCCAGTAGGGACAAGGGAGCCTTCTCTCATATCAATGAGAGCACCCCGATTAATATCAGCTCAGTGATATGTAGAGTCTGACTTTTTTACAACCTCATATCCCTGTATCATAGCGTGATGAGTTTTGCCATAAGATTACATAAAATCTTAATTATAAGGTGATTCGGTGAAAAAATCTCACGCACAAAATGATTTTAAAATTTGAATTTATCAAAATTATGAACAATTTTTTGAAGTCACTGAAAACAGATATATAGTTGAAAATAAACTTTAGAGCCGCATGAGATAATTAAAATGACATAAAATTTATTTCTCACTATTTTTCTTCAATTCTGAGAATCGTAAAAATGTCGTAAACGCTTTTATTCAAAAATATAATTTTTTAACAAAAAACAAAACATTTAAAATTTTTTCAAAGTGACTTTTTTCGCGACTTTTTTAATATTTGAATGAAATAAAAGTTATTATAGTTATTAGTAGGCTTATATTTATTCATTCGTGCAAAAAAAAAATAATTTTTTGAAAAAAAAAAAATTTTTTCATTTCATATATTTTTTCAAAAAATTATTTTTTTAAAATCGATTTGTGCGTGAACTTTTTTTATATTTCAATGGAATAAACGATAGCATAGTGATTAATAGGCAAAAGTTCATTCATCCCTGCTACAGGAAATCATTTTTGAGGAAAAATGTCAAAAAGTCATAACCCAATGTAGACAGCGGAATTTTATGCAATACCTATTTTTGTAAAATTTGAATATTTGTGGCTTCTAATTAAATTCCAATCGTAATATATCACACATGCAAAAATATGCGAAATGTATAAATTATGCATATGCTAATATTATTTTTGCATATGGAAAATTTCTGTATTTCACATATTTTCGTATCTATATATATAAAATTGAAATTTGTTTGTCTGTTTGTTTGTTCGTTTGTTTGTGCCTTATAGACTCGGAAACCGCTGAACAGATCTTACTGAAATGTTTAGGGTACATTGCTACATGGCCTGGAATGAAAATAGGCTATATCATTTTTTTAAATTTCGCGTTGATCTGGAGATATAGCATCAAAACCGGAGGTACCTCCAAAAAATTTAGATTTTGTATGCAAATATCTTTATAACTGTTACAGATACAATCTCCAAATTTTGTATGCGTGACGGAATTTGATGTAGAAATAAATTTACCAAATTATATTCAAATCGGTTCAGATTTGGATATAGCTCCCACATACATATATATTCGGCCGATTTCCTTATTTTATGTACCAAACATGCTATTTATGTCCAATTTCGATGAAATTTGGAATGTATGACGGAACTTGGTATGGAAATAAACGTGCCAAATTATATCAAAATCGGTTCAGATTTGGATATAGCTCCCATACACATATATTTTCGGCCGACTTCCTTATTTTATGCACCAAACACGCCATATATGTCCAAATTCGCTGAAATTTAGAATTTATCACGGAATTTGTTCTAGAAATAAATGTGCCAGATTATATTGAGATTGGTTCAGATTAGGATATAGCTCTCATACACATATATTTTCGGCCGATTTCCTTATTTTATGCACCAAACACGCTATATATGTCAAATTTCGCTGAAATTTGAAGGGTCTGACGGAATTTGTTCTAGAAATAAACGTGCTAAATTATATAGAGATCGGTTCAGATTTGAATATAGCTCCCATATATATTTTCCCCGATTTCCTGTATTTTATGCACCAAGCACGCTATATATGTCCAATTTCGCTGAAATTTGAAATGTGTAACGGAATTTGGTCTAGACATAAATGTGCCGAATTATATCGAAATCGGTTCAGATTTGGATATAGCTCCCATATATATTTTCGGCCGATTTTCCGCATTTGATGCACCAAACACGCTATATACGTCCAATTTCGCTGAAATTTGGAATGTGTACGGGAATTTGGTCTAGGCATAAATGTGCCGAAATATATCGAAAACGGTTCAGATTTGGATATAGCTCCAATTTATATTTTCGGCCGATTTTCCACATTTTATGCACCAAACACGCTGTATATGTTCAATTTCGCTGAAACTTGAAGGGTCTGACGGAATTTGTTCCAGAAATAAATGTGCTAACTTATATAGAGATCGGTTCAGATTTGAATATAGCTCCCATATATATTTTCGGCCGATTTCCTGTATTTTATGAACCAAACTCGCTATTTATGTCCAATTTCGGTGAAATTTGGAATGCGTAACGGGATTTGGTCTAGACATATGCAAATCCAAGCACGCTATATACGTCCAATTTCGCTGAAATTTTAAATGTGTAACGGAATTTGGTCTAGACATAAATGTGCCAAATCGTATCGAAATCGGTTCAGATTTGGATATTGCTCCTATCAATATATTAGGCCGATTTTCTGTATTTGATGCTCTAAACACGCTATATGTGTCCAATGTCGCTGAAATTTGGGATGTCTGACGGAATTTGTTCCAAATATAAATGTGCCAAATTACATCGAGACCGGTTCAGATTTGGACACACTACATATGTCCAATTTCACTGAAATTTGGAAAGCGTGACGCAATTCGTTCTAGAAATAAATGGGACAAATTATACCGAAATCGGTTCAGATTAGAATATAGCTCCCATATATATTTTCGGCTGATTTTCTGTATTTTATGCACAAAATGTGAATGTGAGACGGGATTTGGTCTAAAAATAAATATGACAAATTATATCGAGAGCGGTTCATATAGGAATATAGCTACCCATATATATTTTCGGTCGATTTCATGTTTTTGTTACGTATGTTCAATTTCAATGAAATTTTGAAGACTTAGCAGTCAGTAAAAGTCATCATTATTTACAGAAGTACTTATAGTCGGGAAGGAATTTACCAAGGCTACAGCTATTAAGTATCATGTCTTTGAGAGACTTCTTAAGATTTATGTTTTATTATGATATATCTAAATCATTAGGAATACTTATAGGCGGAAAGGCTTTCGGAGGAGTGTTACCTCTTGCAACATACAAAAATACCATAGTAGCTCCATAACAACCCTGAATAGGTATATAACGCCTTCATATCTCCTATATTTATTCCTTAAAATATTAAAAACGTTAAAATAATTCTGGCATTCCATTATATTATATCGTAGTCGGGGCAGCAAAGCGCACCGGGTTCAGCTAGTGCTACATATATTTCAATAATATCTTCTAAAGTCAATAAAATAGAGAAATCTGTAACCAGAGCCACAATCTTCAAAATGTCGAAAATGGGGAGCTTTCGTTGTATGGGAGCTATATGAACGCCTAGACCTATACCGACAAATTTCAGATGGAAAGTTTAATACCCCCAATGAAGACTTAATACCAAATTTTAGCCAATTCGGAGGGATATTGAGATCATAACCTTCAAAGTACAGAAAATCGGTAGGTTCTGGTTATGGGAGCTATATGAAGACGTGGACATATAACGACAAATTTCAGGTGGACCTCCAACGAAAACTGAATACAAAATGTCAGCCATTTCAGTTTGATATTGAGTCCACAACCTTCAAAATACCGGATATCGGGAGGTACGGTTCTATGGGAGCTATATGAAGACCTGGACTTATACCGATAAATTTCAGGTCGAAAATTGTGATGAACGAATACTTAATACAAACTTTCAGCCAATTCGATGAGATATTTAGGACACAAAGTCTTGCATATGGTTTAGCAAATATGTCAAAATATGCAAAAAATTAGGTCCAGACTAAAGGTCCGTTCTAAAATTACATATTGGTGCCACCATGGTACAATTGTTTGCACACCCGCCATGCACGCTAAAGGTCGGGCGTTCTATTCCCGGCCAGCAAACATCAAATTTCCAACGATGGCAAAATACCCCTCAGTAAAGTTGGCTACATTTTCTGAGTATTTCAACCATGTACAACTTCTCTACAGGTGGCGTTTTAAGACATGCCTTTCGGACTCGGCGATAAACAGTAGGCCCCATACTATTGCTGTAATATGAATCGCCCTGTCCCTTCTGTGATGTTTGTGGAACAATTATTATATTGTTACTAGCGGACCCGGCGAACTTCGTCTCGCTAATAAGGAATAAAATTTCATACAAAAACTAAATTTTCGATTTTTCCAATTTTCCGACTTTTCCAGAGAGATTTTCCAAAATTTTCTTCCGTAAAGACCTTCTCCTAGAAAATACGAATAACTGACAAAAAATTTTACAGAAATCGGCCTAGCCGTTCTCATTTTATGAATTACTATACAGTTTTTACACCATTTTTATATATATATATAGATTTAAACTTAATGTGATAAGGTTGCAGACTCCAAAAATTTATTTCTTGCAATGAGCTTTTTTGTCCAAAAGAAACTTTGATTTGCTGAAAGCTAACTCGCAGGGTAGTGGTGTAGGGTATCGTATGGACGGCCCTGTCCGACTATAGCCTTTGCTTAATTGTTTATATATAAAACTAAAGTGTCTCAATTAATTAGGTTTGCTGCTTTATTTAAATAAAAAAATAAGTTATCAGACAAACCCGTAAAAATGCTTTTTAAAGTAAATTTTAAGCGCGTGCAGTTTTAATTGTTCTATTATAAAGTCATTATTTATATGGAATTATAAAACAAATTTAATGTATGTAATGTAATGTAATAAACGCTTTTATTTAAAATTTGTCATTCACTTTATCCGGTTGTGTCAAACAGATCAAATTCAGGAAATGTATTTGAATAATCCGCTTCGTATATTTTTCATTCTTTGGGCAGGTCTCCAAATTGAAGCCAAGGTAATTAATCTCGCCACAGAATAAAATTCAATGGAGGCTAATGTTTTTATTTTTTCGCGTTTACTTTTTATCTTTTGCAGCGCGACCTTACCATAGAAATAAATCAGTTTATCACAAATGTTACCGATTGGCAGCTCGTAAAGACTGCAAATTATTATCTGTATGGCACGAAAACAATCTTTGTCGATTTTGTATTAAGTAGAAACGTCAACAATTTCCAATTAAAAGTATCTGTCGATATGATAAGAAAGGACAATCGACACATGAATGTCTTTAAAATCGATACGAGTGGATGTGAAGCTTTAAAGGGTACTCACGATAAAATGAACCTTATGAGAGTTGTATTTCGAGAAATATTCCGTGTCAGTAATATACCTAAAAAATGTCCAATAATTGGGGTAAGTAACTTTTTTGAGAAAAGATATACTAAAGTTATATATGTAAAAACAGTAAAAAAATACCACATCAGTTTCATGAGGAGAGCATAATCCTTATAATGAAAACCAATAGTTTTGATCGATTCGCCGCAAAAAGTTCCCGTACTGAAAGCGATTTCTAAAGTGTATTTGTTTTTTATACCCTCCACCACATTTGCGACCCTATAAACTATATATATTCTTGATCAGGATAAAATTCTAAGACGATCTAGCCATGTCCGCCTGTCCGTCTGTTGTAATCACTCTAGCGCGCTAGCGCTTTATTTTTGCACCCTAGTATTTTTTCCAAAGGTCAAGTTTGAAGATGGGCTATATCGGCACTAGGGTTATGACTTTTTGACATTTTTCCTCAAAAATGATTTCCTGTAGCAGGGATGAATAAACTTTTGCCTATTAATCACTATGCTATCGTTTATTCCATTGAAATATAAAAAAAGTTCACTCACAAATCGATTTTAAAAAAATTATTTTTTGAAAAAATGTATGAAATGAAAAAATTTTTTTTTCAAAAAATTATTTTTTGTTGCACGAATGAATAAATATAAGCCTACAAATAACTATAATAACGTTTATTTCATTCAAATATTAAAAAAGTCGTGAAAAAAGTCACTTTGAAAAATTTTAAAATTTTTGTTTTTTGTTAAAAAATTATATTTTTGAATAAAAGCGTTTACGACATTTTTACGATTCTCAGAATTGATGAAAAATAGTGAGGAATAAATTTTATGTCATTTTAATTATCTCATGTGGCTCTAAAGTTTATTTTCAATTATATATCTGTTTTCAGAGACTTCAACAAATTGTCCATAATTTTGATAAATTCAAATTTTAAAATCATTTTGTGCGTGAGGTTTTTTTCACCGAATCACCTTATAATTAAGATTTTATGTAATCTTATGGCAAAACTCATCACGCTATGATACAGGGATATGAGGTTGTAAAAAAGTCATAACCCTAATCGGCACACGTTTTGGTATAGCCCCCATATAACGGTACCTTCCCATTTTCGGTATTTTGGGGATTAGAGGTACAACTTTTGACCGAACTACCTGCAATTTAACATTTAAAGTTCCCAGTTATCACAAAACATCTCCATTAAAAACCGTCAACATAGGTCCATGTTTTAGTATAGCCCCCATATAACGGTACCTCCCGATTTTCGGTATTTTGGGAATTTTAGCTAAATTTTTTGACTGAACTACCTGCAATTTTACATTTGAGGTTCCCAGTTATCACAAAACATCTCCACTAAAAACCATCAATAAAGGTCAATGTTTTAGTATAGCCCCCATATAACAGTGCCTCCGAATTTTCGTCAGTTGGAGAATTTTAGCTACAATTTACAGTTGAATTGCCTAGTTATCACAAAATATATCCACGAAAAACTGCCATCATAGGTCCATGTTTTGGTATAGCCCCCATATAAGCTACCTCCCGATTTTCTGTATTTTGAGGATTTTAGCTAAATTTTTTCCATATTACCTGTAATTTAACATTTGATGTACCCAATAGACACAAAACCTCTCCATCAAAAATAGTTAACATAGGTCCAAATTTTGGTATAGCCCCCATATAACGGTACCTCCCGATTTTCGGTATTTTAAGTACAATTTTTGTCCGAACTACCGGAAATTTAACAATTAAAGTTCCCAGTGGTCAGAAAACATCTGCTCCAAAAACCGTCAACATAGATCCATGTTTTAGTATAGCCCAGGTATAACGGTACCTGCCGATTTTCGGTATTTTGAATATTTTAGGAATTTTTTTAAAGAATTATCTGTAATTTAACGTTTGATATTCCCAGTGGTCAAAAAACATCTCCACCAAAAATTATCAACATAGGTCCAAATTTTGGTATAGCCCCCATATAACTTTAGCTACACTTTTTGACTGAATTACCTGTTATTTAACATTTGATGTTCTCAATGGCCAAAAAAACATCTCCACAAAAAATTGTCAACATAGGTCCAGCTTTAGGTATAGCCCCCATATGACGGCACCATCCGATTTTTGGTCTTTTGAGGATTTTAACTACATTTTTTGACCGAACTATCTATAATTGGACATTTTAGGTTCCCAGTGGTGACAAGACGTCCCCACCAAAATGAGCACGATAAGTCCCTGTTTTGTTATAGCCCCTCCCGATTTTCGGTATTTTAAGTACAATTTTTGTCCGAACTACCGGAAATTTAACAATTAAAGTTCCCAGTGGTCAGAAAACATCTGCTCCAAAAACCGTCAACATAGATCCATGTTTTAGTATAGCCCCCGTATAACGGTACCTCCCGATTTTCGGTATTTTGAATATTTTAGAATTTTTTTTAAAGAATTACCTGCAATTTAACATTTGATATTACCAGTGGTCAAAAACATCTCCACCAAAAATTATCAACTTAGGTCCAAATTTTGGTATAGCCCCCATATAACGGTACCTTCCGATTTTCGGTATTTTGAAAACTTTAGCTACACTTTTTGACCGAATTACCTGTTATTTAACATTTGATGTTCTCAATGGCCAAAAAACATCTCCACAAAAAATTGTCAATATAGGTCCAGGTTTAGGTATAGCCCCATATGACGACACCATCCAATTTTTGATATTTTGAGGATTTTAGCTACATTTTTTGACCGAACTATGCATTTTTTTTTTTTTGCTTTTTAATTTGACCGATTTTTGTTTGAAGCCAAATAATGCGGTACCGAATCCCACTACTGGCCGCAAACAATGGCTTGTTCTCGTTGGATTCTGCGTCGATCGGTGCAATATATTTCCAAAAAATACGATCGCGGTTCTTCAAGAAAACGTTTACAATCATGGATCTATGCGTATGAGCCCGAAACGAAACAGCAATCACCAGAATATGCTGCTGAAGCGTTAAAACGTTTTGGAGGTGTCTTAATGGGAGTGGGGAAAGTGCTTCGACAATTGGTTTAAGCGCATGCCAACTAGTATAAATCATACTGGAGATTACTTTAGAAAACAATAAAACTATTTTTGATGATTAATATTTACGTTCTGATTATATTTTTTTTATAAAATATATATTTTTAAATTTTTTATTAAATATTTAAAATATTCAATATTTTTATAGTATTTTACATTTTTTAACTAAATGTTGTTTTATTTTCTCTTTCAGAATCAAAAATACGTAATTAATAATTACACCCTAAGAGGAACTGACTTTCCATCGTTTTTTCCTAACCTAGAATTTCAAATTAAAATTGAGTTTACTGTAGATAATATTCCAACGGCTACAGCAATTATAAAAGGAACCATTCGCAAATAGAAAATCATTTGAAAACACTTTCAAAATTAATTATAGTTAATCTGGATATTGTTATTTGGAACTTTAGATGGTATTAATAATAAACATATTTCCACCACTGTCAAATTATTATTTTCTTATCACTTTTTGCTTCTTTGTTGAGTATATGAAATGTAAATAACAGCTTTGTTCCTTTACTTTTTTAATGGTAAAAGTGGTAAAGAGAAAGCTGTCAAAATTAACAATTTTGCCAGAAAAGTAAAGGAACAGAAAAAATTTTAGATCTGGCAAAAATGTCAAAAAGAAACACAAAAACTTAATTTTCTTCTTTCATTTCACTATTTTGAATTTTATTTTATCATTTATTTTGTACTTTTTTTCTTCATTGCCAAATAATCATCAAACAAATGTCGAAAAATCAGTTCTACCATTTTTTACCCGAAGAAATTTGTCTGGCGGCCTGTGGTAAAATATAAAGCCATTTTTGTTCCCCCTCCCTCTCTCTCTCTTAAATATTGCTTCCAGTTTTACCCCTTTTTGGGATTAAGGAACGCTATGCAGGTTAAAAATGGTAATCTCTTATATTGTTACCAATTTAACTGGTAGACTTAAGTAAATTAAGATGAATTAACAGTTAATGTAAGAATTTGAATTGTGACGTAAATTTGTATTAAGCATTTAGTTTATTCGTATCAGTTTTGCAACATCAGCTATTACTGCAATCATGAAATTATTGCTTAGTCTTGATTTACACTCTTTACTTAGCTAAATTGTTTTTGTACTCTCTCCCTCTCTCATTAATTTTGACTATTCAATTATGCTTCTACGTTGTGACGTACTTCCTCGTATTTATTACCGCTGGCACATTGATACGTTGTTTACATTCATTTGTCTGTTTGTATACGAGTATGTGCATCTGGATCTCGTTTGAACATTGGAGAACCTCCCAGATGAAGGGTGCTAAAACAGTGTATGCATACGGAAGCGGGTATAAATAGCTAGTGGGCAATTGAATAGTTATAAATCATTCCGCGAATTAAGTCGTCAGTGTAATCCAAAGAGTAAAGAAGTAACTTGAATAGAGTAAAGATGTGTGCTTACTAGTTACTAGAGATAAGCTGTGAGCTATTAGAGAGATAAAGTCCTGCGTGAATAACTAAAATGAATAACGCCAATAAAGCATTGTAGAATCGTAATCCAAAACGAACCCTCGTGTTATTTTGTACAAATCGTACCGGGGAATAAAACAACGTTTACATGGAATTAAGTTAAACCCAATACCGTAACAATCTTTATAAAAGAGTTGAGTGATGACTGACTGACTCATCAAAAACGCCCAGACAAAACGACTAAAACTAGATTTTTTTGACTAACGGCCGTGGTGATGTTGGCGACATTTCCTGAGTATTGCAGCCATGTATTTTTACAAAATTTAAGCTATTAGTACCAACGCTTTAAATGTTTTAAACATTTCTAGGTAAAATATCCTTGGAATACATTACATGCTCCCAAGGGACTTTCTCAGTAATCAGAAGGCTATTGAATTAATTCCTTTAGAGGAAGGGAACACGCAGCATCGACTTTTAAGGTAACTGGGCTACCCTACACTAGGTTCAAAATTATCGTTCAACCATCAATGGTTGAACGGTAGAAACATCATTCGACAGATTCAGACAGTTAAAGACGAGACCGAAATTTTTGAAAAACTTAATTATTCTTTTTTATACACCAATTGCTATTGCTAAGAACGAAAACGTCAATGAAATAAATAACAATCTAATGCTCAAGATAGAAAAAAAATATTGATGTCCGGATTATCGAGGTACGAAAAATATGACAAAGGTCTATCATCTCCCAAAAGTCGGCATTTGTGTCATAGATATCATTGTGGATGCACGCTGTTTTGTGTTTTTCAGGTATTGCGAAAAAATTCATGGTAGGTATATTTTGTAATAACATATTTACCTGTTGTGATATAAGAAATACCGTTTATACCGTTAAAAGACAACTACTAAAGAAAAGAAATCCCAATAAATTGTACGGAAACGGTAGTTACAATACTCAATATACTCATATTTTAAATACATATGCAGGGGATGGGGCGCCTACGCCATGGTAGGTGTGTGGTGGGTTAATTTGAGAAATTTGTCAGGTTTAACTTAAATTCTTTATGTCATAGATATACCACACTGTAATGTACAGTTACAGTCAAATATTATGCTAAACGTATCTTATTTTAGTAATATTATGATTTTTATACCCTCAGCATTTATGCTAACGAGGGTATATACACTTTCATACGGGCAAAATGTGCCTCATCGAAATAATGGCTTTAGACACCAAGTATGTTTGGACGAAATGTGTTTCAGACAATTTGGAGTCGATTGAGCAATATCCGTCCGTCTGTCTGTCTGGCTGTAGCGCACGATAACTCTCGAATGGATCAACCGATACGACCCAAAATTTGGCTTTCGTAATATTTTGTCCAAACTTAGTTTAAGTTCGAAGATGAGTTATATCGGCCCAGTCCTTCCGGTACATCCCCCACAAAAGTTCGAAAATGTTCGGAAAAATTGTACGTACGATAACTCTTGAAGTAACCGATTTGGTCTATACTTTGCAAATCGTGAAATGTCTACCAGACTTAGATTAGGTTCCAAAATGGACTCAATCGGTCCGCTTCTTCGGGTAACTCCCACACAAAATTTGCGATAAGTTCAGTTTAGGACCTGCTCTCGAATCGCTTTGACTTTTGTTTTAGCAACTTGTATTCACTGCCCCCGCATACGACGGTACAAGTTTCATCAGGGGCAAGTCCACACTTCCGGAGAAAATAGCCTGAAAGTTGCAAAAAAATCCCTATGACATCGTGTGAGGTGGTTGGAGCGCAAGATAACTCTCGAACGGATCTGCCGATTCGGTCCAAAATTTGGCCTTAGTAATATTTTGTCCAAACATAGTTTAAGTTCGAAGATAAGTCATATCGGTTTACCCCTTCGGGTACCTCTCCAACAAAAGTTCAAAATATTCGGAAAAATTGTTCGTACGGTAACTCTGGAAGGGAGTGGCCGAATTGGTCCATACTTTACACATCCTAATATATTTACCAGATATAGATCAGGTTAAAATATGGACTATATTTGTCCACTCATCCGGTACCTCCCACACAAAATTTCGGATAAGTTCACATTAAGACCTGCTATCAAATCACATTGATTTTTGTTGAAGCAACTTGCATTCGCTGCCTCAATTACGATGGTAAAAGTTTTTTCAGGGACAAGTCCATACTTCTTGAGCAAACAGCCCGAAGGGTGTAAAAACCCCCTATGGCACCATATGTATGGCTGGAGACACACTTCCTTAATTCCTTTAAGTATCTCCTCCGCAAAACGTTTGATCTTTAATCCTAATCAACATTTTTGTCGGTTCATACGCCCAAAATTTATAAAACCACCTAAATACATACGTTTTTTGGGGAAAAAAATTGTTTCAATATTCGCAGGCTGGGGGTTTATCTCTTCGGCAAAGCCGACTGATTCTTTTTTACTTGTTATTTCTCATTTGGTTCTCATTTCTGGAACATAGTTGTACAAATGTACATTCAAATTAGTAGTATTTCGCATAGGATAACGACAGTCGCACGATAGTTTGCGAAATACATGAACACCTTTTTATACGGAAGTGAGTGACTGGGTGAGGTAGAGGATGGAAGATACCAAGGAACGGTCCTGACCGGCTTTAACATGGCAAACCCCAGGATTTATCTTGGTCCCTCTTTCATCTCAAGTGGACACTGACCTCTCCGTGGTTTTACCTGGGGAACTGCCTTTAACACCCGTTAAAGGTAGTGAGCTAACATGTGCCGCGCGTTCACCCATAAGAACGATAAAAACTTGGGTTCGGGCGTAGGGTTAGTAACCCTCCCCTAGAAAAAAATAGCCTACTATGAAAAAACGAAAGAAAAGAAAAACAAACCCCTCTAAAGTTGACGAACCCCGCAAACATTTTAAGGGCCATGATCTGCGATTCTGCACCTGGAATGTTCGCACTCTTTATAGAGAAGGTGCAGTCTTCGCATTGGCAGACGTACTTGAAAAGTACAAGGCCGACATTACAGCCATACAGGAAATACGATGGAACGGGAAAGGCGCCAAAACAACACCTAAAGGTGACGCACTGACACAAAGCATGAGTTCGGTTGCGGATTTGTAGTCGGTCGGATTTCAGTCTCCACAGTGAAACATCTGACAATGGTATGAGGCTGATAGACTTTGCAGCTGCAAAAACATGGTAGTTACCAGTACCAGATTTAAGCATCTAGATATTAATAAAGGCACATGGCTGTCGCCGGACCAAAGAACTAGAAATCAAATTGATCACGTTGTGATAGATGGAAACATGCATCGAGCGTGTTGGATGTACGATCGTTCCGTGGTGCAAACATAGACCGGACCACAACAGATAGCCTCAGCATAATCCACTTAACTGGCCCAACTGCTTAATCAAAGCACTCCTCATCCCGATAACATATCAGGACAATGGCAAAACATTGCCCACTCCATGCAAACAGCCGCAAAATCAATACTTGGATACCAGAGACCTCCACCAAGGAATCCATGGTATGACCAGGAGTGTCGTGCTGCAACCGAACAGAAAAATACGGCATATAGGGCTACTTTACAATCAGTAGCGCACGAGATAGATATCGGGAGAAAGGGAGAGAGGAGAAACAAGAATGAGCGTGATGAACCCGATAAAAAGGCGTATAAATTCGGGCCGCATGGCGGTGCCCGCAAACTAGTGGATGAAGAGAAGCACTAAACAGAGAGAATTGGAGATCTTTTCTTAGTTCGGTCTATGGAACAAATGTTCTGTAATGGGCCAGCAAAGTAAGTAAGTGTGACTGCTCTCCTTTCGTACGGGTTTTCGTGCGACATACATGATAAAGTAAAAGATAAAGTAAAAGTCGTAGAAAAAATAGAAATTGCTAACTCAAAACCCCCATTTTTTGAGTTATGCCACTCTTTGAGTAAATGAGCGATATTAATACTACAAAAACCCTAGTAGGGTTCTGTTCTGTCAGATCCAGCTCGGATTTTATGGCCTCATCTAAACCGGGCTAAAACTACAGTTTTTTGCCTTTATCGGTCCTTTATATCAGAAACGATTAGGAATTTGACTTTGCTGTCTTTGGCAATATTGATGCCCAAATAGGGCATCAAAATCTATAAAATACAGTATCAGCTAACCTATTGGGGGTTGAACCAAGTAACCTTTTGCAAAAATATTCCAAATAGAGTTCTCAGCAATTCTCAGAACATTATGAAACTCTAAAATGCTTACTTCATATTGTTTCAGCTCTAGTTTGCATCATATCTTTTACAACAAGTATTTCAAATACAGTTCACACCAACAGTTTATTACACTGTGCAACATTTTTAAGGTAATATTGTGCAAACAATTTGATCTGAGGATTTTTTGAAAGTACAGACCCAAACGACAAGAGACCCTAGTTGGGTTTTGTTGTGTCAGATCCAGCTTGGGGCCATAAAGCGCCATCTAACCATGGTCACCCCTAAAGCAAGAATAAAATATTTGTAGAAATAATGAACTCGATAAACTACATTTATTGCATTAAATTTTAAAAAATATAGAAAATTTCCATAATTTGTATATATTTCGCACCATATCTCCAAAATCGTTAATTTTTTCTTAATGTTTTCTTTTGGAAAAATATTCGATGGAATGTATACACAACTCCTCAGAACATGCCACTGTTGTAAAATGCCTCTATCACGTTGTTTTCAGAATATTTGTCAACAACGATTTAATAAATATGTCAATAATGTGGTGAAATCCGAAATGCGAGAATAAACTTTTGGTGTGAACTGTGTTTGAAACAGGTGTTGTAAAAGATATGATGCAAAATGCCGCTGAAACAACATGAAGTAAGCATTTCAGAGTTTCAGAATGTTATGAAGCATTGCTGAGTACTTTATTTGGAAGGATTTTGCAAAGGGTTGGTTCAACTCCCAATAGTTAAGCTGATACTAACCAGAATTATTATTATTCTATATTTTATCGATTTTGATGCCCTAGAGGGATTTTTTCTTATGTGGTTCTCTTCAAATTCCTATTTGTTTCTGAGATAAAGGCCCATTAAATGCAAAAAACTGTAGTTTTAGCCCGGTTTAGATGAGGCCATAAAATCCGAACTGGATCTGACATGATAAAACCCTAATAGGGTTTTTGTAGTCTCAATATGTACTTTCAAAAAATGCATACTAAAAGTAGTTTGCATTTTCAGTGTTGCATAGTGTTATCGCATTTCGGATTTCACAACATTATTGATATATTTTATTTATTAAATGGTCGTTAAAAAAATATACTGAAAACGACGTCATAGAGACATTTTACAACATTGACATGTTCTGAAGAGTTGTGTATTACATTCCAGCGAATATTTCTCAAAAAGCATTAAGAAACAAGTGAGCCAAGGCTATAGTCGGGTCGGGGCCGACTATGTGATACCCTACACCACTACCCCTGTTCATAAGCTTTTGACTAATAAAATTCAAAATATTAAAATTGGGATAGCTTAGCGCCTTTGCTCTGAATGTCTTCATTAACACAGGCCAATTTTTTGAAACGCATTTAAGTGCAGCATCAAATAAAAAATGGAAACGTGGGATGTATGCCAACCATCATTAGGCTTCTTTCTCTGTTAGACCCCCATCAACCCCCGATCAAAATAGCGTGATTACAAAAAAATGAAAAAATGGGATGTATTGCCGACTATTGTGATATCTCCGTTATGTGGCCACCTACGCCAACCTACTTTGCATCACTGTATTTTCACTGGGATTTTCTACTTTCATAGTCAGACTTTGTGTTTGGAAGATCCCCAACCGAAGCTGTGATATTCGTCATTATTATTAAAATCGCAATAATAAAAAGTTGGGTTCTATTAGCGGCTATTGCGATATATTCGTTGTTTGATCGCCTATGAGAACCTACTTTACATCATTAGAAAGGCGATATTTTCCACTTTCATGGCCAGGTTCTACTTTTGGTATACCTCATATTGAAGCTGAGATATTCGCTTTGGAAAAAAACGTTGTCTTTTTATCCACATAAGTTTTTTGCCCATTCCGACCCCTAAATATTATTCGACCATAGGCTTCTTCCCCTCCGGGACCCCCATCAACATCCAAAATTTCGTGACGATCCGATCAAAATTGCGACCTGTAGCGTGATTACAAGGTTTAGATGGACAGACGGACGGACGGACTGACGGACGGACACACATAGCCAGATCGACTCAGCTCGTCGAGACATTCATTTTGGTATATATAAGTATTATTATTTCGATGCGTTACAAACTTTTTGGTCAAAACCAACTTATAATACCCTCCCCACATAGTGGGGTAGGGTATAAAAATTAACGGTTTTCGAGATATGGTGCGAAATGTATACTAATTATAGAAATTTTCAATATTTTATAGAATTTGTGACAATAAATGTAGTTTTTCGAGCTCATCATTTCCCCAAATATTTTATTCTTGCACTTATCTACAAGTTTGCTTCAGAGGTCAGATGAAGATTCCCATAGCTTTCAGAGATATAACCCAGAATTGCTTTAAAAAGTCAATATTTAATCATGTTTAGATGGGGCCAACAACACAACACAACAACTGACACAACAAAACCCAACTAGAGTTTTTGTCGTTTGGGTCTGTAGTGTCAAAAAATCCTCAGTTCAAATTGTTTGCACAAGATTACCTTAAAAATGTTGAAATAATATTTTTCATATATCGTCAAAACTGCTAATATCGAAACCTTGAGTTTTCGAATCATCTTCTAACAAATGTATGATTACGTTGTTTTCGATTATGAAAGATTCATGATATTTAAGCATTTTTTGCATTTGGAATATTTTTACTTAATTACGTTTGAATTAAACCAAGTTAACTATTTCAACACGTGCTATTTTAATCGAGTTATTATAATGTCATTATTTATATGATATTATAAAACAAATATTTTACAAATTTGATGGTTTGAAGTGTTTATTTAAAAAATGGTAATCACTTTATTCCGGATAATCAGACAGCTCAGATTTAGGAAATGTATTTGAAGAATCCACTTCGTATATTTATTATTCTTTGGGCAGGTCTTCAGGTTGAAGCTAAGGTAATTAATCCCACCATAGAATGAAATTCGGTGGCTAATATTTTAATTCTCTCGTTTCATTTTTTTTTATTTCGCAGCGAGATTTTACCATAGAATTAAATCAACTTACAATAAATGTTACCGATTGGCAGCTGGTAAAGTCTGTAAATTACTATGTCTATGGCAAGAAAACAGCCTATATCGACTTCGTAATAAACAGAAACATCAATAATTTCCAACTAAAATTTTCTGCTGATATGATAAGGAAGGACAATCGACACATAAATGTCATAACAGTAGCTAGAAGTGGATGTGAAATCCTAAAGGGTTCCCATGATAAAATGAACATAGTGAAAGTTATATTTCGAGAAGTATTTCGTGTCAGTAATATACCAAAAAAATGTCCAATTCTTGGGGTAAGTACTTCTTATTTAAGTCAAATATGTATATTAAAGCTACATACTTATACACGGTTGGACCACTAGGGTTATAACAGAAAAAAATACCACATCTGTAATAATAGTTTTGGCCGATTCGCTGAAAAAAGTTCCCGACTTTTATATTTTTCCTATTTATATCTAAATTGGTATAGGTCAAAATTTTCTACATAGTAATATTTCTTCCAAACTAACTATACTACATATAAATATCGTAAGGAGTAACACTCGGTGGACTATATCGATCCATTCCCTAAGGTACCAGCTTTACAAAAGCTCAACACTAGGTTTATGACTTTCTTACAACCTCATATCCCTGTACCATATTTTGATGAGATTTTACCTAATAATAGACAAAATCCTAAATATAGGGTGATTCGATAAAAAAGCCCACGCGCAAATTTTTGAAGTTACTATTACCTGATATATAACTGAAAATAAGATTTGAAGCCACACAATATAACCAAAATGACATAACTTTTGTTTCTCACTAAATTTATCATAATAGGTCTGTTCGATAACAAACTTGTTCAGTAAAAGAGTAATAAGAATTATGAAAGATTCATGATATTTAATCATTTTTTGCAATTGCTATACTAAAAGTAAAGCGTTTCACTTAATTACGTTTGTTGGTTTTGATTTGAATTAAACTAAGTTATCCGGGAGATCGATCAGTAAAATCGCTTTTAAAAAACTATTTCAACTCGTGCTATTTTACTCGAGTTATTATAATGTCATTATTTATATGAAATTATAAAACAAATATTTTACAAATTTGATGTTTTGAAGTGTTTCTTTAAAAAACTTACAAATTTGTACAAACTTTTACAAAATGCCGTCCGATAACAAACTTGTTCAGTAAAAGAGTAATAAGAAGTATTTGCAAGTACTTTTTACTTGCGAAGTTATCAAACAGACCTAATATCATTTTATATAGCATTTTATTGAAATACATAATTTTATTTCTTACTTACTTAGCTGGCCCATTACAGAACATTTGTTCCATAGACCGAACTAAGAAAAGATCTCCAGTTCTCTCTGTTTTTCGCTTCGCTTTCTGGAATACTGCGCCTTTTCATTTCTTCATCCACTTGTATGCTACAATGAAGCTTAGGCCCGCCGATTCTGCGTGCACCGCCATGTGGCATGTATTCATACGCCTTTTTAGTGGGTTCATCATCGCTCATTCTTATGATATGGCCTAGCCAACGCAATCGTTGCATCTCGATACGTTTAACTATATTCATGTCTTTGTATAGCTGATATAGCTCGTGGTTCATACGACGTCGATATTCACCGTCAACGCAAATCGGTCCGTAGATCTTTCGAAGATTTTCCTCTCAAACACACCAAGCACTGCCTTAACTGCTTGCGCAAGTACCCATGCTTCGGAGCCATACATTAGCACGGGTAGTATCAGCGTTTTGTATATTGTTATTTTTGTTTGACGAGATGTGGCTTTGTTTTTAAATTGCTTACTTAAACCATAGTAGCATCTGTTGGCCAATACAATTCTTCTTATTTCACAACTGAAGTTGTTTGTTGTGTTTATGGCAGTGCCGAGGTAGACGAAGTCTTTAACAACCTCAAAATTATTGGTACCAACTTCCACAGTTGGTCCGAGCTCTATGGATGCTTTGCGCGTCGACGCCATCAATTTGGTCTTTTCGCCGTTTACCGCCAGACCCACATTCGCAGATTCTGCTTCGACCTTCATAAAGGTATCGGTTACTTATTTTACTGATCGTCCCATGATGTCTATGTCATCAGCATAAGCAAGTAACATGTGGCTATTGGTGTAGATTGCACCACTTCTTTTGACGTTTGCCTCTCGTATAACATTTTCTAGCAGGATCTTGAAAAGATCACGCGAAAGGCTGTCTCCTTGCCTGAAACCTCTTTTGGTACAAAACTCTTCGGAGCGGTTCTTTCCTATTTTAACTGAAGATGTTGTGTCAGTTAGAGTCATCTTACAAAGCCGGATGAGCTTTGCGGGGATACCAAATTCAGATATTGCATAGACTATCTTTGATCGGAGGGGACTGTCGAATGCTGCTTTATAATCGACAAAAAGGTGATATGTGTCGATCTGCATCTCTTGGGTCTTCTCCAGGATTTGCCGCAGGGTAAATATCTGGTCAATGGTTAACTTGCCAGGTCTAAAGCCACATTGGTATGGTCCAATTATTTCGTTGACCATTGGCTTTAGTCGTTCGCACAATATCCCTGACACTATCTTATAGGCAATAGGGAGAAGACTTATGTCCCTATAGTTGGAGCATACAGTCTTATCTCCTTTCTTGTGGACGGGACACAGGATGCTCAGGATGGTGCTAACTAGCTGATGCATACACCTTATCAGCGCGTCGCCTCCGGTTTTAAACAGCTCGGCTGGTAAGCCATCGGCTCCTGCTGCTTTATTATTCTTCAGCCGGTTGATTGCTGTTTTTACCTTATCTTGGCCGGGCGGTATACATTCTATACCATCTTCTGGGATTGGATCTGTGCTATCATCGTCTTCGCTACTATTGGATACCAGCAGATTGGAGAAATGTTCCTTCCATATCCATACCAAAGCCATCTGTTTGATGTTTCACTCTTTGGTAGAATTTTCGGACTTCATTCTGGCTCCTCTATATCTCGATTTTCACACTCCCGTATTTCCATTTCTCTCTTTTTCTTGCGGAAAAGACGTTTCTCTTCTCTCCTTTTCTCCCGATATCTCTCTCGTGCTCTACGCGTTGCTACTGATTGTAAGGTAGCTCTATATGCCGGTAGCAGCACGACACTCCTGGTCATACAATGAATTTCATTTGTGGAGGTCTCTGGTATCCAAGTATGGATTTTGCGGCTGTTTGCATGGAGTGGGCAATATTTTGCCATTGTGTTGTTATGTTATCTGGACAAGGAGTGCTGGCATTAAGCAATTGGGCTTGTTGAGTGGAATATGCTGTGGCTATCTGTTCTGTTTGCAGCCTATCGATGTCCAACTTCCGCGTTGTGTCTGTTCGTGCTTTATTTGCAACGTTTAGACGAATCAATGTTTGCGCCTCGGAACGATCGTACATCCAACACGCTCGATGAATGTCTTTCATCTATCACAACATTATCAATTTGATTACTTGTTCTTTGATCTGGAGACAACCAGGTACCCTTATGAATATCGAGATGATTAAATCTGGTACTGCTAACTACCATGTTTTTACAGCTGCAAAGTCTGTCAGCCTCATACCATTGTCAGATGTTTCACTGTGGAGACTGAAAAAAAAATCCCGACTGTTGGGCCAAAGATATTCTCCTTTCCAATTTCGGCATTAAAATCGCCTAATATAATTTTAATGTCAATGGCAGGGCAACAATCATATGTTTCTTCTAAGCGCTCGTAAAATATATCTTTGGTCTGTTCGTCCTTTTCTTCAGTGGGAGAATTTAGCTTTTATTCGAATTGCAGCAAGTCTTTCATTCACTGAGGTGAAGCTGGATACCAGATGTTTTAGTCTCCGACTAACTACAAATCCGCAACCAAACTCATGTTTTACGTCATGGCAGCTATAATACAGTGCGTCACCTTTAGGTGTTGTTGTTTGCCTTTCCCAATCCATCGTATTTCCTGTATGGCAGTAATATCGGCCTTGTACTTTTCAAGTACGTCTGCCAATGCGAAGACTGCACCTTCTCTATAAAGAGTGCGAACATTCCAGGTGCAGATTCGCAGATCATGGTCCTTAAAACGTTTGCGGGATTCGTCAACTTTAGGGAGGTTCGTTTTTCTTTTCTTTCGTTTTTTCATAGTAAGCTGTTTTTTCTAGGGGAGGGTTACTAACCCGATGCCCAAACCCAAGTTTTGATTTGTGCGAGACATTTTTCAATATTTAAATGGCGTGACTTCTATGTCTCCTCAAAATTTCCTCGAAATGTGACATATACATATATATATGTGAGCTATATCCAAATCTGAACCGATTTCGATATAATTTGGTACAATTATTTTTAGACCAAATTCAGTCACATTTTTCAAATTTCAGGGAAATTAGACATATGTAACGTGTTTGCCACCTCAAATCGGCCGAAAATATATAAATGGGAGCTATATTCAAATCTGAACCGATTTCGATGTAATTTGGTGGTACATTTATTTCTAAAAAAATTCCGTCAGACATTCCAAATTTCAGCGAAATATAACGTACATAGCGTGTTTGGTGCATAAAATACAGGAAATCGGCCGAAAATATATATAGGAGCAATATCAAAATCTGAACTGATTTCGATATAATTTGGCACATTTATGTCTAGACCAAGTTCCGTCCAATATTCCAAATTTCATTGAAATTGAACAAACATAGCGTGTTTGGTGGACAAAATAAGGAAGTCGGCCGAAAATATATGTATGTATATTAGGGTGTCCAAAACCGAAACCGGTTAACCGCCAAAAACGTCATTTTCGGTTAACCGAAAAAACCGGTTATTTGTGTCGGTTAACCGGTTTTAAAAAAGTAGTAATATTTTTAAAATTTCATTACAATTGTATTCTTGAAAGTAAACTAAACCTAACTAACAAAAGGTACGGCTAAATTATAAATGTCAGATTCCTTTAAACTTGAAAAATATTTTGTGTAAAATGGCACAACTCCAATATAGTTCAATTGAACGATCTATGAAAAACTGCGTATACGTAATATCACACGGTTGTTTGAATGACGTTATTCATACGTTTTTGAATTAGTACAGTAAACTAAGAACTTGTCGAATTTAAGGATGTAAAGGGTAACAATAACAAAGTACATTTTGATTCCAGCACGATAATTTGAGTTTCTCAACGCAATAAGGAGATCCAGACTTAATAAAATGTAAATTTAATTCCTTTGGTACACAATCGTGTATTTGTAAGGGCTTTTACTATTCTTAGAGCACAATATCTGACTTATGTTTGCTGTCTCCACTTTAAGGTTGAATGTTGAATAACAAGGATATTATCAGATAATTATATTATAACGAATTAGTTATACTTAATTTACCCCTTGCCGCACATTTTTAATCAAATATTTATCAATTATGAGCAATTTTGTACCTATTTTACAAAACCGGTTTAAACCGGTTAACCGGTTTTGAAAATTCTTGAAAACCGAAAACCGGTTTTTGAAAAAACTGAAAATTTCGGTTAACCGAAATCCGTTTTGTTTGGAAAACCCGGTTTTTTGGACACCCTAATGTATATGGGGGGTATATACAAATCTGAATCGAATCATATTCCGTCACACATACAAAATGTGCACATTGCATCTGTAACAGTTCTAAAGATATTTGCATACAAAATCAAACATATTTGGTGGTACCTCCGGTATTAATGTTATATCGCTAAATCAACGCGGAAGTTCAAAAAATGAGATAGCCTATTTTCATTCCAGGCGATCTAGCAATGTACCCTAAAAATTTTAGGAAGATAGGTTCAGCGGTTTTTGAGTCTCAGAAGGTCAGAAGGTCTGCGGTTCGATTTCCAGGCCAAGCAACATTCAATTTTCAACGGAGGGAAATACCCCTCAGTAATGTTGGCGCCATTTCCTGAGTATTTCAGTCATGTAAAACTTCTCTACAAGTGGTGTCTTAGACACGCCGTTCGGACTCGGCGATAAACAGTAGGTCCCATATCATTGAGCTAATGTGAATCGGGGTTAGGCATCCCTCTAGAAACTTCATAATATAAATCAATGTTTTGACATAAATTTCATGGTATCCCCCAAATTTAAGATATAAAATCTCTTTTTTTATACCCTTCACCATAAATCGACAGTTTAAAGCACTTTGTGACCCACATATAACGGTCGGTGCACGTCAATTAGCATTGCTATATATTGGATTGTTGGTCTCGGTTGGGGTCGTAATTATTACTGCCGAGAATTGTTAGTATAGGTCCACGTTTTGATATAGCTGCCGGCTGATTTTCGCTATATTTGAGGATTTAACATCATTATCACACCGAAATGGCTGAAATCTGGTTTTAACATATTTTAAAGAGGAGAGCATAAATATTCGGATCGACCGAAAGACACGCCTTTTTATTTGCGCTCGGTATGTAACAGTTATAGGTTCACGTTTTGATATAGCTCCCATAAAACAGTACCTCCCGGTTTTCGATAGTTCAGAGATATAGCCACTGTTGGGGGTCGTAAACAGTCTTGCAGAGCATTTTCAGTATACGTCCACGTTTTGATATAGCTCCCATAGAACGGTGGCGCCTGATTTTCGCTATTTTGGTGGATTTAACCTCATTCAGCCCGATCGAACGTAACGCCTTTTTTCGCGTTCTATATGCAATAGTTGTAAATACCCCTCAGCGAAATGTATGTTCCTTCGGGATATGTATGGCAACATTTATATAATTCATAAAAAAATTACTGCTATAAATTGTAGTTGTTATTATCGAGAGTTTGCTGTATTTAAAAAATGTATCTTTATCTAGCTATTCCAATGATTGAAATCAATGCTCATGAAGTTTCACTTCCCACATTTTGAGATTTTATCCGTAATTATAATATTTTCAAAAATCGAACACGATCGCGGTATTCTGATTCCAATGATGATATTGTATTGTATATCAATAACTTTGTCTGATTTCCAATGGATCTTTCTGGAATTTCGATCTTGTGACATCTCAAGTTATCCGGATTTTACTGTATTCCAAAATGTGGAGTTGATCGCGCTATCCCACTTATTGTTTAGTGTTCAGCGTTTATAGCGTTTTTTAGGCACGCTTACAAAATTATGTATATTATCTGAAATAATAAATGCTTGAAAATTTTGTGATGACCGCGATATTTCACTTTTCGCGATATTTCACTTCCGCGAAGACCATTCAGAGTCAAGACAGTAATTACAGTAGTATTGCAAACAATCTGTAAACAATACGTTCAAAACTATCATGGACTTCAGATTTTTTAAAAAAAAAAATTTTTGAAGGAGAACCCCCGGTCACTACGCTTAGCCGTATTAAAATAGCTCACGACCGCGCTATCCCACTTGTTCAAGCTAGTGTTTATATCATTTTTGTGTCACGCTTACTAAAATGATGTATATTAATTGAAATAATAAATTTTTGAAAACTTTGTGATGACCGCGATCATTCAGGGAAAACGATCTGTAAACAATACGTTCAAAAATATCAAAGATTTCAGATTTTCTTAAAAACATTGTGGGGGGGGGACCACTGGTCGCTACTCTTAACCGTATAAAAACAGCTTACGACAGTTCTAATTAATTGAAGTAATACATTTTTGAAAATTTTGGGATGACCGCGATATTTCACTTCCGCGACGACCATTCAGGGTCAAGACTGTAATTACCATAGCATTGCAAACAATTTGTAAACAATATATTAAAACGTATCTTGAATTTCGCGGTTTTCTTAAAAAAATTGTGGGGAGGACCACCGGTCAATACACTTAGCGGGATAAAAAAATAGATTACGACCTATTCTCAGACCTAAAAACATCACATACAAAATTTCATAAGATTTCCCAATCGATTTTTCGGAATTTCTATATAGTGACATCTCAAGTTATCAGGTTTTACTGTATTCCAAAATATGACATTGACCGCGTTATCCCACATATTGAAGCCAGTGTTTTAGCGGTTTTGTAGTCACGCTTACTAAAATTAGGTATATTATCTGAAATAATACATTTTTGAATAATTTGGGATGACCGCGATATTTCACTTCCGCGACGAGCATTCAAAAAAATATATAGCCTATTTTCACCACCGGTGTTCCCAGTACATTATCTGAAATTTTCAAGAAAATCTATTCAGCCGTTTTAGAGTCTATTCAGAACATACAAACAAACAAACATACTAACATACACACATTGCCTTTTATATCCCAGTCAGCATTTTTTGAAAATTTTAATCAAATTCGAGTCTTTTTTGATCCGACTGCACGATTAAAAAGCTAGAATATGAGCTCATTTTCTGATCATAAATGACTCCTTTGTCGGTAGGAAAACATAACCTCAGGCGACTCTTCTAAACAAATCACAAATGAGTCTTTTTCGAGTCGTATTTCAATCATTTATTGGTGTTTTGTTGATTAATTTCGGACCCTTTTTCGAGTCTTTTTAGAGTCATGTTTATAATCATTTATGAGTCTTTAGGGAGTCATTTATGAGTCTTTTTGTTAGACGAAATAAATTAAAAAAATTTTCTTTTTATTCTTCTTTGTTTCTTTCCTTTGTTTTATAGTCTTTTCTGCTTTGTTATGTCTTTTAATTATCCTTTATGTTGCTTGGTGGTTAGTATACTGCTTCTTCATTTCACTTGGCAAAACCTGTTGTGTTGTGTTTGTCTGTACCTTTAATATTATACGTTACATTTATATCAAAATTTTGTAGAAAGTGTATATGAGAATTTTATTTTTTTATTTACAACCAAATAAAAATAAAACAAAACAATCAGTTTTTAATCACCTAACTGTTCAAAATATGATCCGAGTATACATAATTATAATCACTTTTCAAACACCTGTATGACCCTTTTTTGATTAAGCATTTTTCAATCTTCCAGATGATCAAAATGTGAAAATAAATAACAAAAAATTGTCACATTTTAAACACCTCAATGATTTATTTGTGATTGCTACACATTTGTTGTTGTATTTTAAATTGAACTCTTTTTAATCATTACAGGGAGTCAGTTTCGAGTCCCTTTCTGATCACACAAGCGACTTAATCAATTTTTGATCACCAAAAGGACTCTAAAAAGACTCCTCAATGTGATTTTTGAAAAAACAGTCTTCTAAATGCTATCTGGGATATTAGATATATATATATATGGCGAAAAACAAAAATCCTTTGCAATTCCATTTGAAAAAAATTAAAAAAATTTTTTGCGAGCACATCTACAATTTTTGGCATAGAGGTTGAAAAAAATTCTGGTTTCAAATCTGTTCGCGTTCACAAAATTGGACGATGCGCGCAAAAGTTATGGCGGTTTTTATTCTCATATAAAGAAAAAATATTTAAAAATATCTTGTTTGTTGTTATGAGAAAATGTATGCATAAATCGTTAACAGCATTCCATATCTATTCGTAGATGTTTAAATAGTTATTAAATCTATTATTATTTTCGCGGAAACTCAACAAATAGTACAAAAAATTTTAAGAAAATCCAAATTATCCTGTCCCAGAGTCCGTACAAACACTTAAAAATAAATTAAAAAATATATGCGGAATCTAGACAATGCGTATAAAAATATGATACCATATTTATAGAGATTGGGTACATAAATTGCATATTATAGCAACAACGAAAGAGAAAAACTTATTGTTGAAAAATATTGTTGCAAATATATTTTTTGGTTTGATTCGAAAAATTAAAAAAAATATTTAGGAGTTCTCCAACTATTTCGCTAAAATCTCATATAATAATTAATGTGTACTACTAAAACTTCATCAAGAATTGTGGTTTACCATCGTGAAAGCTTATTTGCTTACTGTGATAACTTATAAGGATATGAAATTAAGAGTAATATTGAAATTACAATCATTCAAAAAATGTGTAAATTAAAAAGCCTATTATTCGCGAATAAGTTAAAATCAGTTGATGCGCATCCGTTTTTGGATACAGCGAATCAATCTCTTTCAATATTTATGCATATTTCGATGTTTCACTCTGCGGTCAAAGTGTGCCGCCAGTTGCATCACACAATGCAAAAAACATTAAAGTGGGTAAAAATCGCGCAATTTGCATACGATTTTGATGCGCATCCGGTTTCAGTAGCACCCATCAAAAATATGTTTATCTACACATATTTCAATCAGATTCTTCAAGAACCGCGGATGTGCCTCCACTTTCTATTTTTGGTAAAAATCCTATATTACTCGCGAATCTCTGTAATTTATGACACGCGTTTTCGCAAATATTATATTCGCGTATAAAGGATTCCATTTACGTAAAAAAAATTAAAGAAAATCGCGGTTTGGTACGCGGATTTGTCAAGATAAATTTTTGCTGATTTTCCTATTTTCAGGGTATCTATATCCGAGGTTTTAGTGGATGGATTCGATCGCGGATGGGCTCATTAGATCCGTCGCGTAAAAAAACTAAATTCACGCCGGGTACAAAGGAAATTGAATGACACTTGTAAATTTTAAACGCTAAAAATAGTTTTTTTAAAAAAAATCACACATCAAATATTGGACTTTAGACTCCAATTACTAGGATGCTGTAAGGAGCACACTCATGAGATAAGCCATAAACGACGTAAAATCACGAGTTTTATAATCCTATTATGAGTTTGGAATATTATCTCATTGCGCGTCCGGATTATTAAAAAAATTCAAAAAACCCCGAAATTCCGGCTTCAAAATGTCAGCATCAATTTTAAGTGGATGTAGTGGATATATCGAAAATGATACACTAGTATCATATTGCTTATGAAGTATTCTTTGAGTCTTTCTTTGGGCATATGTCTATAAAATGTAAGGTTAAGCCAGAAATCGGAATGGAGCATAAAAAAACTTGTTGGCTTCAACCCATTTTACCTATTTTTCTACATTGATGCCAACACAGCTTCCACGTAAATTAATCTTAATGGTCGATATTATGGGATCCCTCCTAAAACACTTCATTTTAAAGAATGTTTATCATACTATATAGAATATGCTAACATTCCGCGAATTCTGAATGGGTGAAACTCGGATTCATCGATTGTAAAACATTTTTGTTTTTCGCCATATGTATATATATAAAAGAGCTCAGTGAGTGAGTGAGTGACTGACATATCATCGCCCAGACGAAACGGCTGAAGCTAGAAAGTTGGAATTTTGAGTGTGGGCTGCTGTTGGTGTGTAGAGGTGAGATAAGGCTGGGTTTTTGGAAATTCGAAGTAAAGGGGTACGAAAAGTACTAGAAGGTACCAATTATTGTACTCTTTGTATTAGGCAAACGGGAAGAGCTAAAATTCTGAAATTTGGAATGAGGGTCACTGATGGAGAGTTAGAAAGATGTGTACAGATAGAGCTGGAAACCTGAAATTTGGAATTAAGATGTTGAAGTCTAAGATTGAGATATGGAGGTAGTTTTGTAAATTCGTACTTATGTGTACGAAAAGAACTAAATGGTACTAAATTTGGTACAATTTGGTTTTAAGTGAACGGATAGAGGTGGTATCCTGAAATTTGGAATAATGATTATTGTTGGAGTATACGATTGAGGTAGTTTTGGTAATTCATGCTTGGATTTGGGTAAACGGATAGAGGTGGATTACTGTTGAAGTGTAGGATTGAGATAAGGAGGTAGGTTTGGAAATTCGTATTTATGTATACGAAAAGTACTAAATTTGGTACAATTTGGGTTTGGGTGAACGGATAGAGCTGGAAACCTGAAATTTGGAATAATGATTACCTACCGGTGAAGTTTAGGATTGAGATATGGAGGTGGTTTTGGAAATTGGTATGAAAAATACTAAATGGTACTAAATTTGGTACAATGTGGATTCTGGTGAACAGAAAGAGCTGGAAAAGTGATATTTTGAATAGTGATCATTGTTGGAGTATGGGAAACTCGAGTTTCGTACTTATGTGTACGAAAGTACTAAATGATACTAAATTTGGCACAATTTGGATTTTAGAGAACGGATGGAGCTGGAATTCTGGCATTTGGAATTAAGATTATTGTTGGAGTATAGAATTGAGGTACTTTTGGAAATTCGTAATTAAGTGTACGAAAAGGATCCTATAGATTGGGCTAGAATTCTGAAATTTTAATATGATTACTGTTGGAGTATGGGAAACTCGAGTATTGGAAATTCGTACTTATGTGTACGAAAAGTTCTAAATGATACTTAATTTGGTACAAATTGGATTTGGGTGAACGGATAGAGCTGGAAACCCGAAATTTGGAATAATGATTACAGTTGAGGTGTAGGATTCAGTTATGGACTCAGATTTGAAAATTCGTTCTTATGTGTACGAAAAGTACTAAATGGTACTAAATTTGGTACAATTTGGATTTGGGTGAAGCGATAGAGCTGGAAACCTGAAATTTGGAATTAAGGTTACTGTTGAATTGAGATGTAAATATGGTTTTGGAACTTCGTACTTATGTGTACCAAAAGTACTAAATGGTACGATAGCGTTGAAATCCTCACATTTGGAATATAGATTACTGTTGTAGTGTGGGATTGAGATATGGAGGTTGTTTAGCTCAGAGGGGTTCCGGCGATGGGTGCCAGACGCCAAATACGTGGAGCAGTGGACCCTATATGGGGGTGTATGTAAATATAAGAAAGAAATAAAAACACGAGAGTTTTTCTAAACATAAATAGCCAAATGCTTTATTGGTTTAGTTGGTGGTTGTGGTAAACAACATTACCTTTGGCAACAATATGTCATTCTATGCACAACGATATGATTTTTAAAGGAGGCGGCAAAACAACTGAATACTAGTTACTCGTTGAAATGTCAAAGGCGCTAACCCAAAGTTGTAACAAACCAAAACAGGAGTCAATAAAAAGCAGTATTTAACTCAATTCTTACTTTAACAGAGGAAATTCGTATTTAAAAGGTACTAAATTTGGTACTATTTGGATTTGATTGAACGAATAGAGATTGAATTCTGAAATTTGGAAATAAAATTACCTTTGGAGTTTAGGATTGAGGTAGTTTTGGAAATTCGTACTTATTGCGTACAAAAAGTACTACATTTTGTACAGTTTGGGTGTGGTGCACGCATCTATCTAAAATTCTGAAATATGGAATTAAGATTACTGTTGGAGTGGAGGATTTAGATAGTTATTGAATTTCGTAATTTCTTACGAAAAGTATTAAATGGTTCTAAATTTGGTATATAAATAGAGGTGGAATTCGGAAATTTGGTATTATAGTCGCTGTTGGTGTTTAGGTAGGTGTATACGTACCATAAGTGTACGAAAATTACTAAATGGCACACACTTTTGTTCAAATTTTAATTCTAAAGTAAAGGGGTAGAGCAGAAATTGTGAAATTCGGTATAAGGATATCAATTGACGTTTAGAGTGGAGATAACGATGAGGTTTTGGAAATTTTTACTTATGTATACGAAAAGTACTAAATACTACTATAATTGTTTTTGGGAGAACATATAGAGCTGTAAATGAGTATCGCGGTTGGGATCTAGTTTTGGATATAGGGGTGTAGTTTTTGAAACTTATAACTATTATAAGTACTAAATTTGGTATCGTTTTTGTGTTGCATAAAGGGATATACTAGCTGGAATTTCGAATATATGTATTAGGATCTGTGTTGGTGTTTAGATAAAGAGTTTTCGAAATGCATACAAATTCTGAAATAAGGTATGGAGGTCTGAATTATTCAGGTCGTGTTAGAAATACGAAAAGTATAAAATGGTACTAAATTTGGTGTTGGGTGTAACAATACAGCTGGAGTTATATAATTAGTGTAATTAGTGTGCAAAAAGTTCCAAAGTGCAATAAATTTGGTATTGGGCTAAAGAATAGAAGTGGAATTCTGATTTCTTTTTTATTTATCAGGTTCACTGTTAGAGGTGGTCGTACAATAAATATTCTAAAATTTTTAAATAATACTAAATATTGAAGAGTGAACCGACAATTAAATTTATTATGAAAATCCGCTTTTTCTACTGAATTGTGTACTATTGGTTTTATGTTAACGTGACGGCGGTTTCTAAATAATACACTGAAATCAAAAAGTGAAACGTATCTCTTCAACAAAATTATTTTTTTTTTATTCTGGACGTTTTAGTAAGTTTATTCGAAAACATAGATCAATGCGACTATTGTTTTACAAGAAGAGAACAAAAAGGCCTAAATTAAAATGTCTCAAAAATGAACTGTTATTTATATAGAAGCCATGTCAGAACGCGCGCATTAAGTAAACATTTTTGAACTAAGGTTTTCTACATGTTGATAGTACTTTTTGTACGCAATGAGTACAAATTTCCAAAACTACCTCAATCGTACTCCAACGGTAATCTTTTTTCCAAAATTCAGAATTCCATCTCTTCTGTTCAATCAAATCCAAATAGTACCAAATTTAGTAGCTTTTAAATACGAATTTCCAAAAATACCTCCATATCTCAATCCCACATTCCATTAGTAATCTATATTCCAAATGTGTGGATTACAACTCTATCTGTTCTCCAAAACCAAAATCGTACGAAATTTAGAACCATATAGTACTTTTGGCACACATAAGTACGAATTTCCAAAACTATCTCAATCCTATGCTCCAACAATAATCTAATCTAAAATAATCTCCGTTCTCTAAAATCTAAATTGTACCAAATTTAGAACCATTTAGAGCTCTTCGTGTACAAATTTCCAAAACTCGAATTTCCCATACTCGAACAATAATTTCTATTCCAAATTTCACTTTCCTAACCCTTTCCGTTCACCAGAATCCAAATTGTACCAAATTTAGTGCCATTTAGTATTTTTCGTACGAACTTCTTAAACCACCTTCGAATCTCAATCCTAAACTCTAAATCCAAATTTGGTACACATTAGTACTTTTCGTACACATAAGTACGAATTTCGAAAGCTACCTCAATATCTCAATCCTACACTTTAAAAGTAATCTTAATTCCAAATTTCAAGTTTTCATTTCTATCCGTTCACTTAAATCCAAATTGTACCCAATTTAGTATCATTTAGTACTTTCGTACACATAAGTACGAAACTCGAGTTTCCCATACTCCAACAATGATCACTATTCAAAATATCACTTTTTCAGCTCTTTCTGTTCACCAGAATCCACATTGTACCAAATTTAGTACCATTTAGTATTTTTTATACGAATTTCCAAAACCACCTCCATATCTCAATCCTAAACTCTAAATCCAAATTTGGTACACATTAGTACTTTTCGTACACATAAGTACGAATTTCGAAAGCTACCTCAATATCTCAATCCTACACTTTAAAAGTAATCTTAATTCCAAATTTCAAGTTTTCATTTCTATCCGTTCACTTAAATCCAAATTGTACCAAATTTAGTACAATTTAGTTCTTTTCGTACACATAAGTACGAATTTACAAAAATACCTCCATATCTCAATCGTACACTTTATATCTCAATCCTAGACTTCAACAGTAATCTTAATTCCAAATTTCAGGCTTCCAGCTCTATCCCTTCGACCAAATCCAAATTGTACTAAATTTAGTACCATTTAGTACTTAAGGTACGATAATCCAAAACCACCTACATGGCATTCTTGCTTAAGTCATATCTGGTAAATGACTGGTTATATTTGAAAAATTGGATGATTGGCAGATATGGGGCATTTTTCTACACACTTTGTTAAAAAGCAAACTTTAAAGAAATACTTTTGAAGTCGCCCTACGAATACGTTTATAATGTTTGCATCGCATAAAACACTTTTTCCAATGGAACTAATCTAAATGAAGTAAATTTTTGTAGAATAAAAATAGGTAAAAAAACTTTTTAAGTTAAACGGTTTTATGTTAAACATACATTGCAATGTTTAAGATAAATGTACTAAAAACCAAAAAATAATAAAATAGATACAGTCGTGGGAATTATAAACATATGCATAGACTAGACTAAAAAAACCGTGGGGCACGTCAATTGTCTACAATCGTTGATTAAAATGTTTGTTTTGTAATGTTACACTATAATTAGGCAGTTGTTCAACCGACAACGATGGACGTGTGATAAGTAGGGCTAGAATGTGGAAACAAGCTAGCAAGCTCGATTATAAGCGCGTTTTAGGGTTTCATAGTGGTGAGCGAGTAGTACTTTGTCGATTAAAGACAAACTACGAGCAGTGAAACGCTTCCTCGCCAGGCAGCAGTGTGAATGTCCAACGATAAACTAGTTGAAACATCTCTTTTATTTACATGGAGTGTATAACTATTGGAATTTCCATGAGCAAGAAATAGTAAGTAATTTCCTCACCGTCTGCGGGCCAACTGCCTAACGACGAATTAAACGATTCTTCTATCGCACATTAAGTCGATAATTTGTAGACAATTGACGTGCCCCACGGTTTTATTTTAGTCTAGTCTATGCATATGTTTATAATTCCCACGACTGTATCTATTGTATTATTTTTTGGTTTTTAGTACATTTATCTTAAACATTGCAAGGTATGTTTAACATAAAACCGTTTAACTTAAAAAGTTTTTTTACCTATTTTTATTTTCTAGTTTTTAGTTTTTATTTCGCATTCTGTTTAATTCGTTTAGTGCTTCATTATTGCAAGGTTTCTTGCCCGTTAGTTTATTGCAGTCCAACTCCTCTATACGTAGTCCCTGCAAAGATCTTACTCTACTAAGAGCCACGTAGGCTTGACCTTCTTCAAACAGTTTCGCATCTAAGTATACGACTGCGTGATCCACAGTGCTGCCCTGCATTTTATGTATAGTAGAAGCCCATGATAGTATTAAAGGCAACATTCTTCTTTCAGCCGTCCCGTAATTGTACTTAGCTGGAAACTGTATGGCTTTCGGGTGTATAAGATGTACTGTATAGTGCACTGTATTCTTCTTGTCAATCTCTTTTATTTGATACCCATATTGGTGGGATTGATAAAAAATTGTTATCAGCCATTTGGTAGCGGCGGCCATCTTAGATTTCAATTTTGCATAGTAAATTGTATTCTACTTGTTGAGACCTTTCATTTGATACCCATTTTGAGGGGATTGATAAAACCTACGTTATCCGCCATTTTACAGCGGCCGCTATCTTGGATTTCAATTTTTTATAGTATATTGTATTTTGCTTGTTGAGCCCTTTCATTTGATACCCATATTGATGGGATTGATAAAACCTACGTTATCCGCCATTTTGTAGCGGCCGCCATCTTGGATTTAAATTTTTTATAGTATATTGTATTCTGCTTGTTGAGCCCTTTCATTTGATACCCATATTGATGGGATTGATAAAACCTACGTTATCCGCCATTTTGTAGCGGCCGCCATCCTGGATTTAAATTTTTTATAGTATATTGTATTCTGCTTGTTGAGCCCTTTCATTTGATACCCATATTGATGGGATTGATAAAACCTACGTTATCCGCCATCTTGGATTTCAATTTTTTATAGTATATTGTGTTCTGCTTGTTGAGCCCTTTCATTTGATACCCATATTGATGGGATTGATAAAACCTACGTTATCCGCCATCTTGGATTTAAATTTTTTATAGTATATTGTTGTTGAGCTTGTTGAGCCCTTTCATTTGATACCCATATTGATGGGATTGATAAAACCTACGTTATCCGCCATTTTGTAGCGGCCGCCATCTTGATTTTATAATGATAATGAATAAATATAATTGTATTGTCACCAAAATGCAAAGTGTATACAAAATTTCAGATTAATCGGTTGACAGGAAGAGGGTGAAATTTGAATTACTAAATTTGACCCAAGAATAAATAATAAATAAAACAAACGGGGTGAGCTAAATAAAACCATTTAATAAAAATATAGTACGGTGTATACCAATCCTAATGTAGTCAAAGCCTGTCTAGCACAAAATGGTGTATAACTACATATATTTCAAGTGATCACACTTTAACAATTTTTTAATAAAAGCGAATTTGATTGTGTACCCAATGCTTACATCCTGAGGAACTTAAAATATTATTTGTTCGAGAATTATAGATACTCGCCGCAAGGACAATAGCCTGTTTGTGGCCACCTCCAAAGGACTTTTGTTTTAAAATAGCCTTCAAATCCATTTACTTTACTACTAACAACTAAACAATTGACAATTTTGATCTTAAACAAAACTAAATTTTTATTGTCCGTGTTCTTCCACACTCCTATTTTTTTTTTTTTGTAACAAAAAATTTGATGACTATTTATAATGTTGGTGTAAATATTAAATAATTTAAAACAAATTGCCACCTTTCTGTTAATGAATTAGCAGTTGAGATGTTACTCTAAAGCCACACGCTGAAACTTTCATACGAAACTTCCCCATTATTTTGGCGTTCTTAAATCGAGTCCCCCAATACAGTAATTTCATAAAATTACTTTAGTAGGGAACTCGATCTATGAACGCCAAAATAATGGGAAAGTTTCGTGCGAAAGTTTCGACGTGTGGCTTTATGGCCCCGGCACATACGGTATGTTGTGCGTTGCGTCACGCGTTAAAAACAACAACCACATGAAAAAAATGTAAGTGATGCCAAGTTTGTTCTTGAAGTTTTCATGTGGTTGTTGTAACGCGACGCACAACGTACCGTATGTGCCGGGGCCATTAGAGTTAACAGTGTTATCCAAATACAAAATAATAATCATTAATATTGGACATAAACAGTGTTATTGGTACATCAAATACCTCAAATTGGTCGAAAATATAGATGGCAGCTACATATGTATGTATATCTACATCTTAACCGATTTCAATATAATATTGCAATTTTTTTTGGAAATTGCATCAAAGTTGGACAATAAATACGACCTGTACTTCGATCACAAAAATACATGGACAGACGGACGTATGGACATGCATAAATCAACTCTGAAAGTTATTCTAAAGAAACTTTGGGTCTATCTCGCTTTCTTACCACAATATGGTGTAGGGTATAAAAATAATTGTTTGAGAGCATATCTATCGATGCCTTACATTCTCAACCTCGTATCTCAAAAATAAAAAAATACATTTTGAATAAAAGTTTGAATACAATTATTAGATTAAGGTGTACTCAATTGTTTCATATCGCTCATTAACTCAAAGAGTGACACATTTCAAAAAATCAAGTTTCCAGAAAAACGCGTTTTAAGTTGGTGATTGAAATTTGAGTTCCCAACTTAAAAAGATTATTACACAAGAACTAAAAAACTTTGCACATTTTTCAGATTTGGATGACAATAAATGAATATGAAATCAAAACCAATATTGGTCCATTTTTACCATTTTTACAGTGTTTTTGCAGTGTTTTATTTAAATTGCATTTCAAATCTGGTAACTCAATTTTGACACAGTTGCAGTTGACCAACCGGACTAAAGCACACTTTTCAGATTTGGATGACAATACATGAATATCAAATTAAAACAAAGATTGGTCCATTTCACAGTGTTTTAACGTGTTTTATTTAACTTGCATTTCAACTCTGGTAACTCATTTTCCACACAGTTGCAGTTGGTCAATCGAACTGAAACTTTGCACACTTTTCAGATTTGGATGACAATACATGAATATGGGCCCAATTTTCCCTACAGCCCCCATATAGCGGTACCACCCGATTTCAGGTATTTTGAGGATTTTATCTTAATTTGTGCCCCAATTAGCTGTCATTTGGCATTTCCAATGATACAGACATTTCACCACCAAAAATTGTGAACATAGGTCCAGGTTTTGGTATAACCCCCTTATAGCATTACCACCCGATTTCAAGTATTATGAGGATTTTATCCTCATTTTTAGCGAGCATTGGCTGTAACTTGGCATTTGGAGTCCCCAATGGTACGGAAACTTCCCCACCAAAAATTATGGACATGGACAGGTTTTGGTACAGCCTTTATATCTACATTTTCGGCCTAAATTGACTATAATTTTGTTCTCAGTGGTCAAAAAAATGTATTTACTAAAAAGTTAAAAATAAAATATAATTAAAAAAATTAAGTTTCAGTGTTTTATTTGGAAATGCACTTAAAACTAGGAAATAATTTGTCGCTTAGGCTCAATAAATATATTCTTTCTCATGATGGAATCTCTCAAATAAAACGCTTGCATTTAAATTATAAATGGTGGCAAAATTAAACGGCAAGCTTTTTATTTGAGACATTCCATCATGCGAAAGAATATATTTATTGAGGCTAAGCGACAAATTATTTCCTAGTTTTAAGTGAATTTCTAAATAAAACACTGAAACTTAATTTTTTAAATTATATTTTATTTAAGATATGAGATTGAGAAAGTAAGGCATCGATATGTAGTTATACTCAACAGTGTGATGGTATTTGTGATATTTGCAAAAACGCACCTAAAATAATATATAATATTTATATGTATACTATTTTATATTTTTTCTGATAAAATTTTTTTATTTATTTTTTCTTTCAGAATAAAAAATACGTAATTAATAATTTCACCATAAGAGAAAATGACTATCCATCAATTTTTCCTAACCTTGAATTTCAAATGAAACTTGAGATAACTGTAGATAATGTTCCAGCGGCTATAGGAATTGCAAGAGGCGCCATTCGCAAATAGAAAATCATTGAACGTCGTTTCAAAATTAATTATTATAAAGAAATGAAACATTTTTCTATTAACCCGGATGGCATTCATAAATAAAAATATTCCCACCACTATCAAATGTCTTTGTTTTTGATCACTTATATTGATTGTTTCTTTAGTGAATAATAAATTACTACATATATATTTAATATAGCTACAAAGTACTGTAAAACACTTGAAACAATAGTCTTACAAATAAATAAGGTAAGATTTAAAGTCGAAAAAACACATTCGCACTTTATTAACACATTTGTGTATTGGAAGAAAATTGGGAGATCTCGTTTTTCTTAAGTTAAAATCTTGAGTTCTAGTTACAACTGAAATGTTTCGAATTAAAACAAAAAAGGCAAAAAGTCGTTGTAAGATTGATGGTACAACCATTTTGCTTCCACCTAGCGGCACATAGTTAAACTATTGTTGTAGCGCATACGTGAACCATCAGCAAATGTAACCGAATACATTTAGGCAAATCAAACGCACCGATTTAATCTATTACATTTATCACGAAAAGATAATTTTAGTTTAAAACCATAATTTGTATCTATACACATTTCTAGGCGTTATTTATCTATTTTAGATAAGACATATTTTGCACTGTTGCTGGAAGATGGTAATAACTCTGAAAGAGACCTGAATCTACATTACATAGTTATATATCATATCCCTAATAAAGAATATAAAATACAACAAAAATATATAAATATATAAATTCTATAAAAATTAAAAAAAATAGTAAGAAAACAAGTAAGCTAAGGCTATAGTCGGACGGGGCCGACCATGTGATACCCTACACCTTAACCACTGGGAATTAGCTTTTACAAATCAAAATTTCTGTATAGCACAAATAAACTGATTGTAAGAAATAACTTTGTGGATTCTGGTGCCGAATCACACCAAGCTTAATGATTTTGCCTGGCTGGGGAATCGTTTTGCAAAAAGGTGCCAAAGCGTATGTATAAAAATCCAATTGGACAATTAAAACGTTAGTGGACGATGTAATTTGCAATAATGCAAAAACTGGGAATAGGAAAACACATTATATATTAAGCAGTAGGTCTGTTATCTAGCAGACTCGTTATTGCAATTTGCATCAGAAGGAAAGATCCGTAGTACTTTTCCATATGTAGGCTACTTTGCCGGTATATGTCCTCCAGTAAATAAAATATAGACCTGAAATATTTTTTTTTATTTTTCACACAAAAGTAATGGTTAATTTCACCCGCTAAATAATATCAGATCATCATCCAAAATTGTAGGCATCTTCTTCTACCTAAGCTCTTACCTCGTACAAAATTTCGTGATTATTGAGCTATAATTGCGAACTCTTGTGTATTTATGATAACACTACAAACAAATAACTGGGTATATTAGGCTGTAACTCTGTTATCTTATCATGTACACCAACACAATTGAAATCAATAGAAATGTCAAGCGTTCCTCTTCCAAGTATAGCTTACATGCCCGGAATGTCTCTTCCTGGAAAAAAGATATAAGCTGTATATTAAAAATTTTCACAAATTTCACACAGATGTTGTGGTCCATCTAACCCTCTAAATATTATCTGATCGCCATCTCAAATTGCAAGCTTTTTCCTTGTCATATACTCTTACCTTATTTAAAATTTCGAGGCGATCGGACTATTATTGCAACCTACAGAGCAGCTACAAAATCGGATAAAAATTATGTTTTTGGTCCATTTCGCGGTGTTACCAAAACAAAGTTTGGTTTACCAAAACAAAGTTATAATACCCTTTCCACATAGTGGTGTAGGGAGTAAAAAGTGTACATACACCCAAATGAAATATTGATATTACCGTTAAATTTGTGGAATAAGCAATACAAATTTTACATTTTATTACTTTATCGGACGTCTATGGTTGTCCATGATATCGTTTTGACAAAATAGGAACATATTTGTGGATTAATTGTCGTTATTTAAGGTCAGACTTCGCATAAAGCTCGTTAAAGCAGACCCTTGCAGATTTCTTTGAGTTTTTCAGTCCGGCAGTTTACAAAACCCCAGAAAATACAGTGTGACTAATAATGTTGAGATCATATAGCGCTTTGAAGTTGTTCTTATGGATAATAAATGCTCCTGAGCACGCTGAAGGGCGTGGGTTCGATTCCCCGGCCAGGCAACATCAAATCTTCAAAGGTGTCAAAATACCCCTCAGTAATGTTGGCGACATTTTCTGAGTATTTCAGCCATGTAAAACTTCTCTTCAAGTGGAGTCTTTAGGCACGCCGTTCGGACTCGGCAATAAACAGTAGGTCACCGACGTAGCCAGGGGGTGGGGCCCGCCCCCCCCCCCCCCCCCCCCCCCCCCAAATGATTTTAGTTCCCATAGGATATTAGCTAATGTTACAAATTTTTTTTAATTTTTGAGTAAAATTTTAAACTATTTTAAATTGTTCAAGAAATATGTAAAGTAGTTGGAAGTATTGCAGAGAATTATTTAACTACATTGGTATACTTATTGTCGAACATAAATCTGGTAACTCAATTTTGACACAGTTGCAGTGGACCAATCGGGCTAAAACTTTGCACACTTTTCAGATTTGGATGACAATACATGATATTAGCTAATGTTACAATTTTTTTTTAATTTTTGAGTAAAATTTTAAACTATTTTAAATTGTTCAAGAAATATGTAAAGTAGTTGGAAGTATTGCAGAGAATTATTTAACTACATTGGTATACTTATTGTCCAACATATTTGAAAATATAAAAATAATGAACAAGTTAGCCTTTTTGAGCAATTTTATGCATAGTTCTTGTTAAGTTGTAAGGTGTTGATTAAGCGTTTAACCGGAATTTTAGGCTGACTGTAAGTTTTACTGAGTTCAGAACAATTCGTTTATTTGTATTTATTGAACGTTTGTAACATATTAGGTCCAATACTTTGTCTTATAAACAACATCCAGAAAAAGCATTTTTGCGATATTTTGTTTTCGAAATTTTTATAAGAGCAATTCAACAATAAAATGTAAAACGATTGCTTATTCTTTGTGGTTTTAAGTGTTTGTATATTTTCTCTAACACGTTTTTATAATGAACTATTTTGAAATTCATAACAATTACAAATTCTTTATTATGTTTGAAATTTGCAATAAAAAAACTATGTGTATCAACTATTTTTTATGATATAATTTCTGTTCCACCGCAGTGTCGTAAATGTCTATTTCTGTCGAATTTTTATGTTTTGTTCGACCTTTCGAATGTTTATAAAATCAGGATTATTGAGATCGGTGCGCTTCGCTACCACGAATTAGGTAAAATATATTTTGAAAAATTTATTTATAGGCCAATTTTCGTCACTCATTGCAACTTTTATTAAAATCGGGTATATAAAGCGTGTTTGGTGCATCAAATACATGAAATCGGACGAAACTATATATGGGAGCTATATTCAAATCTGAACCGATTTCAATTGTAGATCATTCTAGTCCGATTTATTTCTAGACCAAATTCCTGCACACATCCAAAATTTGGAGACATTATCTTTTACCATTCTATAGACATTTGCATAAAAAATTCTACATTTTTTGGAGGTACCTCCGATTCTGATGCTATATCTCCGGATCAACGCGGAATTTTAGAAATTTGTTACCTTCAGGCCATGTAGTGATATACTCCGAAAATTTCAGAAAGATCGGTTTAGCGGTTTTTGAGTCCATAAACTTCAAACAAACAAACGTACAAACATTTTTCTACTTTATATATATATTGATTTATTACATATTATTTCCAATATCACTGTGCAACACTGGAAATGCAAACAACTTCTAATGGGCATTTTCTGAAAGTACATATTGAGACTACGAAAACCTTAATTGGGTTTTGTATTCTTAGATCGGGTTCAGATTTTATGGCATCATCTAAACCGACCTAAACTGAGCCTTTTTTCCATTGATCGGACCTTTATCTCCGAAACTAATAAGAATTTTGCTTTGCAGTCTTCTGCAATATTGTAGCAATAAATTAGTAGAACTTATGTGTAAAACAGATGAACTAGGCAAAGCTGCATCTAGCGCATCAAACTCGTTAAAATTTAGAAAAGTTTACATAATTTCTGAAATTCTGGTCAGTAACAACTAAACTGTTGGGAGTTGTAACACGTAACCATTCTAAAAATTTTCCAAATAATGTGACCATCAATTCTTCAGAACATTCTGAAACTCTAAAATGGTTATTTCACGTTGTTTAAGGGGTATTTCATAACATACCTTTTACAAAATTTATTTTAAATAATGCTCACATAGGCTGTTTATTCTCATGTTGGGGATTTCAATGAATTATTGAAATATTTCCCAAATTGTTGTTGAAAAATTTGCTATAAACAAGGCGATAGAGGCATTTTACAACAATATAATGTTCTGAAGAGTTGTTGTATATTACATTCCAGAGAATATTTTCCCAAATGGTAACATTAAGAAGAATTCAACATTTTAGGAGATACGCTGCGAAATATACACAAATTATAGAAATTTTAAATATATTATAAAATATGAGGCAATAAATGCAGTTTTTCGAGTTCACTATTCCTCCAAATATTTTCTTCTTGCTCTTATCTACAAGTGTGCAGATGTCAAAACAAGATTCGTATTGGTTTCAGAGATACAACACCGATTTGTTTTAAAACTTCGATCTTTAACCATGTTTGGATGAGGCCATAAAAACCGAACCCGATCTAAGAATACGAAACCCAAATATGGTTTTTGCCTATTGGTCCTCTACTTTCATAAAATTCTGGACAGAAGTTGTTTGCACGCGATTGGCTCAAAAATGTTGCACAGTGTATTTTGTATTTTGGGAAGTACTTTCAATGGATGCACATTTCTAGAAATGTTAATTTTTCCTGCTTCGGTAAAGGACCTTGTGACGACAAACGAAATCTAAAACCTGATCGGAAACAGGTTCTTCTTCGTCAAAATCTCAACAAGTACATCTCGACTTTGCGGACAGGAATATACCCTGAGCCTGTGTGAATTGAAACTTCCATCTATAGACAGATCGAAAGCGGCTACACAGCCAAAATCCTTAAACCCAAAAACTATGCATTAGGAGATTTTCAGAAATTTGTAGCCATTTTCGGACGTATGAACTTGCAAACAAAATATGGATTTGTATCATTGATCACAAGTGTTGCGGAGGAGGTATGGTTCATTTTTGGAGTAGATCTTATTTTGGGAGTCGTTCCTTTTAAAAGATATATCGCCCACCAGTCATTTCAGTTCGCCACAGTATAACTTTCACCTTATGACTCTTATGTCAGGAAATATGGACTTGCCCACGAAAAACTTAATTCCGCTCTAAAGTGCACTTAAACAACTATTTTGAAGGTTTGTGAGAGAGGTATCCCAGCATGGCCCATTTTCGAGCAACAACTAAGTTTGGAAACAATATTACTAAATCCAAAGTTTGGACCAAATCTGTTGCTCCGTTCAAGAAACTCGCGCATACCACGTTAGCTAAAATTTTTGAAATTTGGGGAGAAAATACCAGAAGAAGTAGACCGAAAAGCACGATCATCGAATTTTGTATATATAAGGCTCGCTGAAATATTGCGATAAACAAAGTTTGGACCAACGCAGTATCCGGTTCGAAAGCTGTCGTGCGCACTAACTACTACACATTATTGCCGTAGGTGTTCTTTACAGCTTTCGGGCCATTTTCTCTGGAAGTATAGACTTGCCAAATAACTTGTACGGTAGTAATAGAAGCCCCGAGAACACTTGTTGCAAAAAAGCAAAGCGTTTCCAGAGAGTTTTTTATTTATTAATTTATTTATTTTATATTTTTTCTTATAACTAAATTATTAGCATAAAGGAAGTGAAGCCATGACCATTGAGGTCTTAAGCTTACACAGCTTATCCAGAGAGGTCTAAAACTGCACTTCGCTGAAAATTTTTGAAATACTCTGCGGTAGTTTGCCGAAAGAGTAGATCGATATGGCCCATCTTCGAAGTTGATCAAAATAACACGAAGGTCAAATTTTGGACCGAATCGGTTGATCTGTTTGAGAATTATCGTGCTCCCCAGGCGGCTACCCAGGTGAACGGACATAGCTAAGTCGACTCCAAGTTTACTGAAACAGATTTCTTCCAAACACACTTTGGCCCTAAAGCCATCATTTCGATGATGCACATTTCGGCTGAAGGCTGAGAGTTTAAAAAATGTAGATTTGGGAAAAATTGTGTTTATGGATTTTTGGTAAAATAATGTATACATAAATAGACCTTGGATTGGGCGACATAATTTCATTTTAAACCAAGTTAAGACTGGATTCCGGAGATTCCCTTGATCCTGATAAATCTATGAGAAGATCCAGAACTTCTATAAGTGAAGTCCGACGATTGTACGCCAAAAATTGTCTATTGACAGATGCACGATTGGGCGACAGAATTTGTCATTTACATAACCGCGATTAGGTGCTAGAATTTCTTGATGGATAGACTAACTATTGCTCAGCATTAGTTCTCGGCCTTCAGAAATTCTTTGCGATATGTAGACATCGGAATTTTGCATATTTTTGAAAATTATAATGTTAAGATATTTGAAAATTAAATGTTATGATATTTCTAAGGTTTTCCGTTGTATTCGCTTTCTTTTGGTCTTACCGAAGTGATATCACTGAATTGATACGCCCAAAAATATATAGGATTATTATTAATATATTCATTGTTTTGACCATAACTGTGACATATTGTCAAAAAAGTTCTAAAAACCAGATAAAATTGGCCAAGAAGTCTTGCGCCATATGAACTAAAAAATAATATTGAACATTATTTCATCAGTAGAATAAGTCTAAAATAAGGTTTACATCTTTGCTAAATAAGACATTTTCGTTAACATGAACTTTCAAAATTTTGGTCAGGTGGGCCCCCCCCCCCCCCCCCCCCCGAAATGAAATCCTGGCTACGTCCCTGCAGTAGGTCCGCATATGAATCGGGGTGCACTCAGTCTGGGATGTTTGTGGAACAATTATATATATTTTGGAAAAGTTACATTTGTAGAGTTGAATAAAACCATTTTTGATGATACTTTCTCATTAAAACTACTAAACTTTTTTGGTAGATTTCCTTTCATCTGAATCTTAATCCACTTTCTGATTTTTATACCCTACACCACTATGTGGAAAGGGTATTATTATACATACTACACCACTATGTGGAAAGGGTATTATAAGTTTGTTTTGGTAAAAATTCATGTAACACCGCGAAATATTTGTCGGAGACCCCCCATTTCTCGACGAGATAAAGCGATTTTGAGATGTGTGTCCGTCCGTCCGTGTGTCCGTCTGTCCATTATAAATTGTAATCAAACTCCAGGCCGCAATTATGGACCTATCGTCACCAAATTTGGTGTGGAGGTCGGTTTCACATCAGAACAGATCGCTATTTTAATTGGTGATGATCGTGAAATATTTAGCGTGTGAAATGGACCAAAAACATAATTTTCATCCGATTTCATTTCTCGACGAGATAAAGCGATTTTGAGATGTGTGTCCGTCCGTGTGTCCGTCTGTCCATTATATATTGTAATCAAACTCCAGGCCGCAATTATGGACCGATCGTCACGAAATTTGGTGTGGAGGTCGGTTTCAAATCAGAATAGATCGCTATTTTAATTGGTGATGATCGTGAAATATTTAGCGGGTGAAATGGACCAAAAACATAATTTTTATCCGATTTTGTAGCTGCTCTGTAGGTCGCAATAATAGTCCGATCGCCTCGCAATTTTAACTAAGGTGAGAGTATATGTCAAAGATGAAGCTTGCAATCTGAGATAGTGATCAGATAATATTTAGCGGGTTAAATGGACCACAACTTTTGTGTGAAAATTGTGAAAATTTTTAATATACAGCTTATATATGTATTCCTGGAAGATACATTCCGCCCACGTAAATAACATTTGGAAGGCCATTTCTTGACCTTTCCATTGATGTCAATTATGTTGATTTACGTGCTCAGATAACAGAGTTACATCCTAACATTTGGAAGGCCATTTCTTGACCTTTCCATTGATGCCAATTATGTTGATTTACGTGCTCAGATAACAGAGTTACATCCTAATATATCCAGTTATTTGTTTGTAGTGTAATCAGAAGCACGCTTGAGGTCGCAATTATAGATCAATAGTGACGAGATTTTGCACGATGTAAGAGTTTAGGTCAAAGAACATGCCTACAATTTTGAATGGTGATCTCGTATTATCTAGTGGGTTAAATAAACCATTACTTTTGTATGGAAAATATACAAATTTAAAATTTGTTCCATATTTTACTTCCTGGAGGGCATAATCCAACAAAGTAGCATACATATGGAAAAAGAACTACTGGCATTTCCCCTGATGCAAACTGCAATAATGTGTCTCCTGGGTAACTAACGGGCCTACTACCTAATATATGTATAATAGGTTTTGTGTAGAATACAACATTTTCCTCCCATGCTACAATTTGTCTCCATGATAGAGAAATTCCCAGCATTAAAGTTTTTTGAAATATTAATTTTGATGAAGACAACCACTAATCTACTAATTTTTAAAAATGTTTTCAATATCATAAAGGAAAATATGTTATCGTAGTAAAAAATAGTAGCTTCTGCAGGTTCTGGAACACGCATATTAATATTTTGGGAGTCATAAATTTGTTTGCATGCAAATTATTTGAATTTCTACTCATTATTAGTTGTTTTTTACCGGTTAAATATATTTTTGATATCACAATATATATCCACTTTTTTGGACGATAGATCTTCAAAAAACTCACAATGTTTCCTTTGGAAATTTGTATATAGCATCTGTAGTGTTCAAATTGGAGCATTGTCCGTCTGTCGAAAATTTCACGGTCAGATATGGCAAACTATATTTGCAGCGACTTATATATTGATTTAGATTAGGTGTATTCCAAAAAGGAACCTGATATTCAAAGAAAATTTATAGATGTATCAGAAGGGGCTAATAATGTCAATTTTCCGATTTTGGAACTTTTATTAGAAATGTATAAACATATACATAATTGTTCCACAAACATCCCAGTAGGGACCATGGACATTTTACATTTTTTGATTTTTGAAGAATAGACTTCGGAGACATTTAAAATGCCCAAAGCAAAAAAATCATTACGTATGTATCTTCATTTCTAATATTATTCCATAAAGTTCAGCTATATTTTAACTTCACATCCGCCTTGTACGTAGAATGTCGTGGGTTCGATTCCCCGGCGAGGTAACATTAAACTTTCAACGGTGGCAAAATACACCTCAGTAATGTTGGCGACATTTTCTGAATATGTCATCCATATAAAACTTCTCTAAAAGTGGTGTCTTAGGACACGCCGTTCGGACTCGGCGATAAACTGAAGGTCCCAAACTTAATGTGATAAGGTGGCAGAGTCGACAAAGTTATTTCTTACAATAAACTTTGTACGATCAGGAGGGTTTTCCTAACCGGCAGTGTAATTTAATTATTTTATTTTATTAAACCGCACTGCTGTAAAGTTCTTGGGCAGTGTAAAATGCGAGAACGATAAAAGGAGCGAAAAAAGAGAAACACAGATGTTGCTTCAATGCTTCAAATAACAATATTTTATTGAACCCAACAGACAAAACAGCCAGAGCGACGGACAACGAGACGAACAAGAGACATAGAAAAAGATATACAGTCGGACCTCGATTATCCGTGATGGTCGGGACCGGAGGCATTACGGATAATCGATTTTCACGGATAATGGAGGCAATGCTTTTATGCAGTTTTTCAACATATTTTGAAGTAAAAATGGCATAGTATCGTACAATAATATGAAAATCTGCAATTTATTTAAGTTTGTTACCGCAATCCCCCAAAATTTTATAAGATACTATATCATCATCATCATCAGACTCAACTGAATTGACTTTGTTCCATGGTTTTTGTGATACCATAAATACACAAATTGTGTAATACGGGAGAATTTCCAGTTTTTGTTTGTTTACATTTTTTTTGCTTAATCAAATTAATTGGAAAGTGTTCTTTTAATGCCGGGTAATGAAGTTTATAACGAAAAATATAGGAAATGGAACAAAGTCCAACATTTCTGTTCTATCACGGATAATGGAGGTTCCCGGATAATCGATTCACGGATAATCGAGGTTCAACTGTATATGTACGTACGTACACATGTACGCATGCAGATATATAACGATGCTTTTGGTTTCTAACTCTCGTTATTTTTTTTTTAATTATAAACTTATTTTCTAGTTTTTAGTGCATTTAAAAATAGAACACTGAAACTTATTAATTTTATAATTAATTTTAATTTTTTTGTAAATACATTTTTAAGATTTTCAATTTTATTTGTGATTGTGGATGTGTGTAGTAGTGAACAGGTTAGACTGAATGTGGAAAAGGCAAGTTGCGAAGGGGAAGTTCGGAGAAGGTTGTTTGGAAGTTCAGAGAGGTGGAAGTTCCTAACATCCACCTTCATAACACCATCCCTTCGAACAACCTCCACCGATCTTACGAACAACCTCATCCAAACTTCCCAAAAATCTCCTCCGGACAACCTCATCCGAACTTTCAAACAAACTCCTCGGAACTTCCGAACAACATTCACTTTAACTCCGAACAACTTCCACCGAACTTTCCCCTCCCAATATGCTCTTTCCATTTTCAACGGAACCCCATAACCAAGTTAGGCCGAAAATGTAGATAAAAACTTTAAAATGCCTGAAATTGGGTGGTACCATTTATAGGGGCTATATCAAAAACCTATGTCCACAATTTTTGGTGGACAAATTGGGAACTCGAAATCAAAGTTACAGCCATTTCCGCCCAAAAAATTAAGACAAAAAGTTACACGCAATTCGGTTTAAAAATGAAGATAAAATCCTTAAAACACTTGAAATCGGGCGGTACCGCTATATGGGGGCTATACCAAAACCTGGACCTATGTCCATAATTTTTAATGGGTACGTTTCTGTACCATTGGAAACCCTAGTTGTCAAAAAACAGCCAATACGGGCTTAAAATGACGGTAAAATACCTTAAATCGAGTGGTACCGCTGGATGGAACTACAGGAAAAAATTGACCCATATTGGTTTTGGTTTCATATTCATGTATTGTCATCCAAATCTGAAAAGTGTACAAAGTTTTAGTTCGATTGGTCAACTACAACTGTGCGAAAAATGAGTTACCAGATTTGAAAAGCAAATTAGATAAAAAACTGTAAAACAGTGTAAAAATGGACTAATATTGGTTTTGATTTCATATTCATGTATTGTCATCCATATCTGAAAAGTGTGCAAAGTTTTAGTTCGCTTGGTCAATTACAACTGTGTTAAAAAAGAGTTACCAGATTTGAAAAACAAAATACCGGAAATCTGGTGGTACCGTTATATGGGGGCTATAGGAAAAAATGGACCCATATTGATTTTGGTATCATATTCACGTATTGTCATCTAAATCTAAAAAGTGTGCAAAGTTTTACATCGATTGGTCAACTGCAACCGTTTTAAAAATCAGTTACCAGATTTGAAAAGGGGGTTAAGTTAGACACCATAAAAACACTGTAAGAATGGACCAATATTGGTTTTGATTTCATATTCATGTATTGTCATCCAAATCTGAAATGTGTGCAAATTTTAAGTTCGATTGGTCACCTGCAAATGTTTGAAAAATTAGTTACCAGATTTGAAAAGCAAATTAGATAAAACACTGTAAAACAGTGTAAAAATGGACCAATATTGGTTTCGATTTCATATTCGTGTATTGTCATCCAAATCTGAAAAGTGTGCAAAGGTTTAGTTCGATTGGTCAACTGCAACCGTGTTAAAAATGAGTTACCAGATTTGAACTAAAAACACACAAAGGCAAGTTAAATAAAACACTGTAATAATAATAATAATAATAATAATAATAATAATAATAATAATAATAATAATAATAATAATAATAATAATAATAATAAATAATAAAAAGGAATTTTGATTTGCTGAATGCTAATTCCCAGGGGCAGTGGTGTAGGGTATTACATGGTCGGCATGGTCGTAGCGCTTTTTAAACAAATCGCGGTCAAAGTTCACATTTTTAGTTTTAGGTTTTCACGATTTTGCTAGGAAACCGCAAGCCCCTGCAAAATGGAACTAGAGAGAATGCTGTGGCAGTGAAAATTGCCTACAGCATTGACCTTTACGATACTTTTGTATGTTTTACCACTTTTGGGACAATATACTGACCAAGGCATATCGACCAGGTAGTTTCATCGACATTTTTGTAATATGTTATTTCAAAAATTTCTTTATGTTGTTGGGGAAATTACAACAAAAATATTTTTTTTTATAAAGGGATTTTACTCTTAATATTCGAACAGCTGTTGTGATAACAAATTCCCGATAAAGAGAGAAAAGAAATGGAGAGTCTCAGAATACAGGAGAGAATATATACAGTGACTGTCACTGAAAATTATACAACCTGAAATAAAAAATGTAAACAAAAATGTAACAATTCAAAAAACATTAGCTGTGTTCCATTACTTACCTGAGGTTACCATTTTTACCATTTGTTACCATTTTTAACCTGCAAAGCGTTCCTTAACCCCACAAAGTGGTAAAACTGGCAGCAATTTTTAAGAGAGTAAGAGAGGAGAGAGATATCACATTTCTACCACAGGCTACCAGACAAATTTCTCTTCTACCACAGGCTACCAGGCAAATTTCTGCAGGTAAAAAATGGTAGAACTGATTTTTCGACTTTTGTTTGACGATTATTTCACAATGAAGAAAAAGATGGACGAAACACAGAAGAAAAAGTCGAACGCTGACAAAACTAAATTAAAAACTGTGAAAAAAGACGAAAATTGATTTTTTATGTTTCTTTTTGACATTGCTAACACATCTACCATTTTTCCGTTCCTTTAGTTTTCTGGTAAAAATGTTCATGAGAGAGCAAATTTGACATTTTCTCTTTTACCACTTTTACCACTAAAAAAGTAATGGAACAAAGCTATTTTGTAGGCTGAAAGTTGTCTTTAAGATGACATACAAAAATATACCGTTTACAGTACCGTTATACTAAAATTTTACCGGAAAACAAAAAATGGGAATTTTTGAGGTGAACATTAAAAATGATGCACCACAATAATCGATTAATAATTTTAATTTGTTCGCTTATTATGCCATTTTAGTAATCGGAATGGTGGAATAATTGGTTCCCTAACGTTTTCAGTTGTTTTGTCATTGATTCCGACAGAAAGAATGATGTTCCTGACGTAATTTTGGCATGATCGTAATTATTGTCCCTTTGTGGGCAATTTAGCTAGAAATTTCAAGTTATTTTCCAAAAAATGACTATGAAAAATCATTATGGGTTGTCCAGAGTACGTACAAATAACCTAATGATATATGGAAAGTCCTGCATTAGCCCGGCTTGCCCTATATTATTCTAGTCTTTAACGGCGTTGACCTGATAAAGGTAAAAATTGGGACATAGAACACAATTGTATGCACCTTTCTTTGAAAATAGCTTTCAGAAATATTGTTAACAATAGGTGTGTTCGTTTACTCAACAATTTGTACAAATTTGTACAAGTCCAGTAACTTCTTGTAATCGACTAAGGTCTTCTGCGTTGTACTGTAGAGTAAACGAACAACATCCAGTAACAATTTGTAAAAATTTTGAGTGAACGAACACACATAATGTTTTGACCATTTTTGCTTTTACAAAAACCAAAATTCCAACACCCATTGTTGTCATTCATGCCCGAACAATACTACTTCCTTCGACGAGTTTCATAGAATCACTTCAATTCTTTTTTTGTTGCGGGGTTTTTCAAGCTATGTTATATTTATGCGGGCATTGCGTGGTATAAAATTCTTAGTTCGGATGAAAATTAGCATATCTGGCGTAAAAACGTTATATTACTAGTAGAAGAAGCCAACACACACCTGAGTTTATATAAATAAACTGTCGCTATCAAAATGCTTAGAAAGAAGTATTATTGTTTACGTCGACCAAAATGCGAAAAGGAAATTAATGGAAACGTCCCCTGATATTTCACCTGTGGTTGGAAATATGTCCACGACGGAGTTAATAAAGATGATGCATGAATCCATGTCCAAGCTTCTAGACGAGAAGCTTGAAAACTTACCAACAAAGTCTGATATTTCAGATATTAAAAATAACATGGAGTCCATTAAAGAAGATGTTAAACGTTTGGCTACAGAAAACGAAGAGCTCAAAGCGGAATTAAAACTCCTCAAAGAAGAAAAAGAGGAAGAGAGCAAAAAGATACAAAGGCTAGAAGATCAGCTAGGCACCAAAAAGCTCGTTATACGAGGATTACCCAGTCAAAAGTCTTTGTATGGAGCTGTTAACAATCTGTTTCTTAATACCATGATGCTAAATATTGAGAATGAAATCGAAAATGTTAGAAAAGTGCAAGAATCCAACAATAAAATGTCAGTAGTTGTTGATTTTGCATCAAAAAGAACGGCGACGGACATCCTAAAATCTTCAAGAATGTTGGCTGGTACATCAATTTATATCGAACGGGAATTGACTGGAAAACGTTTGCAGAAGAAAAGAGTGATGCTACTACTAAAGAAGGAATTGCAAAAGGTGAGAAAAGATAAAAGGATTGGCATAAGAGGAGAACAACTGTTGATGGATGGAAGAACTTTTCACTGGAATGCGGAAAATAAATTAATGTGTGGTAGGAGTTGTGGTGTCGAGATTCTGGGCAATATTTTTGGCGAGTGCATTCAAAATATAAATATAAATTACAATGATCTAGCTGATAAGTTGATTTCAAAAAACTAACAAATATAGAGCAATTAAAAGCAAAATTAAATAAAAGTAGAAAAGAACAATATAACATAGCATATACTGAAAAAAAGAAAACTATATACTTAGCATTGTGGCATATAAAGTTCATGGCTTAGGAAGTAAAAATCTTCACCACCGTTTTTTTGAGTATTTAGATAAATTTGACATTTTCATTCTTTCTGAAACACATATTGAGGCTAAACAAGAAATAAACTTTGCAAACAAATTTAAAAACTTTAAGATTCATTGGAATGCTGCTACAAGAACCAGTGCAAGGGGACGAGGCATTGGAGGACAGTTATATGGAGTGCGCAGAGACTTGGAAAAAGCTTCAAGCATACTTTTACCAATAACGGAGACCAATATTTAATTCAATGTGAATTGAATTCTATTCGATTTGAAATAATTCCAGTATACTTAAGGGGTGCATGTTGGTATGAAGATTTCGAAAAACTGCAATATGTCGTGGAAAATCAAGGAAGTACTAAGATTATAATAGGAGACCACAATGTTCGTATTGGTGAGGAACAAGAAGTACCCACAGAAATTCTTAAAAACTGCCCATGTAGTAGAGTTTCAAAGGACAAAACTATAAATGCAAATGGCAGAAAATACATAGAATTCTGTAATAATAATGGTCTTATAGTTTTAAATGGAATAATGGCAGGAGATGAAGAAGGGAACTTCACTCTTGCGAACAAAAATGGTAACTCTGTTATCGACATATGTGCAGTGACGGTAGATACTATAAATTTTATCAAGACTTTCCGAGTGGAAGACCAAATCTGGTCAGATCATTTCCCTATAGTCTTAACCCTATCCATACCTTCATCGGGACCGAATATGTCAAAGAAACATAATCTTCTTCCAAAATTACTATGGAAGGAAAGCAAGAAAAGTGTATATCAAAACTCTCTAAACAAAAACATCGATTATTTGCCCCACAACCAAAACTGAAAGAGCTGACGAGAATTATACATAAGTCTTATCCGAAAAACACAACCAAGAAAAATATAATGTTCAAAAACAAATGGTTTGATACAGAATGCTTTAAAGCTCGGCAAAAAAACAATGAAACTCCTCAATAAATTCAGAAGATCTGGAGAAAGTTACAACAGAATTCATTATATTGAAATGAAGAAAACGTATGAAAACTTATGCAAGTCGAAAAAAAGAAACTATTACAATAATATAGAGCGAAGGCTGGACACAATAAATGATAGCAAAACTTGGTGGTCTTTGGCAAGGGAGATCAGACAGTTAGATGAGGGAAGTAACTGCTGCTGTCGCTATCAAAATGCTTCGAAAGAAGTATTATTGTTTACGTCGACCAAAATGCGAAAAGGAAATTAATGGAAACGTCCCCTGATATTTCACCTGTGGTTGGAAATATGTCCACGACGGAGTTAATAAAGATGATGCATGAATCCATGTCCAAGCTTCTAGACGAGAAGCTTGAAAACTTACCAACAAAGTCTGATATTTCAGATATTAAAAATAACATGGAGTCCATTAAAGAAGATGTTAAACGTTTGGCTACAGAAAACGAAGAGCTCAAAGCGGAATTAAAACTCCTCAAAGAAGAAAAAGAGGAAGAGAGCAAAAGGATACAAAGGCTAGAAGATCAGCTAGGCACCAAAAAGCTCGTTATACGAGGATTACCCAGTCAAAAGTCTTTGTATGGAGCTGTTAACAATCTGTTTCTTAATACCATGATGCTAAATATTGAGAATGAAATCGAAAATGTTAGAAAAGTGCAAGAATCCAACAATAAAATGTCAGTAGTTGTTGATTTTGCATCAAAAAGAACGGCGACGGACATCCTAAAATCTTCAAGAATGTTGGCTGGTACATCAATTTATATCGAACGGGAATTGACTGGAAAACGTTTGCAGAAGAAAAGAGTGATGCTACTACTAAAGAAGGAATTGCAAAAGGTGAGAAAAGATAAAAGGATTGGCATAAGAGGAGAACAACTGTTGATGGATGGAAGAACTTTTCACTGGAATGCGGAAAATAAATTAATGTGTGGTAGGAGTTGTGGTGTCGAGATTCTGGGCAATATTTTTGGCGAGTGCATTCAAAATATAAATATAAATTACAATGATCTAGCTGATAAGTTGATTTCAAAAAACTAACAAATATAGAGCAATTAAAAGCAAAATTAAATAAAAGTAGAAAAGAACAATATAACATAGCATATACTGAAAAAAAGAAAACTATATACTTAGCATTGTGGCATATAATGTTCATGGCTTAGGAAGTAAAAATCTTCACCACCGTTTTTTGAGTATTTAGATAAATTTGACATTTTCATTCTTTCTGAAACACATATTGAGGCTAAACAAGAAATAAACTTTGCAAACAAATTTAAAAACTTTAAGATTCATTGGAATGCTGCTACAAGAACCAGTGCAAGGGGACGAGGCATTGGAGGACAGTTATATGGAGTGCGCAGAGACTTGGAAAAAGCTGGCTTCAAGCATACTTTTACCAATAACGGAGACCAATATTTAATTCAATGTGAATTGAATTCTATTCGATTTGAAATAATTCCAGTATACTTAAGGGGTGCATGTTGGTATGAAGATTTCGAAAAACTGCAATATGTCGTGGAAAATCAAGGAAGTACTAAGATTATAATAGGAGACCACAATGTTCGTATTGGTGAGGAACAAGAAGTACCCACAGAAATTCTTAAAAACTGCCCATGTAGTAGAGTTTCAAAGGACAAAACTATAAATGCAAATGGCAGAAAATACATAGAATTCTGTAATAATAATGGTCTTATAGTTTTAAATGGAAGAATGGCAGGAGATGAAGAAGGGAACTTCACTTTTGCGAACAAAAATGGTAACTCTGTTATCGACATATGTGCAGTGACGGTAGATACTATAAATTTTATCAAGACTTTCCGAGTGGAAGACCAAATCTGGTCAGATCATTTCCCTATAGTCTTAACCCTATCCATACCTTCATCGGGACCGAATATGTCAAAGAAACATAATCTTCTTCCAAAATTACTATGGAAGGAAAGCAAGAAAAGTGTATATCAAAACTCTCTAAACAAAAACATCGATTATTTGCCCCACAACCAAAACTGAAAGAGCTGACGAGAATTATACATAAGTCTTATCCGAAAAACACAACCAAGAAAAATATAATGTTCAAAAACAAATGGTTTGATACAGAATGCTTTAAAGCTCGGCAAAAAAACAATGAAACTCCTCAATAAATTCAGAAGATCTGGAGAAAGTTACAACAGAATTCATTATATTGAAATGAAGAAAACGTATGAAAACTTATGCAAGTCGAAAAAAAGAAACTATTACAATAATATAGAGCGAAGGCTGGACACAATAAATGATAGCAAAACTTGGTGGTCTTTGGCAAGGGAGATCAGACAGTTAGATGAGGGAAGTAACTGCTGCATCTCAACAGATGAACTCAAAACATATTTTGAAAACCTCCTCAACCCCATCTGCAATATTTCACCATTTCATTTTGCACCAAATATATCAAGGGATATACACATGGATGCCGCATTTACTGTCGAAGAACTGAAAGAACAATTAAAAAAAGCAAAAGCAAATAAAGCTCCAGGGGAAGATCAAGTACCCTATGAATTTTTTATTCACGCAACAGACAGTTATCTAGAAATGCTGTGCAACAGTTTCAACAATATTTTTAATGGTTTTGATGATTATGAAACTTTTCGTTCCGGCATTATTTTTCCAATTTACAAGAAGGGAGATGTAACGGAAGTGAGCAACTATCGAGGCATCACATTTATGAACAGTGTTGGTAAATTGATGATCGGTATGATCAACCAGAGAATTGGAGAATGGGTGGAAAGAAACAATATATTGAATGAGTATCAAGCGGGATTTCGAAGAGGCTACTCGACTGTGGACAATATATTTAACCTTGCAGCGATAACGAACTTAAAAATTGACGAAGGCAAGAAGGTCTATGCTTTTTTCCTCCATTTTAAAGCAGCTTTTGATCGAGTTCCAAGGGATATGCTAATGTATAAATTGCATGATATCGGGCTGTCCACAAAAGTCGTGAATTTTATACAAAGGATATATGAAAAAACAAAATCTGCAGTTTGGTCAGGCCAAGAACTATCCGATTTCTTTGAAACACGGTCTGGAGTAAAACAAGGTTGCTTGCTATCTCCTATTCTTTTCGCTCTTTACCTCAACGACCTGCATGATCATCTTGAAGGAGGCATTTATATAGATGACACAAACATTCGTGTATTAATGTATGCGGATGATATTGCAACAAATGATCAAAAAATTAGAAGCATATTGTACATTATGGGGAATGGAGGTAAACCAAACAAAGTCTGAGATAATGGTGTTAAGGAAAGGAGACAGACTAGCGTCGAATGAGCAGTGGGTGTATAAAAACGAACAAATAAGAATAGTCAACGAATACAAATATTTGGGAATATTGATAACACCAACGTTTTCCTTCACTAAACACTTAAAGAAAAAAGAGGAAGCCACGAAACTATCCCTGCTCTCCACCTGGAAACAATTTATTTCAAAAGCTTCCATAAGTCTCACTGCAAAATGGAAAATGTTTTTGGCTGTATGCCGCTCAATACATAGTTACGGGGCCCAAATCTGGGGCAATGCGTACTTTAGCGAAGTGGACAAAATGTATCGCTTCTTCATCAAGAAGATATTGAACCTACCGGAGTCTACACCCAATTATGTCTGAGAATAACATTTATCACAACAACGTAATGTCTAACAAGACTTATTGGTTAGAAGCTGCGCAGAAATTGCTGACAGAACTGAAACTCAAAAGTATAATCGAACATATTGAAAAAGCAGAATGTAGTGGAACCCGAATATATAAATACCTCAATTTTAACATTGGTCCTCTTTATTGTAATGACAAATATAACCAAGAGCAAATTAATAATGAAGGCCAGATGTGGATTATTAAGGCTGAATTTTAATACTTGGAGGTCTGAGGAGGAACAAAGGTGTTCGTTATGCAATACTGGAGAAATAGAAACAGTAGAGCACTTCATAGGACGTTGTCCAGTTTTAAACAAGTGAGCAAAGGCTGTAGTCGGGACGGGGCCGACCATGTGATACCCAACACCACTACCCCTGTGCATAAGCTTTTCACTGGTAAACATTTTGTTTTAGGGAAAATAAACCGACTACCACCAAAAATAATATGCCTCTTTGTCTATGGGACTCCCATAAGCAACCAAAATTTCGTGACCATCCAATCAAAATTACGACCTGTAGCTTGATTGCAAAAAATGGAAGAATTGGATGCATTACCGACTATTGTGGTATCTCCCTTGTTTGACCACCTTCACCACCAATATAAAGGTAATATTTTCTTCTTCCATTGCGGGCTTTGCCGTTGGAATATCCCTACTAGAAGCCAATATATTCACAAAGAATAAAACTTTGAATATGTCTCCAAATGAGTTTTTCCCCATCCCGACCCCTAAATATTATCCGACTATCACCAAAATCAATAGGCTTCTTCCTATGTGGGACCCGCATCAACTCCCAAAAAATTCGTGACGATCCGATCAAAATTGCGACCTGTAGCGTGATTACAAACAAATCGGAAAATGGGATGCATTACCGACTATAGCGATATCTCTGTTGTTTGAGCAGCTACGACAACCTACTTTACATCGTTGTAAAGGTGATATTTTCTACTTTCCTTGCAGGTTTTTCTTTAGATATGCCTCTTAAAGAAACAGAGATATTGGCTTTGAAATAAAACGTAGACCTTTTCTCTAAATAAGTTTTTGCCCATTCCGACCCCTGAATATTATCCGACCATCATTAAAATCAGTAGGCTTCTTCCTCTATGGGACCCCCATTAACCCCTAAAATTTCGTGACGATCCGATCAAAATTGCGACCTATGCACGATGGGGCCGATGATATGTTTTTGAGGCAAAAAATCACAGGGGCAAGCTAGACCTTCAAAATTTCGTGCAGATATTTATAATCGGTCTAGAAGCTAATCTGCCAAATTTGGTTGATATCGGTTCATATATAGATATAGCTCTCATATATATGTTCGCCCGATTTCGAGTTATTGATGGACCAAACACGAAAATTCTGTCCAATTATGATGATATTTGGAATATGTGGCGGAATTTGGACTGGAAATAAGTTTGCCAAGTTATTTTGAAATCGGTTCAGATTTGGATATAGCTCCCTTATATATTTTCGCCCGATTTGAGGTATTTCTTGCAAAAAACACGCAATTTCTGTCCAATTTCGAAAAACGTGTGACAGGATTTGGTCTAGAAATATGATTGCTAAATTATATTGAAATCGGTTCAGATTTGGATATAGCTCCCATATATATTTTCACCCGGATTTAGGTATTTGGTGCAACAAACACGCAAATTCTGTCCAATTTCGATGAAATTTAAAATGTGTGTCGAAATTACGTCTAGAAAAAAAGTATGCCAAATTATATCGAAATCGGTTCAGATTTGGATATAGCTCCCATATATATTTTCCCCCGATTTTAGGTATTTCGTGCAGCAATCACGCTATATATGTCCAATTGTGATGAAATTTAAAGTGTGTGACGGAATTTGGTCTAGAAAACATTATTGAGACATCATATTGAAATCGGTTCAGATTTGGATATATCGTTCATAAATTTTCTCTGTCGAAGTTAATTGTTTAATTGTTTTTATTTTTCGTTTGACAAATTGGCCGATACAGAGGCGGCATGAATCAAGGGTTTGGTATTGTTGCCGTGTTCATAGCAGACTTCCGAAGCAAGTTTTCTTCCTTCATTATAATCCACATCAAATTGTAATACACGACTTTTTGACCTCCAATTTTTTATCCATTTTTGGTTAAGGCGTGCACAAATATTATAAATTTGCTTTTTAACTTCGGTCACGAAGTTGTCTTTGACACCTCGATTAAATTTTGCAGAAATCCATTCTATAAGGTGTTTAGGTTTTCGCTGATTTTCCAACCAAAAATTAAAAATATCCAAATTTTTAAGTTTTACGAAATCTGGAAGTTGATAATTTTTTTATTCGCAAGTATACGCAAAAATTCTTTTCAAAATCTGTTAGCCGACATTGTCACCTTTCACCAGATACATATTTTTACGAGAAAGCACCCTGAAGCCGAAAGTTGTACTCCAAAGAACACATGGACGATACCACAGACTACATCAAAAACCATCACTTACTGACACAACAAATTATTGACCACATCTAATATTACATTTACACTTTTAATAATAATCTTAATTTACATACCATTTCCCGTATTTTCCATTTTTAAAAAATAGATAATAGGTGTGTACGATAACCCAATAATTTGTACAAATTCGTACAAATTTTTGCTGAATGCTGTTCGATAACAAAATTATCCAGCAAAAGAGAGCGAGTTTGGAGAGATTTTTGGAGAGTTTTGTGACTGAGAACTTGCAAATTTTTGCTGGGAAAATTTGTCCCGCAAAAATTTACAAGTCTGATCAGCTGACTTTTAATCACCTGTTCAATGTAAACAACTCGAAATGTTAACATTTTTGACGAAGAAAATTTCACAATTGTACATTTTTTTAGATTCTAAACCGTTCTGGATAGGATTAAAGCATTAAATAAGTAAACTGCAATTATAAAATTTATGTTTTTGTTCCGTTTGGTTTAAAATGTCGAAAGAAACAAAAACAAGTTTCATACATTTTCGGAAACAGCTGACTTTCTTGCAAGTTTTTGCAAAATGCTGTTCGATAACTTTCTGCAATTTTTCTTGCTTGAGAGTGTAAAATTCACTGAGAGAGGTTGCTGGAACTGACTGAGTAATTATTGCTGGGAAAGTTATCGTACACACCTAATATCAACAGATCGGGTTTTGGCGCCAAAATACTTAAATTGTTTAATTACGACTGAATGTCAGAAATAAACGGAATCATAATTATGACATCTTTGACAGCTTGGCATGTCGCCGTGGGTCGTTCCAGATTGTAATCTTTTGGTTTTGGAGGTTTGAAAGTGTTAAGAATATAATTCCGTTATTATTTGATTTCAATCGCTGACTTGAAAAAATGACTTTTTGCCTTAAAAAGCTGCCATTGGCCCCATCGTGCTATGGCGTGATTACAAAAAAATCGGAAAATGGGATGCATTATCGACTATTGCCATATCTCTGCTATTTGACCACCTATGACAACCTAATTTACATCGTTGTAAAGGTGATATTTTCTACTTTCCTCGCCAGATTTTGCTTTTGATATGTCTCTTAAAGAAACAGAGATATTGGCTTTGAAATAAAACGTTGACCTTTCTCGAAATAAGTGTTTACCCATTCCGACCCCTAAATATTATCCGACCATCATCAAAATCAATAGGCTTCTTTCCTTTTGGGACCCCCATTAACCCCCAAACTTTCGTGACTATCCGATCAAAATTGCGACCTGTAGCGTGATTACAAAAAAATCGGAAAATGGGATGCATTATCGACTATTGCCATATCTTTGCTATTTGACCACCTACGACAACCTACTTTACATCGTTGTAAAGGTGATATTTTCTACTTTCCTTTCCTGGTTTTGCTTTTGACATACCTATTAAAGAAACAGAGATATTGGCTTTGAAATAAAATGTTGACTTTTCTCCAAATAAGTGTTTGCCCATTCCGACCCTAAATATTATCCGACAATCACCAAAATCAATATGCTTATTCATCTGTGAGACCCCCATTAACCCTCAAATGTTCGTGACGATCCGATCAAAATTGCGACCTGTAGCGTGATTTCCAAAAAAATAGAAAAATGGGATGTATTACCGACTATTGCAATATCTCCGTTATTTGGTTACCTACGTCGACCTAGTTTGCATCATTGTAAAGACGGGATCTTCTACTTTCATAGTCAGGCTTTGCTTTTGGAAAATTTTCAACCAAAGCTGTGATATTTGTCAATATAACTAAAATCGCAAAAATGAAAATTGCGGTTTTATTTGCTGCTACTGCGATATCTTCGTTGTTTGATCACCTACGAGCACCTACTTTACATCATTAGAAAGGTGATATTTTCTGCTTTCATTGTCAGGTTTTGCTTTTTTCAAGGATTTTATCTATTAGCGTACATCTTGATAAACATTATCATATAACCACTCATCTACCCAGCAGACGGTTTATAAAACCATGCTGTAAATATTCTTTATTCTAACATAATATCTATAATTGCAATATTTTGTATTTTGGGATTGAATAGCAACAGAGAGTGTCGAAATTTTGGTTTTTATAAAAGCAAACTGGTCAAAACATTGTTAACAATATTTCTAAAAACTATTTTCAAAGAAAAGTGCAAAAAATGTTGTTCTTTGCCTTGATTTTTACCTCTATCAAGGCAACGCCGTTAAAGACTAGTCTAATATGGGGCAACCCTGGCTAATGCAGGACTTTCCATATATCATTAGATTGTTTGTACGTACTCTGGACATAACCCATAATGATTTTTCATAGTCATTTGTTGGATAATAACTTCAAAAACTAGAACTTTCTAGCCAAATTGCCTACAAAGGGACATTTATTATAATCATGCCAAAATTACGTCAGGAACATAATTTTTTCTATCGGCATCAATGACAAAACTACTGAAAACGATAGGGGGACAATTATTCCACCATTCTTATTACTAAAATGGTAGAAAAAGCGAAAATTTTGGAAATTATTGATCGATTATTGTGGGGCATCATTTTTAATGCTCACTTCAAAAATGCCCATTTTATGTTTTCCGGTAAAATTTTAGTATAACGGTACTGTAAAAGGAATATTTTTGAACGCAACTTTTCAGCCTACAAAATGTTTTTTGAAGCTCCACCCGTTTCCATGTTATCAACCTTTACATTTTTATTTCAGGTTGCATCATTTTCAGTGACAGTCACTGTACATCTATGAATACGAAAGAAGATAAAGATAACACAAAACTGCAATATTCGATCGCAATATTTTGAAATGTACGGTGCATGTGATTTAGTATTAAGTTTTTGTTTTTTGCAGCAATATTTTTGCATTTTTTGATTATATATTTGAAAATTTTTTGCCTTTTTAGGCGAAGATCGTTTTTTAAGATTAATTTTTTAATTTTTTTAATCGAGCTTTATGATCTATTATGCAAGTGAACACAGGAAAAAAGTGTTGTCACGGCGTGTTAGCGTTCAGAGCCAAACTCATAACTTTCAAAGGCAGCGCTAAGCGTTTGTCATGAAAGCACAACTAAATGGGAAAATCCTCATTGTTGTTGTAAAATACAAAACAAAAATGCATTTGAAAGAAGAAAAGTTCGAGGACATCGAAGCCGCTCCACATCCGATATGTCTGAAGAGTCTTTACCGAAGACGAAACATGCATGTCACATAGTGGTGGGTGTGTGGGTTCGAATCGTCGGCTTTCCTTTTTCACTTGCATAATAGATAATAAAGCTCGATTAAAAAAATTAAAAAATTAATCTTAAAAAATGATCTTCGCCTAAAAAGGAAAAAAAATTTCAAATAAATAAAATCAGCTGAGCCAGGCTGGGGTTTGAACCCACGTCCTTGAAAAACACAGGAAAAAGTGTTGTCACGGCGTGTTAGCGTTCAGAGCCAAACTCATAACTTTCAAATGCAGCGCTAAGCGTTTGTCGTGAAAGCACAACTAAATGGGAAAATCCTCATTGTTGTTGTAAAATACAAAACAAAAATGCATTTGAAAGAAGAAAAGTTCGAGGACATCGAAGCCGCTCCACATCCGATATGTCTGAAGAGTCTTTACCGAAGACGAAACATGCATGTCACATGGTGGTGGGTGTGTGGGTTCGAATCGTCGGCTTTCCTTTTTCACTTGCATAATAGATCATGTTTTCATCTTAATACTGACCGATTCAGCCCAGTATAAATAATATACAACAAACATTAATATCATCACTACGGTCATAATATGTGTGTTCGTTTACTCAAAATGTGTACAAATTGTTACTGGATGTTGTTCGTTCACTCTGCAGTACAATGCAAAAGACCTTAGTCGGTTACAAGAAGTTACTGGACTTGTACAAATTTGTACAAATTGTTGAGTAAACGAACACACCTAATAATTAAAAAGTTTAACACGGCCCTCCGCCGTTAAACAAGTAGGAAAAGCGTTAAGTTCGGTCGGGCTGAACTTTTTATACCCTCCACCACAAATTTCAGCCATTTCGGTGGATTAATGTGGCCAAAACCTTCAAAATACCGGAAATCGGAAGGTACCGTTCTATGGGGGCTACATAATGGCGTGGACCTATACCTACCATTCCCAGCCGTTTCGGTGGATTAATGTGGCCACAACCTTCAAAATACCGAAAATCGGAAGGTACCGTTCTATGGGGGCTATATGATGGCGTGGACCTATACCTACAAATTTCTGGGGTAAAGTTCTATACCCCCAACGAAGACTAAATACCAAATTTCAGCCATCTCGGTGTGATAATGAGGCTAAAACCATCAAAATACCGAAAATCGTCCTATGGGGGTTATATCAAAACGTGGACATTTTATGGAAGAAATATTTCTTAGCCTCTGGAAACACAAAATACTAAGTTACAACCGATCTGTTGTCAAATGGGACTAATACATTCAAAATATATTAAAATGACGCGTTCTTTATATGGGGCGTTATATGGGTGCTATACCAAAATGTGGATCTATATAAACCAACTTTGGTAGGAATGTTTTTTGGCCTCTGGAGACACAAAATACCAAATTACAGCCAATTCGGTGTTAAAAATTCCTTAAAACGACGACGCGTCATTTTGTATGGGGGCTATACGAAAGCGTGGACCTACATAGCCCGCTTTCAATACCAAAAGTCCTAGGTACAAATAATAGATTTTCCCAAAATTTCATCCACCTACGTCAATCCGTTCGGACGCTAGAGTAATTTCCACAGACGGACAGACGGACGGACATGGCTATATCGATGTAGAATTGCACGCTGATCAAGAATATATGTATATAGTTTGTGGGGTCTACAATGATTATTTCGAGTAGTTACAAACGGAGTGACAAACTTAATATACCCCCATCCTAGGGTGGAGGGTATAAAAAGAAGATCAGTTGAAAAGACATAGAACAAAAACATCATCAACCATGAAGAGCTATCCTGTAGGAAGCATGTGGTCATGTGTCGACAAGTCACAACTTTGTCTACTATCATGGTGACAAAATCAACACTTTTGGTCTGTTCCTTTACTTTTGAAAATGGTAAAACCGGCAAGTTGTAAACTGCTCCCATATGAATGGTATGGTGTCCGAAGTAAAGGAACGCTTTCCGAGTAAAAAGTGGTAAAACTTGAAGATTCTTGCACGTAAAGGGACAGAGCTTTTGTCAACAGGTTGTCAACAATTGATACTTTTACCTTAATAAGAAGAAGCATTGTTTATATTGACAAAAGATAGCCCAACGAAGCATCTTCTTAATCTTTCTTCATTTTTTTTTTTGAAAAATCAATCAAATATTGTGAATTTAATGATAATTTTAATAAGAATCTTGGGCTAAGCCCTTTATAAAGATAAAAAAGACTGTAATACACAATTTGTACTTTTTTGCTTTTTCAATATTATATGATTTTTCTCTAATAAAATATACTAATAAAACAAAAGTGTAAAGGTCTGGGTACATATGTATGTACATAAGCTGCCTCGCCTGATTGCCTTGCTTTCCTGCTACATTACTGACTTCTATATCTATATATATAAAATTGAAATTTGTTTGTCTGTTTGTTTGTTTGTGCCTTATAGACTCGAAAACCGCTGAACAGATCTTACTGAAATGTTTAGGGTACATTGCTACATGGCCTGGAATGAAAATAGGCTATATCATTTTTTTAAATTTCGCGTTGATCTGAAGATATAGCATCAAAACCGGAGGTACCTCCAAAAAATTTAGATTTTATATGCAAATATCTTTAGAACTGTTACAGATACAATCTCCAAATTTTGTATGCGTGACGGAATTTGATGTAGAAATAAATTTACCAAATTATATTCAAATCGGTTCAGATTTGGATATAGCTCCCACATACATATATTTTCGGCCGATTTCCTTATTTTATGTACCAAACATGCTATTTATGTCCAATTTCGATGAAATTTGGAATGTATGACGGAACTTGGTCTGGAAATAAACGTGCCAAATTATATCAAAATCGGTTCAGATTTGGATATAGCTCCCATACACATATATTTTCGGCCGACTTCCTTATTTTATGCACCAAACACGCTATATATGTCCAATTTCGTTGAAATTTTGAATTTCTCACGGAATTTGTTCTAGAAATAAATGTGCCAGATTATATTGAGATTGGTTCAGATTTGGATATAGCTCCCATACACATATATTTTCGGCCGATTTCCTTATCTTATGCACCAAGCACGCTAATATGTCCAATTTTGCTAAAATTTGAAATGTGTAACGGAATTTGGTCTAGACATAAATGTGCCGAATTATATCGAAATCGGTTCAGATTTGGATATAGCTCCCATACATATTTTCGGCCGATTTTCCGCATTTGATGCACCAAACACGCTATATATGTCCAATTTTGCTGAAATTTAGAATGTGTAACGGAATTTGGTCTAGGCATAAATGTGCCGAATTATATTGAAAACGGTGCAGATTTGGATATTGCTCCTATCTATATTTTAGGCCGATTTTCTGTATTTGATGCTCTAAACACGCTATATGTTTGGGATGTCTGACGGAATTTGTTCCAAATATAAATGTGCCAAATTTGGAAATCGTGACGCAATTCGTTCTGGAAATAAATGGGACAAATTATACCGAAATCGGTTCTTCTTCTTCTTTATTTGCGAAACCGATATTCGGATGTAAAGCGATCATACAATATTATTGTTTACTTGTTTTAAAATGAATTTCAAATATAGATATTATCTAGTTGTAGGTAAGTTCTCGATTTTTAGCGGCATTTAGTAAGTTGGTTTCATCTCTGTATCCCGTCCAATCTTGAATGTTTTTTAACCAATATATCTCTCTCCTGCCTCTGCTTCGGCTTCCTTCTATTTTCCTTTTTATAATATGTTGTAGAAATTTGTATTTTGTATTTCTCATAAGGTGACCCAAGTATGAGATTTTTCGGTATTTGACAGTATGTAGGAGTTGTCTTTCCTGGTTCATTCTTCTCAGTACTTCCTGGTTTGTTATGTGAGCAGTGTATGGTATCTTCAAAATTCGTCGATATAACCATATTTCGAACGCTTCGATTTTCTTTTCATCTGCACTTTTAATTGTCCACGTTTCAGCTCCATATAATAACACAGACCAAATGTAACATTTCGTGAATCGTATCTTTGTTGCTAGACTTATCTTATATTTGAAAAATGTGTCTCTGGCCATCTCCACTCGACGTTTGATTTCGTTTGATGTATTCCATTTGTCGTTTATTAGAACACCAAGGTATTTGAAGTTCTTTACACGTTCGACAGTCTCGTTCTTTATTTGTAGTGTTGTATCAAGAATCAAATCGTTTCTACTGACAACCATATATTTTGTCTTTTTTATATTTATCCTGAGACCATATATTTCGCTTGTGTGTGTCAGTTTTTGTAGGAGTTTTTGTAAATCAGATATACTGCTAGCAAGTATGGTGGTATCATCGGCGTATCGTATATTATTTATCATTTTGCCGTACATTTTTATGCCCATGCGTTCTTTTTCAATTGATTCCCGAAATATTCGTTGGGAGTATATATTGAAGAGGAGGGGTGATAATATGCATCCTTGTCTAACACCTTTGGATATGAGAACTTCGTCTGTCAATTCGCCGTTTATTTCAAGTCTCGCCGTCTGGTTCCAATATAAACTGCGTATGCATCTAATTTCCTTTTCTTCAATTCCAATATCTCTCAGTATGTCAATCATTTTATCATGTTGGACAGTGTCGAATGCCTTTTCGTAGTCAATGAAGCATATGAACACATCCTTATGAACGTCTCTACATTTTTGAACAAGTACTTGAAGAGATAATAGAGCTTCCCGGGTACCCATACCTTCTTTGAATCCGAATTGGGATTCTCCCATAGCAATTTCACATTTAGAGTATATTCTCGTGTGTATTATTCGAAGAAAGATTTTTAAAATATGACACATGAGACTAATTAATCTGTATTCACAGCATTTTTTTGCATTCGACTTTTTTGGTATCGGTATAAAAGTTGATATTAGCCAATCGTTTGGGTATTGACCTGTGTCATATATATAGTTAAACAGGCGGACAATCAATAACACATTGTTTCCATCTATAAGTTTTAAAATATCAGATGGAATTTCGTCAGGTCCAGTTGATCTCTTATCTTTCAATGATAGAATGGCATATTCCACTTCTGATTTATTGATTGGGTTTCCAGATAGATTAGCATTTCCGTTGTGTTGGTATATTGAGCGTCTATCGTCGGTAAATAGTTGTTCAATATAGTTTTTCCATGTATTCTTTATATGTACTGTCTCAAAAATTGGTTGATTGTTATTATCCATCAGTAGTGTTGGCGATGTTCTCCTATATATCCCAGCGGCTTCTTTTAACTTTTTATGTAAATTAAAATCGTCATGTATATGTTGCAAATGTTCGATCTCTTGACATTTTTGATTGAGCAGGGAATTTTTGGCAGCTCTGGTTGCTGTGCGAATCTCTTTATTGATCTCCCAATAGCGTTCGTAATTAACATTTTTATATTTTCTTCGTTCCTCTCTTAGTTCCATAATCTCGTTGGTCATCCATTCCTCTTGGGTTCTTCTTGTGTGGGTTCCTATGTAGCTTTTTGTTACTTTACATATCGCATCCTTCACCTTGTTCCATATATTATCTGCATCGTTTGCATCGATATCTTCAAGTTTGTTGTTTATTTGTTCTTTTATTTCATTTCTGGCTGTTGTATTTTGAAGTATTTCAATATATATTTTATGGGATTTTTTCTTTTTTTTTTTTTTTTTGAATCCGAGCTAGTTTAATTCGAATATTGCACATCAAAAGATTATGATCTGACGGCACATCAGCTCCTGGATATGTCGAACATTTGGTTACACAGGTCCTAAATCTGTTGTTGATCATTATATAGTCTATTTGATTTCGTACGACATTTCTTTCGTTATCTAATGGTGACTTCCATGTGTATAGTCGTCTAGGATGTAGCCGGAATATTGTGTTGGTTATTGTCATTTTAAATTCTTGGCAGAATTGGATTAACCTGTCTCCTCTTTCATTTCTTTCACCAAGTCCATATCCTCCCGTTACTCCATTTATTTCTTCGTTTCCCACTTTGGCGTTGAAATCTCCTTGAATTATTGTTATTTCATGTGATTTCGTCATTTTTAGTAGTTCACTAATTTCTTCATAAAAAATTTCAATCTCGTCGTTGTTTCCATCACATGTAGGGGCATATACCTGTATAATGTTTAAATTTATGGGTTTTGCTGAGATTTTAATCATCATAGTTCTCTCTGACATCGGAACATATCCAACTACACAATCTGCAATGTTTTTATTGACAATAATGCCAACCCCTCTTCTGTGTATTCCCTCCATATTTCCAGAATGGTATACCAAGGTGTTTTTGGACTCAAAATTGCCGCTTTCTGTCCACCAAGTTTCACTGACACCTAGTATATCAATTTTGAGTCGATTCATTTCATTGATGGTGTTATTCAATTTGCCAACTTCATATAGGCTTCGGACATTCCAGGTCCCAATTTTTAGTTTTTGGTTATTTTTACCTCCGGGGATTCTTAGCACCCTCGTTTGGCCGGAGACTGAGGGCCGTGTGTTTTGATTTGTGTTGTTCATATTGCATGATTTTCAAGGGAAATTACTTCAGTTGTTTCCCGTTGCCTTCTGAAGGGTTTGTAGTTTTCCTTCTAGATTTCAGCCGCTCCACAGGTGAACAGACGCTGTTTGCAGCCGCCCAATGTGGGAACAGACGCTACAGTTATGGCAATTGGTTATTTAATGGCGCCAATGACTCGCCATGTCAATTCGAGCTTCAAACGGCACTCAATATTTCATTGGGATACTCTGCCAGAAGTATCTTATTGAGACCCTAGGCTCTGAAAATCGGTTCAGATTAGAAATCGGTTCAGATTAGAATAAAGCTCCCATATATATTTTCGGCTGATTTTCTGTATTTTATGCACAAAATGTGAATGTGAGACGGGATTTGGTCTAAAAATAAATTTGACAAATTATATCGAGAGCGGTTCATATAGGAATATAGCTACCCATATATATTTTCGGTCGATTTCATGTTTTTGTTACGTATGTTCAATTTCAATGAAATTTTGAAGACTTAGCAGTCAGTAAAAGTCATTATTATTTACAGAAGTACTTATAGTCGGGAAGGAATTGACCAAGGCTACAGCTATTAAGTGTCATGCCTTTGAGAGACTTCTTAAGATTTATGTTTTATTACGATATATCTAAATCATTAGGAATACTTATAGGCGGAAAGGCATTCGGAGGAGTGTTACCTCCTGAAACATACCAAAATACCATACTAGCTCCATAACAACCCTGAATAGGTATATAACGCCTTCATATCTCCTATATTTATTCGTTTAAATATTAAAAACATTAAAATAATTCTGCCATTCCATTATATTTTATCGTAGTCGGGGCAGCAAAGCGCACCGGGTTCAGCTAGTACATATCGTCACCATAAATGCCGGAAGACGTAACCCACAAAAATAAAACTTTACAGGAGAAGCAAAAAACGTTATAAAATGAAAACGGTGTTATAAAATATCGAAAATTTTTAGTATCGTGTTTTAAGACAGAGAAGAAATATATTTTTGGAAAAAATTAAATTTATTTCCAGAATGTTAGAAGCTGTGTGGGTTACGTCTTTTGGTATTGTATTTTTCTGAAATGTCAAACGACGTAACCCACAATTTATTGAGTATACATTTGAAGAAAGTAGTATAAATGAAACATTATAATTAAATTAGAACCAGTTTATTGGCCTCCGCGGCTAAGCGAACTTTTTACTAGCAATCTGGCGGTGTTGGGTTTAATTCCCAATCTTAACGGTGATATTTCAATGGAGCACAATTAGGAGAACTGTCTATTCCAACCAGCACTGCAAATAATGTTGAGTGTTCCTTTCCTCCAAAGGATTAATTCATTAGGACTATAGCTTCGTTCCCGTACTTTTTAATGGTAAAACTCGTAAAAGAGAGAACTGCAAAAAATTTGTTCTTACACATAAGTTTTCTGAAATAGTTCGGGAACGGAAAAATGGAAAATACGTCAAAAAAACTGGAACAAATGTCAAAGTCGGCGTATCAGCCAATCAGACGCCGGCAAGCATGTTACTATTTTTTTACTCGCCCAAATTTGTCGTGTAAAAAGTTTTTAAAGAGAGCGTCATTCAGCGCCATTTTTGTTTAAAGAGAAGTGAATATTTTACAACTTTTTTGTGTACGGGAACGCTTTTTCGAGTAAAATGTGTAAAAGTCGTAAAAATTGTAAAAACTTTTTAGTTCTGGAACACAGCTTATGATTAGTGAGAATGTCCACTAGGAGCACGTAATGTATTCCAAGAATACTTTACCTACAAATTTTTATAACACTTAAATAGCCCAGTCAAAATAGACATGCGTATAAGGGGGAAATAGCAAAAATGCCCATAAAGCTGGATTTTGGTGGAGAGCTAGGATTTACCATTAGAAGCAACGTCCAAGAAGTCCTCATCGATCCCATGTGAGCAAAAAAAAGTTTTTCGGGGACATAGGTCATTTTTGGATGCATTATTCAGTTTTTATTTAATTTTTCTCAGAAACGGTAAGACTTAGCAAAAGCCGACTAGAGTAAAAGTTGTAGATTATCTATATGAATGGTCTGTATTATTTCCCAAAAATACTTAGCATTTTTGAGATATCGCGATCTAAAGGCCAAATTAAAATTAGCGGCGTAAGTACATTTTGGGGCGAATGGGTGACAATAACCACACTATGTGTTAGGTATTTTCGGATCTGCCACCCGTGAAAACTGTATTTATCCGTAATCAGCGCAACAAACCCTACCCTCGTTCCCGTTGGGCTTTCGATTACACATGTGGGTTAAATGGGCTATTTTGCATAAAATTACTCTAACATGAAATAACTCTACTTAACACGCTCCGATTTTGTTGGAATTTGTTTTAAAAGATAGGTATAATTTCGCTCTTCAAGGAAACATATATTTTTTGGGGGAACAGACCCGGTTACTTCGGTTATTTTAGTCGGTTCGTCTGTGTATGTGCATATTTCCCTTATATGTGCATTCATATGTTTTTAGAACAACTATATCTCAAGAATGGTTCCTTCTAGGAAAAGAATTAAAAAGACCAAACTTCTAGATAAGTTTTCTGTCTACAATATTTACTTTAGTCACTTTTCGATTAGATTAAACGTTTTAAAAATAATAAATCCGAAACCCTAGAATTTCAATAAATTATTAAAAAAATCGTATTCTTTGACATTAAAAATCACAGGTAGGTCTAGGGATTGTTGTGTTGTACTCGCGCAATTATGCAACCAATAGATTTAAATTCCATTTTGTCTTATTCGTAGGCTATAACATTTATATAAATCAATGTCTATTTTATGTTTTTCGATTTCACGTCTGTGAAATGTATACACATAGGCTACGAAGTCTATATCCCTGAAAAAAACACAGAATAAATATAAATCAATTGTATAGAGGTTTCAGACGACGAAAATACTCAGGAAATGACACCTAAGTTATACTGGAGGAATATAAGAAGTAAATGTAGTAGCCAGGAAATCGACTCCCAGTTTTAAAATGGTCGCAGCCCGCGATATTTGTTAAAAATTAATTCGATTACTCGGTAATCAGGACAATTCGATAATCCTGACACAGCCGGATTATCGAGATTATACTGTACTTATAATATTAAGTGTATTAAGTGTAACCTCAGGCAAGTAAAGGAGCAGAGCAATAGTTAATATAAATTAAAGAATGTGTAACAATTTAAATGTAACTTTTAATTCTCATTAAGTGTTTTAAGTCTAGCAGGTGCTGAAATTTCTTTTTTGAAACTTTTAGCCTCTGTGCGTACATCTAAGGAGGACCCACTGCCATAAAACGCCGGATCAAACGCTAATGTTTGCAGTTTATTGGATCTCCTGTCTATTTGCATAAGTAAACAATACAGAAAAGTTGCGTTTTTCTCTGGACCTATTTGAATATCATTAAAAGCAGTTGAGTTTATCCAATCTCAAGCCATTATATATGTTATACCACGGGTTGAAAAGAACATTTTCGGCAAACTTACACTATAATCGTAGTTGTCTTTAAAAAAAACATCTTTGTGTTAGGCCGACGAAAATTTTGAGCATATGTTATATTCAAAAAAGTTTTTCAATCGTTGAAGTTGAGGTTCACCATTTAATAAGTCGCGAACTGTTAATATATTTTATAAAATATGAATATATTTATATTAATTGAAGTGTTTTAGCCACGATCTCATAATATGGACCATAACAAATAATTTTCGTGGAAGCTGCGTTGGTGGTAATATAAAAAAATGGGAAAAATGTGTTGAAGTAAACAAGTTTTTTTGTGTTCTTTTTTGCTTTCTGGCCAAACCACGCAAAATTCGAACCTGCGCCCAAAGAAAGAACTAAACAATACCCCTTGGGCAACACGGTTCTAGTGTATGACTTTCGGATATATACACTGCATCCCCCTAAAATCGACGCTGACAATTTGAAGTTTTGATTTCAGTGTTTTTCGAATTTTTCTTATAATTAGAGGGTGCAACTAGAAAATAATCCAAACTAGTTTATAGGATTGTAGAACTCGCGATTCCACGTCGTTCGATGTGCATCTCATGAGTGTGCTCCGTACAGCTTCCTAGTAATAGGAGTCCAAAGGCGAAAATTTGGTGCGTAAATTTTCTGAAAAACCCTATTTTTTGGCTTTAAAATTTACAACTGTCGTACAGGTACCCCTGAACCCCGCGTGATTTTAGTTTTTTTACGTGCCGGATCTAATGAGCTCTTCCGCGGTCGAATCCATCCACTAAAACGCCGGATATAGATACCTTGAAAGTAGGAAAATCTGCAAAAATATATTTTGACAATTTCGCGAATTGAACCGCGATTTTCTTTGATTATTTTTGCATAAATGTAATCATTTATACGCGATTATAATATTTGCCAAAACGGCGTGTCACAAATTACAAAGATTCGGGAGTAATATCCCTATTTATCCCAAAATAGAATGTGGTGGCACATCCGCAGTTCTTGACGAATCTGTCTAAAATAATTTATATTGACGTATTTTTAATAGGGGGCCATTGAAATCGGATGCACCTTATAATCATATGCACATCGCGTGATTTTTGCCCACTTGAAGGTTTTTTGAATAGTAAGATGCAACTGATGGCACACTTTGGCCCCTGAATGAAACATAGAAAATCCATGCATATTGATAGACATGGACTCCCTGTATCCGAAAAGCACATGCACCTCAACCGAATTAAACCAATTCGCGAATTATACGGTTTTTAACTTCTATGTTTTTTCTTTGATTCAATATTACTCTCTACTTCTTATTTCTATTGCTTATCACAGAAAGCAAATATTAGTGTTGGGCAATCTCGTTCATTGAGCGGATCGATCTTTTTCATTCCGTTCACCAAAAAGATCCGGGTCGTTTACTTCGTTCGTTGGCTCTTTTTCGTTCAACAATACATTTGAATGTACTATTTTCTTTTGAAGTCGTTCGTTCTCTGCTGCATATGACTCCGTCGTTCTTTCCACCGAATCGTTCTTTTGATAATGTTCGGTCATGAATGACACAACTGTTGTGTTACTTGCTTGTTTGTGTGCTAATGGGGGTGGTTTTGTTTCTGAACGTAGTGGTGGTGGTTTTGATATGAAAGAACCAGATGAACGAATGATGCAAAAGAAAGATATGACCGAGATGTGCTACTGAATGAGGTGAGTTACTGAGCGAGAGTAGCTCTCTGAATCATTGTTTGTTTTGTGTGGAAATTTGTGCAGCGTTTGTTTAGAGCAAAACCAATGCTGCTAATTTTGTAAGCAGCAATGCCTCGTCCATCGGGGATCTAAATGAACGATATAAAAGAATGAGCTGGATACGGATCCGTTCGTTCTTTTCACGGAATCGTTCCTTTGAGCCGGTTCGTTCATGAACGACGCAACTCTAGCAAATATACTTTCACGATGACTAATTACTTTTCTCGTAGAAGTTTAAGCAAAATACTTCAGGATTTGGATCGAAATTTAGCGAAATAATAGAATAACTCCCAACATTTATTTTTCAAATATTTCATATTTAACCAAAAATATATTTTTGAAATAATTTCCAACAATAAGTTTCCGTTCTTTGTTGTTGCTGTAATAGGCATGTTATAAACGTGATCTTTATAATTTTGGTCTCACATTTTTCTACGCGTTGTCTAGATTCTGTACGTATTTTTAAATTATTTTTTAGAGATTTTTTGGACTCTGATTTAGAATAAATAAAATTTATTCCAAAATTTCTTCAATATTTTTTGATTTTCCGCGAAAATAAAAAATAAATTTAGCAACTATTTTAGCATCTACGGATAGATATCAAATGCTGCTAACGATTCATATATACATGTTCTTATTACAACACAATAGGAATTTTTAAATATTTTTTCTTTATAAGAGAGTAAAACCGCATATAACTTTTGAGTGCAGCATCCAATTTTGTGAACGCGAACAGATTTGAAACCACGATTTTTTTCGTAACCCATGTACCAAAAATGGCGGATGTGCTCACCAAAAAAGTTTTTAATTTTTTTCTATAAATTTGAAATTTACCATATATGTACACGTTTTCGGGTCAACGTCTCATAAGATTTGTCACGTACATCAGTTTTTGTTGCCATATGTCTTCAAAATAACCACTTACTTTTTTGTTGTTCTTGGGAGGTTTATTTAAATCATGGCATAGGTCGGTCTTCAGACATCATCTTCAATTAGACACTTCAATCACGTTTTTATTAAAACTTTCGACATGTTACCAAACCTGGGTTTTGGCTATGACCTGTGTATAAGGGGAAATATCCAAAATTCCCACAAATCTGAATTTTGGTGCAAAAAGTTATTCGAGTTACAAAAACCGCCTAAAGTAAAAGTTCTAGCTTTAAAAATTAGCAACAAGAGTGGTCTTTATAATTTTTAAAACGGAATCACCAGTCATGAGATATCATCATCTGAGATTCAAATTAAACATACAGGGAAATAAGCTGCATAAGAGTCGAATTAAACACATAGGGAAATATGCCGCATAAGAGTCGAACCGGTTAAAATAACCACGCCATGTGATAGGTATTTCTATAAGCTTCCAAACGACACCCACTTTATAGTAATAGGTTCAGTAGAACCGGGTCTAACCCGGTTTTTGAATCCGGACTTTCGGATCAAATAACCGCCCCAAAGGAAATTATACATTTCCGTAATCAGCTCAAAATACCCTCCCTCTGGCATTATAATGGCTGCAAAAATCAAAGACTAAATTGTTTGTACTGCTGTTTAATTTTCAAATAATGTGGGTTACGCCTTTTGTGTTTTATGAAAATTACAGTATGCTGTTACGTCTTTTGGCATTTCTTGAATAGGATCGCTATTTTTAAACGCAGAACTTTGAAATTTTGCCAGAGCATGTATTTTAGCTTAATGTATCAGATTCCACCAAAAAACGAATTTCGATTTTCATGTCGGTTACGTCTTCCGGCATTTATGGTGACGATATGCACCTCTACCATAAATAAAACACATTTAAAATTTGATTTCCAGTTTGTTTGTTTTATTTAAAAAATAAAATGATTTTTGTAATATTTTGTAGCTTTTTGTTAAATTTTTGTTTCTTTAAACTTATATAGGGATATATTATAGATGGATTTGAAGTAAGTTTACGAATTAGAATTAAAGAAGATAATAGTAAAACTAAAAACGAAGATGATAAGGGCCACATAAATAATATACAAAAGATTGGATAGATTGGGATTTTTGGGATTTTAAGAATACTTAGAATATAGTTGAATCTTGTTTGCCTATACAAAATTTAGTGGATAGTAAATCCTTTTGGATTATAAGAACAGAAAATACTCTTAGAACATTAGAAACCTCCTTTTATAACTAGAATTGTATTAAACGAAAATTTGAAGAACGAAAACGATAATTTCAGTGAACAGTAGAAGAAGAACGTAAATTACGATAAATATGTTTGTATGTGTATTTGTTGTTATTTGAAAATAAACTAAAGTAACATTAAAATTTGCCATAACTACAAAGGGCTTTGTTTAAAAATATGATTAGAACCCCCAAAAGGATTTCTAAAAATGAATTGAATGTTTGTTGTTCACGGTAAATGGAGACAAGGCAATCGAATGTTGTTTCTTTGACAAAATGTCTGCCTTGCAGTAATTGTTGAATGTCTTACTTTTTTCTCTTTACAGAGTTCCCATTGCATAAGTTTGGTATGTAAGCCAAGGTTTGCAAGGCTTAAAGCCGGCAATTACCTTAAGCTTTTTTGTTGATGTTGTTAAACACTTTTAAGCTTCTTTGTAATGCTTGTTTAAATTACTTTACGCCGGCCTACTCATCGAGGCGGTAATAACTTTTTCATAATTTCATTTCATGTTGTTTTTATAAAATAGCTTAGTTGTAGCTTTTATTTTAGTTGCTCTAAACACTAAACACAAAAACAAAAAATAAATTTCCATTTCATTAAAAAAATATATATAAACTTCCTAAAACTGCTTCTTAAAAACTGCTTACAACTTCATCTGCTGCTATTGCTGCTGCGTATAAATGATCATCTGCTTTTGTGTTATTAGCTTGAACACGCCTGCGGTTCTTTTGTGTAACTCTCTAAAATCTATCATAACCTCGATTATAATTTAAGATACATATCTAACAAAACAAATACTTGGAGACGCTCGTGGATTGGGCCGTTAACGTTTTGCGGATATCACGCAAACGTAGCCTCATTCCTTCTTCAATCTGGTGTTATGGTATTCTTTGTTGCTTTTGTAGCGTTCTGTTCTGTCTCAAATGTGATTTGTCTGATAGTCTGAATGCCCTATATGTGGTGGAATGAATCCGTAGACTCCTTATACAAGGGACCTTAAGCTTAACATAATCCCTAACCTTATAGAGACCTTAGTAATGCATGCAAATCAAAGGGTACATCTGTGTGACCTTTGCTGCCGATGGCATTGCATAAACCCCTCAAATCGGTGGAGGTCCTCGTACATAACGCAATTGTGGTGTAAAACTCATGGACAAATTGTTGATGTTGTCACAGCAATTGGGCTGCATAAGGCAGGCGGCACAGAATACGGTAAACAAGGCCAATTGCATGGGAACTGCCACACGAGCTATGCGCCAAGCCCAGCCACGCTTCGATTTGGGATTCAACTCATCATCGGATGAATCCAAATCATAATTGGAATTATCATCGGAGGGATCGTCATCACCATCAGGATTGGTGGAGGACATTTGTATGGCATTACTTTGGGCCATATCAGCCGAAAGAACGGCATTTGTGGGAGCTGTGGCTGAACTGCGGCGATTTTTACGTTTACGTCTACTCATTGAAGAGGAGGGGGATGCTGCTGATGATGTGACACCTTCAACAGCTGCAAACTGGACTTTATTATCTAATCCATTCAAATAACCATTGGTCATTTGTTGACGTCCCTTAAGACAACCATTGGCATGTTTCAGTTGTGCTACAGGTTTTGAATCAGTTTGATCTTTCTTGTCTCCGGCCGCAACTTGTTCTTGGGATTGTTGTTTCTTGCTTTGATGAGAAGCTGCTGTTCTCACTATCAAATCTCTGCAGGTATTTTGAAGACTCTTTAAATCATTTTCAGCGGATTCCATGCGTGCGGCAATTGATTTCATGGCCTCACTGCCGGGAGCCAAGGCCGATTCCAATTGTTTTGCCAAACGTCTCAAGACACCCAAACGGCGTTCACGTTCTGAGAGGCCACCATCAGATGTGGCACCACCATCTGAAATGCCTGAATCGGAAAGCGAACCATTGGAAGCGGTAAATTTGGCTATGTAGAGGACATGGTTGGGATCCAGGTAATCCTGAACAGCAGTTAACTGTAAAAGAAAAGAGTTCCGTTTATTATGTGAATAGTTAATAAGTGTTATGAATAGTTACCTGTTCCTGGCTAACATTGACTTTTTCGGACAGTAATTTAGCCACCAGTTTAACATTTTGCGCCAATTCTCCCGGTGTGGCTTGGCCAGTTTTCAAAGCACCCTCCAAACCTTGTAGAGTACCACGATCTTGACCCAAGGCCAATTGAAATTCTGATAGGCCACATTCCAATTGACGCCATGCCGTCAAGGAAGAAGTTAATACTTCCAATTGTGAATTGATTCTAGATAAACAAAAGAACAACAACAAAAGATTAGCTTTGTTTCCTTTTTTTCCATGCAAAGAAATAAATCTTTTTTTCTTACCTTGAATCAGCTTCATCCCAGGCTGTGTACATATCGCTGACTTCATCTTTTAAATGTTTGTGGAATTCATTTTCCGATGTTATCAAGGATTGTAAATCCCAATTCTTTTCATTGGCAACAATTGTTTGAGTTGTCGTTGAGGTACCAACACTGCTGGCTGATGTCGTCATCATTGTAGCGTTTGTGGTGTGGGTTTCAACTTGATTGCCATTACTATCGGTGACAGTTATCATGGTTGTTTTGTTTGTTGCTGTTGTTGTACTATCAGGTTCTGTTGCAATTGAGGATGCTGTAATGCCGACGACGACTGCCTGTTTGTGTTCGGACTCAATTTCGTCTTTTTCCTCTAACAATTCAATGCTACCTACTTTGGCAGCGGCCTCTTTCAATTGTTGTTCGACAACAGCGTTTTGTAGACGTCTCTCCTGTTTTGTTAACCAACTGTGGACGGAGGCATTCAATTTTAACATACTTGTACGATATGTCTGCAATTGGGTTTTTTCATTCTGCAAGGAGGAAAAACAAACAAAAAATGAGAAAAAAACCAAACAAACATGTGATTAGAGGAATTGTAATTCAGAATTCTATTTAAAAGCAGTCTGTCATTTGGTCAGTTTATTGTCTATGGCCCCGTTTGTAGTAGTTTAAAGGAGGTCTTTATGAAATTTAGTACAAATGTCAACGTTGGAAAGGAATCGAAATTTATGTTGTTGTCCATCTGCTTAGCAATAATCCTCCTTCTCATCACATGCAAGATAGGTATAACGATACAAGTCTATGTAGAAGGCATACATACATATGTATATATAACTCTGGCTATAGATCAGCAATCGGCACTGTTGTCGGTGCATGGCTTTTTAATTAGTGAGTGAAGAGAGAAGCTCTCTTTGCTTGCTTGTGAGTAAAGGGCTGCGGAATGCTGCTATAGACCAAATAAGTCCCCATTGGCCGGACCTTTACATTAGCCCAAACGCTGGGAACGACGTGAGTACGTGATATGAGAGAAGAGTGAGTGGCTCTTGTTCCTTCGGGGATGCTGTGGAAACATATCGCTCATTTACTCAAAGAGTGACGACTGAGAAACCTCTTGTTCGAATCACACAGCCGTAAAAAATGCTGAGAAGACGACAAAAAGGCAAATAATGTATCCAAATTATCCGAGGCGGTTTCACTTGACACCTTATCTGCTTAAACTATAAAATTCCGCAAAAGGACGATAAAAAAGAAAAAAAACGTTCGACTTAGGTGCAAAAATGCTGTATGCTTGTCTAACCCGAAACATTTTGACAATATTGCGCGACGAATTGTCCTAGATGACCTTTGGCTAGCAATCATCTACAAGCATCAGCGATTGTCATTGGTTGTTGGTGAAAGGTCATAGGGACTTTCTCCTGTCAGACGTGGTTGACTAAAGTAGTCACGGTGTGCCTTAACCAAATTTAAATGGAAGGTGCTTACACCGGGGAAGTTTTTTTCAGATTCTGAAACTACAATGCTCATAGATGAGAAATATCAAAAAACAAAAAAATCGCCGGAGGGATTTTCAAATAAATCGCGATTTAAGTTTACATTTTTAGGGGTTCTTTAGATTTTCACGATATTGCTTGAAAACCGCGAGTCCTATGTAAATGGGCCTATAGAAAATGTTGTAGCTGTGAAAATTCTCCACAAGATTGGCCTTTATGATATTTTAATAGGTTTTACCGTTTTTGAGATATAGAATGTCAAATTGAGACAATGCACTGACTGTATCGCCTCCTTATAAAACAATATTATGCTCAGTGCGCCTTAACTAAGTTTTAATGAAAACCGCCTTCACATGTTAAGATTTTGCGGATTCTGAAACATCAATGTTCTTAGATAAGAAAAATAAAATAAACAGAAAAAATCGCCGGATGGATTTTTAAATAAACCGCGATCAAAATTCACAATTTTAGGGTTTTTTAGGTTTTCACGATTTTGCTTGGAAACAGCAAGTCGTATCGAATTGAGACTAAAGAAAATGTTTAGCTGTGAAAATTCTCTACAAGACTGACCTTTAGGTTTTTTTCGTAGCTTTTACCATTTTTAAGATATTGAGGTTTAGTTCAAATTTTTAGGTTTTTATCTAGTCTTCAAGATTTTGCTTGGAAACAGCAAGTCATATCAAAATGGAACTAAAGAAAATGTTGAATCTGTGAAAATTCTCTACAAGATTGGATGATTTATTTTTTCCTAGGTTGTACCATTTTTAAGATATAAAAGTTTAATTTGGGAAATTGCAGTAATGACATTGTTTTATAAGGAGGCGATACAGTCAGTGCATTGTCTCAATTTGAACTTTTATATCTCAAAAACGGTAAAACCTACGAAAATATGATAAAGGTCAATCTTGTGGAGAATTTTTACAGCTACAACATTTTCTTTAGGCCCACTTACATCACAAGGAAGTCAAGATAATTAGATGCGAGAATAAGGAGTCGGTAGTAGTTCTTATACAGGCAGCATTGAAGCACATTTGCTCGTATGGATTCCCCCTTATTCAATGTAGTTGGGGCGAATATTGAAGATAGTCGAGAAGCAGACGGGAAAGTGGAGAATTCTTCATTCCTTTCAGAAGAACGACGGACTTGTCATCAAGTTCGCCACCGACAAGTCTGGAGAGGAAGTATGATAATGTGAAATTACATACCACAATATGCTGAGTGTTTCATTTTCTCTGTTTCCGGAATTCAATATGGCTTTATAATGGGGACATTCTTACTCATTTTCATAATATGACCTAGTGAATGGAATTTCATACATTTAACCATGCGATAAGGGTTGTTGGTATAGCTCGTGGTTCATACGACCCCGATATTCAATGTTTATCAGCTTTTTAAAAGCTTTTTCTCTTAAACAAATCATGTCATGTCTAATGTGCTTGATCAAATGCTTTGGATCAGGTAGTGTCAGTGTCATATAGACCATTTATATAACAGCTTAAGTCAGCTTCAATTTGAAGTATGTACAACTAACCATAAAATAATTTCCTCAATCATACCACTTAAGATTACAACGAGAAGTTAGCCCGCATTTCATTGCAAAAATCTTCTTGCATGTTCCAATTACACTGTAATTTCCTAATATTTTTCATATTCATGATTGAATATCGCAAGTCTGTGAATCTTTCTGTGTTGTTTGGACTTACCTTTAGAGCTTCAATAGCAATTTGAATTGATGGTTCTGTATCTAACTGTTCATATGATGATTTATTGCCTAAACGATTTAGAGCATGCTTTAAGACAATCATGTCTTCTTGCATTTTACGAGCAGCGGCAGCATTTTCGCTCCAACCCAATAAATCCTCCCAGGCAGCTAATAAATCTGCAAATAAATGGAATGATGGAAGAAAAGAAAAAAAAAACGAAACAAAATAGAATGTTAATAAAATTAGTTTAAATTGTAAAAGTATGTAAGGCAACAACTACAACAAATACAAATACGAGTACATACAACAATAAGTGAACTAAATTTCAATTAAAATACAAAAAAAAACTTTCAATCTAAGGTTTTAAACCTTTCCAATTTCTTGTTTGATTGTTATCTGTTTGTGTCAGAAGATCGAAAAAGCCCTTTCTATTTTCATTTATTTCACTCTGTACTTTCGTTACAATTTTAAGCCTATATTATTTGTATTCCCTAAGTAAAGGTAAATTTATTGGCTTTTGTGTTCGGCTTAGGCCGCCAAGACACGCATTGCTTGTAAAACATAGGAAAAGAGCTGAAACAAAAGGCAATGTGAAAAAGTGGGTTTCTTGCCAAATCGATTTTATCCGCTTCGATCCAAAGCAAATCGATATTCTGTTTGTTATTTGCCAAGAAATTGTACAATTCATGAAGAGAAAGGGTTTGAACGTTGTAAAGTAACAACATGGGGAAACGACTGCTTTCAAAGAATAATAATAATATTTATTGTAATTATAAAAAGATATAAAAAACATTCTCTCTAAAATACATATCCCTTTAAGTTTGGCCATTAAATATTAATATTTTTGTTTTAGTATTTTTTATTTATTTATTTATTTATTTATTTTTTTTTTTTTGGTGAAAAATCGAAAGTTTATTTTGCGGCTCATTATTGTTCATTTTCATTTCATGGAAATTGCATGTTAATGATTCATTTTTCACAATCAATTGTTTTTATTACAACAAAAAATATATTATCGTTGTTTATATTTTCTCTTCACATGAGCAAAATTACAACAACAGCAAATAAAATAAATATTACATACAAATCAAGGTACACAAAATACAACTAAAATATGAAGAAGCAACGAAAAAGGTGTGTAATTGGGGAAGTAAATTTTTGTGAAAAAATTTCGTTTTGTTTATCGCATGAATAAAATACACAAAATACATATGAATTTTGCATTTGTTAAGGTTTTTTGTTATTGTCTGTGCTGAAATGTGTTTTCTGCTATAAACAAATTGTTTGCCTCAACTCCAAGCTATCCAACCAAGTCTAACTGACGGGCCGATAAAGGGAGTGTTGCATTGAAGTATTATTGTCGGTGTATGTCACCGACTATCACCCAATGTTGCTGGTGACGATAGCGATGATGATGATGGCGGTGATTATAATGTTAATGTCGGTATCGTTATTGTGCCTTCCTTAACTGTACATTAAAGCACTGCTTCTTTTTTTGTTTACATTTTTCCATAAATTTACTATGATCGTAGTTTTTCTACTGCTGTTGTTGTTGTTGCTGTTATTGTTGTTCAATACAACATTTCCATTAAAGTCAATTAGTAATTCAAGAGCAATGAACTTTATATTTGTTATTAATTCAATAGGGAAAACTAAAGCAAAAGAAACGTTGTGAAATGAAAGCAATTACAGAAAATTTATTTGAGCTTAATTTCATTGTTAGAAATTGAGTGAATGATTAAATGCAAAATCAATCAATAGAAGATTTAACAAGATTCACATAAAGTAAAAGTCGATATCAATAACGTAATGTCAAGGTTTCGATTTTCGCCACAACCAAAATTCCTTTAAGATCGGTAGACTTGTTAAGGCAAAAAGTGTGAAAACCTATTCTACATCGCAAGATTGAATTTAGTGCTAGAGATGAAGGAGTGGCCCTAAATATTGGGTGCTTTCGGGGCCCGTGTATCGACAAGTATTGCCCTTCCTTAGTAAAATATATAATGCTGTAGTCGTTATTACAACTGGAAATGGATTTTTATACCCTACCCACTCCACACTGTGGTAAAGGGTATTATGTCTTTATGCCTTTGTATGTTAGAGATAGACCCATAGTTGCTTTTAGGGAATAAAATTACTTTATTTGTCGGTTTTTAGGTCTCTGTCCGTCCATCTGTCCATGTTCGGTCCAGATTTGGATATAGCTCCCATATAAGTTTTCGGCGGATTTCCAATTTAATAAAATTTGAAATGTGTGACGGTATTTCGTCAAGAAATGAATTTGGCAAATTTTATCGAAATCGGTTCAGATTTGGATATAGCTATTATCGTTCCGTAGGATTTTTAGATCTTTTGAAACATTACGGAAGCATCGACTTGCCTATCAAACACATTATGTCGCTGTAAACAGAATCACATGGAGTACCACCGGTAAGAATTTCAATACAATCCTCTAACAGCCCTTAAACGGCAGTTAAGCGACAATTTTCTACTTTTGTGAGTGAGTTTCCCGAAGATATATGCAAAGTACGCCCAAATCGGATACTCAATTTGTAAGTAATCGTGCTTATTAGTCATTTTAGTAGGTGTTTTTGGGGAATTATTTGAGGAAGAAAGGACTTACCTAAAATAAAAAATAGTACCGTTATAATAGGGATTGTCTCCGCTGGCCCAAAAATTCATTTGTTTAGAGATTATGGGACATTATCCCAGGAAGAATGAATTTTCCAACGGAAAAAATTTACCGTTTACCGCATACGCAGAAAATTTCAAAAGGATCCGAGTCATAGTCTTTAAACTGCACATATGCGAACATTTTTAAAATTTTGTGTGGGAGGTATCCTAAGGAGAGGTCCGATATAGACTATAATCGAACCTAATCTATTACTGGAAGAAATATTACGAGGAACAAATCGTTGGATCCGTTCGAAAGTTATCCTGTTCTCCAATTTAGAGAAAAGTATTGAACGTTTGGTCTATCTTGATTTTGATCAAAGTTTCGACAAAATTGGTTGATCCGTTCGAGAGTTATGGTGGTCTCCAGGCAGCCAGAAAGACAGGCGAACGGACATGGCTAAATCGACTCCAAATTGTCTGAAACGGATTTCGTCCAAACATATGTGGGATCCAACCAAAACCTTCATTTCGATAAGGAACCTCGTTAGCCCAAAACTGACATGGAGCTTTTGAAGCAACTTTGTGGGCGACTATTTTTACTACTCAAATTAGAAAGAGGTTAAACTTTATTTTCAAATTTTACCAATGAAATTTTTTGAATATCGGTACAAAAAATCTGTTGACAAATAAGGCTATAAATTTCAATTGAGCTTAATTTCATTGTTAGAAATTGAGTGAATGATTAAATGCAAAATCAATCAATAGAAGATTTAACAAGATTCACATAAAGTAAAAGTCGATATCAATAACGTAATGTCAAGGTTTCGATTTTCGCCACAACCAAAATTCCTTTAAGATCGGTAGACTTGTTAAGGCAAAAAGTGTGAAAACCTATTCTACATCGCAAGATTGAATTTAGTGCTAGAGATGAAGGAGTGGCCCTAAATATTGGGTGCTTTCGGGGCCCGTGTATCGACAAGTATTGCCCTTCCTTAGTAAAATATATAATGCTGTAGTCGTTATTACAACTGGAAATGGATTTTTATACCCTACCCACTCCACACTGTGGTAAAGGGTATTATGTCTTTATGCCTTTGTATGTTAGAGATAGACCCATAGTTGCTTTTAGGGAATAAAATTACTTTATTTGTCGGTTTTTAGGTCTCTGTCCGTCCATCTGTCCATGTTCGGTCCAGATTTGGATATAGCTCCCATATAAGTTTTCGGCGGATTTCCAATTTAATAAAATTTGAAATGTGTGACGGTATTTCGTCAAGAAATGAATTTGGCAAATTTTATCGAAATCGGTTCAGATTTGGATATAGCTATTATCGTTCCGTAGGATTTTTAGATCTTTTGAAACATTACGGAAGCATCGACTTGCCTATCAAACACATTATGTCGCTGTAAACAGAATCACATGGAGTACCACCGGTAAGAATTTCAATACAATCCTCTAACAGCCCTTAAACGGCAGTTAAGCGACAATTTTCTACTTTTGTGAGTGAGTTTCCCGAAGATATATGCAAAGTACGCCCAAATCGGATACTCAATTTGTAAGTAATCGTGCTTATTAGTCATTTTAGTAGGTGTTTTTGGGGAATTATTTGAGGAAGAAAGGACTTACCTAAAATAAAAAATAGTACCGTTATAATAGGGATTGTCTCCGCTGGCCCAAAAATTCATTTGTTTAGAGATTATGGGACATTATCCCAGGAAGAATGAATTTTCCAACGGAAAAAATTTACCGTTTACCGCATACGCAGAAAATTTCAAAAGGATCCGAGTCATAGTCTTTAAACTGCACATATGCGAACATTTTTAAAATTTTGTGTGGGAGGTATCCCAAGGAGAGGTCCGATATAGACTATAATCGAACCTAATCTATTACTGGAAGAAATATTACGAGGAACAAATCGTTGGTTCCGTTCGAAAGTTATCCTGTTCTCCAATTTAGAGAAAAGTATTGAACGTTTGGTCTATCTTGATTTTGATCAAAGTTTCGACAAAATTGGTTGATCCGTTCGAGAGTTATGGTGGTCTCCAGGCAGCCAGAAAGACAGGCGAACGGACATGGCTAAATCGACTCCAAATTGTCTGAAACGGATTTCGTCCAAACATATGTGGGATCCAACCAAAACCTTCATTTCGATAAGGAACCTCGTTAGCCCAAAACTGACATGGAGCTTTTGAAGCAACTTTGTGGGCGACTATTTTTACTACTCAAATTAGAAAGAGGTTAAACTTTATTTTCAAATTTTACCAATGAAATTTTTTGAATATCGGTACAAAAAATCTGTTGACAAATAAGGCTATAAATTTCAAATTACCTACAATCGGAGTAAATCATTGTTTGAAAGCCAACGTGAGTCAATATTTTCCCTAACAAACCCCTTTTGTGACCAGTTTTAGCCATCTAGTCATTAAATGCTTAAAAACCGCGAGGATTTTTGCATACGGTTAGGTTATTTATAAAAATGTCGAGCAACGCGGGACCAGAACACTAGTCGATGACTTTATTCACCCGTCTTACCACCCTTAATATTAAATGACATAATAATTGACTGCATAAGTTGCTAAAATGTTTTTCTAATTACCGAAATTATAGGAGATCCCTACTTAAAGGTGGGAATTTTTTGACAATTTCAGTTTACAAAAACTCGTTTGTTAAGTGAAGCTACTAATATCAAAATTAATTAATTGTTCCTCACAAAACTCATTCAGGCATACAATATGCCGCATACTTATGTACCAAATTTAATTAATTTAATTAGAGTGATTTTTACATACGGATAGTTTTTCATAAACGAGGGGCCAGGAAAATAGTTAAAAGCAAACTGACCTAGGTTGACAACTCTTTTCTCCTCTCGTTACGAAAGTCATCAAAGCCCTTTGCTATGCTTTACCAAAAATAATTTTCAATTAGCACTTAAAATATTCTAAATGGTCTTTCATTCAGTGACTCCAAACTCTTTCAATTTGGACCTTAAAAGTAATAAATAGTAAAATTGAATGCCTAGTCACAGACATGGAGTACGTGATTCAAATTAAGCTTAACAAAGAATTCACAGACCGTTTATGGCAGACTAATACTATCGTGCTTTGCATGATTGATCGAAACACTTACTAGATCTGGGACACAATTGAGAGATAGAATAAATTATTCAGCCAATCTACTTTTTAAACAACAACTAGGTACTAACAAAAAATCCTTTGAAAAGCCGACATCTCCACAACAAAACCTTACGAATCAATTGAAAAGAATAAAGTAACAAAATGTTGTAACGGTTTATGTTTCCAAAAACACACTTTTGGTTTGTCCGAGATTCTTCTTAACATGTTTTCTTCACTACTAAATTGTTAGGGTGGGTTTTTCCTTTTTATTACTCACAGGTTAAAATGTAAATATTGCAGCAGGTAGGTTTGTACGACTCTATTGTTGGTTTTACGGGGTTGAACACAAATTTAGGTTTTTTTATTAACTTATTTAGACTTTCTCCACAATAAAATAAAGTATATTACTTTTTCAAAAGTTTACTATTAAAACAATTTAAATAAACTCATTATTCACTTGGTAAATTTCACAAAACGCAGCAATTAACAACTTCACCTCAAGATACGTATCATAACCACCGAGACTGATGAAGGCACTTAATATGGAAAAAATTTAATAACTCAACAGACCGCATGCGTAAGTTGTTCGTTTGCTTGCACTATTTTGGAAAAATGTTAAACACCAACCGGTAAATAAGTTGTTTTGAAACTAAACAATTTGAGATTTGTAATAATACCAAGGGGTTTAGGCGTTAAAAATGTCCACGATATTTGCCTCCTTTTTTTCAAAAGATTTTGTTTTTAATCTTTACAGTCTTGTTTATTGATGCGTAAGGATACAAATCAACCACACACTGCACTGCACGCTTGAAGAGTTGCAACTAAACTGGTTGCAGGTACTTCCATGCAACCACAATAAACACAACATTTAGCTTGGCTTGGCTTCATCGGGTACAGCTGATTTTACTTGCTGAAGTGGAAACTACGCTGTGTAACCACCATAGCCTGTCGCCTCCGTCGTCAGGTAGTAGTAGGCTGGCTGAATTGAATGCTAGACCGACCACCGTATTGTATTTAGTTAGAAAAGAAATACAAATCTAGTCAATCACTATGCAGCAGCAGGGAGGGAGTTTTTGAATGCATTGCAGAGTGTGTGTGCGCTGGTGCAGCACTGTAATCAATGTTTTTGTTTGGGTCTAGGTTTGGAATGGATGCATCTCTAAGCAACGACGAAAAAAACTAAAAAAAATTGTAAAAACATAAACCAAAAGCGACTGCGCATTTAATAATAAGGTAAGTAACTAAGCGTATTTTGAGAACAGTGGTAGCAAATGTAACATTTTTCAAAATAAAAAGGAAGTAAAAGCTGGCAAGTTGGTGTCCTGCCATTTTACAACAACAACTACTGTATAGACTGATTATTGTATTTGTTGTACCCTTTCTCTCATTTGTCAGTCAGAAAGGCAGGCGGAAGGACATGGCTAAATCGACTTCAAATTGTCTGAAACGTCCAAACATATGTAGGGTTCAGCCAATATCTTCAATTCGATGAGACACATTTTTGTCGTATCAAAGTGTATATAACCTCGTTAGCCCAAAGTCTGAGCGTAATGTGGAGCTTTTTAAGCAATAATGTGGACGACTATTTTTGGTACCCAAATTAGAATTACTTAAAGGTTGAATTTTATTTGTAAATTTTACCAATGCAATTTTCTGAATATTGGTACTAAAAATCGGTTGACAAATAAGGCAATAGTTTTCAAATTACCAAGAATCGGAGTAAATCATTGTTTCAAAGCCAACGAGAGTCAATATTGTTAATTTTTCCCCACAAAAAACCGCATGTGTCTAGTTTTAGTCGTCTATTCATTAATTGTTTCAAAAGCAAGAGTGAATTTTGCATACTGATAGATTTTTTTATAAAAATGGCGCCCAACGCGGGACTGGAACTCTAGACGATCACCAAATTCACTCCTCTTACGACCTTTAATATCAAATGACATCACAATTGACTGCATAAGATGTTAAACGGCGACTACGAATTTAAAATTAAGTTAAGTACCTAAGGGAATTTGAGAATAGTGGTACAGATGGAAAAATTTTCAAAATAAAAAGGAAATAAAAAATAACAAGTTGATGCCCTGCCTTTCTGGCATACTGAAGTTTGTGATTTCAGCAGTAGTTAAATCCTGCAGTTACCCCCTACGTAGTGAAATGGTAAGTTTACACGCTTTGCACACTGTATGCCCGAGGACGATTGTCAGGCCAGGCAACATTAAAATTTTCAATGGTGGCAAAAATACCCATCAGTCCTACGTTACGCTTAGGGGTATTTCTGCAATTTTCTGAGAATTTCAGTCATTTAAAATTTCTTTAAGAGTGGTGTCGTATAATACACCGTTCGGACTCGGCTATAAAAAATAGGTTGATATAAGGGAAGTCTCCTTTGTCCCATCGTGGATGTTTGTGAGTCATATTGTTACGAAAAGTAACTGGTAGATTTTGGTTAATTTAGTTGAGTTTCTGTTAATTTAAAAATCTGATTTAAAGCGGAAATTTTTATTAAGCATTTACTTTATTTGAATCAATTTTGCAAGAACAATGTCACCCAATATTTGACATGTTTATTTTGTTTTTGATGTACTCTTTCTCTCATATTTCTTTTGATCATTTATTATTCCCTCCACACAAAATTCGGAAAAAGTGAATTTTAAGAGCTCCTCTTGGATAGTTTTGAATTTTTTTCTGGGGTAATTCCACACTTCCTGAGACAAGGGCCTAAAACCTCCAAAAAACGGCAGCAATTAAAATGGCAAATCCGCAAGATAACTCTCACAGGAAGTTTCTGCTTGCTCCAAACTTTACACATCGTATTATTTCATCTAGTCATGTAACGAATTGGAATATGGACTGATATAGTTAGTCCCGTTCTTTCGGTACCCGTTCCCCTTCTTCCGGTACCTAACACACAAAATTTGGGAAAAAATGCAGTTTAACAGGTCATCCCGGATCGTTTAGAGTTTTTTTTTTCCAAAAATTCGTCTTGCTGGACCTGTTACGACTGCGCAATTTTTTTCGGGGGCAAGTCGATACTTCCTGAGATTATGGGAAAAAAGCCTGACGGTACCAACTAAATTGGGTAGTACGTAAGATAACGATCGAAGGGAGAAGCTGATTTGGTCTTACAGACTTGAATTATGTTCGAATGTTTACTACATCGGAATAATCTTTCGGTTACCTCCCACACAAAATTTAATAATTGAATAATCTTTCAGTTACCTCCCACACAAAATTTGGATTGAGTTCAATTTAAAGACTCGTCTGGGATAGTTTTTAAATTTTTGGCAACATGTTGTGTTTGCGGCCCTAGCTACGACGGTACAATTTTTCGGGGGCAAGTCTATACTTCCTGAGAAATTGGCTCAAAAACTCACCCCTATACACGTCAGAAGTATTGTGTTTACTTCTTTTGTCGGCATAGCAGACTGATACTTTCTTACTAGTTATAAAGCATTTACTTTATTTGAATCAGTTTTGCAACAACAACTACTGTATAAAATGTCATTTTCTATTTATCATGTTTATTTTGCTAAGGTTTTTTTGTACTCTTTCTCTCATCTGTTTTGATCATTCAGTTTTAGCTTTATTATTCTTCTACATTGTGACGTTATTCCTTATTACCCTCAGTCTCATTTGTGGATTCATCCGTCTGTTTGTATATGTATTTGCAAATCGATTGACATTTCGCTTGATCATTGTGCAACATGCTAGATTGAGGATCCTAGAAAGTCTATGCTTCAGCGAGCGAGTATAATACGGGAGAATAGCAGGTGGGTGAGTGAGTTGTAAATCATACAAAACCCTTCAGTTAGTGAAGCTTTGTGCATAGTAGAGTCAAGTTATGTGCTAAGTAAAGTCGTGTACGAATAATACGAATAATAGTTAAGGTAAGACTCGTAATCTAAACGAATCTTCGTTTTATTTAGTACAAATCGTATAGGGGAATGAAACAACGTCTACAGTGAGTTAATTTAAACCTATGCTCTGTACCAGAACCTGCAAAAATCTACTAATTTCTCTATTTTTTTAGATATCAAAAATTAAAAAAATTGTATCGTAGTAAAATTTGTAGAATCTTGCAGGTTCTGGAACAGAGCACTAATTCTGTAACAATACGTTAACATCTAAGTACTCCGGCGATACAAGGAGATCCTATTTTATTGTGCAAAAAAAATCAAATGTTACACTTTTATATCGGGACCCTGTATCATCTGGACCAACGGTGAAACGTTGCATAATGGTTATGTATGTTTGAAATTTAGAAAACATTGCTTTTGAACTAACATAACCACTGTGCAACATTATTTGCATTTATTTCATGCCAAACTTTACGCACAGCTGAGTGGCAGAGGCAGTAACCGCAGTCGTAGCTAGCACTTCAATAGGCAGCATATGAATTCATGCAGAATAAATACTTAACTGTCAGCTTCGACTTTATTGTATTATCTAAACCTATTGGTCGGTCGCTCAGCATAAGAGATACTTTGAAAAGTTATAAAGAAGGTGATATGATGCGTTAAATTTGCAATGAAAAGAATTTACATTTGAAATTAACTTTAAGAGATTATAGTTTATTTCCCGTAAACTGGACAACAACTGGTGGTGGTAAATAATGAAGAAAATGTGTGTATGTGTTGCCAGGGGTAACATGGAACATTTGTACGGGTCATTTAGCCCATAATCTATAAATAAGTTTTATAAATTGTGCAGGTCCATTTATGGTAAAAACAGTGCGATTAATAATTTTTCGCAAATACAAACACATCAATCGAGACACTAAAACTTGCTAATGGCCATTAAGTCAATTTATTAGCCAGCCAGTGGTTAACAGAGAAACACCTTAACATGATTTTTATTTGATAGGCGAGTGACTCCTGTTTTTTCGTGCCAATGGTTGGTTGTTGGTCTTTCATGTGCTTGATCATGTGGTATGGAATGAGGCGATAAAATGCTGCCAGCATTGCTGCATGGGAGGCACATGGCAGCCAGACACAGGCATGTATGTACAAATGTATGTTTGCAATGATTTTGGCTTATGGCCATATTTAGATGTTGGCGTTGCAACAAGTTGGCCTTCATATCTTTATGTCTTGTTGTCGCTATTACTTAATTTTTTTTCTGCATTACAAGTTGTTTATATGATTAAGTATTTGTTTTGGCTACTCTCCTGTGAGTGGGAAAATACAAAAAAAAAAAACATTGGTGAAATATATTTTCAAGCCAATTTATAATTTACGCAGCGTTAACACATCACCCCTTGGAGCGTGATGAAGAGTATTGCAGCAATGCAAGTAACAACATATTGAAAGAAAATTATGATTTTCACTTTTGAAAATCAGAAAATTAAATAATTTCACTACGCATAAACATGACGACAGCATCGGCAGCTGGACAAGCAGGTTCGCCAAAACACCATTTACCTTTCAGAGGTGCGTACATTGCCCGCGGAAATTAATTGTTTGCTTATCCATTAAGTAAAAAATAATAACAACAAAAATGGGTTTGGCTTTAAAACCAACAACAACACCTTTGCGTGGTGTAAAAAACCTTGAATTTGAGACACCAAAATGCATTTGCAATTCTAATACCCCCAACATTGTGGGTTTTGTGGTTGGTTGGCTACATTGTTGGTGATTGGCGTCAACAATTATTGAATATTTTCAATACATGGGAAACTAATTTAAAATTTAAATCAAAACTAATCAAATTTCAAAGAACATTTCAACTAATAAATTATCTCAACTCAGCGTCGTCAAACATATTTTTGTATCAATTAAAAAACTTAATTGACTTCAAATATAATTAAACGGATCTCAAAAGCAAAATCGAAAAAACATGTGATGTCATTGTGTGATCAGTCACAAATGATTTCAATTTGTTCTGTGTTAACTGTACAGACAAAACAAGGTTAAGTTTTCAATATGGCGCTAATCTAATATTTGATCTTTTTATTTCAAAATTGTATATAGAATTTTAACTACAGTAGAATTTGGCAAGGGACCACCCATTTTATTTCAAAGTTCGAATTATTCGAATCGATTTAGCGGTTAGGCTAAAATAATAACAAATAAAAAAACGTGTTTAAGGGACCGGCGGAAGAGTAGGGTAGGGCACCAACACAGGCGTAGACATGTTTTTTGTTTGTTGGGTCGCTACACTGATTTTCAGAATGTCTACACATTTCAATGAAAAAGTATGGTGATTATTTGCACTACAAACCCCAAGTTGATATTGTCCTAGTACATCGCAAAAACATTGGAACATTCTTTCAGGCAGTTTTAGCCTTAAAACAGTGCAAAATTTTCGGAAAATGTCGATTGTACCTCAATATCATTTATCAGCATTTTCCGAAAAATTTGAAGTATCTAAAGGGCAAAACTGCCTGAAGCAGTCTTCCAATGTTTTTGCTATGTACTAGAGAGTTCTTAATTATTGTCTTGACTACAATTTTTGTCTTTGTGTTGGATCGAAAATCTCAATGGTTTGCTAAAATATTCAAAAATCTAGATAAAAAACTTCAAGTCAAAATCTAGGGGCTCTATTTTCACTTCAGACGTATGGTCTAGTAGACTTTTTTAGTCAGTACAATCCCAAGGATCAGAAACTCTAGCCGCCCGTGATGGTGTTCAATGCGCCCCGGCCTAACCTACATCAACTCATACCTCTCTCCATATATAAAAACTTTGTTCACAATAAATAAAAATGTAATTTAGTCTCTTTTGACTTATAACTGATGATGTGATTTTATTTTTAATTTTTTTGTTAAATAAGGTGCCATTAATTACAAAACTAGATTGTACAAATAGGGTCATTACAAATTAACACAAACCGGTCTATAATGACGACATAAATAAAACTGAAAATAAAATTCGTTTTGAGTTTCAACTAAAATCTAGTTTAAGAATATTTTGAAAAGATAAACACTAAAACAAAAAATAAAAACGTAAATATTTAAAAGCCTCGAAGAATAAATTATAATAGGTTTTTAGTTTTCAAGAATAGTAATACAATTAAATTTAAAGCCTTGCCAAACCACAATTGAATGATCGATTACACAGTGTGTGTAATGTATCTGTAACAAAATGATTTCAATGATTTTTTGTTTTCTTGCTAAAAAAGTTTCACAAATAATCACATTTATGAAGGGAAACAAACAAAGCATTGACCTTGACTTTTGTGATTTGAAAAAATGCTGTTTAAAGCACGATTTTGTTTGTGAAGCAAACATTCAAAGTTCCCCCCAAAAATGAAGAAAAAAAAAACATGAAAACTTCAACAACAAAACTTCCGACCTCTTGAAGCAGCATAACAACAAAACAAGCGCTTATTTAATTAATAATTATAGCCTAACCAAAGCATTTATTTAAATAATTCTCACTTAGTGGATTATCGGTGTTTAGTTTGTGTTATCAATGCTTTGCTAAGCAAGTCTAGGCTCTACGTCATCTTTAAAAAAAAACACAAATCAGCTAATTTGTGGTTTTAAAACAGATGGTGCGGAATTTAACAATATAACGGCAAAAAATATTTAAACAATTTGGCAAATTATAAGCAATAAACACAAAATAGGTATATTGGAATAAAATTAACACAAATTAGTTAAACATATTAAATGTTCGTTATTTTAAATTTAGGTTTTTTCTCACAATGAAAATTTGTAAAGATGAACTCAATTCCAATTTTTCTTTTTTTTTTTTTCAAAATATTAAAAATTCCTTTGGGTTTTTTATTGGCAAAACAAATAATGGAAATTTCATGAAAACAATAACATTTTTTATTTATTTTTCTTCACATTCCGCAAAAGACCTTGTCACACTTTCTTCAGTGTATAAATGTAGCTTTTCTGCAAATTTCACTTTTTTATTGCAATTTTTATTCGAATGCATGAAATGTGTTACATATGTATATTTATTTTATATGTTAAGTGGTTTTGAGTCACGCAAATAATTTTGCAACAAAGAACACTAATCAAATAGGGATTAAAATGCATGGGATTTTCTGCATTGATGGTCCTTGACACAAACCTTTTAATACCTGCGAATATTTTGTGAAAATATCAACTTCAGTGGCTTGAAAAAAATAGTTCCCCTCTTAACAGTTTGTTTACATAACCCTGCTTTGTTTACATTACTTGGTAATGGATTGTTTGTATTACTTTGTAATGCATCATTTGGGTCATGTGTCTCACAAATATTTGCTGGTTAAATATAAACTATTTGAATGATTTAAAATGGTTTTCATGGTGGAGAGAATACGGATTTCAGTCCGACTAAATAATTTATCATGTGTGCGTAACATAGTCTTCTTTATTTAAGCAAAATAACTTCTTTGCTAGTGAATCGTTTACCAACCTGCTCTCTTCTTATGGGGCTTATCTTTATCATGCACAGTCTACTTTATTTTATGGTATGCATATTATCTGTATTTATATGATAAATGCTAAAGCATAAGATAATACAAAGAGGTGAAATAATTTGTTTACTACTGCGTCAAAACGCAATGATTGCAGAGCTGATATGAAAATGTTATTTAAATATTTATAAACAGCTTTTCATTTAACATCATCACAATTATGACAGATTCTATGAGTTTTATGGTGTTTAATTATTTTAATCATTTCAGAAATGGAAAAATATATTTGATTCAAATAATGATAAAATAAAAATACTTTATATGTCATATACGATTATGAATTATACACGGAAAATTAGTCACAAAAGTGAAAAATAAATATAATAATTGTTCCACAAACATCCCAGAAGGGACAAGGGAGACTTCTCTCATATCAATGAGTGCACCCCGACTCATATTAGCTCAATAATATGGGACCTACTGTTTATCGCCGAGTCCGAACGGCGTTTCTTAAGACACCACTTGTAGAGAAAAATGGTATTAAGGAAAAATTGTATTGACAAATTTTAAAAAATTCAGAAAAAATTGTAATCGTCCGAATCCCATTACCACATAGGGCTTAAAATTTTTGTAATTGGACGTAGTTTACCATACAATTTTTTTGAAAAAATTGAAGGGTGCAATCATGTTTAAAAATTTATTTTAAATATTAAATCCCGAAAATTGCATTGAAGCCCACTGTGCATTTTTCTTCTAAATATTTCTTTCGATAGCTAATAAAAAAACAAACAAATCAAAAAAAGATGGTCCCATTTGGACCAATATTAAAGAAGTTATGAGTATTTATTTGAACATAGTTCTTTAAAAATGCGATAATTTCAATAGGCGATATCTCTGTACCGTTGGTCAAAAAATAATTTTAAAATATACTAAAATGTTCTGTTGGCTAGGAGCATAAATTGAACCAAAAACAATTGAAATCAAAAATTACTTTTCTCCGAATTGTCCGATTTCACTTGGAATTCCCCATATATATGGTAAAATTCAAATTTCCTTTACAATTCCATCGAGAAAAAAATTAAAAAAATTTTGACAAGCACATTCACGATTTTTGTTACATGGGTTAAGAAAAAAATCGTGGTTTCAAATATGTTCGCGTTCACAAAATTGGATGCTGCGCCCAAAAGTTATGGGGGGTTTTATTCCCTTATAAAGAAAAAATATTTAAAAATTCCCTTTGTGTTGCAATACCAAAATGTATATATAAATCGGTAACAACATTTAATACCTATCCGTAGACGCCTAAATATTAGCTAAATTTATTTTCATTTTCGCGGAAAATCAAAAAATAATGAAGGAATCTTAGAGTAAATTTTATTTATTCTTACTCAAAGTCCATAAAAATCTCTAAAAAATAAACTAAAAATACGTACAGAATCTTGACAATGTCCAGAAAAAAGTGAGACCAAATTTTTATTGATTAGGATTTTAAATTGCATATTGCAGCTACAACAAAAGACAAAAGTTTATTGTTGGAACATTATTTCAAGAATATATTTTTTGGTTTAATACGAAAAATTTGAGAAAATTTTTTGGAGTTATTCTACTATTTCGCTAAATTTCCTAACAAAACCTGAATTATTTTGCTAAAACCTCTTCAAGGAAAATAGTTTATCATCGTGAAAGTATATTTGCATAGTGTGATAAGCAATATAATTAGGAAATAGTGATATTGATATAACAATCAAAGAAAAAACATAAAAGTTAAAAACCGTATAACGCGCGAAATAGTTAAAATCAGTTGAGGCGCATGTGCTTTTCGCATAGAGCGAGTGCATCTCTATCAATATGTTTGCATTTTTCCATGTTTCATTTAACCGCAAAAGTGTGCCATCAGTTGCATCTTACTACACCAAAATGCTTCATGTGGGTAAAAATAACGCGATGTTCATATGATTATAAGGCGCATCCGATTTCAGTGACCCCCTGTTAAAAATACGTCAATAAGACAAATTTTATACAGATTCGTCAAGAACCGCGGATGTGCTACCTGATTCTATTTTTGGTTAAATACGAATACTACTCCCGAATCTCTGAAATTCATGACACACCTTTTTGACAAATATTATAATCGTGTATAAAGGATTCCATTTATGTAAAAAAAATTAAGGGCAATCGCGGTTAAGTATGCGCATTAGTCAAAATAAAATTTTGCTTATTTTCCTATTTTCAGGGTATCTATATCAGCGGTTTCAGTGGATGGATTCGATCGCGGTAGGGCTCAGTGAATCCGGCGCGGAAAAAAACTAAAATCACGCGGGGTTCAAGGGTACCTGAGTCATAGTTGTAAATTTTGAAGCCAAAAAATAGGTTTTTAAAGAAAAATTACGCACCAAAAATTCGACTTTGGACTCCTATTACTAGGGAGCTGTGGGGAGCACACTCATGAGATATACATCAAACGACGTGGAATCACGAGTTCTACTATCCAATAAATAGATTAGGTCATTATCTGGTTGCGCCCTCCAATTATAAGAACAATTCAAAAAACCCCGATTTCAAAACTTCAAAATGTCAGCATCGATTTAAGAGGGATGCACTGTATATATCGAGAAGTCACACATTAGCATCATGTTGCCCAAGGGGTATTCTTCAATCCTTTCTTTGAGCTCAGGTCTGAATTTTCCCTCGTTTGACCAGAAATCAAGAAAAAACACAAAAAAGCTTGCTAACTTCAACACATTTTTACCCATTTTTTTATATTACCACCAACGCAGCTTCCACGAAAATTATTTGTTATGGTCCATATTATAAGATTGTGGCTAAAACACTTCAGTTCATGTAAATATATTCATATTTTATAAAATATATTAACAGTTCGCGACTTATTAAATGGTGAACCTTAACTTCAACGATTGTAAAACATTTTTGAATATTACCATATATATATATCCAGTTTTGATGAAATTTGAACTATGTGACGGAATTTGGTCTACAAATAAATGTGAAAAATTATATCGAAATCTGTTCTGATTTGCATTTAGCTCCCACATATATTTTACATATTCACAGTGGTGTACGGTATTATATAGTCGGTCAAAATTCTGGAAATTTTGCACGGATAGAGATATTTTCACATTTTTTTATTCGACAGATAACACTTTCAGCTTTCCGATGCATCAAAAGCGAAATTTCTAGTAGTTTCAGAGGAAGTCAAAATTTCGAATTTTTTAATATTTTGTATCAAACTATGAGCGTTTTTGAGATTTTCATATGTTCCAATCTATGAAAAAATAAAAAAAAACTGTATGTTTAAAAAAAATTAACATTTTATTTTTAAAAAATTTTAAATTTGTTCAAAAATTAAAAAATAGTTCTCGGGTTTTCATGAAACGCATATAACTCATATTCAATAAATTTAAAAAAAGTGTTAAAAAGACGTAGCGGGACGGGTACAAAAGTATATATGGGCTGAAAGAGGACACTCTCAGGTATCTCTCTTCGAAAACGGAACTTTGTTCCATGATGTTCCCTAAAAGTTTTGGTACACTAAAGTTGGAATTTCACTAAAATTTAGTATCTGAGGAAAAATAAAATAGCTCACTTCGTTAAACGCTACGGTTATTTATTACAAAAGTTATTAAAACAACAATCCTACCTACCTAACAAAAAGCAATGAACACAATATCTATTATAGTTTCCGAGAAATAGATATTTCTTTCTTCAGAAATTTGCAGAAATTAAGTATTTTCCAAAATTGTGAAAAATGGTCGTCTTTAGGAGCACGTCGCGCCCACACCTTATAATATTTTAACCTAATTTTACGGTTTCCTTAGTTTCAATATGTTTACTATCGAATCCCATATAGAAATTGACAATCGGGGTTTTTGGTTCGATTCTTGAAACATTGTACATCGTAAAATTTTTCCTTTTTTTCTGTATTTGGTCTAAAATTTATTGATTGATCGAAATAAAAATTGCATATATAGTTTAACATCTTTCTGTAGGCCTATTCTGTAACTTTTATCGATTGAAAAGTTGTTAAAATTTCCTTTATTTTTGTAACAACTACAAAACAAGCAAATGAAATTGTTGTAAAATAAACAATGAGTAAAGTTGTTAAAAAGTTACTGAATAGGGGGGCTGGTTAAGCCAGGTCAAGCATTTCCTCCCGAAAAATATGAGACGCTTATTCCCAAAATGAAAATAATATAAAATCATAAATAAAATTGTAAATATTTAATTTCCATCATTTACGACACTTTCTCCACTGGGTTTGGCAGTTTACATGAGCTTGAGCAACCTTTAATTAATTTTCTTAGTTGTTGTAATCCAATCCCCACGGTTGCTATTGGAATGTGCATTTATTTCTTTAAAAATAACTTCGATAGTCAACCATACATAAATTGACAAATTACAGTTAATTTCATTCATTAAATGGCATTGTTTATTGGAAAAAATAACCAACCAAAAACAACAACAACGACATTAAGTAAGCGACACTAATTATAGTAACTTCCAATTACAGTGGTATAAATCGACAAACGACTTGGGAATGTCAAGCCATAAAATATGGTTGAGGGGGACACAAAATGCATGACCATAGGCATGTGTCACATAGTCACAAATGTCAGTCAGGCAACATTAACAAATAACGGTTAAAATAACAAATACGTCACAATAGTTTATGGGCAGTGCCAAGGGGCTATTTTTTGTTCAAACTATAATGTCAACCAAATAAAGAGAAAGAAATACTCGTACACGCACACACCCGCCGCATTGATTGTTGACCCATGACAATAAATAATGAATTTGAAACCAATATGAAAACAAAGGTCTGGTTAACTCGTTCATTCCAATTAGGTATGTTTGCATTCGGGTAATGAAATGTTGTGTTAAACGTCATATTACGTCGATAAATCAAAATAAAAAGACAATAATGAATTTAGGTTTCCTGTTCAGTTGAAAAAAGTCGGCATGCCAAATTTAGGACGAGTTTAATTTTTCAATAGGCTACTACAATTAATTAACCTGAATACTTTTTGACTAAATTACAAGTTGTTAGTCATTTTCCCCTTTACCGAAACATAGCTGAGTGCCACGGAACACGTCCACAGGTCCAAATTTTGGACCGAATCGGCTGATCCGTTCGAGAGTTATCGAAACAGACATACATACATACGAAGAAAGTGTGCTCAGGTTATGGAAAAATGCAATGACGACGATGTCGCAAATCCAATCTTAGAAGACGAATTTACATGGTTTTTCAAAAGTCCGCCCTTTGGCTACGCCCTTGGTTGGATCATATCAAGTTTAGACCGGGCAATTGACCAGATCTTCACCTTGATGCAAATTCTAGAGTAGACTCAAGAAAAACAGATCGATGCAAACATCTTACCTATGATGCATTTGGTATTCAGCTAACTTCATACGTTTTATATGAGGTCCTCAGTTAAAATAGAAAGGAGTCTATCCGAACAGTTTAGTAGCAAACGAGGTTTCCTGTGATTTTTTCTAAATCTTTCTGGATAAGGTTATGCCAAATATGGAAGTGAATAAAAATACCACAATACACAAAGTCGAAGGTTACACGCTTATGCCGCAATATTGCAGCTGGCTTTCTTGCTGCTCTTCATTTTTGATAAAAGAATAAAAAAGGCCGAGCCAATTTCGAACTAGGTTAACCTCTTCTTTTTTATTGCTTTATCAGAAATCCAAAAAAGCCAGTCACTTATTTACGTAGGCCTTTACGGATACCAATAAGTGAAAAAAGAATCTTCTCAAGTGCCGCGATAAGACCAAGCTCAGGTATCAACGCGCAAGATAATCCAAATGTGGAAATTGAAAAATACAATTTCCAGTTTTGATGGCTTAATTCGGCATGTTTTATGTCTTAATAAAGATATTACGAAATTTAAATAACACCTGATACCAGAAATTTCCAAATAATTTACTGAAAAACAAGTACTTAAAAATACAAAAAAAAAGTTACCTGGCATTGAAGCGGAACGGGAAGTTGTTGCTGATGAATTCGTCGTGCTCGAAGACCAAAGACATTCGGCGAGTTCAGTTTGAACGGCAACATCAAGTTTAAGTACCATTTTTGTTGTTTTGTTTTAATTATTTTTCTTTTTTGCTTACAAAATTATTACTGAGATTTTTATGCGTTTTTCACGTTTAAATATTTTAATAATAAAAACACCTGATAAGTAGTGGCTGTGAATGCAATTTAACCACAATTTTTCAGCTAAAATTACTAGAAAATATCAAAGCAAAAATATGAAAAACATGGAATATGAACACTGAAATGTGGTTTAATTTTAATGTTTTTTATTTATTTTTATTTTGTTTTTGTGTTTAATTTTGTATACACGCACAACACACCGACCGGTCTTTTCGAAAAATACTAGAGGAGATAATTTAACACTCGAGGTAAAATGTTCACATCATTATGCACGAGGCTGCACAACAACTAAACAACAATAACACAGGATGACAGACATGTGCTAGCAGCAGCAGTTGCATTTATTATTCAAGGCGAGAGAGAGAAGCTTTTCGATTTTCTAATTACAATTCTGTGGCAATATTTGAGAGATATTTTCTATTCTATTATTATGAGAGATGTTGCATTTTGTATGCGACTGAGAGAGATAGTTGTTACATTGAGAGAAAGTCAAAATTACAAAGCAAAAGAAGAAAACGAAAAAAATGAGTTCAAGTTGGGAACATTGACCCATATTTCTAGACAATTACCTTCTCCTCTGCCACCCCCAAAATCAGATGAACAACCCCAGACACGTGTCTTGTTGTTGCTATTGCAACAAGAGACACAAAAAGAATAATGTTTTTTTGTGGAGGAATTTATTTCACCTTCTTTTGGTGGTTTCACCCTCATCTATCCATCCTCCCCCAAAATGTTTTTGAAGTGTGAGGAAAAACAGACACTTGTAAATGAAATTTCTATAACAAATAGAACAAATTGTGAATAATAATAAAATCGAATAAAAATACAACAACAGTTGTTGTTGTCTATTTAGTAAAGTACTCTTATTTTGGGATTACTTATGTTTTTTTTGAGGTGAATTCTTATCATCTGTTTTTTCAATTGCTCTACACTATGCTGCAGAGATCTTTGGGAGATGTTGCAATGTGAAATTTTGCAACACCAGTGTTGAATTTTAAAGGTTTCAGATAAATATTTATTTATTACACAGAAATTTTGGGATGCATTCAAAACAATTTGGATTGTATCTCTCTCTTCATCTATAGGAATTTTCTCTGTAGAATCTAAAAATTTTATTATTATTTTTTTTTTTAATGATAAAAAATAAAATTGCGGAACTACTCTCAAACATATACCTAATTTGTGCGGATTTTTTTTTTTTTTTTTTTTTTTTTGGAACGCTTTTTGACAAAATAATGCCTTAACTTGAATATTCTTGCACGTAAAGGAAGAAGAGCCAATGCCTGTAGATGAGTGTAATTTTGTACTCGTTTCTTCAATGAAAAGTTTTATTTGTTTGTCATAGATTAGTGTCAGAGTCTCATGCCAAACAAAAAATATATTTGTCATCAATGAGATGCTCAATGGAGTGATGAAATCATCACACTAATATGTGAGTACGGACAATAAAATATTAAATGTTTATTAACAATTATTTTTTACAGTAAATAAAAAAATAATTAATTTCAAATAAATTATTTATGAGATTAGACAAAAAAAGAAAATTGTCATTGTAATTCCCATCACATAAAATGACATTGGCGACTTTCTCTCTCTCAGTTTCTTTTTGGGGAATTTCTCTCTCATGCTTTTTCTTTATGGCAACTGTTGGCATCCCCCTTTTTATTGCAGCACATTCCTAGAAACATTTTCTTAAACCACCACTTTTCTAGATTTATTTTTAATTCTTTACAAGTTACACTTAGAACTTTACCACTTATTTTATAAATATCACAGATATTTCCAGGAATTTCTTTAAGTAACTAAGGGTATATTTGTTGTTGTTACAAATTCAATTTCATTATTCGTTTCATTCTTGAGATTCTTTGGTGGAGTGGGGGTTGTTTGGAGTAATAAGAATTCTAATAATTCATCCGCAATACGTCATTTTATGACCGTTACACATTTTATTTCGAATTCGGAGGCAACAGTTAAATCATATTCTACCAAACCGAAAGCAACCGTCGTCTTTGCGTGTTGTTTTATTACTGAAATTCAACGAGAAAACAGAAAAAGTTTTGTTGTTCCACCATTGCCAGCAGCAGCAAACAATGCTCGACAGTTTGTTGGCACGGGAAACCCGAACAGCACCGCACAGGCCCACAGCCAAAGAAGAGTATCAAGAGTAGAAGTGGTGGTAGTCATAGAAATAAATGATTTTGCACGTTGTGCTTTAAGCGACGCAGTAGGTAACTATTTCTTAAATGCTGGTCATTGCTAATGACACATGAAGGGAGCTGAGCTTAAATACATTAGCTCAAAATAGGTATAATGGGGTTCTAGAAAATTTAATTCTTTTCTCCAAGAAAAATTGTTATGTGTTTTCCATATGGTGGGTGGCATAGGAATTGGAAATTTCCTTTTACCTACCTTTTTAGTCATTCATTTCTCAATGAAATCCATAAATTGTATCATCTTATTTGCCTTCAACAACAACAAACGATTACTAATTACTAAAACAACACCAACAACGTCTGACCTCTACTACGTCATCTAACCAAAAATATTTTAAATACCTAACGCAAAAATAAAACAACAACAAAAAAAAACAGACAAAAAGAGTCAAGACAAAAACAATCAAGAATGACGACAACAACCAATATTGGGGAAAGCATTTAAAATAATTCAGTGACTTCAGACAGCAGCAGTATCGAACAAAAAAATACACACAATAAAACTTGGACGAGAATCAAACAACAGAAAAAACACGTTGTTTAACTTTGGTAAGCTTTTTGTTTAAAACTACCGCCAAAAGTCCCCCAAATACATTAATCAAGTTCAACTTGAAACATTCGAAACAGTAAAAGAGAAAACAGACTACATTTTCTACAAAATATTAAGAGAAATAAACCCCAACAAAATGGGGCTAGTAACTAGTTAACACAACACAAAGAGTGGGGGTTACATAGTTCCCCATCTCTTGTTTTCATATAACAAAAAGAGAAAATACATTTAAAAATGACAATGGACAATAACAACAGATTTTCTACAAAAGATTAAGAGAAACAAATACCCCCAAACAATATTTGGGGCTATTAAAACCAATACAATGCGGTTTACAACAGTGGAACTCACAATATTTATTTTTTAATAAACAATGAGAATATCGAGCCCTTCCCGCGAAAAAGATGTAAGCGACATTTTTTCGATTTTCGTTTTTTTGCGGAAATCTATGAAGAATATTCCAACACACCATCTCCCAAATTTTTAGAACTCAGCCATGTACCGTTACGAAATTAGAGCAAAAACAATTTTGATGTAAGCGCCATTTTTGCTTTTTGTGTACATTTGTTTGTGACAGCGAATTGTCGCTTACATCAAATTGCACATTTACATACCATGTCGTTATTCAACTATATTACAAGAAATACGTTTTAATCTTATAATTCTTCGAATAAATACTTGCTATAAAATTAGTGTGCTTTGTTTTTAAATTGTAGATAAGAACTACTGTAAAAATGATTTGTTTCAAATAATTTTTTTTGATGTAACCGCCACTTCTCAAAGTAAAAGCCTGATTGCGTGACAGCGAAAAAGATGTAAGCGACACAAACTACCGTTATATTGAAAATATTCCAGATTTTTTTTAGTTTTTCAGTAAATAGGATTTAATAACAGAATTATACGAAATTTGAATAAACAATTTTGGTTATATCAAAAGTTATTCAATAAAAACCGTCTCCTGTAAAATTAGCTTTTTGTCGCTTACACCTTTTTCGCGGGAAGGGCTCGATATGTGCAATTAATTTTTACGAAAACAAAAAAAATTGAAGCATGTCTGTTTCAAAAATGGTACAATCCCCATCTCTTGTTTCCACATAATGGAAAGAGCTCCACTCAACTAAAATAAATAACAATGTAACCATAACAGAAATCTGTTATCCGTAACAGAAATGTACAAAAAAGCTTAATTTAACGTTTATTTATGCTAACAGCAAATAAAAGCTTATTTCAAATCAATTATTTTTGATGGGAAAGAAGGTTTGTCTTAGTTGTTTTAAGATTTTCATTAAGATTTCGTATACAAAAGCGACGTAAACACAAACGTTAATGGAACATATTTAACGCTTTTGCTTATATTTCAAATTTATTTAAATTTCTTTGTTTCTACTAATGTTGATTTTGCGTTTCAAATCTTTTGAGGTATGCCGCTAAGTGCACACAAATATTAAATATGTTTTCTTATACATTAGCACAGGTCGAAGGAAATAAAAATAAATAAATAAATTGGACCGCATTTCATTCATATTTATGAAATATTTTGTGCATATGCAAAAAATATCACACGTTTCTATTAGAAATGCGCCAGGTGGGCCAAAATATAAAATAAAATTTGAAACATTAGTACAGTATTAACGGCATATAAAATAATTCGAATTAATTAGTCAGAACCAAATAACGGTACATTTAAAATGCATAATTTTAACAATGTACGATGACGTTTTTTAGTTGTAGCATTGCGATAGACGTGTGCATTATGTGAATATGTTGTTAAAGAATCGTGTCTATTTTCGATATATCGTTAATGGTATTTAATTCAATGAAATAGTTTTATGGGTTTAGGTATGGAAAACCGCCGAGTTACGCTTCATTTCCTTTTTTATTTTTTATATAAAAATCAGGGCAATCATTAGAGTTGGGTAATCTAGTTCCTAGTTCCTTGTACTAGTTCCAAAACGTATGAGTAACATCATGAAATATAACGTGTGATAGTAAGTATACGCAGTTTGTTCAAAGAAAAAATGTGGGCCATTGGAACTGCGAAGTGAACTATATAGTTCCATATAGTTCCTTTGGCACAACTCTAGCAATCATGAATAAAAAATCCGTGCGGAATTTTTCCCTTTCCTCAATTTCATAATTTTTTATTTCCATATTTATTTGTTTCCTGTGACTTTTTGCAATTTTTGATTTTTTACCATTTTCACGGAAAAATAATTTGAAAATTTTCGTATATTAATAATATTTTTTTAATGTATTTTTCACTTGGTCAGCCCACATTAATGTTACAAACAAATATATATTTATTGTTTCTTTCTGTTATGATGTGAATAGCGCATTTAATATTTTTTATTTGAAATATATTTGCAAAATGACGTAAAGTTGTTGTCATATTCGAAAACATTATTTAGTTTGCCAAGTTCACGAATATGTACATTTATATAAACAAATCTGAAGGTCAAGTTATGTGCTTTTTTGTATGATTTAAACTGACAACATTTTTATTTTGTCCCCAAAGTGAATTTTTTGTTTCGTTCAGCATTGAATTAACGAAAGATGTAAAATCGTACATACCGATACTGATCATGGCTATTTTAACGATTTTGCCTAATCAACTGAAATGGTGTAGAAGGTTAGACGAAACCAATATATTAGAGTTGAGCAATCTCGTTCGTCGCTCACTGTCCTCGTTCAAAAACGTATGAGTAACGCCATACAAACCAACAGTGAAATTAAGTATACGCCATACAAACTACCGGAATCCATTGAACGAGATGGTGAACTGAATCGTTCAATTAAACGAGATATTGGCACAACTCCACAACATACCCGAAAGTCATATTCTCATTTCAAAGTACAAATGGGAAATTTTTAAAATCGACTTTTACCCCCGAATATTTTTCACTGCCTATAGATTCGGTGCCAGGCACTGAAAATAACACATGCAATTTTGTTTATCTTTTAGAAGGGCTGTCTTTCTCCCTTCATACCCCTAGGCTCAAAACATTTTCATAAAAATTTTCATAGTCTGGCACAAGACTTATTTATTTACGAATTTTATTTATCTTGTAATTACAATTTTCCATTGGAAATTCGAACTTTTTTATTTGTAAATCGAATTTTTTACATTTGAAACTTGAATTTTTATTTGAAATTAACAATTGAATTAACAATTTGAATGAACAAATTCGATTTACAAATGAAATAATTCAAATTAAATAATTCTAATTACAAATGAATAAATTCGAAATTTATTTGGAATACTCAAATTACAAGTGAAATATTCCGAATTTGAGATTAAATAATCAAATTACAACTGAAATTCCTCGAATTACATGAAAAAATAGTGTAGACAGTGGGCTTGAAAATTGAAAAAAAAATGTAGCCAACACCCGTTTTCAAAACTTGGATGAATAAGAGAAATGCTAATAAATTAGCGCCTATTTAAAGCAATGCCTATTTGGGACGAGGATCGTTTCCGTTACAGTCGATCAGATTGATCTGTAGCAGCAAGGTTACAAACAACGGGCTCTGGGAGGGGGAAGGCTCAGGATTTTTATTGGCCGGCTGCGACAAAAATTAGTATCTTCGTATAGTTGGCAAATCTTGTGGAAGAGTTTTAAACACATTTAAAGGTTGTCAATGATCATTCGATCGGAGTTGATAAATAGTGGACAAAAAGAGATAAAGAAGTTTTAGTCGACTTTGTCAACCGACATAATGAAAAGAAACAAACCCAATGTGGATTGTTTTTCAAAACCATTACTGTTGTAATGAGTACTGCGACAATATCCGAAATAAAGTCTAAAATTTATCCGCAATCAGGCCTCAAACTGTTCTTAAGCCTAAATGTTTGAAATTTTGTAGAGGAGAAGTGGGGGACCTTTTGACCATCTTTTTATGTAAGTTTAGAACTGATCTTCTACGATGTGCAAGGATTAGATCAAATCAAGAACTCGCTTCAAGAGCCATTTTAGTTTATCCTTAGTAATTATCCTAGGAAGTATAGACTTGCACTGTAGTAAAATGAGCCGCGAGGAAAATACGCTGTAAAAATATCAAAAGCATTCTAGGTATGTCCCTAACCTGCACATTTGTGAACAATTTTAAAATTGTGTGTGGGAGGTACCAGAAAGAGTGGACCGATATAGTCTATATTCGTTTATGTTCGAAAGTGTGAAAGAAATATTACCATTCGTAAAGTTTGGATCAATGTCAATCACTTCTTTCGTGTCCATCAGGCATTTTAGTTTGTCATCGTGGATTTTCTTTAGAGATTTTGACCATTATGGCAAGAAGCACGGACCACAAGAAGTAATTTCGGTAAAAATAGGCAAACGACTCTCAAACAGCCCTTAAACTGCACTTAAGTAAAAATGTTGAACTTTTGTGAGGGAGGTACTCGTAGATGTTTTCAATAAAGAACTTTTTGTAAGTTGATGTACCGATGCCATTATTGTGCGCACAATTTTAGCAAAAAATTGTGAAATTTTGTTGGGGAGCTACCCGTAGGAGTGGATCAATATGGCCCATCTTCGAACTAGATGTAACTTTGGACAAAATATTACGAGAATCAAATTTTGGAACAAATTGGGTGATCCGTTTGAGAGTTATCGTGCGGTCCAGACAGATGGACGGAGATGGTTATATCGACTCCAAATTGACAAAAGTTTACTTCTATCAAAATGTCCCCGATTTCCCAGCCCGGTGTATTGTACGATAGCACTTATAGTTTATATACAAGTGGATACAGGGTTGCAATATTTGGGAAATGCATTCTAATATTAGTCAAGTGTTTCTGCCACCGATGATACAATTGATTCTGTCTGGCTGAATGCAAAGATTGTTAATTAAAAATGTCATTAACATCGTTTTAAGTCACAAAGATAACACAACAGAAGAATTAAACTGGAGAAGGTTAAGCATTTCCTTATAACCACTTTCTTTTATCTTCATAATTATAAAATTGTTTATTTTCATTTTCTTCTAGTCATTGCAATCAATGAAGTATGTAGGAGAATGAAGCTTGGGGGAACCCTTTACCTTAAACTCTCTTTCCACAAGTAAAATCGCCTATATTTCTAAATCCAAACCGTTCGGATTACCAACAAACTTCTCTTATTGTAAATATATGATTAATTTTTTATTCAATCAAGGAAAAATATTTCTTCAATAACAGGAGTTTGGTAGTAATTCTAACAAATTCGGTTTCGAATAGTCTTAGAGAGTCACGGCAGCGGGTTTTTTTCGTACCGGATTGACCCGGAACCTCCGGCTGCCAATCGAGCATCAAACCTGTGCTTCACGTAGGTTTCTATGCTACTACAACAACAACATAAGCTTAGAAATCATTAAATCTATTTCGGATCATAACCGGTTAATTTGTAAATTTGTTTGGCTTTACAATTGTTTGGTTCAAATATTTTATATTCCATTCCTATATGTAGAGATTTTGACAGACAAACGTTCACAGATTTTATACATGCTCTGTTCCAGAACATGGAAAAAGCTATTATTTTCTACTACGATAACATTTTTTCCTTTATGCTATCGAAAAAATAGTAAAAATTAGTAGATTCTTGCAGTTCTGGAACAGACCAACAATTATAAAAATAAATTGAGTTCTGAATACAGACATTTGTACGAATAGACAAATAAAATCATTTTCTTGAACCTGATTCTATTTACATTTCATATTTTCCATTATAAAATTGCATTTTCAGAAAAGATATGTATTTTCAAAAAAAGAAAAAAAAAATACGACTTTACTTACTGCTGATGTCGAGGTAAATATTGCACAGTGCAATTTACATTCGACAATAGTAGTATAGTAAGAATATTACTTTTAAGAAAAATCTGGTAAAAAATATTTTTAAGCAAGTACTTTCCTTGATGATGCAATTTTATTGGAAGTATGAAAATAAGTAATGAGAACAAACATCACAAATTTTGATCTCAGTCTCCAAAAATATTATATCAATACAATTAAATTATAAATTTACTACAGACATATACGTACATAAATATTATATTCAACTACAATACAATGTGAGCCCATTACCTTTCTCTCTAACACTAACAAAACACAAGATTATTAGTTTGTTTCTAAAAAGAATCTACCAAAACTATGAATATAAAATAAATTTAGACGAAATTAACCAAACATTAACAACATTGTTAAAAAAAAAAAAAAAAAAAAAACATATACTACCAAACATAAAAGGCAAAGATGATTTATTATTATTTCCCTATGGAAATGCATTAAAATAAAAATTCGTTGATATTTGTACGATTTTTTGGTAAGTGAATGCAATAATTTATTTATTTATGACTTAATAATACTAATTGATAATAATATGATGTTAATTATTTAAGTTTTATAAACAATTAAGAAATGGAAATACTTTTAATGAAAAATATGTTAAAGCTTTTGTCAAATTCAAAATAGATTATATGAATATGTATTAATAATAGTTAATAAACAATAATTAAAGCCATTGCAGAAAAAATCACAAAAAATTCAATTTCTTTGATATATAACAAATGCAATTTGTAAATATGTATATATAGGTAGGTACTCAATTCCGTTATAATAAACTACGTAAATATTCTAAAGCTTTTTCAATTTGCGTCAAATGACAATTGGCCAATTCATAAAGTTGTCGCAGGGTATTGAGAAAAAACTTATACAATGTAAAATGCTCTAAGAAATTGCTCACATCCAATATGAAATCTATGACACGGGCTATAAACCGGGTAATGGGCGCACATTGGCAATTGAGATGCATGTAAACGGTCAACTCACCTTTAGATTGGGTAACACATTGTGCGGACAATACCGAACTGGAGGGACCTTTTAAAACCGATTCTAAACAGCGTATATTATCACGGCAAGTATTGATAATTTCAGTCTATGGAACGAGAAAAAAGTGGATAAATAAGAGAACTTTCTAGATATTAGCTGAACTTACATAATCTTCCGGTCTCAAGAGATGACAACGTATTTTCAAGGCCTTAGTGTCATCCAAACGATTTTGTGATTGCTGCAATAAATTGCGTATTTCCTTTTCATCATCGCTATCGTCACCGGACGATGAAGAGGTGGCTGGTATCAATTTTATACATTTTTCCAAATTACGTGATGAACGTCTACGTTCGTCGGCTTTGCGACGTCTCTGTGAAGTATCACTTTCTGATGTACGTCTCAGCGATTGTGCCGAATGACTCATACCGAATTCCAATTTACGTGTGGCCGAATCTAATTTATGTTGTTGGAAATTGAAACGTTCCGAATTTTTCGGTGTCAATGCCTGTGTGGACGAAGAGAGTTGGGCAATTGTGGGACTCTTGGGATTTGGATAGTCCAAAGATTCTAGACAAAAAATGGAAAGAAAAATGAAATCATTAGAAACATAAGTTTGAGGAAATGCTAAAGAAAGAGTTAATAAAACCTGGCTAAATGTCAGATTAGAATACCTGTAAATCTTCTAACATGTGGAAAATCTTGGAAATATGTTAAATCGAGTGGTATAGTTTGGGGAAACTTAAATGTTAGGAACTTACGATAGCAAGATAATACATCATTTCGGACGCAGACGTAAACGTATTTTGATACGATGCAATTATATGGGCTTATAAATGTGGACATATGCTAACTATCTTTGAAAAGAAGGATTTTTACCCACTGAAAATCCAAAATTGCAAACATTAGTCAAATCGTTTCAAATGTATGAGGTTAAAGCTTAAACCCTTGTTTGAAAAGTGAAAACTCAAATTTTAATACAAGCTCAGATCACTCAATATGCTGCTCAATAACATCCAACCTAGATCTTGAACTTAAAAGATGCCAATATAGTTAACTTTTTTCAAATAAGTCTTTATGCCGCTGGGAGCTCAAAATTTCCATTAACAGTAAAATCGTTAGCAAATATTGACTTGCAAATAGGATTCCCAACATCTTAAAACGTTTCGAACGCTGGAGAGGGCGATTTTTACGAAAATTCCAAATTTAAAGATATCGCTAAATCTTGTCTAAGGCGCCAAAATTGGATGGTGAAGTCATATGAAGAATGTCCTAAAGTGGGTATCTGTTGTGAACTTATTTTGCAACGATCTACAGAAAAGGTATTTGAAGTAGAAACCTTTAAAAATCCACAAATCGGCTTTTCATATGAGATTAAAAAAAGCGCTTCTAAACTTTCGTTTTTTATAATATGAAATTACCCCAATTTCACAATTTACTTTGAAAAGATTTTATATACACTTTTGATAACTATTGACCCTTTTCTCATTGAGAAGATACAAAAAGTTTATTTTTATAAAATGCATTTTTATCTATGAAATTTGGGAGCTAAGCCACGGTGTAATGTAGGTAAATTCTTGTCTTTATGGCTCGTTCTTATCTTATTTTTTTTCTTTAATTTTTATTACTACAAAACGTTTCTCTTCATTAACACACCGCCTCTATAACTTTCTTTTGCCTTCACTTCACACACGCACACACAACTGCACTAATATTTTTCACTTAATTTTTGCATTTTTTCAACATTTTCCTCATCTAGTTTTGATAAATTTCTTCACATGTTGTAGTGGTGGTGACCAATTACCTTGACAAGATTTACGTCTGATCTCTAGATTTTTGCGACGTCGCTCATATTCCAATTCAAGTGCTCTACGTCGTCTGGCATGATCCACACTACTGACAATTGTGTCTTGGGTTATGACAATTTTCGTTTCATTTTGTTGCAGTGAATCCATGCGCGGTGGTGAGAGTGAATCCAAATTGTTGGCAGCCGACAATGAAGAGCAACAATCCGATTGTGAGTCAATGAAATTGCTGTAAAAGCAAACCAAGAAATTTTAATTTAATATTAATTCAAACAAAAATTGTAAATTATATCACAATGACAAAAAGCGATCTTCCTGTCTGCAACAAGTGTTGTGGTCAGACCGACTACTTACCGATAATCATCACCAAATTCCAATAATTTGCGTGCAGCATCCGAATCAAAACCTTCGGAATAATTTTCGGAATTATATTTCTCTTGATAATTATCCCAGGCTGTCTCCGAGAAACTGCTATGGTGATCTTCAGTGCCCGTTGTATATTCTAAAGTAAATAAAAAAAAAAACAAAACGAGAGAGGGAAAATTATTATAATAAAATTATTATATATATTGAGGAATGTTCTATTATGTACAGAGAGTGCCAGAGAGGCGGAAAAGGGGTGTAGAACAACAGGAAAAATATCTCATGCACTACACACAGAGGAAAGTTTCAAATTCAAATGTTTTTACTTTTTTAGATATACACAAATGGCTTTTCGCGGAATATAAACATTGGCAAAAAGTTCTAAAAGTTTAGCATGCTGTGGAAATACAGTAGTACAGGGTTCGGATATCAATGTTTATATGTACATACGTACATTGGGCGTTGTCTATGAAGAGGCGAACAAATTTTAATTTAATTGCGAATATTTTACGATCAAGTAATAACAATTAGACTATAGGAGGAATTGTTTGTTTACATTAAAAAAACTACTTTTAACCGGTCAATGTACTTTATATAATAGAGTGGCACGATATAACCAAGTGAGCTACAGAAACAAACATAATTATTCTAATAAGGATAGCAATTTAATGAAAGAAGCTACGAAAACATGGAAGGTATACAACTATCCTTTTTCAAGTGTTTCATGGCCGAAACATTCAGAAAATGGGGATAGCATCTTCCTGAAAAGTTTTTTGCCCCCGAAGAAAAATGTGATGTTGTCTTGTCTGAAAAACTAACCCAGGAATTCAGTCACATTTCCCGTGTATATGCCAGTACCATTGATGTGATCGAGCGAATACGTGATATTCATATAGCATACTTTTTGGCGTTAAAAAGCTATGGAATGTCAAAATAGTAGTAAATAGTGGATTACCGGGTTTTGACAAACGGGAGGCGACTACGTTAATGTTATATTCATATAGCATACTTTTAGGCGTTAAAAAAGCTATGGAATGTCAAAATAGTAGTAAATAGTGGATTACCGGGTTTCGACAAACGGGAGGTCGAGTATTTAAAGATAGTAAAAAGAATCATCAAAAACAAACCATATATGGGATGACGTTCCGAATACAACTTTTTCACTCCTGTAGTGCGATTCTCTAACACATTTTTTTGAGTTACCGACAAAAATCGGTAAAAATAAAATGCTTATAAATTCGGTAATTAACGATATTTTTCGGTAAGTTAGCGAACAAGAGAAAGTAGTCGTAAAGTTCTATCGATAGCAACAGTGTTGTCAACTTTTATTTGAGCTTTTCATTCATAATTTTGCGTTTTAATTTTACCGACATTTGTCGTTAACTCAAAAAATGAGTTAGAGAATCGCACTACTGACGTCATTAAAAAGTTTTCGGCTAATTATAAAATTATATTTTCTTTTTAAAAAATTCCTTAATTTTTTATACCCTGTCCGTCCGTCTGGTTGGAGAGCACGAAAAGTCTCGAACGCACAGTGGATCCACCCATTGACCAAAAATAAAAAATGAATGTCAAAATTTTGGTACAACATTTGGCAAATCTGACAGCTATGACATGGACCTTTTTAAAAATATATTAGTTTTTGTTTCATTCGAACGCGATCTGCTTAAGAATAGCTTCAAAAGTCGGAACATTTGACTAATATTTTTTTGTTGTGAGTACAACCTATATTTTAAGTGCAAGTAATTATATTCAAAATATCGCGAAACTAATACGTATACCAAAATATTATAGTGGATTTTGAAGGAGGAGGTAATAGCTTAATTTTCATTAAAAAGTAGTGTTTTAGCGTGTTGTGGAATTCTAGTTAGCTGCATATTTTCTTAGTGTATTTTGTAATGCCAATACTTAAATTTGACCTAAGGTTTTAGCCATGATGCCCACCAGTGCCCACTTCGGGAATAATTTTCTAAAGTAGGTCATGGGTTTAAGATTATTCAGTATTAAAATCAGCTGCCATCTAGTGTCACACTATAAATGGTGGGTCGCTGACTAAAGCTGCGCTAGAATAGGGTTTCTGTGGATATATTAGCGTATAACTCTGTTATCTGACCACCTACATTAACACAATTGGCATCAGTCGCAAGATGAAGAAATCTTCTTCCAAATTTGTTGTACGTTGGCGTTGCAATAAGAACGCTATAAGACCTCTAAATTGGTTGGATTTTATGTTGTTTTGGAGATTGTTTGTTTCCCCAAGCCTATTTTTGCATCATAAGATAATCGGAACCTTTGTTCATGTCATTTTGTATTAACAGCATAAAACAATTCTTACCCTATACCCCCTCCAGAAGAAAAATGGGGGAGAATGTAACGCCCGTGGTTTCTTAAAACACTCTACGCAGCAGCACAAAGCTGTACCCGGCGCATTGGCTTGATTTTTACACTCAAAATATCTTTGGACACTTTCTCCATATAAGTGGATCCACTGTGGAACGGATCAAACGATTTGGTCCTCGTAATATGTTTTACCACTCTTAGATTAAGTTCGAATATCACACCTTCCAGAAGCTCCGCAACGAAATTTTTCACAATAATGGGGCGCACGACAAACTTTTGGCCGAATCAATTGATTTGGTTCAAAAATATCTTTCTCGTAATATTTCTTCAGACATTATTGATCAGATTTAAAATCTATCTACACAAATGTTCAAACATTTTCGCACAAGTGCAGTTTGAGGGAATATTTTGCATCAGATTGTTCTTGTGGACCCTATTACAACGGTACATTTTTTCGAAGGCAAGTCCATACTTCCTGACATAATTGTCCGAAACCTCAAAAAAAAAAAACACCTGCGGACACCAAGTAAAATTACTGATGATAACGATTACTTATGAACTAAATATACGATTGGGCGGAAACTTTGCTCATCGGACAACACTTTCGGGTACCTCTCTCACAAAAGTTCAAAGTTTTTGCTTAAGTGTAGTTTAAGGGCTGTTCGAGGATCGCTTTGAAATTTTTAACGACCACAAAGAGGTCCCATTTACCGCGACATAATGTGTTTTGTGGGCAATTCTTCCATGCTTTCAGATATTATGGTCCAAGCTCTAAAAATTCTATGGGGATCAACTTAAATGTCTGATGAGAACGATAATCGAAAGTAGTGGTTGACATTGCTCCAATTTTTACACACCCTAATATTTTTCTCAAACGTACATGAAGTTCAGAGACGGTCAATATCAGACAACACCTCACGTGCCTCTTTCACAAAAGTTTAAAATTTTGCTTAAATGCAGTTTAAGCACATTTCGAGGATTTTGAAATTTTCATTAAAGGTGTCCATTAGGGTTATGACTTTTTTACAACCTCATATCACTGTATCATGGTGTGATAAGTTTTGCCATAAGATTACATAAAATCTTAATTATAAGGTGATTCGGTGAAAAAACCTCACGCACAAAATGATTTTAAAATTTGAATTTATCAAAAAATAAAGGACAACTTTTTGAAGTCACTGGAAACAAATATATAATTGAAAATAAACTTTAGAGAGATAATTAAAATGACATACAATTATTTCTTACTATTTTTCTTCAATTCTGAGAATCGTAAAAATGTCGTAAACGCTTTTATTCAAAAATATAATTTTTTAAGTCAAAATGACTTTTTTCGCGACTTTTTTAATATTTGAATGAAATAAACGTTATTATAGTTATTAGTAGGCTTATATTTATGCATTCGTGCAACAAAAAAAAAATTTTTGGAAAAATTTTTTTTTTCATTTCATATATTTTTTCAGAAATTTAGTTTTTTTTTTAAATCGATTTGTGTGTGAACTTTTTTTATATTTCAATGGAATAAACGATAGCATAGTGATTAATAGGCAAAAGTTCATTCATCCCTGCTACAGGAAATCATTTTTGAGGAAAAATGTCAAAAAGTCATAACCCTAGTTTCCATGTTATTCTGATTGCAATGATATAATTTATTTCGTGGGCAGACCATGCTTCCGGACATAATGACAAAAAAGCAAAAGGAATGACTCCCAAAATGCTATAATTTTATTCTGTATGGACTATGTTGATTAGATCTAACAGTGGGAAAATTAGTTTATGATATCTGCCCCAAAATCGCATAAAAAATTACTGTGAGAACTTCCTTTTTCGGCGAAATTGATATGATCAGTTGTAATTATGTGTGTGTGTCAGCCGGACGGACAGGTTAAATCGACTGCAAATTGTCTGAAACGGATTTCGTACAAACTTACTTGGGGTCTAAAACTATTATTTAGATGAGTCACATTTTCATTAGGCTAAAACCTTAAGGTATGCAATATTTTGTTTCTTTTTTTCAAAAATTCCTTAACTGAATTTCTTAATTTTTATTGAAACCGATATGAGAGTGGGTACATCGATATTTTTCAGTCTTTCATTTCGTCAAAATTTGAGCCATCAAGCACTTTTTTTATGAGATAGACCTGTTGGCTAAAAATTGAGACGTCGATTTATGGACAGATCGAATACCGGCAACACGACCAAACATTTCCATTCACAAAAATAGTTTAGGGTGTTTTTGTGTTGCATTTTTTGGAAGTTTGAACTTATCGGATAAATAATGGGCTTTTCGGAATTTATTTGATCGAATCAAAGCCATACAAATTGAAGTCAAGGTATGGCGGTTTTTAACGTACTGCAAGATTTAAACTACTGGACATTATAATAGAAAAGGAAATTTGCTAAGATCGTGGGTAACACTGACTCATTGAAATGTCTTAACCTATAAACTGCAATATATTGTATAAGTCTGATCACAATTTCAGCATTTTCAAAACCAAATTTTGACAAGAAAAATGTGACAATTGTTGTGTTCTGTCTAAATTAAAATTTCAAATCGAAAGTTCGAATTATAAATGAAAAAAAAAATCTGTTAAAATGTGTCGAAAAGAAAGTTGGAACGAAACACCCAAAGATTAGTTGATGTGTTTTTTTTTGGAATCGACAATAAGGAACAAACCCTATCTAACTACCCTGTAGGGACTGTGGCCGATTTAAGGCTCACATAAAGCTAGCTTTTTTTTAAACATAAGTGGCATTTTATCGATAATTTTGTCTATGCCAACTGACTAATTTTACAAGGCGATGAGCGCCTGAGTTGTCAGTATTGTCCAACGCCAGATAACTTTTCGACTGATAATAAACTAACTTTTTTTTGCCAATTTTTAGTCAGTTTAAAACATAATGTGAAAAAAAACAATTTTTGTTTCTGTGTGTTTTTTATTTTTGACTTTTCATATTCTCTCTCTCATTCTCTTTGTCTCTCTCTCTTTTTTGTTAGAGAGAAGAAAGGGCAAATTTGTATATTTCCTTTGTGTTCCTTTTTAATTCCAGAATAATATGAGTAATATGTACGAATATGTTCAGTCCATCAACACTGTATTCTATAACTGGATGCTGCATTTATACGAAGAATATTAAGAAAAAGAAAGTGCGAATTATTTATACATTTGTGCCTTATTTCTTCGACAAACACAAATACTTTGCAGACGGTACATGTTTCTGTTTCACGGTGGTTAATCTCTAGATAACTTTTCGACTAACTTTATATTGGTCGAAAAGTTATCTAGACATGGACAATTGCCGAAATTTTTTTCTGTTCAAAGTGGTTCATCTCTAGATAACTTTTAAGCCAGTTTTTAGTCAGTTTAAAAATTATCGATCTATTATCAATCATTTTATCAACTGGTTAATAAAAGTCCGACAGGGTACCTCAAGAATACACAATTGCCTTGTTTCTTTAAACGATTCGAAAACAAATTCGTTGAATTACTACAATAGCAGGAGTGTGGTATTAATTAAAACTAACTTGGTTTCATAGAGAAACAGCCCATAATAGTTAGAAATAAGAAATTTTATAGGTTAGGAAATGTTAACATGCACAATTCTAAGGAAATGAAAATTTCTAAATTACTGTATAAGTTTATCTACTAACAAATTTAGAATGTCTTCTATTCAACTACAGTCTTTGTTTTAAATACCTCTTGGTTTAAGTGTATGTGGCACAGGAGTGACAGCTTGAAAAGTGAAATTTGGAAATTGTATTGAATAATGATGTGATTAGATAGAAGATACACAACAGTGTAATGACTCCAATTTTCAAACAATAAATTTAAAATAAAGTATTAAAAAATACATATGTATTTATAACGGCAAAAATGTGGTCTTATATGGAATAATATCAAGGACGCTGAAACTGTCATACGATATGACGAATTAATCATACAAGTCGTTTAAAGACTTAAGATATATTTGCAAAAAGAGTATAAAAACCAGTAGTACATCTCTTGGAATCTTTATAATATGAGATGTACAATTTTCGTAAATAAACTAGGTAATGAATGGAGTCGAATAACAACCTGACAATTTTTGCCGCTGGTAAAATAAATAGACCAGAACCAAAAAATTAACGTAACACAAAACAAAACCCAAGAGAAATCAAGTAAAACGAAATTCAAACAAAAACTGAAAACGATATAAAACACTTGTTAAAACTGAATGAAAACAAATAGAAAATAAATAAAAAATAAACAAAAGATACGCGCACACACACACACGTCCATATATCACCAAACACTTGCACACACTTTAGTTGGAGCAGTGGCATGTGCAGGTTGTTCTCGGTGATGATAGTGGTGCTATACAACTATACTAAAAGTTAGTCATTCCGTCAGTTGTTATTGTGACACTTACCTCCTTGTAATTCCTCATCATTCATGTATGTGGCCAGTTTTGCCAATGAACCCAAACGGGCTTCATTGGTCATGTAGGCGGTGGTAAAGGAACCCACGCGGAAATTGGGCTTCATCAAATGATTCTCTTCTTCGCCACTTTCTGCATTTGAAGCTGATGTAGCTGCTCCTGTAGGACAATTGTTGATCAATTGTTCCGAGGTGCTAGCAATGTTACTATTGCTATTGTTGTTGCTATTTTGTAATTGCAACAATGCTTGGGTGATTTCTGCCATTTGCTGCGGTGTCATTGACTCACAAGACGATAGAATCATGTTATTGTTGTTGTTGCTGCTGCTGTTGTTGTGCTTATTCAATTCTGTCTGTTCCAGATTATCTTCCGAGTTGGTGTCAGACTTTTTGCCATTTGTATTGTAGCTAAGCTTCTTCTTGCGAGTTTTGCGTCGCTTTAGTGAACCTTTGCTGTCATAGCTCTTAACTTGAGCTGCTGTCGAAGAGGTGCGTGGTCTGCCTGGCGACAACGAGTCCAATGCCGACTCACTTATGGAGTGTGAAGCCAAACCAGATTGTACATTGCTAATGGTGCTGACTTTGGCCGCCACTTGTTTGGCATCGGTGGTCAACTGAGAGAGGCATGAAACCGACCAGGGTCTCTCGGATTTGCGACGTGATTGCTGGCGTTTAATTACCTTTACATTAAGACTTTGATTACTACCTGGTACCACCATGGGTTCAGCTGAGCCACCCATACGCTCAGTAGAATTGCCATAGGAATTGGTGCTAGTTTGCATACATGTGGCTATGGATTCAGTGAAACCTTCTGAGGTATCATCGGAGCAGTGTTGTGGAATTGAATCAGTTTCAGAAGCTTCACCCGAAGCCTCACAGTCATCTGTGCGTGAAGGACTTGCAGCTATGCTTGATGGTGAAGCCATCAGCTGATGATCCTGTGACGATTTCAATTGAACCGGTGTGGAGGGTTGATGTTCGAGCCATTCCTAAACAACAAAACAAAAACACAACACAAATCAGTATCAGTACCACAACAAATTGTGATAACAGCAGCACATCTACTCATACCTGTACTCGCTTTATGGGACCCGGCATTATACTGACTTCACGTTTTTTAATGGTTGACGATATCTGCACCAGACCGCCACAGTTGATGGAATGCTTTTGCTTGGTTGGTGTTTTCAAAGCTTCGTCACGTACTAAATGCTCTGCTTCGAGTACCAACTGTTTGATGGATTCGTGCGATACTTTACCCTGTTGTTTTTGTTGTTATTATTTCGATTCGATGATGATTTTCGTTTTTGTTTCAGCGTTGATGAGGAGGAGAGCATGTATACATCCATCCAGCGACGTCGACGAACGTAATAAAATCCGACAACAACAGGCAACAAACATCAGGCAAGCGGGCAGACAAGACCAAACCGTAGCGGCAACAAGACATGATTGAATGGATGGATGGATGGTGGACATGGAACGAGACGAGAAGTAAAAAAGAGAGTAAAATAGAAATTAATACACATGAGAATAAAAAACAAGTAAAAATAAAAGGTAGATAAAAACGGGCAAAGACAAAAACATAATAATAATAATAACAACAATGACGTTTAGCCATCAAGCCGGGCTGGGCTCAAAAAACAATAACAAAACAAACTATATGAAAAAAAGAAGTGTCTATAAAACAATAAAACCACCTCAAATAAACCTGGTCAATTATGACAGCTTAAAAATGTACCCTACATAGCATGAGGCAACAACACCTGGTTGGTTGTAACTTGTTCGGTCGGTCGGACAACAACGGTAAGTAGCTGCAATAGAAACAGCTGGATATACAATTCTCAAGTTCAATTTTTGTTAACGGTTAAATACATACACACATGTATAAAATGCAGAACACAGATACAAAATGTAGCGAAGAAATATAGAGTGTGCTAGGGAGATCGTGAGTATTTATTTCACGTGTTTTCTCTAAATGAGAACTTAAATCGCGGCTCTTGTTTTTGGAGATCTTTGAGCAAAACAGCTGATCACACATTGTTGTTTATTTTGTTTTATTGTGGAATAATTCTAAAAGAAAACCCACAATGATTGCATTCTTAATAGTTTAACGATATTCAGTTATCAAAAGTAAGAGTAAAATAGTTAAATTTGGATTCTTTTATTTATTTTGAAGACTACCTATTCATTTACCCCCATCTAAAAACATAATGGTATAAATTTTTCATAGAATATTTCTTGTGGAACGTGAATAATATCAACTGGAATGATTTCCTAGCCGAATACTAACTCATCCTGTGGTTGTGCGTTAATACACTTGTATTCTTCAACTAGAGATTGAATAGCTGTAATATGAGGTGTGCTCACACTTGGAACCGAGACGTTATTACACGAAGCAAGGTAATTTTATTTGTCATTGTGAAGCTTTCGATGCCAAAATTCTACTGATGACAGCTGTATTATTAAGGATGAATCGTAGTTAAAAATTTAAGTAATAAATGATCTAAAGTATATTTATGAAGCTTATTACCATTTATATGTTTACAAGTAGCCAGGTAGAGTTTGGTAGGCAAACCTAATAGTAAGTTTACAAACAAAGGAGGATAACCCGGCAAAAAGCGCAAATGCAAACATGCTATAAACAATCCAGATCAAACTAATCCGAATCTGCCAACAACGGTTTACATTTTTATTCCCTCCACCATGGAAGATATATTAATATAGTTAGGTGCCACCATGGTGTAATGATAAGCACGTCCGCCTTGCACTCTGTATGCCCGGGTTCGATTCCCAGCCTGGGCAAAACATCATACTTTAATGAAAACGACATTTCCTGAGTATTCCAGCAATGTAAAAACTTCTCTATAAGTGGTGCAATAATAAATAAAAGTAGGTGCTATATCATTGAGCTGATACGGATCGGCGTACATTTATGGATATACATAAGAGAAGTCTACCGTGTCCCTTCGGGGGTATTTAAAATAGGTTAAATAGGCCCACGTTTTGGTATAACAAACATATAAGCCGACGTGTCGCTTTATGGAACTATGAAGATATTAGTCCCATTTGCTCTTTGAATTTGGGATTTAGTGCTTCGGGAGGTTAACAAGCATTTCTACCAAAAATTGTTTATATAAGTCCAAATTTTGGTATAGGTCCCATATAAATCAACTCGCAGATTTAAGGCCACTTTTGCCCGCCGAGTTAGTTGTAATTTGGGATTTTGTGTTCCCAGAGAATATAAAATATTTTCGTTATCACCCGATTAACTTTTTTTTTAATTTCAGCCACATTATCCAACCTAAATTGCTGAATTTGGGTTTCAATATAAAAATTGCTGAAGAAATGTCAATAGCAAGGAATCAGCCAATGTCAACATCATGGTATCCTTGGCCAGCGGCTAAGATGGATGAGGAACACTGAGTAAGCAGCAAGAGGGGCCTAATTGCATTTTATTCATGGAAGAACTCCATTGGTAAACGCTGGGGTCTTAGACCGCATACAATATGCTGGTTTTATAGGACAGTGGTCGGCAGGCCCTAAGTAATACTTCGAACCTGTTCAAGTTAGCTACTGTGCAACGAGCTGCGTCAGTTCTCATTACTGGAGAAGTAAAAAGCTACCCTCAGGCATCATTATAAGCTGTACTAGATATCCAACATTGGATACTGCATAAACTAGGTGAGCATCAAGCAGACTGATGTGTCTTGAGGCTTAAGGAGCTTAATATGTGGCGTTGTTCACGGCTTGGCCATGCAAGCGTTCTACACCGGATTCTAGCCACATTATTCTGAGTGACATGGGGTATGGTGAAACCGACAATATTTCGGCAATCAAAGACTTTGAAAAAGCTGAAGCATTAATCCCTGACATGAGTAAGTGGGTTCCTTATACCCTAGCAAGCAATTCCAATTAACTCCTTTTTTCCCTACATTTGTGCTTTATCTGCTCTCCTCCCACTTATTTTCTGTCCTTTTCCCTTCATTTCGCACTCCTACCTCTTTCTATCTCTTTTCAGGATGAGCACAATGGACCCCCGGTCGTCGGGTGAGGTGGCTGTCAACAATCAACGGCAGTTGCGCATCCTTTAACCTAACCTATCAGCCAAGCAAATGCCAGCACAACTATCGAGAAATTACAGAAGAAGCCCTCAAAACTAAGGAGTTTGAAAAAAAAAACAATCGATCTGGCGTGTGTATCACGATATATCAGTAGATAGGGAACTCTGTGAACAGATATAATCCGATCGGCCTTACTGACATACAGACATACTTTTATGTGTAATTATGCTTATTTAATAAAATACTACTAGCCTCAATTCGACTCTGAAATATTGTCCCAGCGGTATCTAAAAGGTCTGATAATAAATAAAAGAAAATTGTTTAGCTCGCCGATTGGTTTGTGTTCGATACCTTTGTGGACGAAAGAAAGTTTTATGGCCCAATTAAAAAATTATCGAAATTTTAGATCTTACGATAGGATCTTTTTGAGAAATTATAATTATAGAGAGCTCTAGAATTTTGTGTGCTAGGCCGAGTAAGCAATATACATATGTACATTTGAATATCAAAAGAATAAAAAAACAAACTACTTTTTATTTTCATTTCAAATTATGGCGAACAGAATTCAAACAATTTTATTACCTCTCTTAGAACTTTCTTATCTGTGACGACGCTTTGCTCTTTGTTCTGGTTCAGAAAAACACAAACAAATAAACCAAATTGCTAATAACTTGGACGGAGAAAAACTTATTTAACTGGAGGGTTTCGAATGTTCCCTAGTGAATACTTAACAACTAACTTCAATGTTCCCAAGAAGTATTTTTCTACGCCAATAAATAAAATACTTGACTAAAAAAATAAACCAATATTATCTTCTCTGCAATTTATTAAAGTGACGCATCAGAACTTCATGTACTTTACTGCAGCTACAATATTATCGCCTATGACCAATTAATAACACAATTCAAGTGAGACCGGCACTCGATTTAGAGAGCACGTAGTACATATTGTAGATGGCAAAAAATGATTTCAAAGAAAAGCCACTAGAAGCCAGCCAACGACGGACATTGATAAAAGTCTGAACTGAATTCCATACAATGAAGAAGACGCTCGCTCATCATCATTGTCTGCCATCTTCATTTTCATCCCATCACCGCCATTAAGTGTCAGTCAGTCATATCAGTTATTAAAGGGTGTGAATTTTTTTAAACCCCTTGATGTGTTTTGACGTGTTCTTTTTATGTGCCAGTTTTTTGTTTTTAGTTCAAAATTTCTTATTCGTTCGTAATAAAGATAACGAATTTTTAATTATTTATCAATTTGATAATTTTGCAAATTTTTTTGTTTGGAAAGTTTTGTTTTTTTTTTCTTGACAAAAAAAAAAAAAAAACGGGAACGTATGGGGGGAGTGTATTATATTATTTAATATTTTATTGTTTATGGTGGTAGCTTTTGACTGAAACTTTGCGGTGGTTTTCAAAAGTGATGATGACCTCATTTTATTCCATACACACTTTTTATGGCAAATTATTGATTTTGCTTCGTTAATGGTAAACGAAAGCAGGCGAAAAGAAATTACGAGCTGTTAAATTGTAAAACATTTAATGATTTTGTTAACAGACAGGAAAGGTTCACTTAAATAAAGAAATATTTTTCTAGGGAAGTGAGACAAAGAAACATTTGAAGTAATGAAAAGCACACATCATTTTCAAAGATTTTCCACAATACGAATTTGTAAATCTTTGTGAAGAATTCCGATAATTCGAAACTCTAATTCGTAAGAAAATTTAGGTCCACTCTATAGATGGTTCCAGGCCCTTTTCATTACGAATTATTTAGATTTCACTGCATTTAAATAAAGCTTTATTTCAAGTTTTTTTATAACCTAGAACCAAGCTTTAATCAGTATTTGGGTCGTTCTATTTACTTTTGACACACTTATAAAGTTTCCAAATACGACCCCGTCTGTGTGTCAGTTTTCAAAACAACAACGAAAAAATGGAGAAATCAGCTGACCTTTCAAGTTAAACAACTCCAATGCCGCCGCTGTTACTGATCTAATATCAGAACTTGAATAATAAAATTAAGCGGCTAATTTATAAAGCCATTTAGACAGTTAGTCAGTCAGTCAGTCACAGTCAGTCAGTCATTCATTGAATGCAAGTAAAATGCATGTTAAAAAAATTGACTCATTGAAATAGAAATAAAACAAACTAGAATAACAATAAAAATGAACTAAACTCTATAAACAAATTACCATAATATTGAAAGAATACAAAACAAAAAGTTAAACAAAACAGTAACAAAAACACATGTAAATTAAATGAAATTACAAATTAGATGAAATTATTTGGAGCGCAACGTTAGATTTAGAGTTTTGAAAACAAACCCTCATTTTTTAAAGTAGTGGAACAACTGTAGTTGCTTGCTTGATTTTGTTGTTGTTCTATGACACAAAATCAAAACGGAAATGTGTATAAAAACTAATGAAGGCATGCATTAATTTCAGGCTACTGGACACACAGCCATAAAATTTGTTTTGAAATAATAATAAAAACCGTAGATCATAAATCAATGGGAGGAGTTTTAAACAAGAGAGACAAAGAAAAGATTATGTTATAGTTTATATTGTGCTACAGTGTTCCAAATGCTATATAAATTGTCACAATTTATGATGGATAATGATGCGAATGCCATCAGGAACGCTAAATCATCCAAAGCGATGGGCCCTAATGGAATCTCCATGGTAAAAGCTGGATGAGGCGGGAGTTATGTATCACACAATGTTCTCAACCTGTCTCTAGCAACACACATCTTGCCCGAAGTCTGGAAAATACGCAGCATGGTCCCACTACTGAAGCAAGGCAAGGATGTCAGCAAATGTGAATTGTAAAGACCGATTTCATTTTGTCGCCCGTAGCAAAGGCGCTTAATGCTTTACTTCTCCCAAGCGCCAGATATAGCTATCCACTTGTCGATCATCAGCATGGGTTCCGTAAGCAGCACAGTACGATAAAAAACTGTACGCCATCTCCACACATATTGGTCGAGGACTCAAACAGAACAAGCCATGTGATAGGACAGTGTTGGTGGCGCCCGACTTATCAAAAGTCTTTGATGCTGTTAGGGTCTCTACGCTGTTTTTGAACATTGAGCAGACCAACCTCCGGCCAAGTTTGAGTTTGGTAAGTTGGATAATCAAGTTTGAGCTGGATAATCAATTATATGTGTGGAACAGGAACAAGAGTTCCTAGCCACGTAGAGGGAAACAGGGAGTTCATTAAGGTGGAGTGATATCTACGGAACTGTTTAACCTCTACCTAATCTCCACCCCCTCCAGAGATCGTAACGTATGCAGATAATTGTATGATCTTGGCGTCAGGTACTTTCCCTTATGGCATTTGAAAGGCTGAACTCCTATTTGAATGATCGATTTATCAACTTTTTTCCACACGCGTGGAATACATATGCAAAGATCCGCCAGTAAACCTTCGACTATGTTTCCCACATTGACTGCGTAGGTGAACAGAGAACTAAATGTCATGGCCGATGGTAGCCGAATTCCGACCACTAACTATCCCAAGATTCCTGGGGGTCACATTCGACAGCATGTTCACGTCGTTCAAGAATACCACAGCTACCTGCGACAGACTGAGATATTGGAATATTTTTATCAAGTCTCTAGCCGGCAACACTTCAGATGCAGTCAAAGAAACCTAGTTGCCGACATTGAGATGCAGACAAAGAAACCTAGTTGCCCACATATAACGCAATTGGGCGATCTGTGGTAAGCTGTACGGTGCTAGTTTGGTCCGCGAATAGAAGTGCAACGTGATGGAATAATGCAACAGAGTGCCTACGCATCTTCAGTGGACCACAAGGTCCTCGGGTGTTAACGTAAGAGCCATCCTGATCACCATATGGTGGATGGACGACTAACAGACTAGTTTTGTCTCTAGGGCAAGGAATGATGACGCCTTGCGAAACATCTGCATAGCATGCGGCATATTCCCGCACAACACACTGCACCTTTTGAACTGCCCTACCAAACTAACACAACTAATTCCACTAGCTTTGTGGTTACAACCCATTGAAGCAGACACTAGTGATAGACCCAGAGCCGGATTAAGCAGAAAATGAACTGTTACAACAATAACTAAGTCTGTGGGAATGGAGACTTTCAAAATTGCTTACCTCCAAAAATTAAGTATTAAGAGGGTTTCAGAGTTTTGAGGCCTTTTTTTGAAAGTATGAAACTTTTAGCGTATTTATCTGACATTTGATTTAGATTAAAGCACAAAAGTGGTAACTGAAGGAATGTGTCGGTGCCTTTTGGTCATAAACATACATATGTTCCCATAACATCACCGAAGGTTCAATGGAGTTTTGCCACCGCTGAAAATGTCGTTGTTATGGTGAGGGATTGAACGGCAGAGATTATGTGTCCAAAGCGGACATGATTACCCCTGCACCACGGTGGCTCTTTTTTGTAAGTAAATCTAATTTTTGGGAGTCATTCCTTTTGATACACCTTTTCAGATGTAATTCGAGAATTCCATTTGTAATTCGAATTATTCCATTTGTAATTCGATTTATTCCATTTGCAATTCGAAATATTCCATTTGTAATTCGAATTATTCCATTTGAAATTTCAATTATTCCATTTGTAATTCGAATTATTCCATTTGTAATTCGAATGATTTCATATGTAATTTCAAATGAAATAATTCGAATTACAAATGGAATAATTCGAATTTCAAATGGAATAATTCGAATTACAAATGGATTAATTTGAATTACAAATAGAATAATTCGAATTACAAATAAAATAATTCGAATTACAAATGGAATAATTCAAATTACAAATGAAATGTTACGAATTACACATATAATTCTCGAATTACAAATGAAATGTTACGAATTACAACTAAAATGTTTCGAATAACATCTGAAAAAGGTGAAGTCATCAGGATTTTTTTTATAATTTTGTTTTGAGTTTTGGGTCATTATTAGACAGCGGAATCCTATGCAAATGCATATATGGTTAGGGTGGTCGTAGAGAAAATCTGATTAGACAGAAACTCATTTTATCACAAAATAAAACGAATTAGGCCCTGAAATTTTTGCGTATATTCCATATTTTGCATATTGTGCATATTTTGACATATTTTTACATATTTGCATAAAATGAGCATATGCAAAACCATATGCAAAAATATATACAAGGACTTGTGGTCTAAAATCCCACCGAAATGGCTAAAATGTGGTATTAAGTCTTCGTTAGGGGTATTTATACCCGAAATTTCTCGGTATAGGTTCACGTCTTCATATAGCCCCCATGGAACGGTACCTCCGGATTTCTGGTATTTTGAAGGTTGTGGCCTCAATATCCCTCCGAAATAGATGAAATTTGGTATTAAGTTTCCTTGGGGGTATACAATTTTGCACCTGAAATTTGTCGATATAGGTCCACGTCTTCATATAGCCCCCATAGAACGGTACCTCCCGATTTCCGATATTTTAAAGGTTGTGGCCTCAACATCACATTTAAATGGCTGACATTCTGTATAAAGTCTTCGTTGGGAGTATAAAGCTTTCCACCTGAAATTTGTCAGTATAGGTCCACGTCTTCATATAGCCCCCATAGAACGGTACCTCCGGATTTTCGGTATCTTGAAAGTTGTAGCCTCAGTATCCCACCGAAATGACTGAAATTTGGTATTTAGTCTTCGTTGGGGGTATACAACTTTACACCTGAAATTTGTCGGTTTACGTTCAGCCCCCATATAACGATACCTCCCGATTATCGGTATTTTGAAGGTTGAGGCTGTGGTTATAAATTTCTCTATTTTATTGACCTCTGAATAGAATTTTAAACAGAAAAATTGTACATACAAGATGTAAGATGTGCAAAGTTTGGACCAACGTCAGTCACTCCTTTCTGTAACCTACAGCAATTTTAGCTGGTAAGAAAGCATGGACTTGCCCACGAGAACCGTTAATCGCTATAAACATTTGCTAACATTTTTAAAGTGACCTTCAAAAGATTTTACACTGCGCTTAAGCCAACATGTCGGAGCTTTTGAGGGGAACTTAACGTACTTTCGGAAGATGTTACAAGATCCAAAGTTTGAACCATATCGGTTGATCCGTTCAAGAGTTATGATGCGGACAATCTGTTTAAATGTTTTTATAATGTGGATTTTGTTTGTTGCCCAGTGTCATTAGGTAATCGTAACTAAACCAATAACATGAAGCTGATGTCATTCATAAACAATTAAGAAATAAGTATATATTTTAAATACGAAAAATTTCATTGCAACTGTTTTTTAATTAAAATCATGTGGTACTTTTTAGAAAGGAGGTAATTAGCAAAAGTCCGCTATTAGTGTTAATGATATACCCAATTAAAATATGAATAACATTCACAATACATTTGCATACATTGTGAAAGTGGAGTTGAAGTTATGATTTGTTGATTTCAAGAAAAGAGATGGCATCAATGGATGTTCTAATTGTCGTGATTTAATTAGTTCAGAACTAGGCCTGTAATCCTGGAATTAGTATAATACGATCTACAAGTAATGCAGCGAGAGAGAAAGAGTCAATTTGTTATTTCCTATGATATCCACAAGCAGTGCCGACCAAGAAGAGAGAAGCCACAAATGTGAATGTATTCAAACCATTGGCAATTTATGACAGTGTGTTAGTAAGATTGTATGCTCCCAAGCTACAAAACAAAAACAAATCAAAACATTTGATCTCTCTTGCACGCTCATTCTTTGCGTTCGGCTCGTATTTGTGTGAATAGCCGAAAATCTTCGTAACCAGCGACAAATGGCTGTTCGGCACTGGTCTAAAGCATAGCCGACCAAGAAGAGCGAGCGCTTAAATTGTTTATGTGTGGGTAAAATTACACTGACAGAACAGGGTGATGATTTTCATATTGAGTGTGAAATGAAAAATATATTGTTGGCGCGTTCGCTTTGTATGACTTCAATTAAAAATAATATAAATAACTTCATAATTTGAAAAGTATTTTTCTTCATATGTTAATTTTTTTGAGAGAAAAAACAAATTGTATATAAAAATGATTTTTTAAGACTTTCTAAGCATACATACATTTTTTATTGTTGCATTGCAGACGAGGCATTCTGCGTCATTAAAAATATTAATACAAAACAAAAATCATTTTCAAATTCTTCTCTCCACATATTTGCTGTACAACTGCAAAATCTTTTCTGTGTACCCAAAAATAAACAAATAAAGCGGCATCAACCTGCTTGCATGAAATTCAGTACAAGACTGAAGTAAAAAAATCAAAACATTTGCTCTCTTACTTTGCGTTCGGGTCGCGTGTGTGTGATTTGCCGAAAAACTTCGTAACCAAATCAATACCCACGAACGGGTTTGGTCTAAAGTGGAACAGTTACTGTGACTCTGAGAATAGATGAGTTTCCGATAACGGACTAGTTCATCTTGGTAGCGCGATGGTCAACTGTACATACTTCTTTGAAGGCCCTACCTCTTTTTTCAATGACATTAAAAAATAAAGAAAAAATAGTCTGCATTCAAAATTCACAAACTGATTTCCCCCCTTTTCACACCTTTAACGGAATCGAGTTACAAATAATTTCGACAACATTTAATTTCACATTAACTTAGCGTCACTACAAGATATTTCGTTTAGTATTTCTTATTTCGTTTAAAAAAGTTTACAAAACCATTATGAACTGTTTAGCAAAGTTTTTTTTTCTGTTGCTGATCTTGATAATTAAAATAGTGGTAAAAAGCGCAATGCGTCTCTAGTTGTTAGTTAAAACGGAAACAATTTATTTTCCTCAAAAACTTGGTCTTTTTTCACAACCGCAAAAAACAAACAACAACAAAAACAGTGATATGTAATGTTTGTAAGACCATATGAAACCAAAGTAACAACAACTAAATAAGATAACAATCATTTTGTAAAAAATAAATAAATAATCCCTCTAAGCAACAAAAAAAGAGGCTATTGCAATTTCAAAACTAATACACAGAAAATAATGTGGAAACAAATTAAGATATTAATAGGCAGAGCTTATCTCCCTTAAGCTCGTGATAAAAACGAGGATGAAATAAATCTTAAATTTAAAGGGGTGTTAAGTTCTTTTGGGTCCAATTAAGGATTCAATTTGATACGTCGGTGATAGATACAAGATCTTTAGCCGGAAGGCCTATAACATATCGTCTATAGGCAGAAGACTTTTTACAGTCTTGTTAACAGTTCTTCTATAGGCAGATGACCTCTAACATGTATTTTACAGACAGAATACCTTATGCAGGTCTATCTATATACAGAAGACCTATAACAGGTCTTCCACAGACAAACTACCTTTACCAGGTCTCTATTGACAGATACCTTTAAGAGGACTTCTATAGACAGAAGATGTTTTTCGGGTCTTTGATAGACATGGCCACTTTTTTAATTCTCACTGTGTATTTGCAAAAACCTCCCATTTTTACGCAGAGTCATTGGAAACCTAAGAAACCAAACTTTTTCCCGAAGACTATGTTTTTCGTGTTTTGTTTTTGGGGAAAAAGCCTAAGCAAACAAACAAATACAAGAAATAAAATGGCAGAAAAAAGTAAAACAAGATTGGGCGTTTGTGATAATTAATGACAATTATTACAAACTTCAAATTAAAATGTTGTCGACATACAAACACAAACAAAACTAAGAGAGCGAAAAAAGCCATCCTACCAAATGGCCAGCCAGTCATTCACGTTAGTATAACGCCTTAAGTAAATGCCTAGCTGGTCAGAAGCAACTTAACTTGGCCAATTAACGCAAAACATAAGCGACATTGTCTGGCGGAGGCACAAAACATAAATGACAACCGCAAACCATGATGACGCGACCAACCAACCAACCAACCGCATGGCCGGCCGACAATCACAAAGATTTCAAATCTAACGTCAGTAACAACAACAATGAGAGCACAAACTGTAACTAAATCTCAATTAACTCCAATTTAATGCTTAAACTTTGTTGAATACAACACAGGCTTTGTCATACAAAAGAGGCTGGACCCGGTGCGGTGCCGCTTGTGCTAATAGAAAAACCACAAATATCAACAAAAAAACGACAAAGTAATGACATTCAGTTTAAAGTGAAAACAGGAAAGTCTACAGGATAGACAATTTGTTTGGGGAAGACATTAATGTTGACCAGGGCCTTTTGGTGTTAAATGTTGATGCAGCAAGCAATGCAGATTTTCTTGGTCTTTGCCATAAATCTCAGTGTCGGTCACCTAAATAACACAAGACACTGCAGACAGTTGTCAGGGTGGCCGGATGAATGAATCCAAAACAAAAATACATATTAAAGAAAGTTAAGTGAATGAATGTTGAAAAAGGAAAGAAAACTGTCTGATTGTTATTTTAGTGATGGTGGCAGCATCACACATAGAATCGGAATTTTTGATGAACTAATTAGAAATGGAAAATAACCTTGATACGTATTCCCATTGAGAATCTCACATAGACCCAATCAACACAGTATACACAAGCAACATAATTTTTCTTATATTACAAGAATACCATTTGGGCGGGGTTTTTCAACATTCGGGCCATTATCGAGAGAATTATGGGGAATAAAAATTTAGCGTAGTAACTAAAATCACCAAGACTACTATTTGGTGGCAGAGATGTATGAACAAGTGGCCCTAAGTGTTGGGACATTTCAGGCCCATACCTCAGGAAGTACTGGCTTCTCCTAGCAAAAAATATAATGTATTAGTCATTGGATAAGGTTCATATCTGAAGGGATAGATCGACATAGTCCATCTTGGAACTGGACTTAGTTCTGGGAGTATTTCCTTTCGGTGGTTATTTCAGTTGTCACAGTAGGACTTTTGGGTCATTATGTTAGGAAGCATGAACTTGCCTATTGTATCAATTGTCTCACAACTTCCCCAAACACATCTCGTACGCAAAAATTAAAAAAAAATTGTTAATTTTTCTTTTGTTTATTTATTTGTTACCACAAAACAAACAACTAACACTTGACTCATTATTATTATTTTCATTATTGCTTTGTGTTGAATATTTGATGGCTTTTTGTAATAAACCAGATTAGATGATGTCTATTTTAAAAAGCTCCTCATATACACACCACCACTGACGTATGTAGTATTATAACAAATTAGACATTTGATTTTGGCAGGCAACAGCCATTCAGGCTAAGCAAGGCAATCATCTGTTGTTTTTATTCGCGAGATACAAAACACCATTTTAGATATGAGCTTGTGCTTAATACGAATAAACGCAAATATGTGTATTTTTTCACTTTAAAATTTATTTACACGAACTCTTATTCATCGTTACAACAGCGAGAAAAAAACCTCAATTGGCGTACAAATAAATTTTAACAAAAATGTTAAACTTAATTGTTATTTTACACGCAAAAATTCGATGTATGAGGTAGATTTGTTTTTTTTTTTCTTCGTCGTCTTCTTCTACTTTATTCAGCTGTTGCGGTATGGATATTAGATATTAACACACACACGATTTTATTTTTTGAACAGTAAATTAGAGATTGCTAAGTTGAAAAGCAGAGATTCTTTGAAAACTTTCCTTAGAAGACTTCAAGGACTTTCAACCTTTGTAAAGAGAAGCCTTCTAAAGCTCTTCTAAAGCAAGAAGACTTTCTATAGGTAGAAGACCTATAAAAGAACAGTAGGAGAGTATGCCTTCCACAGAGTTTCTATATACAAGGTACCACAGTTTATACAGTTGGACACTAAATACAAAGAAACTCAAATCACAATAATATAAAATCTATTATGTTTGTTGTCAAAAGTTGTTAACATAACTCTGAATGGCCCACCTTCTATAGGCCTTGCAAGGTACCTTATACAAATCTCCTGCAGAAGGAAGACCTTTTTAGAGTATTGACAAAAAACCTTTTAGAGGTCTTCTATAGAAGACCATTTACAGGTTTTCTATAGACAGAAGACCTTTTTTAGTCTTTTATAGACAGAAGACCTTTTACAGCCATTCTACATATAGAAGACCTTTAACAAGTCTTCTGTTGACAGACGACCTTTAACAGGTCTTCCATAGATAGAACACGTTTTAATTGTGATATATTCTATATAAACAGAATAATTTTAGAGGTCTTCTACACACAGGTCTTCCCTGGACCGAAGACATTTTACAAGCCTGCAGATCGTCTACCGGTCTTCCACAGACAGAATACCTTTTTAAGGGTCTTCTATAGTCCGAAAACTTTTTACAGGTTTTCCATAGTACGAAGACCTTTTACTGGTCTTCGTTGGAGAAAAGACTTTTTGTAAGTCTTCTATACCCAGAAGAGCTTTTACACGTCTTCTATAGTCAGGAGACCTTTAACAGGTCTTTTACAGTCAGGGTTTTTATAGTCAGAAGACCTTTTAAGAAATTTTCTATATGTTTGCCGGTCTTCTATTGACAAGATATGTATAGGCAGAAGACCGCTTGAAGGTCTTCTAAGAGCAGAAGACCTTTTACAGGTCTTCTATAGACAGAAGACCTTTAGCAGGTTTCTTATAGACAGAAGACATTTTTCTATAGTCAGAAGACCTTTTAAAAATATTTTGTATACACAAGACCATTTGCCGGTCTTCTATTGACAAGATATGTATCTTGTACATGTTTTCTATAGGCAAACAACCACTTACCGGTATTCTATAGACAGAAGACCATAAAAAAGCCTTCTATATAAAGAAGACTTTAACAAACCTTCTATATAAAGAAGACTTTAACATGTCTTCTACATACAGAATACTTTTTACAGATACAGTAAGAAGGTCTTTTATAGGTCTTCTATAGACAGAAGACCTTTTACATGTCTTTTATAGATGGAAGAATTTTTCCAGGGGTCCTATGGTCAAAAGACCTTTTACAGGTCTTCTATAGACAGAAGACATTTTGCAGGTCTTCTATAAGCAGAAGACCTTTTATAGGTCTTCTTTTGACAAAATACCCTTTTCAGGTCGTCTATAGACAGTAGACAGAACACAGGTCTGCTGTAGACAGGATACGTTACACAGGTCTTCTATAGACAGAACACCTTTTAGAGGTCTGTTATAGTCGGGAAACCTGTTACAGATCTTTTATAGACGAATACCTTTTGCAGGAATTCTATAGACAGAAGAACTTCGAGATATCTTCTGTAGAGACAGAATATTTTACAGCTCTTCTCTGACAAAAGAAATTCTACAGGTCTTCTATATAATAATGTTCCGCAAACATTCAAGGCGGGTCTTCTATGGTATTCTATAATCAGAAGGTCGTTTATAGGTCCTTTATAGTCAGAAGAACGTTTATTGGTCTTCTATAGACAGAAGTCTTTGTCAGGTCTTCGATAGACGGAGGACATATTTACAGGACTTCTATAGAAAAATGTCCATTTACAGGTTTTCTATAGTCCGAAGATCTTTTACAGGTTTTCAGTTGTCAGAATACCCGGCCTTCTATTGTCAGAATATCCTTTATAAGTCTTCTATAGACGCAAGACCGCTTTCCGGCGGATATGGTACCTCTAATCCGACAATTGACGTTGTTAGCCACACAATCCACGCTCAGAGCAGGGAATTATGAGTGCAACCCTCTGTCAGACGATGAGATGGATACCACCTTTATCCCATTTCAATCGAACGGAGAAGATCTATGAAAAGCAAGTAAGAGGACAACACCATTAAGTAGGACAGGCTCTGCGAAGACGAGGAAGAGATTGAAGGGATCAAACATCCTATATGTCGGTATCCTAGTCTGATGAACAAAGCAAACAGGCTGTTTGGCGCCCTTGAGATTATATCTCATTTCCTCCATCACTTCCATATAACCCGCGGTCTTGATAATATGCTGCAGAAAACTTAGATGACAGTTTTATTCTAATAATTTATTTATTATAATTTATTCTACACCTAGTCGAATTAATCTCTCTCCCTTTTCCTTTCTCTCTCACGGTGGCCCTGGCTATGTCGGGGCATATAGGTTGAAACAATGTTGCAGGTCTTCTAGTTTCTTCGCAGACTCTGCGAAGACGAAGAAGATATTGAAAGGACCGAGCACCTTTAGTGCCAGTGTCCTAGTTTGATGAACAAAAGAAAGAGGCCGTTTGGTGCCCTTGAGATTATATCTCACTCTTATTTCTCTTCCATTCATTGATAAGATTTGTGCAGCAGAAACCTTAAATGGCGGTAAGGCGCGTCTTCTTTGATGTACAGGCGTTCGGTTAATTTATTCTACACCTAGTCAAATTAATCAATTATCCCTTGTCCTTTCTTTTCTCTTTTCATGATGGACCCCTGGCAATGTCGGTGCATAGGTTGAACCCATGGTGCAGGTCTTCTAGAGCTATACTTACAACAGCAAATATTCTTGGGGTAATTTTGAATTTTCGCTAAGTATTTAAAAAAATTGATTTTGTTTGTTTTATATCCTCAGCTTTTAGGCTAAACTTTGATACGACCAAAACTGTGCCTCATCGAAATAAGGGTTTTAGACCCTAAGTATGTTCTGCAATTTGGAGTTGATTAAGCCATGTCCGTTCGTCTGTCTGACTGGTAAGCACAATAACTCTCTAACGGATCAAACAATTTGGTTCAAATTCTGGGTGTTTTGTCCAAACCTAGTTTATGTTCGAAGATAGACTAATCTGTCCATTCCTTCCGGTATCTCCCCCACAAAAGTTCAAACATATTTACTAAAGTGATGCGCACGATAACTCTCGAAGGGAGTGGCCGACCGAATAGGTCATAACTTTGCATATGGTAATATTATTTCCAGGCATAGATCAGATTTGAATGTGGACTAAATCGGAAAGAGTACAGTTTAACAGCTCCTTTCGGATCGTTTTAAATTTTTCACAACAAGTTCTCATCACAGGCTCTGTTACGACGGCGCAATTTTTTTCAGCGACAAGTTTATAATTCCCTTGATAATGGTCCAAAAGCTCCAAACAAGCCTGCCGGAACCAACTAAACAGGTTACTACGTAAGATAACTCTAGAAAGGTGAAACCGATTTGATCCAAACGTTGCACATAGTATTATTTCTAACAGACTCGGACTATGTCCGAATGTTGACTATATCGGACTACTCTTTCGGGTACCTACCACACAAAGTTAGGACAGAGTGCACTTTAAGGATTCATCTGGAATCGTTTTAAATTTTTGGCAACATGTTGTGTATGCGGCCCCAGTTACGACGCAGCAATTATTTTTGGGGACAAGTCCGTACTTCTTGGGAAATTGGCACACAAACTGAAAAAATCCCTATAGACTTCAGAAGTATTGTGTTTACTTCTTTTTTAGGTCCAAGTTTGAAGGTATATCTCTGTCGGCTCTGCTGACTGATACTTTCATACTTGTTTTTGTTTTGTTGGGGGGTTTCACAAAATAATCCTTGACAGTGATGACAAATTCCCCATTTTGAATCCCTATTCATTAGCCATATTGGATTTCTGAGTAATTTACAACAACACACTAATAAATAATCATAACACCTCGATTTTGTTATTGGTGTTCCTGATAGAAGTCGCTCAGTGGTGGTGGTCGTGGGGTTGCAGTGATTGTTGTTTGCACGTCATAACCAATAAAACGAAAGATGAAACGATAATCGAAACAAGACATACGATTTTTAAACGAATGCATGAATGAGTAACTAACTGGATGCAATGAATGTAAAAATTACACTAGTTTCTTTTTTTTTTCAACATAATTTTTCCAACACTTGCCTCTGTGATGTTAGCGGTGACAATTTTTTTCTTCTGTTAGACTTGATTTTAATTAGATTTTTTTTTTGTTTTAAACAACTGTTGTTGATTAAAATATAAACAATTTTGTATTAGATTTTGATTTTTAAACAATTCAATATGACATGTTCCATGAACATTTCTTTTTCTTTGTGGTTTTCACTTTTTGATGTTGTTTTTGTTATTATTTGACACTTTCCGAAAACGTGATAAATTTCCGTCAAATTTTAAACCGTTGTTTATTTTTTATTAATATTTTCTTTGTTTGGTTTTTCCAAGAACTTTTTTTATTTTATAAGAAATTAAATTTTAATAAAGTTTTAAGATTTTTTTTTTCTGTTCCGTCTTCTAGCCAGCGTTATTTAAACTGAAACACAAACTCAACAAGTTGCGATATATTCAGTCCATTCGCCTGTCAATTCACTGTACCTGTGTACTCAACACGAATTTTTCTTTGCTTGTGTGGTGTTTCTTTATTTTCCACATGCCTTGCCTTTTTTCCATTTTGTTTCGTTTATTTAAGCGATAAGATAATAACAATAATAATATTATAACGAATGGTGGCTATAACAGCAACAACAACAATCAACAAAAGTAATACCAATTCCAATATCAAACACTAATTGTTGTTGCTGCTGATTTTGTGAAAAACTACAATACAACAATAACAACAACTGGACTAAATATTTTCATATTGTTGTTGGAATCTTTCGGTATATTGTTTTTGTAGAACTCAGTCATGTATCAGCGATATCAGCCTGCTAGGAATATTTTGTGAATATCATTTGATTATTTTTATATTCAAGTTTGTTGATCTAATAATTTCGGCTGACTGAGTGGCTGGTAGCGTTAGAGTTTGTTTGGCTATGTTTTATTGTTTTACATTTCAAATTTGCAAACATTTTGTAAAACAAAACAAATCTACACTGGCATACAATGTGAAATCAATTGTCAAGGAGAGATTTTAATTCGAATGAACTTGAATTCAAATTGGAAACATGCCCATATATTTGGTGTAGGTAATATGTGACCATTAGCCGCATTTTGTGGTTAAATTGAGAAAATCGGATCAGATTTTGATATATATACATATATCGAAATCTGTTTTGAAAAGTGTTCAATGAGACAATAATTAGCACAAATCCATTCATGAACATAGAATATTTTGAGCTCGAGTTTTTTGCCAGAAAAACGTGACATTTTTAATACCATCAGTAAAACCATTCTACAAGTGTCGCCGCATTAGGTTCGACGTTAAAAAAATGGATCTTTGAACTAAAAATAAAATCAGCCTATTGTCTTCCATATAAAAAGGAGTCCCTATTTTTATTTCTTGTAATATTGTGCCATGTAAAACCATTCCACAAGTGGCGCCGCATTAGGTTCGACGCGCCTTTTGGACTCGAAGTTAAAACAATGGATCCTCAAACTAAAAATAAAATTGACCTCTTGATTTTCATATAAAAAGGAGTCCCTATTTTTATTTCTTCTCGTGGGAAATACACAATTTTAATAAATGAGTTTTACATTTTACCAAAAATTGTGTGTAGTCCAGTGTAATATTTCGAAGAAGCAACATTGTTTATCATTTAACATTTTCGATCGTGTGTTTGGCATTTATTATTTATCTTCTGCAAAGTGATAATTAATGTTTTGTTTTTTCTTTTTTTCTTTTATGATTGATAACGTCTAGAAATAATTAACTATCAATGAATGTTTTAAATTTTATTAAAATAAAATTCATTCAAATACTAACCACGTGTGTTTAACGTGCGTAACGTAATTTAACCTTTATAATGTTTGTTTAATTTAAACAAAAGAGTATTTGATTTAAACAATAATCAATGGGTTTGCTTTGCTTGGTCATTGTTGATATAAGGTCAACAAACTCATGAGTTACTCTATAGGGTAGTATGTATGTAGTAGTAATTTCCTAAAAGTAGGCAACGATTTTTGATTTTAATGATTGTTTTTTTTTAAATAAATAATTTCTGAGGACTTGTCGAATAGTCCATATTTACATTAGGCAATTTTCTTTGCGGCAATTGCCAGTTTGTAGGTGAGAGAGGGTGTTGAGAGGCAAAGGGTTACCATATGCCATCAAACTGACAATTGCCGCAAGGAAAATCGCCTAATATAAATATGGAAACATGCTAGACAAGAGAGCCTCCTTAATAAAATAATAACAAAGACGCATTTAAAAAAATTTTAAATTTCAGCATTCGAAGTTTGCTAAAAAGGTATCGCGAATTTTGATTTTCGATTTTTTGTTGCCTTATGTTGTTACAGATTTCAATTTCCCCGATTTGTGCTGCATACTAATTAATTTTATTACGATTGCAACAAATCGCGTTGACATTGCTAAGGATATGTTGAACTCAGTCTTCGAAGGCTAAGATGTCCTCCAGTAATGGGATTCTGTAACTTTTTTGTCGCTACCGTCAAAAATTGGTAAAATTAAAACGCAAAATTATGAATGAAAAGTTAAAAATAAAAGTTGACAACACTTACGGCATTGGTAGGGGTTAGATACAACTTTAATTTGGTCGGTAACGACAAATTTCGTTAATTATCGAAATTATAAGCGAATCAAAACTTCCAGTTATCGATAATTGTGCGCAATTCTGTCGTTAACTAGTTACAGAATCGAACTACAGAGGGTCATAACTGGATGAATGGGTTTGGTCGGGTCAGATAGTAGAAATCAAAGCTAAATCATCCCGATGGAAGGTGTTGCAAGAATCAAGACAGACTTTCGAACCTACCTCGTATAAACAGTTTATTCACTTCCAAAACAACAACAAATCAAAATATATCTTCTATTTGCTGCGTTCCTCACGCTCAATCAGGTTGAAAGGTTTTAATGTGCCTAATAACTTCGTAAACAGCGTAAAACTTGTAGTCAGCAGCCGTATAGTTCTTCAAAATATAGCTGAAGTTCGAAGATCCCCTAACGGACCATATCTGTGCATTAAAATGTAATTTAGGGGCTATTCGCTAATCATATTGAATTTTTTGCCACTGGTAGCAGTTATGATTCTGATTACAACGATATAACCATTATCTTGGGTAAATGCAGAGCCTCTTGATGCAATAAACATCAACTAAAATGACCAACTCTCAGCCTTTAGGCTGACGATAGTTTTACACCCTAATACGATTAAAAGTGGCACATTTTTAATCGTATCGAAATAATGAGCTTAAACGACAAATACCTTTGGGCGAAATCCGTTTCAAAGCTAATATTTTGTCTAAATTAGATCAAGTTCGATGATGGGCCATTTCGGATTACTACTTCAAAATCTTATCCATCGTAATATTTCTCTCATACATAGATCGGGCTCGAATATGGACTACATTGGTCCAGACCTTAGAATGTTTAAAAACTTTTCTCAGATTGGTTTGGTTTTTTGCGCAACAGGTTGTTCTCGCAACCCCTACTACGGCGGAACAAGTCTCTTCGGAGGAATGTCATTACTTTCTGAGATAATAGTGCTAAAGCTCAAAAAAACTCTGCCAGCCCTAACTGAATGACTGCTAGGCACGATAACACACGAACTGAGTATATGATTTGGGCGAAAATTTGAACATCCAAAAAAGTCCACATCGGAAACACCATCAGAAGGTAAAAAATTTCAAAATTTTCAATGAAGTGCAGTTTAAGTGCTGTTCGAGGATCGTTTTGAAATTTTTACCGAAGAACCATGAGGGGTTTAAAGTGGAACTAGTTATTGTAACCTTGAAAATCTATGAGTTTCCGATACCGAACTAGTTCATCTTGCTAGTGGGTAGCTACTCTAAACTTGAGAATCGACGTATTTCCGGTACCGAACTAGTTCATATTGCTAGCGGAGAAAATAATTTCTTACAAAATTAAATCAAGTTCCAAGATGGGCTATATCGGTCCATAAGGCACTCCGGGCCCCCCCCTGGCTACGTCGGTGCCACCAAGGCATTAATTTTTTACAAGAAATCTACCAAACTTTTTCAGAAAAATTTGCTTTCACCTGACAGGCCTGTTTAAAAAAATAGTGAACTGTCAAAGTCAAAATTTGAACTTTGACTAAAAAATGGATAGTTTTTCGCCATAAATCCGTCAATTTTTTAAGTCCCTCGCTTAGTCCATATTTACATTAGGCAATATTCCTTGCGGCAATTGTTGGTTTGTCGGCAAGAGAGAGTGTTGAGAGGCAAACGGTTATCATATGCCTCACCTCTCTCACCTTCAAACTGACAATTGCCGCAAGGAAAATTGCCTAATGTAAATATGGACTAAGCGAGGGACTTAAAAAAATTGACGGATTTATGGCGAAAAACTATCTATTTTTTAGTCAAAGTTCAAATTTTGACTTTGACAGTTCACTATTTTTTTAAACAGGCCTGTCAGGTGAAAGCAAAATTTTCTGAAAAAGTTTGGTAGATTTCTTGTAAAAAATGAATGCCTTGGTGGCACCGACGTAGCCAGGGGGAGGCCCGGAGGGCCTCATAAAATTAACTCGAAGTTTTTTGCAACATATTCTATTTTATCTATACTAGAATATAGTCCAACAAAAATATACGATTTTGTAAAATTTGCAAGCGGCCATAACCCCGAAAAGGTCATTTTCGGGATCGTATTGGATTTGAATATCGGGAAGTGATTGTGACTACGACATTATATTTTTTGCTAAGAGAAGCCAGTAGTTCCTGAGATATGGACCTAGAAATCACTTATTATTAACGGAAACTCTTTCATAGACCCCCTCGGAGTGGAGTTTCTAGTAGTCGTTGTGGTCTTTGTTGCAACGCTATAATTTTATTCCGCACACTTCTTTCAATAACGGTCCAAATGCTCCAAAGTGGCAAAAATTAGGACCACTGTTTGTAATACCTACCCACAAACGACTAAAAATTAAGATTCAAGAATCGATCGATTTTCCTGGCCAAAACCTCAATTTTTTGTCATTATATTCGATAGTAAATATATTACAACGACGAAAAATTAAAAAATTCGGTCAAAATATTGTAAGGTTATGAATTATGAAAATATCTCTTCAAAAATATCCGAAAATATCCATCAAAAAACACAGAATTTTGACCAGCAAAAAAAAAAAAAAACGATTCTGAACCACTGTGCGTTGAAAAATTCCAAAGCTTCATTTGTCACCTACGAAAATGGTACATATTTTTTAAATCAGGAATCTGTTTTAATAAGACATTTAAGTCTACCACTCTTCAGCCATATGCTGAGGTTATTTATCTTTCGATAAAGACGACTGATTCTTTCTTACATGTTTTTGTAATAAATTAAAGATGTGTGATTTTTTCTAGAATAATTTTTATAGAATATTAAAGTTATCTCCTTCTCGAAATACCCCCACACAAGTGGCAGCTTAATACCTGTAATTGAATCATTTTTAACTAGAAGCAATAAGTAGTCTTCTCGATTATAACTGTATATTTTTTCGACCAAGAGTCCAAAGAATAATAATTTTAAGATCAACATGTTCTCCACAACATGGCCCCCAAAAGTAGGCAGTAAAGTGTTGAACTTAAACTTATACAACCTCTTCTTTACAGTCAAGATCTTCCTCCCATCATAATATTGATTGCATTAATCACCCACTTGTTATTCATATTTGGGGCCTGCCACAACCACTCGACAATATTTTTTCCCACAATTTAAACAACTCTCCAATCGTAATATTATTTAAATTTATTAAACATAAAATCGGATATTAAGATCATATTTAACATTAAGTATTCATAAGTAATAATCATTAATGGGATTATTATTACTATTGGAACAATCGCGCAAAGTCATTAACAATTCAAATTTAAATTCAATACACACCAAATGTAGACCAATAATACGTACACGCATTATACGCCACCACCATTACCAAACTTTGAAAAAAAACTTTAAACGGCTTTTTAATAAAAGCGCGCTTTACATGAAATAATAAAAGCGAACATTTAACGCCTGTGGCGTGTTTACAGGTTTTGAATTAACAAATTTTATTTATTTTTCACGACGTGTCTACATTTCACGATGATAAATGTATGGCTAATTTCCATTTTTGGTTCAAAAAGAAAAAAAGGAAAAACACTCAAAAGACAGGCGTGATATGTCTCATCCACACGCAATAACTGCCAAGAGGCGGCGGTGGGAGAAGCGGCCAAAGTGTCCAACAAAGCGCAAATCGAATCATTTACCAATCCGCACACGCATTTAAATGGTTTTTGTGTGATTTGTTTATGAAATGATTGCGATTTGGATTTTAAGATTTTTATCATTTTCCTTTTAATGTTTTTTGGTGGTCATTGGTGACAACATCGTTGCAAACAACTAATCGTTTTAATGACGTTCAAACTGTGACGTGTTATAGATTATGGAGCGAAAACTACATGAAATTCGTTATCATTAAATCAATGATAAAGTTTTCCGTTATTTAAAAAATATCACCTTTATTTAAAGTCGCTATGAATTAATTTCACTCCGCAATCGTTTAGAAATATTCATATTAGATGAAGATAGCAAACGATGATTAAATAGTTTGAATTGAAAAGGTGAGGAAATTAAGCAGTTAGCTTCTTTTCCATTTGAACATTGTAACATATTTTCTTTCTCTCTTGTAATTATATCTCTTTGGTAACCAACCACAGCAATTCCTGGTTAAATGGTACCCATTACCACAGAAAGTTTTTCTCCCTGGGGCAGTGTTGACAATAATAGAACCCATATATCTCAGGTATCACATAACCACTTAAATTGTAAATAAATCATTACCATCAACGGCCTGCATAAATAATGATCTCTTTGCATGTTTAAAGTTCTCAAACTTTAATTGATTTTACACTTCTAGAAGATGTTGATGGAGAAGAAGAAGATTTTACCTGGTAAGACAACTGTCACTTTGCCACAACAAATCAATGTCAATGTAAGGAACAAATGTTTCCCACCCAAAAAAACCGCATGAAATTAAATATATTTCCTACAACTTAGACGGAGGGTGGAAGAAGTTGCCGCTAACGATTTGACTACAATGTATGCTGGCCGTAACCATTGAGAAAATTAAATATTTTTGCAACTTTAAACTCTCATGGTGGTCGGGTGTTTTTAGAGCTTCCTTCATTTGTCATTGGCAAAGCTGAATTTGTTTTTACTATTTTGTAGTCAAGTGATAGGAATGTCGTTATAGAAATAAACGAAAGGAATATTGGAGGAGAATATTTGTGATCAGTTTGATCGAACGATCGTCATCATCAAAACCTAATCTTTTCGTAAACCCGTAGAATGCTCCAGTCTATTTCTACATATAGGACTGCCCGCTATCAAAATTGATCAACATGATCCCAAAACATAGGTTCTATAGACGCATCCTTTCGTTTAGAAATGGTCTATAGAAGCATCCATTCTTTTAGAAAGGGTCTATAGAAGCACCACTTCTTTAAGGAAGGGTCTATAAAATCATCCTTTTTTTAGGAAAGGGTCTATAGAAGCACCCTATCTTTCAGAAAGGGTCAATCGAACCACCCTATCTTTCAGAAAGGGTCTACAGAAGCACCCTATATATGGTCTATAGAAGCACACTTTCTATAAGAAATGGTCTATAGAAGCACCCTACCTTTTGGGAACGGTCTATTGAAGCACTCTATCTTTCAGAAAGGGTCTATAGAAACACCCTAGCTTTCAGAAAGGGTTTATAGAAGCAACGAATCTTTCAGAAAGGATCTATCGAACCACCCTATCTTTCAGAAGGGGTCTATGGAAGCACCATATCTTTCAGAAAGGGTGTATCGAACCACCCTATATTTCAGAAACTGTGTATCGAACTACCTATCTTTCAGAAAAGGTCTATAGATGCACCCTATCTTTCAGAAAGGGTCTATAGAAGCACCCTATCTTTCAGAAAGGGTCTATCGAACCACCCTATCTTTTAGAAAGAATCTACAGAAGCATCCTATCTTTCACAAGGGGTCTATCGAACCACCCTATCTTTCAGAAAGGGTCTACAGAAGCACCCCATCTTTCAGAAAGGGTTTATCGAGCCACCCTATCTTTCAGAAAGGGTTTATCGAGCCACCCTATCTTTCAGAAAGGGTTTATCGAGCCACCCTATCTTTCAGAAAGGGTCTATTGAAGCACCCCATCTTTCAGAAAGGGTCTATAGAAGCACCCCATCTTTAAGAAAGGGTCTATCGAACCACCCTATCTTTCAGAAAGGGTCTATAGAAGCACCCTATCTTCCAGAAAAGGTCTACAGAAGCACCATATCTTTCAGAAAGGTTCTGTCGAACCACCCTATCTTTCACAAGGGGTCTATCGAACCACCCTATCTTTCACAAGGGGTCTATCGAACCACCCTATCTTTCAGAAAATGTCTATAGATGCACCCTATCTTTCAGAAAGGGTCTATCGAGCCACACTTTCTTTCAGAAAGGGTCTATTGAAGCACCCCATCTTTCAGAAATGGTCTATCGAAGCACCCTCTCTTTCAGAAAGGGTCTATCGAAGCACCCTATCTTTCAGAAAGGGTCTATCGAACCACCCTATCTTTCAGAAAGGGTCTATAGAAGCACCCTATCTTCCAGAAAAGGTCTACAGAAGCACCATATCTTTCAGAAAGGTTCTATCGAACCACCCTATCTTTCACAAGGGGTCTATCGAACCACCCTATCTTTCAGGAAGGGTCTATCGAACCACCCTATCTTTCAGAAAGGGTCTATAGAAGCACCCTATCTTCCAGCAAAGGTCTACAGAAGCACCATATCTTCCAGCAAAGGTCTACAGAAGCACCATATCTTTCAGAAAGGTTCTATCGAACCACCCTACCTTTCACAAGGGGTCTATCGAACCACCCTATCTTTCAGAAAGGGTCTATCGAACCACCCTATCTTTCAGAAAGGGTGTATCGAAGCACCCTATCTTTCAGAAAGTTTCTATAGAAGCACCCTTTCTTTCAAAAAGTTTCTATAGAAGCCCCTTTCTTTCAGAAAGGGTCTATCGAAGCACCCTATCTTTCAGAAAGTTTCTATAGAAGCACCCTTTCTTTCAGAAAGTTTCTATAGAAGCCCCTTTCTTTCAGAAAGTTTCTATAGAAGCACCCTTTCTTTCAGAAAGTTTCTACAGAAGCACCCTTTCTTTCAGAAATTTTCTATAGAAGCACACTTTCTTTCAGAAAGTTTTTATAGAAGCACCCTTCCTTTAAGAAAGTTTCTATAGAAGCACCCTTTCTTTCAGAAAGTTTATATAGAAGTACCCTTTCTTTCTGAAAAAACTACTCTAGTTCAATGTCGTTCTTTGGTATTGTTGAAGTTACGAAGTTTTTCGGCAATTCACACACGCACGGTCCGAACGCAACGAAAGAGCACACAAAAGAGAACAAATGTTTTGATTTGTTTTTGTTTTGCAGCATGCGTGCATACAACCTTACTAACACACTGTCAAAAGATGCCAATATGCAGAATTTTGTGTGCCCTCTTCTTGGTCGGCAGTGCTCTAGTTTGCCGCGGCAGCTGACGTTCTTCAGCTGCGATAGATGGGGATGTACGCCGGGGACCGCATACACGCTATAGTTTTTACGGCATCTGCTACTGCATCTGTGTGAATACTATCAAAAGCCTACTGAATAGGCTTGCATATCCAGGGTTTAGGTCATGAATTCGTCTAGATCATGAAGATCCCCACTATCTCCGAGCAAGTACTGCAACGAGTGAATGTCATTGTGGTGCTGCACGGGAAGAATCTTTGTCTCAGGTGGTCTACTGATGACATGAGAGGCCACCCTTTTGCGTTTCTCAGGGTGATATTCTGACAGGTTTGCATATTTTTCCATCGCCTTGCACTTATATTCACGAACCACACTGGTGCCGCATAGCCTACAACAGGCCGACCTAGCACGTTTTATGTGGTCAACAAGGTTTCTTTATCTGCTCTCCAAGTGCTACTGGCTAGGGACTTGAGGACCTTGTTCCTACATATCAGCTTGTTTCAGACGACGCGAACGTGTGGCCTCAAGAATCTTGGGGTAGTTGGTGGTTACCTGCTTCTGTAGCGGAACCATACTGCCTATTTCTCAGACTTCGGCAACGATGTGCCTGGCTAACGACAGGTTGAGAATTTTAGTGAAACACTCGACTTCCGGCTCATCCAGCTATTTCAGCATTAACACGGAAATTTCATTAGGGCCCAACGCTTCGGATGATTTAGCGATTCTGATGGCGTTCTCAATATCATCAATTGTAAATATCATCCATATTACTATTTTCTTCGTCCTATAACTCCCGGGTTCTCGACAAACTGTCGATTAAAACAACTTGCGCACTTCATCGGATCAGTCATCAGAACGAATGATGATGGTCGATTAAAATTTCTGTTTCATAGAGATCTGTTGTTGTGTGATTGAATGGTGTTTCAGATGCCTTTTTGTCGATAGATGCACTACTCCACTAACCGGCAAAAAGGGACACGCGTGCCCTAAAGAGTGTTCTTCTGCCTTCTCACACAGTTAAAGTTCCCTAAAGTATGCAACAAAAATGCACTGAGCAGATGAGAAAAATCTTTGTGTTTCGGCAAAACTTTTGACTCTATATAGGAAAAATATAAAAAATATCTTCTATTTGTCCCGCACCAATCGGATGTCTTAGAAAAGCTTTCGCCGGTAGGTTATATGGCAATCTACCATGAATAGACGACTGTATTCGGATCGATTGTCATATGTATTTAAATATACATGTGTATATACATGAACTCTGCTATGAATTCGGAGTCCGAAAACCCATACTCTATGGCTTGTATAGTGACTTGGGATTCCCCAATTATCATCGAAAATGATTTGCAATCTCTAAACCATGGAAGGGGGTCGGCCGTTCGGTCAACAGTGCTCTCCTACATAATTTAATGCCACTAGCGGTTGCCTATTGCCTTTTGTTTGTATTGTATTTGCTTATAAACTTTTGACAAACTCTTGAGCGTTTCGTGTCTAACAAACAATCACGGCACGATTTGAAGTTTAGACAAATATACCGCCGCCTCTACGCATATTTTTTATTTCAGTGAATTTTTCGCGTTTTTGATGTAGATTTTGTTGCAGATGTGTACGGTACGTTCGCTGAACATGAGAAGTGAACATGTAATGCAATTGTAGGAAATCTTGTTTTCAGTGCAAACACGCAGGCGCGAGTGCACAAACCATAATTTCCCAATGGAATTTAAAATAATTTGAAAAAAATAGTACCAAATTCGTGTGGGTAATTGCCACTCGAAACATTTGATGATGGTGGTCGAGGAATAAAAATATTAAAGCAGCAGCAGTAAAATTACAAAAACAAAGCATCTAATTTCTGGTGTAATGCGACACGCATGCAACACTACAATATTTCGCACAGCATTCGCATGTTTGGCCCAGGGCAAACCAAACCAAATCAAACCAACTAACTACCAATTTTAAACTGGCCACCAGAAAAAAAAATAAGTTATGCATACTAAGACGTGTATGGTTTTTATTTTGTTTAATTTTCTTTTAGTATGATATGTATGCGGTCATATGTCTGTCCGTCCATACACGTCGTTTATGTTAGTTATGAACTAACTGACAAGTTGCGTTTATGTTGCTCTGACACTTGTTACCTTAAATATTGTCGACGCAATAGTGGATGGCGGCGAATGCATGGCGAATTTTTCGAATGCAACGACGCACTGCCAAAACGCCTTCCCATTTAGGTTTTCTTTATTTCTGCGTGTTCAAAATGCAAGCGAACGAACGACCAAACGGATAGACAAACATATGTCACTGCCAAGGTGAATTTATGACTTTTTGTAGGCTTGTTTTTTCTTCTGTTTCTTCTTCGTTGGGTAGTTGTAACTTTTTCTCGTTTAATATGCCCAGCTCAAATGTCGCGTGAGTTGAATTTTTATAATCTATTTATGTTTTGATGACTTTTTACGCCCACTAATCTATGACAATGTCAGGTTATTTGTCTGTATTACGTGCGTAGATATTATGCGTTTGTTGCTTTGGTTGTAATGCTTTGAAAGTGATTTTGTTGTTTTGATTTGGGGAAGCTATGTAATAATAATGGGTTCATTTGCCTTTGGAATATTAAGTAGAGGAATATTGCATTTTATTTTGACTATTAATTCAGTTAAGAAATGATTTGCGAGAAGTTTCATGAAACCATTGAAAACGACTATGAATGGAAAATGTTGAGGATTCCGACTCATTTGGAAGTCAATAGCTGACTGTGTTTCTGCCACGGGAATATAAGAAATACAACATCTTGGCGAATTTTTCAATTTAAATCCTGGAGATCTACCGAAAGATATTTTTACAATTCCTTGGCGACTTTTTTACCCTCCACTATAATATGGAGGGTATAATTAAATTTGTCATTCCGTTTGTAACACATCGAAATATTCGTAGGAGACCCTAAAAAGGGCTACGAATTTTTGACATTTTTTCCCAAAAATGATTTTCTGTAGTGAGAATGAAAATGATTTTCTGTAGTGAGAATGAATGAACTTAAGCTTGCTAATGCCAAAATAAAATTAATTCCATGTTATTATTAAAAAGTTTCCGCAAAAACCACATTGAAAAAATATTTTTTTTTGAAAAAATACTATGGAATGAATTTTTTTCTTAAAAAAGTATTTCCTTCTGCACGAATGAATGACATTTTGCCTATTAATGACTAAAATAACTTTTATTCCATTTAAATATTGAAAAAAGTCCCGCACAATCCGCTTTTAATTTTTATGATATATGAAATAAAGTTATATATAATATAAAATGATATATATGTTATAATACGATGATAAAATTAGTAAGAAACAAACGGTTATGTCATTTTGGTTATGCCGTGTGCCCTATACCTTGTTTTCAGTTAAATATCTGCTTTAAGGGACTTCAAAAAATTGTCGAAAGTTCTGAATAATAAAAACTTTAAAAGCTTTTTGTGCGGATGCTTTTTTATCGGATCACTTTAGAATTAAGACTTTATGTAATCTTAGGTAAAAACTCATAAAAATATATCACCCAGGGATAGGAGCTTGTAAAAAAGTCATAACCCTAATATATATTCTAGACCTTGGTAAGTCGAAATAGCCATGTCCGACCGTCCGTTCGTTCGTCTGTCTGTTGAAATCAATATACAGGTCGCAATATTTAATATAGAGCTTTATAATTGTGTATAGATGTTTCTATTACCCCTAGGATGTTTGGTATTGAAAATGGGCTATACCAATCCTCGTTTTGATATAGCCCCCATAGAACGGTACCTCCCGATTTTCGGTATTTTGAAATTTGTGGCCTCAATATCCCACCGAAATGGTTGAAATTTTGTATTTAGTCTTCGTTGGTGGCGTACACATTTCCACTTGAAATTTGTCGGTATAGGCCAACGCCTTCATATAGCCTCCATAACACGGTACCTTCCGATTTTCGGTATTTTGAAGTGTGTGGCCTCATTATCCCACCGAAATGGTTGAAATTTTGTATTTCGTCTTCATGGGGGTATAAAACTTTCCACTTGAAATTTGTCGGTATAGGCCCACGCCTTCATATAGCCCCCATAGAACAGTACCTCCCGATTTTCGATATTTCCAAAGTTTTAGCCCCAACATCCCACCGAACTGGCTAAAATTTGGTGTTTAGTCTACATTGGAGGTATACAACTATCCACCTGAAATTTGTCGGTATAGGTCCACATTTTTATATAGCTGCCATAGGACGGTACCTCCTTTTTTTCGGCAGTTTCAAGGTTTTATCCTTAATATCCCACCGAAATGGTTGACATTTTGTATTTAGTCTTCGTTGGTGGGGTACATCTTTCCACTTGAAATTTTTCGATATAGGCCTACGCCTTCATATAAACCCCATAGAACGGTACCTCCCAATTTTCGGTATTTTGAAGCTTGTGGCCTCAATACTACACCGAAATGGTGGAAATTTGGTATTTATCGTAGTGTTCGTTGCCACCGAAACGGCTGAAATTTGGTATTGAGTGTTCGTTTGGGGGTACAAAACTTTCCACCTGTAATTTGTGTGTATAGGTCCATGTCTCAATGATGCGGAACCTACTGTTTATTGCCGAGTCCGAACGGCGTGTCCTAAGACACCACTTGTAGAGAAGTTTTACCAGACTGAAATACTCAGGAAGTGTCGCCAATATTGCCGAGGGGTATTTTGCCACCGTTGAAATTTTTGATGTTGACTGGCCGGGGAATCGGTGTGCATACCATTACACCACGGTGGCACCCCAATAGGTCTTTATATAGCCCCCATAAAACCGCACTCACGGTGGGTAGAAAACTTCATCCCAGAAATTTTTCAGTATAAAGTTATTATCATCAGTTATAATATTATCCTCCTCCTTGGAATTAGACTTAACGTACATGAAGAGCTTAGTAGTTACTATTTGTTACTATTTAATACGGTTCGCGGTGGAGGGTATAAAAAGTTCGGCCCTGCCCGACGCGGATCTTAACCCCATTCTTACTTTTTAATTTAAAAGCCTGGAGGAATTGAATGCATCAATAAATGGGTATTGAATTGAATGTCAATAACTTAATATCTCATAAATAAATTCTTTATAAACACTTCAAATGCAGTATTCAGAATTTAGTTTACAATTTATAAACATTAATAATTGCATTGAAAACAGTTTAACTTACCTTAGTGGGTGAAATGGTGGAAGTGCTGGTATTAGTTGAAGTTTGTGAAATGCTTGATTTTGCCGGTGAACGTGGTGGCAAACGTTTACCGACATTTGTGGCATGCAATTGTTGGCTATAGATTAGCTGTTGTGCTGAAGCTGATGCTGTTGTGGGTGAAGAGTTAAACTGGCCATGGTTGTACTGGTGGTGGTGCTGGCGATACTGGTGATTGTCATTGACTTTGACATTGATATTGCAAATATCTGCACGTGTATAGAAACGTATATTATCCTTTTGAATAAGAAGAGAGTAAAATAAAAAGACATAAATAAGTCTAAAGGTTTTAACAACAATAAAAGGATAAACTAAACCAGTTCTTGCTGGGTGGTACAATTTGCAAATGTTGAAACTTTCAAAAAGTGAATTGTTTTACAAAATACCGAAACAAAATAATAGACAAATTATTTTGCAAAAACAATAAAAGCAAAAGTCTAACATGATCTTTCTCTCTCATTTTCCCTCTCTGTCTCCCTCGCTTTTTTTTGAACTACTTTTTTGCCAGCTTTAAACTTTACATGATTTCCGCTTATTATTTTTAATATGACTATCGCAAAAATCTTAAATCATGATCAATGATTTTAGTCGCTATGCTTTTCTTTTCCTTTTTGCAAAGTGGCTGTTGCTGGAAGAAACCACATCTGCAACAACAACAGTTACTACAAACAGTTGCATATTGTTGCAAAGGAAATCATTTGTTAATTTGTGAAAACGTTTACCACCACCATTAGCCATTAATATGGATCAGGTTTAGGCCGCCGCGTCATTCCGCTTCACTGCACTCACTACTCTGTGTGGTGATGATTTATGGTAGCCAATTTAATTAATGATTTTTCACTAAAATCCCGCTATGATCACATTTGGTAGAGGTATTTGAAAAGAAATTGCATCTTTAATTGAAATTCACACGCACTTTATATGGTGGATAGGTGATGGATATAAGAGTAGGTATGATTGAAAAATTAAAAAATACCGGAAGTGAGACAAAAATTTCTCAGCAGATGAGCTTTGTCGCCAACCCCTGTGACCCCAGAGTTAGGGAGCTGACACTTGAAGTTAACAGATTGGTCGGCGAGCTTAAGCGGAACAAGTGGCTATATTATCTTAAGGTAATTTGCAACCGGAATAAGTGAATTTGGGCAATTTTCGAATCCCGAGAAGAATGAAGATAGAACCTCAGTCACGTTTGGCGACGTTGCACTGACTGATCCGAAGAGGTGCGCATGTTAAATTAATCGATAGTTTCTCGAGCACCCTGGGAGAGACAGGGCGAATAGAAGAGTACTACGTTGTATTAAATTTCTTACTGCCGAGGAGAAACCACCACAATTTACAATTATCCAAATTATCCAAAACATTGGGCCCTGGTCGAATCTCCATGATAATACTGAAACACCAAAGTTCTCAAATTCTCGCTAGCCACCCACATAGTTTCCGAAGTCTGGAACATGGGTGGTCCCGTTACTAAATCCAGACAAGGGAGACAGCAAATGTAAATCGTACAGACGGATTTCCCTTTTGTCCCCATAGCAACGACTCGTGAGGCTTTACTCCTCCTCATAGTCAGAAAATCTATCCAGATGCCGATCATCAGTAAGCGTTCGTAGTCAGCACAGTACGGCAACAGCGCTGCACTACATCTCTACACATATTATCCAAGGACTCAACCAGAGCAAGACGTACGATAGAACAGTGATGTTGGCGCTCGACTTATCACGCCCCGATCATGTTTGAAACGCTCGATAATCAATTATATGTGTTCGTCCGCCAGTCGTACGTGAAAATCAGGAACAAAATGTCGAAGCTCCGTATAGTGAACCAGTGAATTCACCAAGGTGGGATTATTTCTCCCGAACGGTTTAACCTCTACCTTTCCTGTTTTTCATGACCTTCAAACGGCATTGAGAACGTAACGTATGCGGATGATTGTAATATCTTAGCGTCAGTTATCTTTCCTGATGACATTTGTGAATGGCTGAACTCCTATCAAATCGATCTACCCACCTTTTTCTTCCTGAGATATATGAAAATATGAAATGACCATTTTGTTTACCATATTGACTGCGGAGATTAGCACAAAGGTAATTGTCCTGGTCAATGGTAATAGAATACTAACCACTAATATTTGACAACATGTTCACATGGTCAGATGTAGGAACAAAGTCCTCAAGTCTCTAGCCGGGAGCAATTGTGGGGCAGACATAGAAAAACCTAGTTGACCACGTATAATACGATACGTCGGTCTGTGGTAAGTAAGGCGGCGCTAGCGTGGTCCTCGAGCATAAGTGCAACGCGATGAACATGTATCCAAATGTTTCAGAACGCCGTCCTGTGCCTCCTCATGTCATGTCTTCCAGGGTGGAAATACATGCCTGCAGGCATACTTGGCATGCTCTCGCTGCAGTACTTGCTTGGGTGTTACCATGAGAGTCATCCCAATCGCTGTATGGTGGATAGGCATGTCAGGAGGGACTTTCATGATCTAGAGAGAGAGACAGGACCAACGATATAAGTGATAACCCCTAGATCAGCAAGCCTATCAAGCAGGTTTGGACAGAATTCACACAGATGCAGTCGCAGATGCCATAAATAATTATCGTGTGAATGAGGTGCTCGGAGAACATTTCCCATCTATCGCAGCAGAGGAGCGTCAGCTGCCACGACAAACCAAATTAGTGTTCGCTCAAGTTCGCTCGGGATGATGCAGTCGCCTAGATTCCCAAAGGGCAAGGGTTGATAACACCGTGCAAAACACTTGTCCAACATGCGCAACAGGAGCTTACGATACACAGCAACCTTTTCAGGTACCGGAAAAATCGATGGGCTATATATTGGAACTGGATCTAATTTTGGGGAGTTATTTATTTAGATAATTGTAATGCCCTCCGGTGCCGTAGGTTTTTAAAGCTTTTATATCATTATGTCAGGAGGTATGGACTTTTCCAAAGCGAAAACTTTGAACTTTTGTAAAATGTTTAAAAAATTCGAGTCATGGACGGAAACTACACTTTTGCGAAAATTTTTGAAATTTCATTTTGCAGGTAACCAAACGGAGTGGACCGGCATAGTTCTTATTTGAAGGTTATATATGCGTGGTATAAAATATTACGATGTCCGATCAAATCGCTCAATCTCTTTGAGAGTTATCGTATGCACCATTTTAGAGAAAAATTCAGATTTTTTGTGGTACCTGTAAGAGTGGACCCATATGACCCATCTTCGAATTTGATCTATGTTTGGACACCATTTCACTAGTGGCAAAGTTTAGAAAATTTCAGTAAGACAGGTGGGTTTAAAGACTTTTATCTAGACCAGATGCAAATGGTACCAAATGTTCAAATTTAAAGTTTGTCACAATGACCGTGGACATTGAAGATAATACGGTACTGGGTCGTATACTACCAGGGGCAGTGGTGAAAATGACCAAATGATCGTAGCAATGCAATTCAGAGTTTACCGCTGAAATACAAGAAATGTGATTGGAATTCTAACTTTCAATATCAACAGCATCAACTGATCTTGGCTGTTGCTGTTACTTTGCTGCAGTATATACCCAACCCTGGTCAGCTGGAGAGGTGATTAATTCTGCAATAACGTTTTAAAAATGGCATTATAATTAATATGAACGATTACGAGAGATGACGTCCTTCGACGAACGTGACAAAATTCAGATACCAGTTTTCGTGGAAATCGAAGATGAAGAAAAAAGGGAAGATTTGTTTTTGAATATTTAAATAAAGTAAGTCAAAATAAACATTAAATTAAAAAATATTTTTTAAGAAAGCTATTTCAAATATCTCAAAATCTAACTGATTTAAGAACCAAGTTTTATAGTTCTAATTTAAATGAAATGTAACCCTTCTTTGCTTAAAACAAAACTGAACAAAGAAACTTTCTTCAGAAGAAAGAAATTTCACCACAATCAATTTAGGTTAAATTCCTATACAACCTCTGGTAAATTGATAAGCTGGCAGACATATACAGACATTTCCCCCTATATTCCATATAAAATAAAAAAACCAATAACTCATTGATTTTGAAGTGCACTGAGATGTTTTTGAGACAGAGAAAGAGTGAGAAGAAGAAAAGAAACACTGACACCGTTAACTGAAATGCGGTCTCCCAAGGTATTTGGATTAAGTTATTTGAAAAATGCCACACTCCGATCAACCGAAGAAGAAGAAGCACAGCAACCCAAGACCAAACATATCCAAGCATTTCTCACCTAAACGTCAATGGTTGGCTACAATTGCCGCAATTTTATTTGGATGGACGGATGGATGGTTGGTTGGTCGGATGTTTTTATTTCTTTGATTGCTTTGGTTAATGGTTTTAGTTTGTGGCTTCTTTTGATTATTTTCTTCTTCTTCGACTTACCTTTTCCAGATTTCCATTGACAGCATCATCGGAAAATGAAGAATTTCTGTTATGCTGCTGCTGAGAGGCTGTTGAAGATGATGCAGCCGCTGACAAGGCAGTGGTGTTGTTGTTGCTGTTGAATGTTTTGTGGCGAGAATTTGTGCTGACACAATTATTGTTGTTGTTGCTATTGCTGACAATATGTTGCATTGATGTTGATGTTGGCGATTTGCCGTTGTTGTTATTGTTGTTATTATTGTTATATTGATGGTGGTCATTGCCATGATTATTATTGATTTGTAATTCCATTTCTTGGCGTTGATGATACTTGGAACGAATTTTTGTGGCACTTGTTTTGATTGAGACTCCAGTTGTTGTTGTTGTGGTAGCTTCCGTCAACATATCATTCGATGAACAAGAACTACTGGTAATCGAACTGCTGGAAGAACTACCCGATGAAGACTCTTTGACAGCAGAGTTATTAGGTTCTGTTGTTATTGTTGTTGTGGCGTTGACAATCACGTCCGTATCATGAACTGTTGTCGTTGCAGCCGCCGATGTTTGTAAATGTATGGTTGTTAAATTTGTTGTAGTTGTTGTTGTGGCACATACAGCCTCCTTATTTTCTTTATCGGAATCACCGTCACCATATATGGTAGCACCTAGAGAAGCGGCAACAGTGGCTGCCACAATGGCCGCGGATGTTGAAGATGATACGGTACTGGATTGTATACTGCCAGGAGCAGCAGCGGCGTTGTTGGAAATGGCCAAATGATCGTAGCTATACAATTCAGAGGATACCGCTGAAATACCACGAGAAATATGATTGGAATTCAAACTTTCAATATCAACAACATCAACGGATCTTGGCTGGTGTTGTTGCTGTTGTTGCGATGCGGCAGTGTATAGCCAACCCTCGTCATCGGAAGAGACTTCAGCCGATTTTAGAAGCTAATGATCCAAAGGGAATAGATGAAATTTAATAAAAAATAAATAAATTAAAAAAAGATAGATAGACAAAATATGAGAAGTAAGCAATAGATGAGAGTAAAATGACAGTGAATATGAGTAAGCTATGTAATGTTTTGTTTGTATATATGTATGTATGAGAGTATTAACAAAATAAAATACAACACAAGATTCAGTTTTGGTTTTAGTAAAAAAAAGCATTGAAATTTAATTAGTTCTGGCAACAATAAAAAATTGCATCTAGAAAATGCAACCTCATCAAAGAACGCTGAACAGTCGTAACCACACACACACATACATGAATTTTAATGTAAAATCTTAGACAAATAGAAATAACAGCCAATGGGCAAAAACGTTTATCTTTAAAACCACCATACACCACAAACGCCATGTTTTGTAAAATAAAAAAAATACAAGAAGAACCATGACATTACTTACAAATGGACATTGCACTATGGGTTAAGTATTTAAGTAGATTTGGGATAAATTTGCAGATTTTGGGTACTATTTCGACTCTCAAACTTATACCCAATTCTAACTAAAGGAAAATATTATAAATCTGACAGTTTTCTTTTTTGAGTACTGCACCAAGTCGCGGGTCTACCTCGAAGATATTTTGTAGAGAAGGTTTTCTACGCATTTAGAAACCGAAAAAAATTTTCATCCTCTTCATTCTTCACATTCTATTAAAATTCTTCTTGTTGATACTTTGGAAACCCAGCTGTAGTACAGTATTTATTATTTAAATATTCTGTAGTTTTGTACCTAAAAGTATGCACTTTATTTTATCGTTCTAAGTTTTAAACGGGGTTTTCTCCTAATATATCTTTTTCGGTGCCCTCTGTAGCTCGAAAACGATTATTCAACCTTCATATATTTTTGTGGGATTATTATACAGATAAAAAGCTTGTTCATAAGCGTCTCTCGCTTTTTTAAAAATAAATTTGACGGATTTATGGCGAAAAAACTATCAAATTTTTTAGTTAAAATTTAATTTTGACAGTTCATCTTTTTTGAAAATGGATATTTTTTAATTCCGTTTCGATTAAAGACAAGATTACTAAGTTCTTAATGATCCCAAAAAAACATATACTGATCGGTTTATTTGTTTTCGAGCCACAGTGGGCACGGCAGACTGCTTTAGTAAAATAGGTCTTTATATGCGGCCATTTGTAGAAAAACAAAAAAACCGAAAGTAGCTCATTATGTTCCCTATCAAATGAGAAGAACATCTAAAAAAGTTTGGTAGATTTCTTCTAAAAATTCATAATTTTTTTTTGTTCTCAATAAGTGTCCATTACCCCTTCAAAATCAAGATCTAAATTCTTCTTCGTTAGTACGGTATTTATTATTGAAATATTTTGTGTAGACACCTAAAAGTATTCACATAATTTAATCATTCTAGGACTATAACCCTTCTTTGTAAAATAGCGATCACACATAGATGGCGTTCGTTTAAATTACATTCAATATCAATGGTCTTATTGTCGTAGCAGTACATGATTTAATCTCTTGGTCTAGATATTTATTACTATTTCAATATTCTATATCTTCTGATATTTTTACCACAGGAAGAGGTTTTTGATCCTGATTAAAATAAGTATACAGTTTTTTTGTGGGAAACCCCATATTTCCCGAGATACAGGCCTCTGAAATTCAGAAAATTTACAGTTTAAAAGAAAAGGTTGTTCAAGTACCCGAGATTTGCACCTGTCCATAGGAAAAAGTCTTAAATCTCTGGCCAAATGCCCCCTGCTTGGAAACAAATTACAGTTTAAAGGAATAGGTTGTTCCCGCAACCCGAGATTTGCACCATCTATATATAGGAGAAAGTCTTAAATCTTCCTCCGAATGCCGGCTATTAACAGATACATTGTTATGTATGTATTTGATAGTATATTTCATAAGATTTACAATGGTATCCATATCATCATTATCCGTTCAAAAATAGCAAGGGAATTTTCGGAATTTTAAAGGACCTTATCTCGGGAAGCAAGGACTTCCCCTTCTGTTATAAAAATGTCAAAATTTTCCATTAGCTGATAGAGTATTCAATTGTTTCCATTAAATTTATTTATCTAAGGCAACAACCGTTTTGTGTAATATCACATATAGATGGCGTTCGTTATAACATATATTCAATATCAAGGGTTTAATTGTTGTTACAGCAGTATCTGCTTCAATGTATATGGAATACGACCGCTTCTACTGGCTGTGATCACAAGCCCTCTGGAGTTCGTTGATTGATAATGCCCAATGAAATATGAAATTCTATATCTATACTTAATGAAATTTTTCTCAAAATCATAGCATAGAATTGGAAATTTTAATTAATAAAAATATATATATTTTATCAACAAACTTTCCTAATATGAAAGTTTTTAATTAATTGGATTAATCGAGCTAACATGGCCTAAGGAGTTTTCTTGTATTGAAAAATGAATTCTGGCGAAATACCACACACTCAACCATTACGCTACGATCGTTTCGCCTGGTGGTTTTAAGCCAGGCTCATCAGGCGTATTTGAATGCTAATGGCTAGAAGACAAAGGCTGATTTTGATAACTTCTATTTATACAAACATTTTTACAATTTTGTAATTATGAAGTATTTATTGAAGTCTTTTTCTTTATCAAGTCACCCTAGTGTCTTGTCTAGGAATCATTTTCTCAATACATACACATATACAATCAAAGGGGGTTTCCTTCATGAATTTTAATGCCTTCAGTTTTTGCAGTTTTTGGATATCATGTCGACTAGTTTGTTGTTATGATACATTGGCAGTGGCTTAGAACGCTGAGATCTCGAGAACATTGTCTGTTTGTTGGAGAGGACCCAGGTTCAAACCTCAGCCGGGGCAGCCTGGCTCTGCTGTGAAGTTTTTTATTTATTATTGTCTTTTTAGGACGAAGGCCATTATTTATGAAAGTTTTTAATTAATTGTTCCCATCCCATAAATTTATAGAAGTTTTCTCAAAGTGATTACATAAAATTGAAAATTTCGAAATGGAGTATTCACTGCAAGAAAGAAAATATACTCTTCTTCGGTAGTATGGTATTTATCATTATTAAATATTCTGTGTAGGAACCTAAAAGTATGCACTTCAATTTGTCCTTCTAAGACAACTACCCTTCTGTGTAATTTCACAAATAGATGGCGTTCGTTATAACATAGATTCAATATCGAGAGTATTATTGTTGTTTTAGTAGTATCTGATTCAAGGAACATGGCCGTTTCCGCTGAATGTGACCACAAGGAGTGACTCTAGAGTTAATTGAGTAGTATTGGTGCAGCAGTTGAAAATTCGTCAATCCTCGCCTTATAAAAAATTAGATTATATGAATGAAATTTCTTTTCAATTTCCTTCCATAAAATTAAAAAATTTTATTAATAAAATTTTATATTTTTTCAACAAATTTTCCGCAAATATTTCCCATTGTTTAAATGTCCATAACATGACCATGAGAATTTGACATTGGCAGAGAAAAAAAAAACTTTTAAATACAAAAACTGTGTTTTCTAAGCCTACTTCTTTATCTTAATGCGGCGGCATCTTCCAAGATGCCATCACTCTTGGCATTCGCCTATGATTAATTACATTTCATTGCAATCGAAGGAAAAGACAAATGAATGACCAAAGATGACCAGTCTTGAACCATGCAAGGCAGGCATTCACGCAATTTGATGAGATTTTTAGTTAGTTTTTCTTTCATTTCTTTAAATAAAAAAACTCGACATTCACTCACCATCATCGTGAGATGGCAATCATTCAACAAAAAAAAATTCATTTAAACAGTTGTGAATATATTTCTTTCATACGATCTTCGATTGTGAATTTCAATTCGCCTAACCATTAACTTTTAACAACAACCACTAAAAATCATTATATATGAATTTTTATTAAAATTGATAATTGCCAATTAATTTAATGGTTAACAATGTTTAACTTTTGGTTTTCAAATCAAATATCTTTGGTATTTCAACGGTTTAATGTTGTATAAATTTTTAATTATTTTTTTGCGAGCGAGAGAAAAAAAGATAATTAAATTGGAGAATTTTGTTGATGTTTTCGAAGAAAGAAATAACATAATTTATAATTAATTTTAAACTATTAAATGGGTGGGGTTATTTAAATTGATTTGAAGTTTAGAAGTTGAGTTTTGACATTTAAAGCCTAGAGAGGAGTTGTAGCTTCACGAAAGGGGGAAGAAGAGAGGCCAAGTAGGGAACTGACTTGAAAATATTTGCAATATCTAGAATAGTCAATACAATAATACTACTTCAATTGTATGGGATTAGGCCATCACTAACAAAGATTTATTATATGGTTTAAATATAACCTGTTTAATTAAATTTATACTAAAATAATATGCTATCTTCTGAAGCTGACAAAAATAGTTCTAAAAGATTGATAGTCATTGTAACTATATTGAGATATGTTTGGATCAAACTAAAATATTATTATGTCTGGCACAATACTATGTTTGAAGGCGCCAAACTTCGCTCCATATAGTTACCATATCATATCTATGAGCTGGTATGGTAAAAGTACCATAACTATTATTCTTCTAAAATATGATTAAAATCACCAAATTCATTCCTGATCTATGCGCTAGTATGGTAGATGTTTTAAATACATTTGTCCTTAAATATTGCAGAAGAGTTCATTGAATTGGCCTTTAGGGCGTAAAATGTTAATATTAGCAATTAGTGTTTGTAAGTATTTCTTGTTAGGTTAGTAAATCAAATTATGGCTTACAACAATATTCAAAAATATACATACATCACAATAAAATTATGTTAATAAATTATAAAAATCAATATCATGCAACATCAAACACAAAATAGAAAATAATAACCCATTATTATAAAAAAACAAAAAATTACTAAGAAAAAAATTGTTACACAAATACCCAATAAGATTAGAGAGATAAAATAAACAAATAATAACCGACAATTGCCACAGGAGGAAACCCGAAGAGCAGAAATATTGGCTAAAGAAGCCAAACCAACACCAACCACATTTCAGACAAATGAATGAATGAAATATTTATTTTTCTAGGGGCATGAATAAAAAAAGCTAATCGGAGCCCCAATAAGAAGAAAATACGACAAAAAGAAACAAACAAATTATATGACAAAATGCGAATGTTCCACAACCAGGTACCGGGTGATGAATCTTACCACAAAACCAGGAAATACAAACTAAACCAATACCACACCACAACAGTACACAATGATACTGATATAATAATAACAATGATCGTGATGATGATGACGACAACGTAAAAAACTTAAATAAAAAACTGAATGTAAAACACACAACTACAACGTCCTCGTCGTACGACGAAGACAAAAAAATCAACAGATGAATGATAAAATATGGAGCATATGCGTCATCATTTCAGTGTCACATAGCCCCAAAACGGCAGGGACACACCAAAATTTGGCGGATCCACACACCAAACTGAATGAACATCGGCACAGCATTGCCAACAACGAGAGAGACAATGCCACAGGGATATAGATGTGAGGACAGATATGATGAGAGGTAAATATATTATTTATATGTATATGGAAAAATATCAATGTATGACTTAAGATTTAGCCCCATAACCAAACGACCGGCCCAAAAAAACGGGAAATAAGGAAGACAAAAAAAAAAATAACTAACGTCAACATACATTGTACCATATAATAGGGTGGTGGGTAATATGTATACAAGTCTTAAGTAAAATGACGATTAACGAAATTTCGTGGATAATGAAGATTTTGTTTAGATATTTTTTGTGAAAAGAACATTTTTCTACTAACGTTTTAAATATTGTCATCTTCTTGTACCAGAAAAAAATATTAAACATTTCTAAACTGCGTACTCGAAGCTAAAAAACATTGACCATTCTTCAATAGAACGCTACTTATTGTTATTAAAATAGTCTGCTATTTTTGGCGCCTAAAAGTATGTACTTCAACTCATCCTTTTGCCACAAATCGTAGATATGTGGCGTTCGTTGAAATGTATATTCAATTTATAAGGTATTGATATTGTTGTAGCAATATCTGCTTTAATCTCTAGGTCGTGGTATTTGTAAGAAATATTTTAATATTCTGTAGTTATTTGGTATCTATAACCTTTCTGCCTAATATCACAGATATGTGGCGTTTTCTAATAACGTATATAATGAGTGTATAGTTATTGATGTAGTAGTACCGGCTGCTATATCTAGGTATTTTTTACTATTTAAATATTCCGTAGTTGTTGGCACCTAAAAGCGTACCTTCCAATGTATCTTTCTAAGACAATTACCCTTCTGAGTGATATCACAGATAGGTGGAGCCCGTCATTTACGTATATTCAATTTGAGGGTATTGTTGTGGTCGTAGCAGTATCTGCCTCAATATTTTGGTTTAAGAATGTGATCGTTTCGATTCAACAATGCATTAAAAATATCGGAAATTTCCTTATTTAGATACAGCAGTAATCGATTTTTCGACTTTTCGATTTTGGTCTAAAACTAAAAATGCCATTTTTCCGTCTGGCGATTATTTCTGTTGTCCTAGAACTCGACTTTCGACTTTTTCATAACCGCAGCAAAATTATTATTCGCCGATTGTCGAGTTTTCTTTTGAAACTGTAAAACCTCCAAAACCGCCAAGTCAACAATCTATGGGCAAACTCGAAAATCGATCACAAGATAATCGATTATGCGATTTTCCCTCTAGACAAAAGTCGACAACGAATTTTAGTCTTTTGACTGCAAAAAGTTGTTTAATCCTACCTTAAGAATCTTATTAAGGAACGTTTTCCAGAGGGTACATTGTTGTTGTAGCTATATCTAGTTTATTATCAAAGTCTAGGTATTTATTACTATTTGAATATTTCAGTTTTTTTGGAACCTATGGCGTCCGCTATAACGTATATTCAACGTATATTCCATCATAAGGATAAAATTTCTGTATGTAGACTTCAGTCAAGGCCTCGGTACATAAGAAGCCTCACCTGCCTGCCTAGCTTCTCTGCTTAATTTTCGGCATAATAAAAATGAATAGTTAGAAATTGGCTAGACTTTATTTATTCAGGCAAGAAAGCCAGGCGTCGAAAATCAATCTGTTAAAACCACCAATACGTGGATTTTAAAATAATATCTTTTCAAGCATTTTACCAAGACGTGGATTTAAAAAAATGTTTTTTCAAGCGTTCCACCAAGACGTGGAATTAAAAAAAAAAAAACATATTTTTTCAAGCATTCCACCAACACAGGGAATTTAAATTTTTTCAAGCATTCCACCAAGACATGGCCTTTTTAAGAAATATTTTTTAAGCATTCTACCAAGACGTGGCCTTTTTAAAAAAATATTTTTATCAAGGACGTGGATCTTTTAAAAATATTTTTTCAAGGACGTGGATTTTTAAAAAAATATTTTTCAAGGTCGTAGATTTTTCAAAATGCAGTTTTTAAGGACGGGCCTTTTTTTAAAAAATATTTTTTAAGGACGAGGATTGTTCAAGAAACAAAAAAATAAGGACGGGGATTGTTCAAGAAACAAAAAAATAAGGACGTGACTTTTTTAAAAAATAATTTTAAGGAGGTGCATTTTTTAAGAAATATTTTTAAATACTTGGTTTTTTTAAAAATATTTTTTACTGGACTTTTTAAAAAATATTTTTAAGAATGTGGATTTAAAAAAAATTAAGGACGTGGACTGTTTAAAAAATATTTTTAAGGATGTGGATTTTTCACAAAAAAAATTAAGGATATGGATTTTTTAAAAAATATTTTTAAGGACGTGGATTTTTTTAAAAATATTTTTTCACCGGACTTTTTAAAAAATATTTTTAAGGATGGAGGATTGTTCAAAAAAATATAAGGACGTGAATTTTTTAACAAATATTTTTAAGGACGTGGATTTTTTAAAAATATTTTTAAATACGTGGATTTTTTCTTTAAATATTTTTTCACAGACCTGGATAGTTAAAAAATTTTAAGGACGTGGATTTTTTATTTTTTTTTTTAATGACGTGGATCTTTTAAAAATGTTTTTCCAAGGACGTGGATCTTTTAAAAATGTTTTTCCAAGGACGTGGATCTTTTAAAAATGTTTTTCCAAGGACGTGGATTTTTAAAAAATATTTTTTCAAGGACGTGGTCTTTTTAAACAGTATTTTTTAAGGACGTGAATTTTTCAAAAAATATTTTTTAACGACGTGAACTTTTTAAAAATTATTTTTTAACGACGTGAACTTTTTAAAAATTATTATTAAGAATGTGGATTTTTAAAAAAAAATTTAAGACGTGGATTTTTTAAAAAATATTTTTAAGGACTAGTATTTTAAAAAAAAATATTTTTAAGGACTTGGATTTCTTAAAAAAATATTTTTAAGGACTTGGATTTCTTAAAAAAATATTTGTTCATGGGCCTGGACTTAAAAAAAAAATTAAGGACGCAGTTTTTTAAATATATGTTTTAAGGACGTAGATTTTTTAAAAAAATATTTTTTCACATGCCTGTATTTTTTAAGGACGTAGATTTTTTAAAACCTATTTTTAAAGACGTAGATTTTTTAAAACATATTTTCTAAGGACGTAGATTTTTCAAAAAATATTTTTCACTGGATTTTTTAATTACGTAGATTCTTTAAAAAATAATTTTAAGGACATAGATTTTTTAAAATATATATTTTAATGAAGTAGATTTTTCAAAAAAATATTTTTCACGGGCCTGAATTTTTAAAGAAAGTAGATTTTTTAAAAAAAAAATTTAAGCTGACTCAAAGCAGAATTCCATGGCATTATGTACCGAAGCCTTAAGTCCTTCATTACCGTTTGTTTCGGCTCGTCGTTGGAATCACCTTGAGATCTTCACAAAATTTTAATACGATCCACCATCGACACACTGTAACTGTCGATTTAAAAATCGATTTAGAAATGTCCGTATGTGGAAATCACTGTATCTTCCAGTAAACTTTAACATAAAAAAGAAAAACTGCCAACAAAAGTCCACGTTTGAAGACACAGTCCGATTGAAGATAAATACCCACTTATTTCAGATAAAAAAGTGTAAGAATGACGCTTTGAGCGGGCTGGTTTTTAGAGAGTCGTTCAACGTTAGTAGGCCGATGGAGAAACATTTAATGGAACAGTTAAAAAACTTCAAATATCTGGAAGACATTTTTCACTTTAAGTCCTTCCCAATACAAAAACGAAGGACTGTACACAACGACAAAAATTAACAAAACAATATCACACATTACCATCACTAACAATTGTACAACCAATACCACCACCTTCACCACCACCACTAACTTAAAGTAGGAAACAATGTATGGACGCCGTTACTGAGTTGATTGCGGATGTAAAGTTTTCTTTTTTTGCAATGTTTCTCACAGTGCTCTTCTTCTGCTTCAACAGATTACTTACATCACTTGCGTGTGAGGAGGCGGCCGATGATGAGAGTGTTCCACGATGATGACGACGACCATCGTTAACGTTGTTAATATCGCCATCTCCGCCACTACCACCAACAACATCATGGACATCATCACCACACTGGCTGTTGCTGTAGTTGGTCTCGTTGTCGGTGTCCAAATGCTTAAAATAGAAAATGGCACAATTTTTCGATTTGCGATTTGAGCGATTGAATTTTGAAATATCGGCGGCATGATGGTGTTCATAGTGTTTGCGCAACACTGTAGGCGATTTTTTGTTGTTCAGCTTGTTGGGGTGTTGATGAGGATGATGATGATGAGACGCTTTTGTGCCATTGTGACTGTTATTGGGCGAGATAATGGCAATGTTTTTCTGCTTCATGGTTAGACCAGAATTTCCACCAATGCCACCAAGACCAACGATACCACCGGCACCGACACCAACACCATTAGCAAGATTGTTCTGCTGATGGTGTTGCTGTTGATTGTTGTCGCTGGCCGTTGATGACGATGATGATAACTTGTGTTGCATGGTATGATTGTCGATAATGCCGCTGGTAGAACTTGAATTGCTGTTGCTACCGTTTATTGAACAACCGGACAAGGCACCAGACGAAGAGGACGACGATAACGAGCCAGAGGAGTTCGCTGTTGAACCTGTTGTCGTCGCCGTCGTCATGCCATTTTGTGTAATTGCCATAAGGGTTAATCTCTGGTGATTGTGTAGCTGCTGTTGGTGCAAAACTTTCAGTTGTTGTTGCTGCGACGGCAGATGCAAATGATCATTAGCCACCATTTTTGCATTCACCAATAAATCCGCTGCCGTTGCCTTAGTTTGCATGTCATTTATTTCACAACTTTCTAGTTCAGTAGTATTATTTTCAATTGCCGGCTCCTCTACCACCACCTCATTGGCCGCAGTATCAAGCGAGCAACTAACATTAGCTCCACTAACCGAAGAAGTAGCTACCTTTGTGGCTGGTGCTACTGACGTTGTTGTTGTCTTCGTATGATGATTATTGTTGCTAAAAGCGTTGTAGCGTTTTGCCTGATTTGGTGAAAAACTACCGTTTGCAATGAGGTATTTATAGGTCGTTGTTAACAATCCCTTGCCACCACCAACGGTAAACGCGCCACGTTGATTACGTATACGCTGTTGTATGGTCTCTAAATCGGAACTTTCGGAATCGGCTTCAAAATCACTTAAAGTTAAATTAGTTTTAAATTTGCTATTATTGCCGCCAGCTGCAGATGAACGTCCACCTGTGGAACGGTCAAAGGTGACTAGAAGTTTGGTATAACCGCGTTGTTTACGCTGTTGTTGTGGCTGTTGTTGAGGACAATCGATTTCATCTATATCAGTATCAAGATATTCTTCATCATCATCGTCATCATTGACGTTGTTATCTTCTTCCTCTTCTTCTTCGTCGTCACCTTCGTCTTCAAAATCAAGCTAAATAATATTTTTTGGATTGGAGAGATATATATTTTGATTTTTGTGTTGCAAATAAGTTATAAGAGAATAAAGTACGGTAAAGAAATTGTGTGGATGTGAATACAGAAAATAAATAAATGAATGTGTTTATACGGGGCGAAAAGGATGTGACAGGGTAGAGATGTATTATATTTGCTTATAGTCCTATCAAGAAGGTATGAAACAGAGTTGCTTTGAAAGAACAATTGAACCACGAAAAATTCAAAGAATAAATAGTTCTTAGTTTGGGGCCAGTTTCGAAGACATTGCGGCTGGTCTATGATGCTTCCACCCGAGTGAACGCCTAATTAGCTTGATGAAAGATTTTTCAGAACGTTCTTCATTTTAGTTATTGCTATGTGTGGCTTATTAGTCCTTGTGGTTCTTCTGTTGGTTCTGCGGGATTTGAGTTACTAAAGACCTGAAGCATTGTAAATGTATTCAACAAAATTCTTGTATGAGAACCCATATCAGAAGATTTCATTGCAGTTTTTTTTTTTTTTAAATTTGAAGGTCTGTCGAATGATTATAAAACAAGCTGACAACTATCGGATAGAGAGACTAGAACCACGTTCCTAGGGAAATTCCATTAGCAGACCATGTAGAGTTTTATGAGAAGACCATTTCCAATTTAAGGTCTAGGTTTATGTGTCTGAAGAACAAAGGTCTGCTAGAGGGAAACCGATGGTTTATATAAGAAGACCGAGGATATTCTTTAAAAAGATCGAAAGCATTCTATGAGAAGAGACATGATATTGTAAAAGCAGACCGAAGGTTTTCTATAAATAAAACCTTGTGGTCTAACCGTGCCTCATTGTCTTCTCTAGGATGCCCTTATAACATTTCAAAAGAAGACCTTTTGGTAATTTATAAGACCTTGTGCTCTTCTATAAGAAGACCTTGTGATTTTTTTCTAAGAAGACCTTGAGGTCTTCTATAGCAAGAACCAAAGTCTTTTATCAGAAGAACTTGAAATCTTCTATAAGAAGACCCTGAGATCTTCTATAAGAAGTCTCCGATGTTTTCTATAAAAAGACCCTGAGGTCTTCTACAAGGAGACCCTGAGGTCTTCTATCAGAAGACTCTGAGGTCTTCTATATGAAAACCCTTATAAGAAGACCCTGAGGTCTAAAAATAAAAGACCCTGAGGTCTTAAATAAGAAGTCCCTTAAGTTTTCTATAAGAAGAACTCGTGATCTTCTTTAAGAAGGAATTCTGATCTTCTATAAGAAGACTTTGTGGTCTATTATAAGTTTTTGTGGTTTTCTATAAGAGGTTTTCTTTAAGAAGCCCCTGAGGTCTTCTAAAATAAGACCCTGACGTCTCATGTAAGAAGACCTTGTGGCCTTCTATAAAAGGACCTTCTGGTCCTCTATAAGAGGACCTTGTGGTTTTTATAAAAAATCCTATGGTATTCTATAAGAAGTCTCTGAGGTCTTCTTAAAGAACCTCCTGCGGTGTTATATAAGAAGATCAAGAAGTCTTCTTTAAGAAGGCCATGAGGTCTTTTATAAAGAAATGCCCTACGGTCTTCTATATGAAGACCCTACGGCTTCCTAAAAGAAGATCCTGAGGTCTTCTATATGAAGACCCTAAAGTCTTCTATATCAAGACCCTGAGGTCTTTTATAAGAAGACCCTTAAGTCTTCTATAATAATATCCTGAAGTCTTCTATAAGAAAATCCTGAGGTTCTTTATAAAAAAATAGAAACTACTGAGGTCTTCTATATGAAGACCCAAAAGTCTTCTATATGAAGCCCCTATATGAAGATACTGAGGTCTTCTGTATGAAGACCCTGAGGTCTTCAATAAGAATATCCTGAGTTCTTCTATGAGAAGACCCTGAGGTCTTCTATATGAAAACCCTGAGGTCTTCTTTATAAAGACCCTGAGGAATTCTACATGAAGACCTTTAGGTCTTCTATAAGAAGATGCTGAGGTCTTTTAAGAGAAGACCCTTAGGTCTTCTAATAGAAGATCCTGAGGTCTGCTATAAGAAGACCCTGGTTTTCTATAAGAAAATCCCGTGGATTCTATGTGAAGACCATTAGGTCCCCTATAAGAAGAACTGCGGTCTTCTATAAGAAGATCCTGAGGTCTTCTATATGAAGACCCTAAAGTCTTCTATATGAAGCCCCTGTATGAAGATACTGAGGTCTTCTGTATGAAGACCATGAGGTCTTCAATAAGAATACCCTGAGTACTTCTATGAGAAGGCCGAGAAGAAAATAAGAAAATCCTGAGGTCTTCTATATGAAGCCCAGACGTCTTCTATAGAAGATTCTGAGGTCTTCAATAAGAAGGCCCTGACGTCTTCTATAAGAAGACCCTGACGGCTTCCATAAGAAGATATTGTGGCATTCTATAAGAAAATCCTGAGGTCTTCTATGACAAGACCCCGAGGTAATATATTAAAAGACCCTGAAGTCTTCTATATGAAGACCTTAGGTCCTCTATAAGAAGACTCTAAGGTCTTCTATAAGAATATCCTGAGATCTTCCATAATAAGACCCTGAGGTCTTCCATAATAAGACCCTGATGTCTTCTATAATAAGACCCTGATGTCTTCTATAAGAAGATCTTCTGTGATCTTCACCCTGATGCCTCCTTTAGGATGATCTTTTATTTTTCTGAGATTTTCTATAAGAATATCTTGTAGTTTTCAATAAGACCTGATGTCTTCTTCGAGAAGGTCCATATGAGACCGTCTTATGTATTCTGAATAGAATACCATGTGGTCTTCTCCAAGAGCAGATAAGTCCGAATACCTGCGATGCTAATGATAAATTTCAATGGGTTATCGAGAAGCTTCTTCAGTTTACATTCTCATACTTACGTGGAATACAAAAAGATGGGTCAAGCGAAATTGTGAGTCACAACTTGTGACTCAATATATTGAAGAAAATATAACGCTCTTACCTTTCAATGGCTAGGTGGCAATTATTCATTTTTTCTTTCATAATTTGTTAAATCAATGACTTCCATTAATCTAAAATCTATTTAATTTTATTTATGGCAACTCTGTTTCATGCTCACGTTCCTATTTCCATTACATTTATATGTTTTTTGTGTGCCTTCCTTTTCAATTCGCGTGACAATTTGTAAATTTGAATTCTTTGCTGTGTCAAACAGCCTGGACAGACAGACCAACATAAACATATGCCACGTTTTACGGGCACCATGGGGTAAACATGTGGAACAATCGGATAACCGTTAGCAAACGAGAAAAAAACATACCAAAAAACGCCGATAGACAAACAAGTGTTGCCAACTCTTGAGGCCCACAAAAACCCTTCTAAAATTCAAATTTCCTATTATTTAAAATTGTTTGGTTAGTTTTTAGTAGGAAAAAAGGCAAACAAATACAACAACATTACATCATTTCTTGTTAAAATTGAAAGAAAAAAATCGACTTACAATCCAAATAAGTACAAATCATAGGAAAAAAACGTTGACAATACTTTTGCATGCATTTTATGTGTTTAAGTTTATTGGAGGCAGGCAGATAAAACTTAAATAGAATTTCGGCACAGGCAAGTTACCGAAAACAAAAACACCAGGCATGACACAATTTGTTTTTCAGACCAAAATGCAAAAATTCACAACAAAATAAGCGCGAGCACCAAAAAACTCTATTCGCCAAATAAATGACAATCTGAAAGAGTTTTAATGCATTGCCATTATTTGTGGGACTTCTTTCTGTTCGCTGGCTGGTTGGATGGCTGCATCTCATCTCGCATGGGGTTACTTACTGATTTTCACGAGGAGATTTCGTACAATTGCGCAGCCCGGCAAATAGACAGCCAGCATTTAGTTTTTGTCTATGATCAATGTAACTGCCAAATAGACAGGCATACAGACGGACGGACGGACAGACAACATACATATATGTACATACGATTTGCAAATATATTTATAGGAATTATGCTGGTTATAGATTAAGGTGGTTAGGGAGAGAGTGAGTGGGAGTTAGAGGAGTTTAGTTTGGTAATAGGAAAAAAACAACAAAGACATAAATAAATTACATTTTGGAGGATCTGCTTGTCGTTTTTTTGTAATGCAACAACAATATTGCTCCTATGTAATATATGGGTTACAACAAAATGTAACGAATGTTGTTTTGTTCATTCGGTTACGAAATCTTACCTTAGTTTGAATACAATCACGAGAAGCCTTTTGAAGAAGATGTACCTGGTGGTGATGTTTGTTACGCTGCTGACTATGATGAGAAGACACAATGTTTAATGTTTGCTTTTCCTCATCGATGTCACTGGTGTTGGAACGTTGATGTTTTGGATGATGTTGTGTTTGATTACTAATGTCCTCGCCGTTGCGATTGTCTAAATGTTGTTGATGCTGTTGCTGTTGTTGCAAATCTTCGTTATATGACAGTGAGTTATGTCTTATGTCACTTTCCAAATCGGAAGCTAAATCATTTAAATCATCTTCTGTGGCGCCACCAATTGCTGCACGGTGATCATTGTGACCATCTAAACTATCATCAGATGTGGTATCATCAATTGAATCATCTATATCGTCACTATCTAAATCTTCATTAGTTAAATTGTCCTGAAATTAAAAAAAAATAATTATGAAAAAATTATTATTATCACTGTTGTTTAAAAATATTAAATTAAAATGAAATATTTGAATTAAATATAAAATTAATTATGTAAAATCGTGCGATATCGGTATAAAGTGACTAAAACAACGCATTATCTTGAATGTGTAGTGATTTTATTAAGAACCATACTTAAATACGCCAGTATACTCAAAGCGTTTTTCGCCACAAAAGTAGTACACATGTATTCTTTGAATATTACCGAAATACGTCGATCGTAATGGGGTAATACGGCCTCTAAGAAAGCGTTGTTGTGGTAGAAAGTTGAATTTTTTTGTACGTTCCGTCGTGGGCTAGGTATGGTTGTAAAAGCGAACGAACGGGAACGTAATAGTTTAATTAATCGATTCACTGAAGAAAACTGCTGAACTAGTTCAGAAAAGTGAAGAAAAGGACCTACTAAATTATTAAAAAATATTATTATTTAAAATTAAAAATACATATTTGAATTAAATACAAAGTTAATTATGTCAAATCGGGCGATATCGGTAGGAAGCGACTAAAACAACGCATTATCTGGAATCTGTGGTGCTATTATTAAGAGACATACTTAAATACGCCCGTATACCCAAAGCGTTTTCCATCACAAAAGTAGAACACATGTATTCTACCAATAAAAACCGAGCGTGTCGTGGGTTAGCTATGGTTGTAAAAGCGAACGTACGAGAACGTACTACACCATTTTCACATGTAATTCGAATAATTTCAGTTCTAATTCGAAACATTTCACTTGTAATTTGAGAATTCGAATTGAATTTCGAATTATTTCATTTGTAATTTGAGAATTCCATTTAATATTCGAATTATTTCATTTGTAATTTTAATTTTTTCATTTTTAATTCGAATTATTCCATTTGTAATTCGAAGTTTTCCATTTGTAATTTGAAATTTTTTCATTTGAAATGTGAAACGAAAAAAATCGATTTACAAATAGAATAATTTAAATTACAAATGGAAAAATTCGAATTAAAAATGAAATAAGTCAAATTACAAATGACAAAATGCTAATTACAAATGAAGTAATTCGAATTTCAAATGGAATTATCAAATTACAAATGAAATAATTCGAAATTCAATTAGAATTCTCAAATTACAAGTGAAATGTTTCAAATGAAGTAATCAAATTACAACTGAAATTCTTCGAATTACATGTGAAAATGGTGTAGTTCAATTGAATGATTCACTGAAGAGAGCCACTGAACTAGTCCTGCAAAGTGTGACAGTTTGACCTACTGACAAATAATCAATTTCATTACAGAATTTTTAATCGATTGAATTAAAATAGCCCAAGTACGATATAGACAGACGATCAAGGTAAACGATTGAACTAATGTGTCGATAACAAATACGGAACTAAAGGAGCAGTAACAGGATTCAAAGTCTAGCATATTTGAAAAAAAGTCAAATGATTAACATAAAGCCTGAAGTGCTGAACCAAATAGACAAATGAGCGACTATGGTTTATTGACATTATATCGTCTGCTCCATACGACATCCTCTCGTGGCTATCAGAAGACAAACAAAAAATTACCATCAAATTACCATTCAAACCCAAATCAGTTTATAAATCCCTACAAGTAACGGCAACAAATGTTGTTGTGTTTTAATCAAGTTCAATGCTCTCAAGCAAAAGAAGCGCTAAGGAAACAAAAAGAATTACTACTAGTTTTGTTCCATCTTATAAACATCATGACTGGAATCATGTAAAAAGATGCAGGGGGCACTTGATATGGTGATTGAACTGCATTATTGAACTGCAATGGGCATATTATTTTCTTCATTGCAGAAAGATCATAAGAAGAGACATTGTACTGATAGGTTACCAGCCGGAATTTTTATGACCGGTATCGATATGTTGCATTATGTATGAGTTGCTGACTCTGACAATTTGGCTAGAGAAACACATGCCTAATAATTGAATCCTTAGCAAAAATTAAAAAGTCTTAATTTTCTGGGGTCATTCATTTTAAATTATCAATGAAAAAGCCGGTTAGCTTTCAAAATACAGGTCACGCTATTTTTTTGCAAACAAATTGAGAATTATCTCTCCAAATCCAGAACGTCTTGAGTTTATAGCTTCGAATTTCGAAAATCATCAATGGTGATCAGTGTCAGATAAGCGCCATCTATACTTGAATACAAGGAATTTGATCCTATCTTACTTATTTAGCGCATCGTTAGGCTTTATCAGTGATCAGTGTCAGATAAGCGCCATCTATACTTGAATACAAGTAAGATTGGATCTTACTTATTTAGCACATAATAAGGCGTTTATCTGAAATTCATTAAATTAAATTGATTGAATATCGATGTTAATAAAATCGCTTGATTTTCAAAGTACAGTCTTTATTTTGACATACAAAAACATACATCTACAAAAATATAGTTCAATTGCTGATCGCCGTCTATACTTGATTAAGAGTTTCGTCAAATCTTTAACATTTCGTACTTTTTATAGCATGACATGGCATTAGGCGTTCATCTCAAAGGGATGAAATAACAATATTTTTGAATTTTAAAAATCATCAATTGTGATCAGTGTCAGAATATCGCCATCTATACTTGAATATAAGAAGTTTGTTCCAATCTCATTCATTTCAACTTTTGGAAGCATATCATTAGGCGTTTATCTGAAATTCATGAAACTAAATTAATTGAATATCGATGAAGTGATGTTAATAAATGCGCTCGACTTTCACAGTACAAAGCAAGCTCTGTTTCGACATGCGCATATACACACATACATCTACAAAAATATATTTCAATTACTGAACGTCCTCTATACTTGATTAAGAGACTGGTCAAATCTTTCACATTTCATACTTTTTTGTAGCATGACAGTATATGACATTTAAAATTGTTGAAATACAATTGATGTAACGAAATGGTTTGACCTAAAACCATGGAAAATAGCCACAAATGTTACAAATTCCCGACATTTTTATGCAAAAAAAAAAAAAAATCATTGGCAATTATGTTTGAGGTAATCCTAGTGCAGCTCCTTTGGTATTAAGTTATAGACCACGTCCTATTTTCGATAATATAACCAAACGATTCGTTATTCAGAACAGTACATTTGAAATTTAGATCTTGGAATTTGGATCACAAATAAATATTGAATTTGGCATTTAAGGATTACGACCGCTTGCAAATTTCGAAAAAAATTATATTTTTATTCGTTCATTGAAAAGTGCAGGTAGAATAGAAGAATATGTTGCAAAAGTCGGGTCGATCGGACAAAATTCGCTGAGATATGAGCATTAGAAAGGAAAAATTCCCGAAATGGCTTTTCTGAAAGCGGTACCCACTATAGCCCAAAAACGGACAATCGGATCTTCATATGTTTTTGTGGGATTATTATATACATTAGCTAGTCCTTAAACGATTCATTTAAACAAATACGGTTTTACAACGAAAAAAAATCTATTAAAATTTAAATTGTTTACTTTGACAGGTCATCATTTTCTAAAAAACGATTAGTTTTTAATTCCTTTTCGCTTCGGTTTATTCGTTTTCCAGCTACAATGGGAGTCGGATCAGAAAACTATGCTATATTTTCAACAAAATAATTCCTTAGAGGTAAAATCTCAGATGAAAAAATCATATAAAAAATTTTGTAGATAATTTCTAAAAATGTATGTATTGAAGGTTCGAAAAAATGTTATCTATAAAAAATTCTTTAATTCTAAGATTGTCATTTTTTACTGGGTTTCTTGACTAAAGGTTTCGTCAAATGTTTATCATTTCGTGGCTTTGTAGCATGGACCACAAACTGTATTTGTTTTCATACATTCAAGTAGGGTACCAAAGCTATAAATATATTACCGCCATCTATAGTTGGTTTTGGTACGTTTAAGTACGCAAATCTTTGTTATTTTATGTTTCTGCTGTAAGCCATTAGGCATTCATCTTCGTAGGGCTTTGAATTTTGAAAATATCATCAATGGTGATTAATATCAGATAAGTGGGATTTTATTCGTTAAGGATAGATATAAAAAACGGTAAAATATCCACCAATAGCAGACCGCCATCTATAAATCACTGCGAGTTTGGTCAAATCATCTTCATTTTATACTTTTTGTAGCATAACATTAGGCTTTCATCCGAAATTAATTGAATATTGATAACAAAGACAATGTGCTACATAAGAGAATACCCCGCTTCAAAATCCCTTAAGAGCGACTAAGAAGTTTTTTTCTAAACTCTTTCAAGAAGGTTATGAAACCTGAAAAACTATTCTTCATCTCCTCCTCTCAATTACTTACTATTCCTCGAATAAAAGTAAGTTATTGAGAGGAAACAGGGAAAAATACAACAAGTATACAAATTCGATTAAAATCAACTGCGGATTACACATCAGAGATGTATACGAGCTTATTCATTCTTATTGCATATTCATTGTTTTTGTTTTGACTGTATTGTCTTTTGTTTTGTATTCGTTCTCATGTGTGTCTTTTTAGTGTTTTTAGCAATAATGACTCTAAAAATTAATACAAAAAAGTAACATTTTCTTAAAAATTATACAAATTATATTCGAATCGGTTGTGGTTGGTTATACATATCAGAGATCATAGACTAATGAATGTATAAACTACAAATGTTTCTCAGCTTTTATCTTCGAAAAAATTTGAATCAATAGATGTCGCAGACAGCTGTTTACGGGTTGAGTAAAAGCAATTCTCTTTACTCAAACTAAAATTTATAAAAATATAAACATTTATGAAGTTCTTATTCATTGAATAGGATGTTAATTTAACTTGTAGAAAAAAATACAAAGATAGTCACCAAATTGTAAAAAAACCAATAAATTGTTTTCACTAGCTTCAGTTAGCTGTGAGTCAAATGACTAGACCCAACATCAATTTGTGCGACATCTGTTAGGAACAGAAAATGAAAGCTTTTGTTGTGAATACTTTTATTTGTCTATGTCAGAGATCTGCAAGAGCTGAGTGAATATTCATTGCATTTGTTTTGACTGTATTGCCCAAAAAACTGCCAGAAGAAAGGACAAGGGGGACTCCCCTTATATCAATGAGTGCACCACTATTTATATTACCTTAATGATATGGGACCTACTTCTCATCGCCGAGCCCGAAAGGTGTACCTTAAGACCCGCCCTTGTAGAGAAGTTTTTCATGGCTAAAATACTTGGGAAATTTCTCCAACATTACCTTACTCTAAGGAGCCACCGTTGAAAATTGTGACGTTGTCTGTCATGGGAATCCATTACACTGTGGTGAAACCCAGTAATATTTTTAATATTAAATCCCATAAAATAAGCTTGCTTACTTTTAATAAAATTTATTACATATTCGTTGCATTTGCAAATGATGTGAATACACAAGCACTAAACAGCGAATCATACTTTTGCACCATTCGTTCTCTCCCAGCATTGCTATCGAAAACGATATCGTTTTCCAATGTTTCTCGATAGTTTTGCGGATATTTTGTTCGAGAACGACACACGAGAATGAATTGAAAACGATTCATTCGTCGCTCAGTTTGTGGCAGGAAAACCTTCGATTTCGAATATATTATTGCCGATATTCGAAATCGAAGGTTTTCCTGCCACAAACTGAGCGACGAATGAATCGTTTTCAATTCATTCTCGTGTGTCGTGAATGACGATAGTTTCTACGATAGTGGCGAAAAACATTTTTTGTGGAATTTCTTGATGTTTCTCTTATGTACCTTTTCCGTTTTTATTTCTTTATGTTTGCGACTCCATATGTAACTGTTGATAAACATTGTTGGCTTGTTCGAAAATGATATCGTTTTCGGACTTTTGACGAACAAAAGAACAACGTGCTTGTATACACACGAAAAACATTCTACAGTGATAGTCGCTTTCGAAAGTTGTGCCGAACATTCGAATAATATCAGAAACTGGTATGAGGGGTAACTGTTGATAAACATTGTTGTCTTGTCTTTTGTTTCTCGAAACAATTTTTCTTGTGAAGAAAAAACATTCACCAAATGTTCGAAAATGATATTTTTCGGATATATTTTCGGACTTTTGACAAGCAAAAGAACAACGTGCTTGTGTACACACGAAAAACATTTGCCAAACATTCGACAGTTATAGTCATTTTCGAAAGTTGTGCCCAACATTCGAATAATATCAGCAACTGGTATGGGGGGCTGATACGTATAACAAACTCATACTTGTTGCTTATTTTTTTCTAAAACTAAAATCATCAGAAAAGGTTTTCTTCTGGAACTTGACCATTGAATATAAGCTTCTACGACACGTTCTTTCCATGAGATCATACAAATAAATAAAACCGAACATTTTCATAAATTCTTAAAAAAATATTCTAAATATTTCTTTGGGGTATTTTGGTTATTAACAAACTAAACCATAAAAAATATTCTGCAATTTCCCTAATCATTAATCAAAAGTGTTTATGAGACATCATGACAAGAAAAAATATCTAAACAAACAGAGAAAAATGAAAATTTTCTTAACCAAACAAAATCTTTTTAATGGCCCTTAAAGACAGACTGACCTTCAGTTTTCAGTTCTTAATGCGTAAGTGATGGAAATGGGAAATGTTTAAACATGTGAAAAACTTAGTCATCAACATGAGAGAGGTAGGGATCTTTAAAATGTCTGCCTATACATTTTTTAAAATTTGGTGTAGAACATTTTTGAAAAATACTTGTGAAGTTCACAATGAAATTGTGTATTTATTTATTCGTCCATCATCTTTGACTTTTTGGGCTTAACAAGAAAGACATTGTTTTTATGCGTAGCTATATTGAAACATAAAATTTATGCGAAATAAATTATAAACTATGAAATAATTGAATTGAAAAAAAAAAACGAAGAGACTCCGCCTAGTGGGAAGGGCAGAAATGTTTATGGAACATGGCCGGCAGGCTTCACTGAATATCTCAAGGTTGGGAGGTATTAACGTACATATTTTTAGGTATTTTATTTTGTAAACATTTATTACTAAACTTTTTAGAAATAATGTCATTAAATAGCTGAAAAAAATTAAGAATCAAAAATAATTAAAAATATAATCTTGATCAATAGTTTCTGTGGTATCCATCGCATTACAAATTAAAGGAATTTGTTACTGTGTATTTCATGATTGTCAATAATTTTTATTAACTCCCAACACCGTAGTTTGAACCAAAGATTAATATCGAACTCATGATTTCCAGTCATCGAATTAATTACCATACCATCTTGTCCGACATGACAGTTAACACCCGATAAAACTTGTAATATTTGCCACCCGCCTAATAAATAATAACATTATAACCACAACAACTTTAAATGCAACTTTGATCCAAAAAAAGCGACATAAACGTGCGTGGGTGTGGTGGGTGTGTATATCTGTCATATCTGCTACTCTCTATGGAAAACATAAAACTATCAACAATACAGCCACTGGCGCAGCGTATCACGTATCATATCAGCTAAACGTCATACTATTTTGACATTTATATATTTCAATTTCTTCGCAAATGCTACCATTTGGACTATAACTTCCATTATTGCCATTGTTGGTAGTCTGAAAAGTGTGGCAAAAATAATTTATTGTTACTGCAAATGACGGTTATCATTATTAAATTGTCAAATAATAATAACAATAAAAAAACTAAGGCACACGACAAATAAACTGTCAGCTTAACTGACAATGTAAAATAGATTTTCACACCATGTCGTTATTATGAGAGGTGGTGTCATGTTTGCACGACACTGTGTTTGGAATACAAATATAGAAATAAAATATTTGAATATAGGTAATCAAGTAAATAATTTTGAAACCGTGTTAAATAAGCGCCACTTTATTAAACACAGATTCAAAATTGTTGACTTGATTTAGATGTGTTTTGCATAAATTCTCATTTTTGTCATTGCCGATTTCTTAAATATGGATGGAATAAAATAGTAATAGTAAAATTATGAAAGTAGTACAATTATCGTGAATTTTATTAAAAATTTTTTTTTTCAGTCCCCTTGGATTTTTATTTTTTTTTTAAATAGTGGATTTTTTTAAATATTTTTTGAATAATCGTGGACTTATTTTAGAAATATTTTTCTATAATTGTGGATGTTTTTGTAACATATTATTTTCAATATTCGTGGATTTCTAAAATGATTTTTTTTTTTCAATTACCGTGGATTTATTTTAAAAATATTTTTCTATAATCGTGGATAATGTATAATTGTAACATGTTATTTTCAATATTCGTGGATTTTTTAAAATGATTTTTTTCAATTACCATGGATTTTTTTAAACATATTTTTCAATAATCGTGGATTTTTTAAAAATATTTTTTCAATTATCGTGAATTTTTTTAAAAATAGTTTTCAATAATCGTGGAGTTAAAAAAACATTTTTTCAATAATCGTGGTAAAAATAAAAACATTTTTTCAATAATCGTGGATTAAAAAAAAAAACACTTTTTTCAATAATCGTGAATTTTTTAAAAATACTTTTTTTAATAATCGTCGATTTTTTTAAAATATTTTTTTAATGATAGTGGATTTTTAAAAATAGTTTTTCAAAAACCGTGGATTTTTTAAAAATATTTTTTCAATAACCTTGGATTTACTTAAAAATATTTGTTAAAAAATCTTGGATTTTTTTAAATACTTTTTCTGTAATTGTGGATTTGTTTAAATACCTTTCCTGAATAATCGTGGATTTTGTAAAAAAATAAGTTTTTTTCAATAATCATGGATTTTTAATTTATTTTAACAATCGTGGAATTTCAGAATATATTTTTTGCAATAATCGCGTATTTTATAAAAAATATTTTTTTCAATAATCGTGGATTTTTAAAAAAATTTTTTTAAAAATCGTGGATTTTTTAAAAATATATTGTCAATAATCGTAGATTTTTTTAAAAATATATTTTCAATAATCGTAGATTTTTTTAAAAATATATTTTCAATAATCGTAGATTTTTTTAAAATAATTTTTGTAATAATCGTCGATTTTTTAAAATATTTTTTTTATAATCGTGGATTTTTTAAATATTTTTTTTCAATAATCGTGGATTTTTAAAACTATTTTTTCAATAGTTGTTGATTTTTAAAACTATTTTTTCAATAATTGTTGATTTTTAAATATTTTTTTAATAAATTTAAACGATTTTAAATATCTAAACAATTATTATTAAATAAATATTTTTAAAAATCCACGATTTAAAAAAAATATTTATTAAAAAAATATTTTAAAAGATCCACGATTTAAAAAATATTTATTAAAAAAATATTTTAAAAGATCCACGATTATTTAAAAAATATTTTAAAAGATCCACGATTATTTAAAAAATATTTTAAAAGATCCACGATTATTTAAAAAATATTTTAAAAGATCCACGATTATTTAAAAAATATTTTATAAGATCCACGATTATTTAAAAAATATTTTAAAAGATCCACGATTATTTAAAAAATATTTTAAAAGATCCACGATTATTTAAAAAATATTTTAAAAGATCCACGATTATTTAAAAAATATTTTAAAAGATCCACGATTATTTAAAAAATATTTTAACAAATCCACGATTATTGAATTATTTTTTATTATTTAAAAAATATTTTTAAAAATCCACCTTCTTAAAAAAATGTTTATTAAAAAAATATTTTAAAAGATCCACCATTATTTAAAAAATATTTTAAAAAATCCACGATTATTGAATTATTTTTTATTATTTAAAAAATATTTTTAAAAATCCACCTTTTTAAAAAACATGTTTATTTAAAAAATATTTTAAAAGATCCACGATTATTTAAAAAATATTTTAAAAGATCCACGATTATTTAAAAAATATTTTAAAAAATCCACGATTATTGAAAAAATATTTTTAAAAAATCCACGATTATTGAATTAATTTTTATTATTTAAAAAATATTTTTAAAATTCAACCTTTTTAAAAAAATGTTTATTAAAAAAATATTTTAAAAGATCCACGATTATTTAAAAAATATTTTAAAAAAATCAACGATTATTGAAAAAATATTTTTTTTATAAATTTAATACTTTTTATTTAAATATATTTTCAATAGTCGTGGATTTTTTCAATAATTGATTACAATATTTTTTTAAAATATTTTTTCAATAATCGTGGATTTTTTAAAATATTTTTCAATAATCGTGGATTTTTTAAAAATATTTTTTCAAATAATCGTGGCATTTTTATACCCTCAGCCTTTAGGCTATGAAGGGTATATACACTTTGATACGATGAAAATGTGCCTCATCGAAATAATGGTTTTAGACCCCAAGTATGTTTGGACGAAATGTGTTTCAGACAATTTGGAGTCGATCTAGCCATGTCCGTCCGTCTGTCTGTCTGTCTGTCCTGCTGGCTGGAGCGCACGATAACTCTCGAACGGATGAACCGATTCGGTTCAAATTTTGGCTTTCGTAATATTTTGCCCAAACTTAGTTTAAGTTCGAAGGTGAGCTACATCGGTCCAATCCTTCCGGTACCTCCCCCACAAAAGTTCGAAAATGTTCGGAAAAATTGTGCGCACGATAACTCTTGAAGAGAGTATCCGATTTGGTTCATACATTGTATAACGTAAACTTTCTACCAGAGTAATATGAGGTTCCAATATGGTCTTAATAGGTCCACTGCTTCGGGTACCTCCCACACAAAATTTGAGAAAAGTTCAGTTTAGGACCATCTCTCGAATCGCTTTGATTTTTGTTTTAGCAACTTGTATTCACTGCCCTCCATACGGCGGTACAAGTATCATCAGGGGCAAGTCCATACTTCCTGAGAAAATAGCAGGAAAGTTGCAAAAAACCCCTATGACACCGTGTGAGGTGGTTGGAGCGCAAGATAACTCTCGAACGGATCTGCCGATTCGGTCCAAAATATGGCCTTAGTAATATTTTGTCCAAACATAGTTTAAGTTTGAAGATAAGCCATATCGGTCCACTCCTTCAGGTACCTCCCCCACAAAAGTTAAAAAATGTTAGGAAAAATTGTTCGTACGGTAACTCTTGAAGGGAGTGGCCGAATTTGTCTATACTTTACACATCCTAATATATCTACCAGGTTCAAATATGGACTATATTTGTCCACTCCATCCGGTACCTCCCACACAAAATTTCGGATAAGTTCACTTTAAGAGCTGCTATCGAATCACTTTAATTTTTGTTGAAGCAACTTGCATTCGCTGCCTCAATTACGATGGTAAAAGTTTTTTAGGGGCAAGTCCATACTTCTTGAGCAAACAGCTCGAAGAGTGTAAAAACCCCCTATGGCACTATATGTTGTGCCTGGAGATCCACTTACATAACGGTCAATGTCGATCTATTCCTTATAGTATCTCCTCCGCAAAACTTTTTATCTTTAATCCTAATCAAAATTTTTGTCGGTTCAAACGCCCAAAATATTTAAAAAAAACATACGTATTTTGGGAAAAAAAAATTTTCAATATACACAGGCTGAGGGTATATCTCTGTCGGCAAAGCCGACTGATACTTTTTTACTTGTTTAAAATATTTTTCAATAATCGTGGACTTTTTTAAAATATTTTTCAATAATCGTGGACTTTTTTAAAATATTTTTCAATAATCGTGGATTTAAAAAAATCAAATAATCGTTGATTTTTTAAAATATATTTCAATAATTGTGGACGTTTTAAAAATATTTTCTCAGTAATCTTGGTTTTTTTTTCAAAATATTTTGTCAATAATCATGGAGTTTTTAAAAATATTTTTTCAAAAAACGTGAATATTTTAAAAATATTATTTTAATCATCATGGATTTTAATAATCGTGGACTTTTTTTTAAATATTTTTTCAATAATCGTGGACTTTTTTAAATATCATTTCAATAATCGTGGACTTTTTTAAATATTTTTTCAATTATCGTGGACTTTTTTAAATATTTTTTCAATAATCGTGGACTTTTTGATATATTTTTTCAATAATCGTGGATTTAAAAAAAATCAAAAAATCGTTGATTTTTTAGAAACATTTTTTCAAAAAACGTGTATATTTTGAGAATATTTTTTAATAATCGTGGTTTTTTTTAAATATTTTTTTAATAATCGTGGATAAAAAAAATTAAAATAATCGTGGATTTTTAAAAATATTTTTTTAATAATCGTGGATATTTAAATTTTTTTTAATAATCATGGATTTCTTAAAAATATTTTATAATAATCGTGGATTTTTTTAATATTTTTTAATAATCGTGGACTTTTAAAATAATTTTTCAATAATCGAGGATTTAAAAAAGTCCAATGATCGTTGATTTTTTAAAAATATTATTCAATAATGGTGGATGTTTTAAAAATATTTCTTCAATAATCTTGGTTTTTTTTTTCAAAATATTTTTTCAATAATCGTGCATTTTTTAAAAATATTTTCGCAATAACCGTGGGTTATTTAAAAATATTCTTTTAATTAAAAAGTTTATAGCATATAAATTGTATTTACCCTCGTTATCCTAAAGACTGAGGGTATAAAAAGTACTGGAAGCTACCCATTCTATCCGGTATTCCAAGTACCTCCTATTCCTATGAAGACTTTCTTTAGGATGAATACCAATGGCAAAATATGTAGTCATTGAAAAAATGTTTGTTAAATTGTCTGTCATGCCAAAAAGTCATCTCGCAGGCATCCCTATTTGCTACTCAGGTAAATTTTTATTTGTGGGTCAAATACTTAGGTATGTAGATGTGTGCTATCGCTGGCAGATGGTAGCTCATTAAATGTTACTACAAGACTACAAAATAGAATGCGGAAAAAGGCTGTTTTAATTTAAACAAACGGAAATTCAAGACAACAATTTCACAAAGAAATACCCAAATTCACTTAACCAGGTAGCCGAAAAAGAACGACAGCAAATAAACACACGACAACCAGTGACCACACTATAACTCTAAGTAAGACGGTAAGATTAAAAGGTTATGAAGACAAGAACATGGAACAAGCTAGAAATTAATGTCTGTTAAGATTTAGTAACTTTTTAGTCGACAAATGTTAAAATAAAATATATAATATTGTCCACTTAAAAGCCGCGATAATTGCCGAGATTTATTATTTAATTTCTTGAATTACTTTTCAAGTTTAATAACCTCACAATTTGCAGATCTGGCCAACAAAATCTTTTTTCTTGCAATTGTTAACATTTTTTAGGTGTAATAATTTATGACTGTATTATGCAGCTTTTATTTTGTCATCATGGGCAATAGAAAAAGTTCCGTGTGTGTCAGATTATGGGTGTTGAGGCTATGGCAAATAAAATGCCAAGGTTTTTCCCAAACACTGGCATATTGCGTGTACGCATGCGTACATCTGCTCTTGACAATTGTGTTTGGGCAGAAAACTGGCTAGAGCTTGGCATTCATCTGCCTACCTAACTGCCTTCTATGCTGTGGTTGGGGGGGTTTTTCCCCGCCTCTTAAGATGTAATAGAATTTCTTAGTTTTGTTGTTGTTGTGGTTATTTTACTTTACGATTCCTACAACTCGGTTGGCAACTTTTCTAAGCTGCTTGAAAGTATGTAAGTGGCTGTGTATTTTTTCTTTCTTAATTTTCCGTTTCACTCTGTGTCATTTTTCCTAAGAAGACATTTTCGTTTAATTGGTGGAAGATTTAAGTCTTAAAAGACGTGTTTAGCCAAGAGAATGAAGAACAAAGCCAAGAAGAAGAAAAAAGAGCTTTGAAAATAACTTTACAACGTGCTTACATGTCACATCATAGAGATTACGAGCCAACAAACGACATTGCCACAAATGTGCCTTTGTGTAGAACATGCTTTGGTTGAGTCGGTCTGGTCTGTTGGCGGCGAATCGATCGGCAAACTGGCCTACCGGTTGGTTGGTTGGTTGATCGACCGTACGTACGTACGGTTTGTTGGGCATGCGTCCTTATGTCCATATGGTTTAAAGCTCTTTTTTAAGATTCAAGATTGAATTGTAGTTGTAGCTTTTGTTGTTGCTGCTGTTGTCACAACCCATCTCTGATAAAGAACGCGCAACAAGCACATTTTCTTTTGACTAAACGTGTTGAATGATTAACACCGTTTGCTGTTGTTGTTGTGAGTTTGTCTTTTTTTCTTCAAATTTCTTAATAAAAATTACATGTTTATATATCGTCGGGAGGGAGATTGTGTCGTCTTAATGTTCTGAAATAAACTCCTCACTTTTATGTAATTAAAAACAGCGGCATTTTACCAAGAAAAACTAGAAGGAGCGTAGCTGTATGCATTTAATGGTGCTATGGCCATAACTAATTGTGAAAGCTGTTGACATTTAGAATGTGACCCAAAGGCCGGAAACAGGGTGGGGATATGTTTGATATAAACATTGAATTTTTATTAGGTAACCTAAAAATGCCCGATCTCATTTAACATATATTTTATGTTATGAGCGCTACTGAACTCGCTGGACTTATTGAGTTTTCAGCGAATAAATACATATTTTGTTATGAAATATAAGAGACAAATGGATTTTTGCAAGACTTGTAATATACTTGGGGTTGATTTTGGAGCATGCGGGCCATTATCAAGAGAAGTATGGAGAATAAATTTATATAGTACTGTAACAAGACCTCAAAGTCTACTAAAAGCTTTAGACTACTAGAAGTGCAGTGCATGAAGGTTTGGCCCTAAATATTGTGACATTTGTGGGTCCATATTTCAGTAAGTATTGGCTTTCCCCTTCGCAAAGACTGCTCCCTATTTACACGATCTGAAAAGTGGCTTTAGATTGTATTAAAGCGGCAAAATATCGATCACCGTAGGAATTTTTAGAGCTTTTGAGTCATTATGCCAAATACGAGGGCAGTACGATCACTTTCTGGATTAGGCAACACTGTGGTTTGCCCGGCGACATTTGAAATTTTTAGGAAAGTTTGACAGTTTTTAGCCTAAACTTAGTACGAGCGTGTGCTGTGTTATTTACAGTTACTTGAAAAATTACTTTGCAAAAAATGGAATTTACTTGTGGACATTTTCGTCCGATAATTTTTCGCAATATTCGACATGGATAATTACGGCAAAATTGCATTGATCAAATTATAAATCTTTGTATGTCGATAAGGGACCCTCCTTTAGCACTATAAAAAACTGGTTTAATGCATTCAATAATGGCCAATACTCGCTAAAAACGAAGGTTGTGAGGGTCATCCAAAAACGGCCGTTGTGCCAGATAAAATTGAGCCGTGCGTGAACGGATAATGCAAGATCGCCATGTTATATATCGCGAAATAGAGGCGTCCTTGGGTATTTCTTCCACCAACTAATAATGTCCATGTACATCTGGCTTCAAAAAGTGGGGTTTCTCGTTAGATCAAGCACAATTTGATAATCGCCCAATAAAAAGCTCTTGTCGATTTGTGCAAAGAAATAGGATCGCTGTGCTTCAAACGACGTTTATAAGATCGTCCCATACGAATCTTGGATCTATACCTATGAGCCCGAAACAAAACCGCAATCGACCGTGGAGGTCTTCAAAGGCGAGTCAAATCCAACGAAAGTTATTCATGGAATAAGCCCTTCGAAGCAACTGGTCGCCTGTTTCTATGGCAAAACTGACCATGTAGCGACTATACGGCTTGAGTAATATAGGACGGTTAATTCTGAGTGGTACACTACAATTTGTTTGCCTGAAGTCTCCTAAGAAATTCGAAAAACGAACAAAATCACTGTGCAGAATAAAATCACAGTGGAGAATAAAATTATAGTGTTGTAAAAGTGACTACCAAAAACTTTAGTTCGAGAGCTCTATGAAGGAGTTTCCTAATATGTAGGACATTTCAGAGGTCATATCTCAGGAAGTATTGGCTTCTTCTACCTAAGGAATATATTTAATGCTGTAGACACGATCACAATGACTATGTGATCTTCAAATGTTCAAAAGTGTTGATCTTTTGCTAAGGAGATATCTGAAGGAATTTTGAAAGTCATTCCGTTCGATGCCCAAGCAGCCACTTTAATTGGTCACAGTAGGATTTTTTTGAACTTTTGGTACATTTTGTCTGGAAGCATTGACTCGTCCACGAAGAAGAATATATATCGTTGCATTTAAGCGAAAATTGTTGTGAAGAAGTTACCGGAGAGTTGTCGGATATAGTCCATTTTCGAACGTGATTTAAGTTAGAGAGAAATTTTACGATTTTCAAAGGATGGACCAATGTCGGTCACTCCTTTTGATAGTTATCGTCCCCTCCAGCCATTTTAGTTAGTAACCGTAGGATATTTTAGAGCTTTTGGACTATCATGTCACGGAGAATGGACTAGCATATGAAAAACATTATATCGCTGTAAATCGAACCATAAGTAGTACCTTCGGTAACATTTTCAAAACTATTTTCGAACAACTCTAAAACTGCAGCTAAACGAAACTTTTGTACTATTGTGAGGGAGGGATCGGAATGAGTTGTTCGATATACGAAGACATACCTACTATATATATCTTCGAATTTGAATTAAGTTACAGAGAAATATTGCGATGTGAAAAGTTTGGACCAATATCAGCCACTCCTTTTGATAGTTTTTGTTCCCCCAGCCGTAGGATTTTTTTAGAGATTTTGGCCATTATATCAGGGACGATGGACTAGCCTTCAAAAAAACTTTATATCGCTGTAAGGTGTATCTTCGGTAAACATTTCAAAGTGATCCTCAAATAGCCCTTAGCCCGCCGATAAGCGAAAATGTTGAACATTTGTGAAGGAGGTATCCGAAAATGTTGTTCGATGTAGACCTTCTTAAAGTTTGAAGAACGTGTGTAAGAAATTTTACGATGTATCGTAAGCTTTCGTGTCATTTTAGTTGGCGGGCCATTCTCTCAAGAAGTGTGTATGTACGAAAAACTTTATATCGCTGTAAACCGGCCCACAAAGAGTACCTTCGGTACAAATTTCAAAACGACCCTCAAACAGCCTTTAAACCACACTTAAACGAAAATGTTGAACTTTTGCGAGAATGTTACCTTCTTCGGCCAAATTTGGGTGTCATTCTCTCAGAAAGTATGGACTTGACCAAGCTGCAAACAGGTCCACAAGGAGTATCTTCAATAATAATTTCAAAACTATTCTCGAAAAGCCTTTAAACCACACTTAAACGAAAATTTTGAGCTTTTGTGAGAATGTATCTTCTTCGGCCAAATTGGTGGGTGCCCTTCTCTCAGAAAGTATGGACTTGCCACCGGAAAATGTACACCGTAGTAATATGGACAGCTGGGACATACTGTCAGTTTCTGTTTTGAGATAACGTTTTACAGTTTTGTGTGGCAGGTACCTGAAGAAATGGACAGATATAGTGTATATTCAAACATAACCTATGTCTGGAAGAAATATTACGATCAGCAAGGTTTGGACCAGCTTTAACTTAAATTCTTTTTTATGGGACAGGTATGCGAAAAAGAGTATAAATATGGCCCATCTTTGAACTTAAACTAAGCCAAATCGAGTTATCGTGCGCACCAGGTGGACAAACTTTGGCAAAAAATCCAACAAACCAAGACATGCAATTTTGTGTGGGAGTTACTCGAATAATTGGGCCGATATATGGACCTAACCTGTGTCTGGAAGAAATATTACGATCTGCAATGTTTGGACAAAACTTTCTTTTTATGGGACAGGTACGCGAAAAAGAGGATAGATACATATATATGGTCTATTTTCGAAATTAAACTAAGTGCAGACAAAATATTACGAAAGTTGGGGAAAGGTGGGGGGTGAACGTACAGGTAGACATACAGGAATAAATAGATTCAAAATTGCCTGAATCGGATTTAGTCCATATTTTTACTCCCTCTTTAGCCCAAAGGCTGAGCCTATAATGACGGTGCAGTGCTCAGCTTACCAGCCCAATACACAGTAGATAAGAGCTGATGGATTCGTAGAAGTTAAACAACTTTTTTCGACGTGGCATCTAAGTTTTGGCATTCGAAATTTCTGCAGCGGTATTTCATTTTTAAATATACGATAGAATTCAAACATATTTTGGAGGCTTCTGATTGAAATCCTATTAAGAATTGTTCTAGAAATTCTTTAATGACTTAAGTTAGACCTCGGTAAGTGAACCTGACACAAAGTCGTTACTACATCTAAAAAAAAAAAACTATTTCGCACGAACCCCCCAGAAGGAACAAGGTGAGACTTTTTTTATATGTATCCATTCTCAGTTTGTTCTGGGATCTTCGATTATATTTTATCTCAATGATAGAGGATAATCTTTTTTACCGCTGAGGCCATGCCTTTGGGACTAGGTGATAAAAAAAAGGCTGAAATGGCTGAAATACTCAAGATATGTTACCAATATTAAATATTTAACCACGACTGAAAATATTGATCTTGCTTGTCCGTAGTTTCTATTTCATTGCACAACGGAGGTACCCAGGTCCTATGGGTATATCCTCATATGAGGTGGTATTGCATTCTCCACCGTGTCCCAGCTTCGTATCCAATTTTTACAGGTTCGTTTAAATTCTAACTCATGTTGAGGCTTAATATTTCGCAGACACATTCCTCTCGTATAGAAGAATATCCACTTTCTGACGATTTCGGAGTAATGCATTAATGCTCAAAGATATGTTTGCGTTGAACGTGGTATTATTTTTTGCACTAAAGGTTAGGTCACAACAACAACGGGATAATGGCAGCATCAGTTTTTCGACAGAATTGAATCTCACAGTAAAATAAAATGTAACTCCTTGCAAGCCAATGTGCTGATTCTGTTTAACACATTATATCACATTTAAAATGTTTTATGGCATATTTAGTTTGTACTCTGTACGAACATTTAAATGTTTTACAATATTTGCTTCAAGTTTGTTAATCACATCAATAAATACATAAAAAATTCTATTCTGAAAAAAATATCTGAGTTCTCAGACAACTTTTTCATTTATCCAGAAAATGTGTGTATTTTCTGTTTCCCTTAGGAACCTTATAACAGATATTTAAGACCGAAATACTTACAAAAAAACTATGCGGGGTATCTTATCCTTAGTAATTTTTATGATAATTAAAAACTTGGTATTCCATTTCAAAGAACTGCCGCACTCTTAAAATATTTATAGCACTTTTTGTTAATTATAATAAATTTAAAATTTGATTAATTTTTATTTTAATTATTTTATTGATTTTATATAATTTTTATTTATTTTTCAATAATATCTAAAATGGTTGTTTCTAAAATTTCACTCGTTATGTTTCACATATTTTTCTTAAGTACCGTCCGTCACAAAACTCATACCGAATGCACGCTCTAAATTACTACGCAAAACTAATTTTAAAATTCTTCGAACAAAAACAAAACCCTTGTCTTTCAGTCAGTCATCTGGCAAACATGCAGCAAGAAAACACGCACACACAGGTAGCAAAATGTGCAAGGACACAAGCAACACACACACAAAAGGACGAGTAAAAAGAAAACAGAATATTACAGACGATCAGATTTTTTGAGTAACTCAAGATTAGGGCTGTCTACCTAGTTTGAAGTAAAAGGCAAGAAAGAAGGGATAAGTAATGTGGAATGAAATGTCATAAAGAAAGTGTTGGTTGGTTAGATATTCCAGATTAAACGGTAAGAAAATGTAACTGGATTAATCTAGTAAGACTTTATTTGAATCTCATAAGAAGGAGGGATAATGCGAACAAGGTTGAAGAATTAGATAAATTCAACCAACCGTCAGGTACACTCAAAAAAAAAAAAAAAAAACAAACGCAAATATAAGATTAAAAAAAACAATAATTAATAAAATAATACAAAATATTTTTCTATCCTGAGAAATTAAATTGCAAATTTTGACAAATAAATTTTATTTTTTCTTTTTATGCACCCTTTGATTCGAGAAAAAAGAAAAGTATCCCGCTGTTTCTTCCAGGATGTCTGTTGAAAATTGTGTTATGAATAAATGTTTAAATCTCAAGGCAAAATGGTATCCATGCAAGTATCCCGATCTTGTTCATTGATGTTATTTGTTTTCAGTTTATAAATCTTCTTTAAATTAAGACTAAGGGGAATACTTCTCTTTATGATGCTGACTACATGGGAACAGTTACTACCAATAAGATTTGATTACCTTTGCTCCATTTCCATGCAATAAACAATCAAAATACTATCTCGCCCTATAAAACATTCTCTCAATGTAATTTATGTCAAACACGCAAATGGAAAACTAGGTTACTAAGATTTAACTGAAACAAAATTACCCCACATTACAATAAACAAAAAAAAAGGAAACAACAACAAATTATCTGTTCCCTTTTTAAGATCTTGTTTTTTGCATACCCACGAAAATTATCTTCTCCATTAGCCTCTATGGTGGACAGACAGGCCGTCAGACAGACACATCAATCATGCCATTATCTTACATTGATTGTCAGACAAGACAATTACGAAGGAAAAATCTAACATTCTTAGCAAACGAATTTCAGCACGATTTCAAACAATACTAGAATTATGTAGTACAAAATTTCCCTTGGGGTCATTTTCATGCAACACTTGCATTTATTTGCACTCTTTTTTGTGTTCAGAACTGTTTTGCAATTCAGTGAAGTTAGGGTAAATGGAATTAGAAACAAAGTTGCTACTCTCTTAATGTGGCGGGCAATTTTCGGTGATTTGTTAGTTAGGGCAATGGGTTCGCAAGTCTACTACATTCGAACATACATATAATTAATTTGTATGCTACGAATTGAGTTAAGAGTCTACAAATAATTGCGTTACATTTCCTGAGGACATCACGAAATTTGAATCGGGATTGCCTCTTTGCAACGACATTACAAATACTTGCCATAACTCAAACAAGTGTATGCCACAAAGTATATCTGTCAAAAATAGCATTATTACTAAACATTTATGGTAGCTAGAGAATCAGTTGACATGACTGGAGTTGGAGATTATGTTCGCTGTTGTAAATTTAACAAAAGTTAGGAATTTTCTGATCCATGTGGTGCCCAAACTTCAGCGTAATGCTGCCGAATATTTCATAATTTGACTTAAAAAAATCTCCAATAACCTTTCAGGACCTATAGAGAAATTGAAAATTGCTGGAAGTGAATGACAACCCACTTTACCATGTTTGTATATGTTATTTGAGGTATATTTTAAATAAATCTGTATAAATGGTAGACTATTATAGAAAAATGTAACTTTTGCCATCTCCTTTGCAATTATGTTGGAAATCTTCAAAATTCCATAAAACGATCAGATTATCACCAGATATTTATAATATAATTCCAACAAACACTATATGGTTCTTGTAACCATGTAACTATATTAATGTTCCGTATTGTCTAGTGGTTAGAATATCTGGGCTTTTTTGGTATAAATGTTCGGAAAAGGTTTAAGGATCCTTAAAAAAGGCAATAGCAACATCCCGTATTTTGACTTTATAGTAGCACTTGTTTATAAAATGGTTTCTACAAACACAATATGGTATTTATAAAAATATAACTATATTAATTTTCCGTATTGTCTAGTGGTTAGAATGTCTGGGCTTTTTTAGTATAAATGTTCAGTAAAGGGCTAAGCAGCCTTGCAAAAATACAATAACAACATTCCGAATTTTGACCTCATAATAGTAGTTATTATATAATATGGATCCTACAAACACAATATGGTTCTTATAACCATATAACTATATTCATTTTCCGTATTGTCTAGTGGTTAGAATATCCGAACTGTTTTTAGTACAAATGTTCAGTAAAGGTCTGGGAAGCCTTGCAAAAATGCAATAGCAACATTCCGAATTTCTACTTTATGGTAAGAGTTATTTTTAATATGGTTTCTACAAACATAATATGGTTCTTATAATCCTATAACTATATTAATGTTCAGTATTGTCTGGTGGTTAGATTATCTGGCGTTTATTAGTATAAACCTTCAGTAAAGGGTTTGGGAGCATTGCAAAAATGCAATAGCAATTCCGAATTTCGAGTAAGTAGCATTTATTTATAATATGGTTCCAACAAACACAATATTTATCTTATAACAATACAACTATATTAATGTTCCGCATTGTCTAGTGGTTAGAATATAGGCCCTTATTAGTATAAATGTTCAGTAAACGGTTAGAGAGCCTTGCAAAAATGCAATAGCAACATTGCTACTTTATAGTAGTTGTTATTTATAATATGGTTCCTACAAAAACAAAATGGTTGTTATAAGCACATAATTATATTAATGTTCCGTATTGTCTAGTGGTTAGAATATCTGGGCTTTTTTAGTATAAGTGTTAAGTAAAGCGCTAAATATGCTTGCAAAAATGCAATAGCAATATTGACTTTATATAGTAGTAGGTGTTTATAACATGGTTTCTACAAACACAATATGGTTCTTATAACCATAAATATTTTTCAGTTGTTATAACATCTCACATTATTTCACTATGAATGGAAATATAAAAATGTCACACCTATCAGTGCGACTTACAACATATTTCATACTCAAATAGCTCTTGCCATTATCACTCCAGTACACCTTAAAAACTACATAGCAGCGGAAACAATTAATTCGATTCTTAATATCGAAATGGCATAACAAAAATAAGCAAACCAAACATTTACGATAATGCTAAGTTAAACTCTATTTTGTTTTTTTTTTTTCTAAGGAATTCTTATGCCACCACTCATTCCGCCATTCATTCATGCATTCCCAACCCAACAGTGTCTGCAACTTGTGGCATTACATCACCGTGATAATACACAAAATGAATAAACAAAGCGACAAAGTTGCTCCCAGGCAACAATGGTTGGTGACAACAACCAGAAATGAAAAAAGAGACGTGGTTGTTTGTAATCATCATTATTTCAGTTTCATTTTGTGTCACACAAAAATAGATAATCACCCTAGCAGCAGCAGTTAGTAGTGGCATCAACTGAATGAAGTGTGAACCAGCAAGCAACTAACTAACTAGCAAGCGTATGACAAATTTAAGGTGTTGCCAACTCAACTTCATGGTGGAGGGGGGAGTCATAAAAAAACACCTAAACTCCAACTTCAATTCACAATCTTTTTTAGTGGCAGATAAAATTTGACACCTGTTGTTGTTTGCCACCAACAGGCGAATGATGCATAGATGAAACGATTTTCTTATTTGTGAATCAGGTAATTGTGGCAATAGTGACAGTGATTTTTTTTTTTTTTTTTTGCTTAACAAATAACTTTGGCTAAACCGAAAAATAAAATTATTTTCAGCAGCAGTTTTATGTATTTTAACAGCTCCATCACCGTCATCATTCATAGTCTTATTTTGAAGAGGAGGTTTGTAGTTTTACTCAATTTAAGTTAGGTGCGGCTAACTATTGTTATAATAGCAATAATAGTTTTATACACCGTGGCCAGGAAGGTGAGTCAAGCGAATGGAAGTGTGTTTTAATTTGCCGAAAACTTTAATGACATTTTGATGAAACCAGTTGAGAGAATTATGAAAGAGTTACATCTAATTGCTGAAGTTGATGTCGTATCAGTTTGTAATTGTTACCATTAAATTATGTATAGCAGTCCAAAAGCATGTGTTAGATAATTGGTAGGAACAGTTTAATACAAGTAAAATAATTTTCTCAAGGATTTAAAATTTAAATTTTGTTATGAATTAGATTTGAGCATAACATTGTAAAAGTCGATACAGTTTCAAAAATGTTTTTATCAATTTCTGTAAAAATTCTGAATGATTTGGTAATCCTTCCAGCAACAAAATGTTTAGATTTACAAGGGGGACAGAATTGATTCGCTTTAAATCTCATTTAGTTTATATTACAATATTGCAAACTTTTATTGTGCTTTGGCTGAATATTCAACGACATGACAGAAATTTGGTAAATGTTTCGGCAAAGATATCGAAAACCAACAACAATTGCGATTTAATTTTTAATAAAAAATTCAGCGAATAACTGTTTTTAAGCCCTCCTATTTAAATATTCCGGCCAAAAGTATGCTCTGTAAAATATATTCTCAAAGAATAAATACAATACTAATACAAAAATTGATATGTAGATGGCGTTACAACATATCAATGAACGTAAACAAACAAAAAGGTTCCCTTACCAATCACACAAAGCCACAATCTTTTCAGCTTCTCTGAATTGTTTCGTTCTCACAATCAAAACAAAACCATAAACTTTTCAATGTAAAAAGATGAAAACCATACGATTGCTGAAATGTTCTTCGGCTATGCTTTGCCGAGTTGTTTCATTCAACACCGAAACAAAAAGATTTTTTGGCAAACATTTGCTGTGCGTTATGGTTAACGACACACTCAGCCATACACACACAAATGTGATTGTTTAACAACCCTATAATCAGCATACCACAGTGAATTTTATTAACCACCAAACGTTTTTGATTTATTCACATGTGTTTAGTACTATTTCGTTTTCTATCTGCTCTTGTGGAGTTGAGTACTTTTGGCTTTTCGTTTTGTTCGTACTCACGAATGTAAACAAAACGAAACTAAACAGCGAGCTCTGCCAACGTGGGTTACGTTTCGTTTCGTATTGTTCCTATGGAAAATACGAAACGATTGGAAACGTTATTTAAAGTATTTTTAAGTACGCTGCAACATATATTAGTTTCGTTCCAGTACTTTATAGTAAACCTTTTGCTAGCAAACGAAGTGTAATAAAATGCTACCACATTCAAATTTGTTCAACTTTGACAGACGTGTCATAATCAACATATCAGAACCCAGTAGATCTATTGTTGGTTTTTAACGAGAGCGCCATATCTGTTCCAAGGGAAGACCAAGTTTTGCTAATTTCTGTAGTACAGGAATGTTTTATTTTTGTGCAAAAAAAGCGCGAAGTACAAAGAAGTATTATTTTCAATGTATAAGATATTAAGCAATTAGAATATTTTTGATACGTTTTTCGGGACTGAGAAGCTAAACTTCCATTCACAGCTTTGCAAAGCAGAAGCTCAGTGAACTAATATTACAAATAGACAGATTTATGCCTTTCAACCCAGTTATGTACATTTTTTTGATTTACAGCTTATATCTCTCGTTTATTTACCTCAGCAATATATTTAAAAATTTTATTTTTATTATGACATTATGAGACTTATGAAAATACATTTTAAAACGTCGGAAGTTATGCTTCATTCATGTTACATCACATTTCAAGCTTGTATGGAAGTTAAAGGTCTTGTAATAATCTAACCAAATTGTATTATTTCGGAACCCCAAGGCCCAATAACTCCTATAAAAAATTCATTCTAAGAACATTCGAATCACATATCTCTACCTATTTGGGCATTTTTTAATATTAACTCATCTAAGGTTTTCATAGTTGAAGGTTTTGAGTTTACATCTCTGGAAGGATTTTGAAATTATTCAAGAAGAAATTAGAGGTGCGAGCGTAAGTAGTTAGGCGGGGAATTTGAAATTCTTGGCTACAGAAATGTTACAATTGACGCAGATATGTATATTCAAACAGAAAATCGTGAGATTGATAGCACGACGGGGAAAAAATATATCTCACATTTTCTGTTTATTTCGTATATGAAAAATACCTCTGTAAGGTATTTTGTTGTCCTGTGTCAATTTTAATTTGAGTTGTTGAGAATTTTTTAGGCATTTGCTATTGTATAGAATTTTACTCACTATTTTCCATGTTGCTTTTGCTACACTCTCCTTTTCCCTTATTTGTTTTCTTCGCTCATTTTTAGCTTAATTTGTCTGCTACATTATGACGTCATAAAATTATTTATTACCTCTGCTCCATTTGTTGTTTACATTCATCCGTCTGTTTGTATATGTGTGCAGTTGCGTCTTTGAATGCATCTGTATACGAACATTGTGGAACATCCTAGATTGAGGATTACAGAACAGTCAAAGCTTCAGCGAGGGAGTATAAATACGGGAGAATAGCGGTGGGTGAGTTGAGTTGTAAATCAGTCAGCGAACTAAGTAAATTAAAGCTGTGCGCTTAGTAGAGTAAGACTGTGTGCTTAGTAAAGTCGTGAGCGAGTTAGTGAAGTAAAGTTAATAGAGCATTGGAGAATCGTAATCTATGGAACAAGAGTTTTATTTGTATTGTTAATTATATTTTGTGGAAATTCGTTCCTTGTGAAAGATGTCATTGATATTGTTTCTCTTTGTGCCATCTGTTTCACTGGACGATTTATCTGACAAACATAACCCGACGATTTATCTAACAAACATAAATTGGTCAGCAAACTTTTAGGAAACAAATTAAAATACAGTAGTATTCGATTGCGAATCGATTTTCATCGTCAGAAAATAATATACATACATGGCTTTGAAATGTATAGTTTATGATTCGTTTTGTAAGTTCCATGTCATTGAGCTAAGCCTCCCGTTTTTAAAACGATTCTTAAAGAAAACAGTCTGAGGCTATAGAAAGCAGGTACCATGTTATTAAGTCAAGTCTCCCGCAATGTCCCTTTGGAAATTTTCGTGGAAAATATTTACTTTTTATTTGAAAATTCCATACAGAAGGTAAGAAATTATTTTCATATTTTACTATATACCACCTATACTTCAAGTTCGACATTATTGTGGTGGTTGTGTTCAATCTACATCGATCTGAAAAATAATTGGTGATACTTTCCAAATATTTTAAGCTTTTAAAGGATGTTTTCTTCTTCTTTATTTGCATATTCGATCTCCGAGTATAAGCGACCAATACAATTATATATAATTATCTGTTACAAATTTTAAGGTATGTTCATATATTTTCCATGATCTCCATAATAGCGTCTCTATTTCTGGCTTCACTCAGTAGGGTTGAGATATTTCCAATGCCGGTCCATTTAAGAATATTGTCAATCCATGATATTTCTTTCCGTCCTCTCGATGGCTTCCCTTCTATTGTTCCAGTGATTATGGTTTGGAGCAGTTTGTATTTTGCGTTCCTCATTACATGTCCAAGATATGACGTTTTTCTTCTTTTTATTGTTCCAATGAGTTCACGTTGACGGTTAACCCTCGAGAGAACCACTGAATTTGGTGCTAAATTTGTCCATGCAATTTTTAGGATACGACGGTAGATCCACATTTCAAAGGCTTCCAATTTCTTTATTGCAGCGGTTTTTAGTGTCCATACTTCTGAGCCGTACAGCAGAACCGACCAGACATAAGTTTTAATAAATCGTATTTTTGTTTCCATGTTTATGTCATGACTCTCTCTTGCCATTTCTATTCTGCATCGTATTTCTTTCGAGTTGTCCCAGTTTTCATTTATTTTGACGCCAAGATATTTAAAGTTCTGTACTTTATCGATATGTGTATTATTTATATATAGTTCGGTTGTACTTTGGTTTTTAGACCTGGTTATCACCATATATTTAGTTTTTGATATATTAATCTTTAACCCATACTTTTCACTATAGGAATTTAGCCGAGTCAGAAGAAATTGTAGTTCTGATACACTACTCGCAATTAAAGTGGTATCATCTGCATATCGGATATTGTAGACGAATTTTCCACCAATATATACGCCTTTAAGAGCTTTGGACATTGATTCTTCAAAAATTCTTTCGGAATAGATATTGAATAATAATGCCGACAATATGCAACCCTGTCTAACTCCTTTCGATATTGCAATGCATTCTGTCAGTTCTCCATTAATGTCGACTTGTGCTGTTTGGTTCCAATATAATTGCTTGATGCATTGTAATTCTTTTCCTTGGATGCCAAGATGTGAGGATTTCCACCATTTTGTCATGTTGTACGGTGTCGAAGGCTTTTTCGTAATCCACAAAACATAGGTAAACATCTTTATGTACATTTCTGCATTTCTGTATTAACACTTGAATAGAGAGTAGGGCTTCTCTTGTACCCATGCCTTCTTTAAATCCAAATTGAGATAGCCCCATGGCTTCTTCACATTTTTTATGAATTCTGGAGTGAAAGGATGTTTTATTGAATAAATATTGAGAATATGATACTAAAATCCATCACTGAAGAAGCCCGACTCATCGTGCTTTAGGTCATGTCTCACTAATCTCTGCGGACATATTCGTAGAAAATAATAAATTTACTATTATTAAATTATTTATGCGCAAGTACGAAATGCAAAAAGCGCATTCATAACCTGTTATATGCCACAATTCCATCTGTGCTTGAGGTTTGGTACTGTTATTGGGTTGTTGTCTCAGATATATCAAATTGCTCAGCATACTTTTAGGAGAAAGCATAAGTGTGATTTGATACGATTCCATCGTTACTGCAGGATAATAAACGAAGCATATTGCAGGATAATAAAACAACCAAATATTTTTTAGAAATAAGCAGTGGATATCGTTTAAATTCTGTGTCTAAGCAGCCCAAAGGATCCAACTTATATGAGGTAGAACGTAGACAATTTTAAATTGATATTCAAAGGACCAATTTTAACGTTTCATTTCTACCCGCCAAACATTTCACCGTTTAACTTCGTAATAAAATGTAACCATTAAGAAAACATAAAAAGTATTTCCTCAATGTTGCGACAAAAGATATTACAATGGACTTTCTTCTTCTAAAAAAAGAGGAAAGACAATGCTTACAAATACTGAACACAAATAGGTGGGTAGGTGTAGGAGTCATTAACAGCAAAATCATGTTGACTACTGCCATTAAAAACTCCTACCACAAAAAGACAATGAACAGCGCCACAAATGTTAAGTAATTTAATAGCAAATTTAATGCAAATTTAAAAACAACAGAAAAACGTGAATTTAATGAGTTCATAATGGCCATTTTTCCAGATGCTAAAACTATATTTTTTGAGTGTATACGTAAGTTGGTGGTACAAATTGAGCACAGACAAGAAAAAAATTGGCCAAAACTAAAAATCCGAAAAAGTGTGTATGTTAAAAATTTAATTATGTTACAGTGTAAAAGTTGAAATTCATCACTGCTAGGAAAAATTAAGTTTTGTTTTTCGCCGTTTCTACAACCAAATTAGAGGAGGAACCATAGAAAGGCCCAACTGTTGGATTTCACATAGTGGCGCGTATTTAACACGGAAGTTTTGTTTTGCGATTTTTTCCCAACGTCTATGTTTCGTTTTGTTTTCTACCTCTTCGGCTGGCTTTAATCGTAATTGTTTGTCCAACTGTCTGATTCAGCTGTCTTGTGGTGTTTGGTCAATTGTCGATCAAGATATTTATTGAAGATTTGTTGTAAGCTAACAACTAACAACGCCAAGGAGGAACTGGCGAACGATGAACAAAGGCGGGAGATTTTAAAAGACCTACAAAACAGCGAAACAACAGCAAATCATTGGGGGTTATGTTTCGTTTTTGTTTTTGTAATGGCATTATTATGCTCCAGATATTCCCCCCGGGAGAGAATTGTTGTATGTAGTTAAGTTGTCGTTAAGTTAAGGGAAAGTAGTTCGTTTTGTTCACAAGAAATTGCATAATTAGGTAAATCAGGGTAGATGGACAGACAGAGGTATTGGACAATAAGCTGGAAATGCTCTCAAAAAACAGACATTTAGTCACAAAGTGAAAAATCGTGTAAAATGTAACAAAACTAAGCTTTCAATTTTAACCTGTACAATTTATAAAATCTCCCCCCTTTGAATTCATAGACTGGCAGACAGACGAACACATTTTGTCGATGATGAAGAAACCTTATAAACGTCATTTACTTGGTGGTCAAATGACCGCTGTGAAAAATACAATAACTTAGCACAAAGAAAGCGAAAGCAATATAATATAGATTAAATTGTTATTTGTTTAGCATAGGGATTTGGGAGGACAAGAGAGTGATTTGTAGATGAAATGAAATATTTTTACTTCCTTAGTTTTTGTGGTTGTGGAAAAAATGACATATTTCGTGGGGTTAATGATTAGATTTAATGATTGATTTGCGCTCGATATAGAATTAAAAAAACTTTATTTATTTCCCACCAAACGAACATCCCAGAAGTAGAAGAACCGTGGAAAATCGTTAATAACAATTTTATGCATTGAATACTTCTAAACCTTTTCCCATATATTGCAGACCAGTAAAAAGTTTCTATGTGTTACAGGTGTGTAAAGTCTCATCACACATTAGGCAATTTTCCTTCAAAGTCAGGAAGAAAGAGACGAAGCCTACGGGAAGCCTTTTGACTTCAAATTTTTTAGCTGAATTACATTTTTCGTAGCTGAAATGATTGAAAAAAAAAATTATAAATGTAATGCCTGATATCAATTATGCATCTCAAAAATGTTAGCTGAATTACAAATTTCAATTTCTGAATTACATATTTTTAGTTGCATTAAATAAAATTAATTACAAATATAATATTCTCAATGAAACAGGTACTTCTAAATTGTAATATCTCTGCTAAATGATATTTTGAGTCTATTCTGCTATATACCCTTGCTGAATAGCATTTTTCCCTAGCTGAATTTAGTAATAAGTTAGTAAATGTAGTCCCTAAAGGCAAATATGCATGTTATGCATAAAAAATATTAGTTGAATTTCGTGATTCGCTTGCTGAATTACTGAATTAATAATATAGCTGAATTTGCTTTCGAATTAGCTAAATAAATACAAATAAGTTGGTATATTATCCTATAGTCTAAAGGAGCATTTTTACCTAATTTATAGTTAGCTGAATTTGTTTTGGGATAGCTGAATGGCAAAAATATTGTGCAAATTTAGTTGGTATACCATAAGGGCATAGTTTACACTGTTTGTAGTTAGCGGAATAATGTGCGGAGTAGCTGAATAGCTACAAAATGTGTGTATAGCCAAGGAAACATATTTTCTTATTCCATAGCTAGCTGGATTTGCATTTAATGTAGCTGAATTGAGCAAAACCGATGTAGAAGAGTTCGCTTTGTGTCTGTACTTTAAATTCATGGGCAAATTTTATCTATTAGTTAGCTGAATTATAAAAAAATTTGCTGAATTTAATTTAAAAAATTAAATATTTATCTTATAAAAAAAATTGTAAATATCTTTTTGAATAGCATTTCATGTAGCTGAATTGAGCTAAAGCGATCAGGAATTGATCGATAAGTTTACAACTTTTTTAAAGCTGAATTACAAAAAATTCAGGTGAATTGCACTTAACCTAATTGAAATTGATAAAAATGTGTTCTAGCTTAAAAGTGGCAATGTTTGTGTCCTAATCATTTGCTTCAATAGCATATTTTGGTTGCATATTTTCTAATAACTACCTTGCTTAATAGGATTTAATCAAGCTAAATTGGACAAAATCTGTGCGGATTTATTCGGATTGTTTACGGGCATAAAATTTCTTTAAAAAAATAAGTTCCAGTTAGCTTAATTACCAAAAAATATGCTAAATTGCATCTAAAACAAAATGTTTTTTTTAATTAATACCTTGCTGAATAGGATTCTATGTAACAGAATTGAGCAAAATCAATAAATTTGTTAAAAAATAATAAAGTTTTTCTTTGCTGAATTGAAAAAATTATTGCTGAATTGTACCTTATAAAAATTTACAAACATTTATACAGACTACATTATTCCTGTTCTAATACCACTATGGGCAAAAAGTATATGAAAGCTTTTCCATGTATATAATAGTTCGAAAAGCTTTTTTATAGAAGGCTTCTATGTTTAGAGGACCTTTACAAAGTCTTCTGCATATGCAAGACCTTTAATAGGTCTTCTATTTATCAAATGGGTATTGGTAAGTCGACGTTCGTTGAAACTTTGGATCGTTTGGCGTTTTTTGCCTTTTAAAATACTAGGTGTGTCTTTTTACGTGATAATTTTTAATAATTATTACGAAATGTTACTAAATGCTGTCTTTTTACACAAAAGATCAGTAAATGAGAGCGAAGTGAGAGAACAATTTTGACAGTTGTTTGCTGAGAAATTGCTAAAAGTTGCTGAAAGAATTTTTCCCAGGAACATTTAGCAAGTTCTTGCTAAAGTTTACTAAATGCTGTCCTTTTACTTTTTTATCTATTTTCGTATGAAAGATGAAAAACCCTCTTACTCTCTGAAAAGAAGTTACTGAATAATTATTACTGAAAAAGTAAAAAGACACAACTACTAAAATGTTCAAGTTTATCTTTGAATCGAAAAGTCGACTTTTCATAGTCGACTTTCGATTTTTCTTCAACAGATTTTAATAGGAATATAGTCGAAAAGTTTAAAAATCTACGTTTGTTTTCGATTACATATTTGAAAGCTTCTCGCAAGGCTCTTCCAACTGTGTTTATACATTGAAAACCGCCAAAAGCCATGTGTCTAAACGCTCTTCTAAGCCCCCTTATATATCTTGTATGTATCAAGGTCTAACTTCCTATGGATTTTCTATGCCCAGAAGAACTCTAAAAGCTTATAGAAGACCTGTTAAAGCTCTTCTTCTTCTTGTCTCTAAAAGCTCTTCTGAATATAGAAACATTTATATAAGCGCTTAAATGTATAACAGACCACTGAAAACTTTTTTATGTAGAATATCTCTGAAAGCTCTTTTATATACATGAGTATTTGAAACTCCTCTAAAAAGTTTTCTATGCACTGAAGACTTCTATGGCTTTACGAAAGCTCTTCCTTTCCAAGAGGCCTCTAAAATTGTTTGTGAAAGCTTCTAAAAGGCTTTCCATTTATTGTAGACCTCTAAACAATCTTCTATTTATTAAATATATCTTGAAGCTTTTCTATATGTTTTACACCTTTAAGTGTTCGCTTATATATTTTAAAAAGTTTATTATGCACTGAAGACTTCTACGGCTTTACGAAAACTATTCCTTTCCAAGAGGCCTCTAAAATTGTTTGTGAAAGCTTCTAAAAGGCTTCCCTTTTATTGAAGACCTCTAAACAATATTCTATTTATTAAATATATCTTAAAGCTGTTCTATATGTTTTACACCTTTAAGTTTTCGCTTATATATTTTAGACACCTAATAGGTACTCTATGTATCGAAGGCGCAAAGAATATTACATAAAAAAGCTTTTTGAGTTCTTCCACACATGACAGGTGTTTTAGAAGAACTCAAAAAACTTTTTTATGTAAGAGCACCTCTAAAAGAAGATCTTTTATATATCGATGACCGCTAAAAGATTACCTTGTATAGAGGACTTTTAAAAGCTCTTTATGTATAGCAAGCCCCTAAAAGTTATTTTCTGTATAGAGACCTCTAAAAGGCTTTCAAAAATGTAATAGCTGTCTACGATAAAATATCTATAAACGGTTCTTCATAAATAGAAGAACCTAAAACGTTAATATTCCTTTAATACTTCTTTAAGCTTTTTCATGTACAGAATACTTTTAAAAGCCTTTTGTGAAATTTGTTAAAACTACCTCCTAATTTTCTCCTGGCAACATAACGCCGTCATGTAAGTAGGTACTATGTAAGTATGTAATAACCACAAAAACACAACTAAAGCTCACAAACAAAACCTGTCAAATTATGTCCATTAAATTTGATGGTAGTAAATCATTTTAATTACCCTCAAAAGTCATGAAAATACGAGAAAAAACATAAACCGAAAATATTTTAAACTTTTGGCGAAAACCTAAGCGGCTAAAATCATGTTTGATGATGGAAAGTGTCAGTCAATTGTCAAAAAAACAAAGAAAACCGACGAAAAAACAGTTGTAGGTCCATTCCAAAAAAATTATGAATTACAAATGGACATAAAAGATCACTAAAACGACATTTTGTAATTTTTCGATGGTAAAATATCACTGAGAGAAATCTCCAGATCAGCTCAAAAAGGATCATTAATTAACCACCATGGCAGGCAGGCAGACAGGCTTAAAGTTTAAATGTGACAACATAGATTGTAAAGGTAACTTTACTGTTTTCCAAAAAGAAAATATGATTTTTTCAAAAGCAAAAGTTCAGTGAAAATGCAACAATACTATTGTTCATCAGCATCATCATCGTGATTATGGTCGGGGGTTAAATTGAAAACAACAAACAAAACGGACATTGATAATAACATGACAGATTTTAAATGTCAATTTGTGATGCGGGAAAAATCTTTTCCGTATTTTAAGGTAAACAAAATGTTTTGTTTTTGTTTACCATTGGAGTCTTTCCACTGGAGTAAATCCAAACATAAGTAGTTAGCCCTCGAATTGGCCAATGGCAAACAATTGAACCCAGCCGATCAATGGACAAGGGAGAGATGAACGAACAGCAACACCAAAATGTATATGAATGAATGGACATAACAATTTACAATGTGTTTTGGTCATGTAAATAAGGAAAATCACATTGAACTACCACCACCAGAAGACACAACACCGCGCAACAAATCTCCCCTCCAAAAAAGTGTTCAACTAGCAAATGCAAATATTGTAAACAAATTTCAAATCCAATGTTATTTTTTTGTTGATTATTTTGCTGCTGTTGGGTATTTATGTTTAGAAGAGTAAAACCCCAATTGAATTGAATAAAATCAGTGCAATTTTGAAAGTAAAAGTTTTAAATTTATGTTTATGTTAGAGGACTCGAGAAAAACTCGAAACAACTCTAGTTTTTTGTAGTTGTTGTCAAAAACAAAAACATCGTTTACAACTTGTAGAAAATTGTAAAATAAAACAAAACTTATTTCGCAAAATGGGGGGGGGGGGGGGGGGGGACGACGACGACATAAAATCAATATGTTGTTGGATTGATGTTTTTGTGTGGTGTTGGAGTTTTTATTTCAACTTTTTATGTGCTCTATTTTATTTATCATAAATTTGTATACCACTTTGTAAGACACCACGAGCAAACATCAAACAGCAAACACACGTAGAGGAATGTAATCAAACCTTAAAATTTGAATGATTTAAAGGCAGATGAGTGACCAAAAGTATAGACCAACATTTTTTAATTGTTGAATGTTGTTATTTTCGAATCAAAACCAAGTTCTAACATGAAAACCAAATGACAATTATACGAGTCTAAATTTGTTTTTGTGTCGTTGACGGAATAGCCGCACTGTATACTTTTGGCTCGTAATGGGAGGAAGGGAAACCCATGACTAATTTGCATTAGAGTTGGGCAATCTCGTTCAATTGAACGATCCGGATCATTGTCCTCGAAAACGAATGAGTAACATCATAAAAACCAACGTGTAAAATTAAGTATACTCAGTTTTGTCAAAGAAATTACCTGCGTCCATTAAACGAGATAGTGATCCGGTCGTTCAATTGAACGAGATTGTCCAACTCTAATTTGCATGTGCTCGGTTTATCACAGCCACATCCACCAACTTCTTTAAGGTGCGATAGATGTTGGGAGTGGATGCATCTAAGGGGTTGCTGTGGACTCGTCCATGCGAGGGACTAGGACAGGGTATATATTGATGCATGCTGCGAGGACACAGCCTCCGAATACGAGACTTATAGGCAGCTCCCCAACAGCAACCGCTCACGCAACACTTGTTGTTGCTGTTCCAATCCCTGGAAATGTGTCATCAGTTTTTGCAATTTATTTGCTTCCAGTTAAGATCGAGGTAATAGTGGACTTTATGTGTCACTAGAATATCATGGTCGAGACGGTGTTGTGGTTACAGCGTACCAAGTTGAGGGGCAGCTTTCCTGTTGTAACAGTCTGTTCAATACATACCCTTCTGGTTTGAGCCTGGTTCTTTGACCCGTACATGAAATGTATCGGGTTAGCAGTCAGGTGTGGAACTGGCGCGTTCGCCGCATAGCTTGCCACAGACCAACATACCGCGTTATATATGGTCAATTAGGTTTCTTTGTCGGCACCTCAAATGCTTCCGGCTAGGGACTTGTTGACCTTGTTCCTACATCTCCACTTGTGTGACAGATGATCTAACAACTTGTTCTGTTTGTGGTCACACTAACTCTGGACTCATGAAGCCCTGGTCATGGTCTCACTTCGGGTATTCGAACAGCAGGTACATGACGAGTGGTTGAAGCTGTAATGATGTCTAGGAACATCATTTGTGCTATCCGAACATGAGAAGGCTTAGGCAGTTCTCTAAAGCGGTCATTTGTGAAATCCCTGAAACTAGAACAATTGGTTTTCACTTGAATGATAAAAGTGGGGCGTTCTGAGGTGATAAACTCGGGCGGTATGTCGACAAAGACAATTATAGGGAAATGGTCTGACGGGTTGGCAGGTGACGTCTTTTATCAGAACAGTTGACACAATGGCTATGTCTGGTGAACTATGGAACTCTCCGCTAATTCTGGTAGGGGAGGGTTATAAATCCGGTCAGCCAGCGCTATGCCGCTCTGGCCATTTCCGAGGACCGAATGGCACAACTTATAATGAGCTTTGAAGTCTCCGCAGACCACTCAATTGTAGCCTTATAAAATGGGACTACTGTTGGGACCAAAAAGGTTATGCAACTCTTCCAAAAAAATTTCAAACATTTATCAATAAAATGGTGCACACGATAACTCCCGCAGGGAATAACCGATTTGGTCTAAACTTTGCACAGTTCAAACTCGAATATGGATTGTATGGGACCACTGCTTGAGGTACATCCCACACAAAATCTCAAAATTGTTGCAAAAATTCCATAAAGGGTGTGGACCGGATCATTTTGAACTTTTCTGCAGCAGGTTGTCCTTGCACTAATAACCCGTGCTAATATATGGTTCCATAGCCTGGGTACTTGCGCAGGCAGATAAGACATCGCCGGGCAATCTGCGTTGACGGTGAATATCGACGTCGTATGAACGGCGAACCGTATCGCTAAAAAGCGTATAAAAACGGGCTGCGTGGCATTGCATGCAGAACAGGAAGCCCAAGGATTCGGTGGAGTAAACAAGTGAAAGATGAGATTGAAAAACACGATATTCCAAACTGGAAAAGTAAAGGAACAAATATAGAGGAAGGGAACCATTTCTTAGTTTGGCTTGTAGGAAAAACGTTCTATAGAGGTCTCTATTACATACATTCCCACAATATCCTCGAAGGGGCAAGGGAACCTTCTCTCATATCAATGTGTGGCTCGATGATATGGGTCCTACTTTTTATCGCCGAGTACGAACGGCATTTCATTACCCTCAGTGTAATACCTCCATACATATCGTGAGTATTTCAGCCATGAAATACTTCTCTACAAGATTTGCCACCGCCGAAAATTTTGATGTTCTGGTCAGGGATTGAACCGAAGCCTTCTGAGTGCAAGGCGGACGTGCTTACCAGGGCACTGCGGTGACTCCAACGGCCTCTCTTGCGACATTAAATTTTGTTTCGGAAGCAAGTCCATATTTCCTGAAATAATGGCCCAAAGGATCTAAAAATCCCCAGCCGGCACCAACTAAAATGACCGATGAGCACGATAACTTACGATTTAAGTATCCGATGTAGTCGAAACTTTGACGTTGTAAAATTTCTTCCAAACTTACATCATGTTCCAAGAAGAACTATATCGGAAAAAATTTTCGGGTACCTCCCTCACAAAAGTTCAGAAAATTGTCTTCATTTTTACCGAATGTTGTTTCATGTGCAAGTCCGTGCTGCCTTACATTATAGTACAAAAGTCCCACAAAAACCCTACGGTGACCAACTAAACGAGCTGTGAGGATACCTGTCGAAAGGTCTGACTCAACTTAATCAAGTTCGAAGATGCACTATATCAGAAATTTCCTTCCGCAACCTCCCTTAAAAAAATTTCAAAATTTTTGGCTTATTATGCCAAAATTAAATCCGGATGCAAAATAGATTACGGTATAGCCCCGGACAGGGACGCATGCAGGGGTGATTCCCATTAGAACCATTATTTGAAATTTTTTTGTTTCAAAATTGATATTTGGTGTAGTGTTTACCTGCGTTTAATATTAAAAATTTCGGGAGCTGATTTAAAATATTTCGAAAAAATTTACATGTATAACAAAAGTGTGTACCAAATTTTTAACCTCCTTTCCTACTGTGCCTCTGTGTTTCCAACTTCAAAAAGTAATAAAAAGGAAAATAATCATGAGACAGACGGTCATTCAATTGAGTAAAAGTGTGCAAAACATTTGGCAAACATATGTAACAACATTTGAGTTACATTTACCGATTGCTATCAATTTCTTTTAGTTGGCCCTGGCAGGCTGGCTGACAGAATGACCATCCAGAGCTAGCTATCCATCCATACACAGCTGTCAGTTATAATATTTTGGAAAAGATATAAAATAGGAGGAAAATTGCCTTTTTATTTCTGGAACTGCTGTGTGTTGTTGTCGTTGATGTTTACAACTCCCAGATCAAATGCCCGGTGTTTATTGATGGAAAAAAGGCATTGCGAAAAAAATACAAATAATAAACTTTATAGTTCAAAGATATTTTTGTGGCATTTTTCTTTGCACAGTTATGGTGGTTAATGTTTAGGTTCATAAATTACATGGAACAAAAACACGGACATGGGTGGTCAACAACAACAAATAATTGTGTTTATTTTAAATACAAATTTGCGGTGTTTCTTTTTAGGAAGATTATATTGCTGCTAATGCTGCCACAGATGCTTGTAAAAGTAGACAACTTAACAGGAAGTATATTATGCTATAGCGAGAAATGTGGTGAAAGAGGGAATACCCTTTCCCCAAATTAATATGTTCCTCTATTGAACATAAAATAAACAAGTGTTTATGCAAATGATCTGGCAATATTTACAAGATATCACGCCCGAAATCTTTGGTAGCTTTTCCAAATTAATGTAGAATTATACATTTTAGCAAATTGTATTTTTTCAAAAGTAAATTCTTTTGGAAAATTTGTCACCGTTATTTTTATACCACAATTTCTTCCCACTGTGCATGGGAATGACGACAGAAAACTCCATTTGGTGACATTGTAAGATCACACACTAACCAATCGTCCGGCCTTTAGTGGTGGCATAGGCAATCTCTCAATCAGTTTTCAATACAGCCAGCCAGCGAACTACCCAGACTATGTCACAGTCAACAAACAACACGGCATTACAAAACTTTACAATGTTTAATGTCCGTCTAAAAAAAACAACAAAAAATAAGCAAAATGAATACTTGTTTCCTACTTTTTTAGCATCATTGTCACCTTTTTTGGCTAAACAAAAAACTGTGTGTGTACATTGTTGCAGTTCGTAAGTTTTTAGTTTTCCCCAAACATTTTCTTATTTTCCTTCCATAATATGCAGCAGCGTGTTGCATTCGAGTCTGTGTGTGCTCGGTTTTCAAGTTCAAGTTTGTAATTTATCTTTTCATATGTCGATTTTATTTGTTTGGCAGCGTCAAGCAGCAGTGAATAGCATTTTCCCTTTTAAATGTTTTATTTGATGAGATTTCCATAAGAAAAATGGGAAGTGGGTAATGTATTAAAATCTTGATAATTCTCACACCATAAATCCGGAAATATCAAACGAACTGAATAATTTTATTCTTGTTTGGAACTCGTAAAATTGAAAATAAAGGGATTCCATTATAAAGGCAAAGCCTAAATTATTACGTGTTGCGTGTGCGTTCTTCGAAACAACAACAAAATACATGTTTTTCAAATTCGAAATTGGAGTGGGTGGTGTAGTGGTGTTGTTGTTAGACAATAAAAACAAATCGCCAAAATTGTTTTTTTTTTCAATCTCTCAGAAGAAACCAGTATTTTTTTGCTTTATGAAAGGCGTTCTTGAAATGCAGAAATTTGAACTTTGGCAAGACTTTATGAACACTATTCCTATAATACAGTATTTTTTTTTTTTCTTTGTAATTAGAGTTTTTGACCATTATATCAGGAAGCATGGACTTGCCCAAAAAGCATAATATCAAAGTAAACATGGTCACAAGATGTACCTTCGGTAAAAATTTACAAAGGATCATCAAACAGACCTTAAACTGCACTTAAACAAAAATTTTAACTTTTGTGCGGGAGGTACCCAAAGGATTGGACCAATATAGTTCACATTCGAACTTAAACTAAGTTTGGACAAAAAACTCGAGATCCAAAGTTTGGACCGAATCGGTTGCTCAGTTTAAAACATTGATGACCAGCAGAGAAAAAGCGAAATTAAACCCTAGCACGCGAGTTTAGTCATTTGAGTTGCTTGCGCTAACGTAGCTTGCTTGTGTTTAAAGCTAATGGTGGTTGTTTTGCTAATTGCGTTAGCAGCAATGTCTTGGCCATCAGGGGGTTACAAGTTATCGCGGTTACCATTTTTACCCATATTTTCGAACTTTTGTGGGGGAGGTACCAGAACGAGTGGATCAATAAACATCATCTTCGAATTTCATATAATATTCGAAGAAATATTACAATATGCAAAGCTTGGACTTACACAGTATTTTGTTCGAGAGTTGTCGTGCCCACCAGCCACTCTACACATGGTGGTCGTAGGGGTTTTTTACAGCTTCCGGGTCATTTTCTCAGGAAGTATTAGCTTGCTCCTCACTTGTACCATCGTAATAGGAGCCTCGAGTGTAACGTCTTACAAGAATTATCAAAACGATTTGAGAGGAGGTTTTAAACTGCAATTTTCCGAAATTTTGTGTGGGAGGTATCCGAAAGAGTGGACCGAATATAGTCTATAATCGAACCTGATTTAAGTCTGATACATATATTATGATGTGCAAAGTATGGAATAAATCGATTACTTCCTTCGAGAGTTATCGCGCGCAACATTATAGCGAACATTTTTGAACTTTTGTGGGGGAGGTAATTGGAGGAGTGGGCCGTTATGGCTCATCTTCGAACTTAGACTTAGTTTGGACAAAATATTACGAAGGCCATATTTTAGCGAAGGAATCGGCTGATCTGTTAGAGAGTTTTTGTGCGCTCCAGGCACTGAAATGGTGTCAGCTTTCGGGCCATTTTCTCAGGAATAATGGACTTGCCCCTGAAAAAGATTGTATCGTCGTAATGGGGGAAGCAAATACAAGTGGTTGCAAAACGATTCGAGAACAGGTCTTAAACACAGCTTTTCCGAAATTTTGTGTGGAAGGTACCCGAAGGAGTGAACCAATAGAGTCCATATTGCAACCTCGTCTATGGCCAATTCGGTACTGTGCACACAATTTTAGCGAAAAGCTTTGAACTTTTGCGGGGGAGGTAGCCAAAGGAGTCGACCGATATGGCCCATCTTTGAACTTAAGCTAAGTTTGGACAAAATATTACGTAGGTCAATTTTTGGACTGAATCGGTCCGAGAGTAATTGTGCGCTCCAGACTGACCGACGGACATGTTTAAATCAACTCCAAATTGCCTGAAATGTATTTCGTCCAAACACTCTTCGGGTCTAAAACCATTAGTAGCAGCTAAATTTGTTTTCTGTAAATTGTACATTTTTTTAAACGGACGGCCTTCGGCCGGGGATTTAAGGCTTTCTCCTATGGATAGGAGCAAATCTAGGGCATGGGAACAACATTTTTTTATTTAAATTTTTTTCTTAGTAGTTGGGCTTTAACCAAGGGAATTTTTGAACTTCAAAGCACCATTTCTCGATAAGTATGGAGTTCCCAAAAAGAAATTATATAATGTCGTGATCATGAAGGGGAGATCTACCAAAAAAAAAAAATTTCATCACAATCGGAGCTGAGCGGCTCAGCTTATCTTATGCACAGTTTCGGCGTATGAAATAGGATATGCCCTTGTTAGCCTAAAGGCTGAAGGTATAATAATCAAAAATCTGAAATGTTTTATTTTTTAATCAATGATAGATTTTTCAAGAAATATTTGGCAAGTCAATTGCATAAAATTCAGGTTATACAACTATTTCCTATGAAGTTACCAACTTATCTGTGGAGTTATAATATGCCAGAATTAGGGTCCAGTGGCTATACCGTCTTAACTCTTCAGGAGAACAAATCACAATTTTAAATAAGTGACTTTCCCCTCCATTGTAACATAACTTCTTCTCGGTATTTTACTATTTCAGATCTAATATAAAGAAGCATCTTGTAAAAATTTCTTCTGTTCACTTACCACTGATGAACTTTTCTTGCGCAGCAAACCATCCAACCACAATTGGACCTCAAATGCTTTCAAATATAATAAATGATAACGATTTTGTAAACGTTCCAAACTCAATTCCGATTTTCGGGAATGAGATGTTGTGGTGGCCGGGGTGGTGGCGTTCGACGAATTGTGATTGGCTGAATTTGCGCCAGCAGTTGGTGATGAGGGGGTATTTACTAATTTGTTGGACTCAGTGGAACAACAGACAATGCCCGATGATGTTGTGGCCGTATCGTCTGTAGAAGATAATGACGAATTTGTTTGTTCCGCAATTAAACTGGCATCGGAATCTTGGTTATGCTGAAGCTGTTGCTGCTGTTGCAATTGTAATTGTTGTTGTTGTTGCTGTTCCTTTTCGGAGGCTGCTCTAATACAGGCACTTACTATTCGGGCATGTGATACTATTTCATGGTATAACACCTGGAAAGAAACAACAAAAAAGTGAGACATTAGATATGGCAAAATTGTTGTTGGGTAGATAAAAGCGAAAGAGAAGTGAAAATTAATGCATTAATTTATACCGTTGATGATGATGTTGTTTGTTTGTTGGTTTGAATCAAATGTTATTTTGTTTCGAACAAAGAAGTTGCATTAAAATTTAAAAAAGTCAAAACAAAAAAAGAAAAACTTGCAAAAAATTAAACTACACAAATAGAAAGTGGAACGAACTTTTATGAAGAAATTTTCAGTACTGCAAAATGAAAATGAACCACGGAACACACAATTTTTATTGTTAGCATGATATGATGAGCATTTTCATTTGCATTTAATTTTCTTTTGTTTTGTTTAGGCGATAAGTTTTATAGGCTCTATGGAATGAATGCAGTATAACTAACTCCAATGAATAGCTTGCTATACTGCATCTGGAAGTGCAGTCCAAAAAATGTTATTTGAGTGTGGGCTTTTTTGTTGTAACCAGTGAAAAATTACTATAATCCATAATGAACCGTTCCTTGGTACACGTACTCCATGTATTCTGTGTGTCTAAATAATAGACAGATGGGAAGGCGGAACTAACAAAAAACAAAAAAAAAAACAACAAGCGACCCCGAGACGACACCGCCGCCACCATTATCATCATCACCGCCGCCACATACAATAATTGGATGGGAGAGACACATTAATGCCTCTAAACAATTACATTTAATTTTAGAGGTTTATAACGAATAACCAACTAGCAAAAAAAAAAAACAGCAGATCTACGCATAAACCATATTTCCAACAAGACACAACCCACATTTTTATATAATAATAACAATAAAAACAATAGCAACAATAAAAGAGTTGATGAAGGAAGCAGAACAAACACCAGCAAACTGTGGATAATAGATTATCCTAAACCAGCACCAGTAAGTGCATTAGCATCAGTTTGTCTTCCTCTCATCGTTATACAAGAACCTCTATCATCGCCATAGAATCATTTATTCCATTTATCTCTTCTTCCCATGCTTCAAACTTCAACGATGCAATTTAATAGTTCGTTCCTATAGTGCAAATAGAAAGGGCCACGCAATTTATTGAAGTCTAACCTCTTAACTTGCGCAGCTGAATCGTGGTGGTGGTGGTGCATTGCAAATTCAATGGCAATTATTTGGAGAATTGCCTACAAAGTTTATTCTTCTTTGGCAGATAAGTATCACAAAAAAGGGTCAAAGTTATAACGAAATTTAGATATAAATTTAATTGGATTAAATTGCAAAAAAAATATATGGTTAGAACGAATCACCGGTATTTGAATCTTAATAATGAAGGCAGAGGGAAACGTGATCTTAAAAAAAAAGTAAAAAAGTACCGACTGAGATATACCCTCAGCCGGTGTGAAGCTTTGAAGCTTTCATCTATTGACAATATCCAATCAAATACTGGCTATCCTACCGAATTCCCCTTCAGAAAAAATTATATATTAGAGGGTTTTCAGATTTTGTAACTTGCCGACAAAAATATACAACTTTAAATTAAAGCTTAAAAGTATTGCCGAAGAGGTACCTGAAGGAATGAATCGACATAGTCCATTTGGAAGTGGATCTTATTTTGAGTCATTTCTTTTTCATAGATTTCGCGCCCACCAGTAATTTCAGTTAGTCATCGTATAACTTAGAGCTTTTGGACCACTATGTCAGGAAGCATGGACTTGCCCATCCACTACACATGGTGCCCTAGGAGTTTTTTTACAACTTTCGAGCTATTTTCTCAGGAAGTATGGACTTGCCCCTAAAAAATTTAAAACATCGTAATGAGGGCACGAATACAAGATGCTACAACAAATCAAAGCAATTCGAGAACATGTCCTTAACTGAAATTTTTCGAAATTTTGTGTGGGAGGTGGCCGAAGGTGTGGACCAAATCGTCCATATTGGAACCCCATTCTGAACGATGTTCAAAATATAGACCAAATCGGGTACTCCCCTCAAGATTTATCGTGTGCACAATTTTACCGAACATTTTTGTGAGGAGAAGACCGATTCCTCGGTCAACCTCTTTGCTATTGCTGATCCGACTATGTCTGGACCAATGAATCCTCCATCATTACACATAGTGGTTGCATTGTTGTTGCATCGGCTTTCATCTCATCACTGAAGTCTACCATGACCATGTTGTTCGCCAATCCTTCCGCTGTCTCCTCAACGAGGTTACGAAATGTATTATTCAAAGATTCCTCGGTTCGCTGAATATCTTGAATGTGGTCTGCCGGGATTTTTGGTTGTTGACCAGTCCACCAATAGGATGTCTGCAGGAGAGTTCAGCTGCTCTTTTCACTTTTCCACTTGGAATTAACTTGTAATCAGTTGTTGTAATCAGTTCCTTGATTATTATGCTTAGATTTCTGATATCCTCTTTGAGGATTAGGCAGCGTTTAGGAGCTATACTTCGCCGGAGTGTATTGCGTAGATTTTTTCGCTCATCGATTAATCTCGTGATGTTCGGTGTGAGATCATCAAGGAAACTTCTATTGCAGCTGTAGAATATCGCTTCCACTTGGATGGCATTGGTTTACAGGCACATTTTAACTGGTCGACGGTCAGATTCATATTCATGGATTGCTACCAACCCTAGGTTGTCAATAGCAATTCCTGTAGTGCGTTTCTCTAACTCTTTTTTTGAGTTACCGACAAATGTCGATAAAATTAAAATGCTTATAATTTCGGTAATTAATGATATTATTCGGTAAGTTAGCGACCAATAAAAAGTAGTCCTAAAGTTCTACCGATATCAACAGTGTTTTCAACTTGTATTTGAGCTTTTCATTGATAATTTTGCGTTTTTATTTTACCGATTTTTGTCGTGACGTCTAGAGGAATTTTCGATATCCGATATCTTCAATATTCCCCTAGACATGTGTAAAACGCAATTTCCCCATTTGAAAACATTACATAATTCCATTTTGCAAATCCTTTTTCGATTAACTTCGCACCTATTGCCAGCAGACGTCGGTCGTACATTTCAAAACAATATGTCATTTATTTTTATTGATTTTATTGACAATACAAAGTTCAACAAAACAAACAAATGTCAATATACACCCATTGATGTTGTCATTTTGTTTGGCAACTCAATCTTCACCGGCAACAACATAACATTATCAGCTGTGGTTACAGTTGCGGCTTGGTGATTTCAGAAAACATTTGATGAAGGAGAACGTGTCTTTGACGTACCCCCTTATTTCTTGGCAACTCAAATTAATTATCACATGAACTCTAGAGATGGGAAAAAACGGAGAAAGATTAAAGATCAACTTTTTACCATCAGTCAATGAAGCCAACAAAAAACAGAATGCGATACAACAAGTTAAGAAACACAAGTTGGCAAATACGAAAAAAAAACATATATAGAGGGAGTGTTGGGATGAGTTATTAATGTAACCTTAACAACCAGAAATTGACAAAAATCAACAAAAACGTTGCATTCCACCCTCCTTCGTTGCACAATAGCAAAACGGTTATAAAGAAAACGTCATCATTCATATCGTTTTTACAAAGCACATGTCAATAATTTTCCTATAGCATGCGGTTCGCTGTTGTTGGAAATGTCGTTATCCTCCTAGTATTCGTCTTTATAAAATCTTGATAAGTCACCCGCCAAAATATTGCGGATAAAAAATGGCAAACAATCACAGACAGAGACCGGCCCGCACTGCACTCACCAAAAAGGGAAATAGACAAAAGTTAAACACCAATTTCAAGGGGCCAAAATACTAGGAGGCCACCACGTCACAGGGAATTGTTTAGACAATGCATGAAAACATTTTGTTTTTTTTTTTTTTGTTGTAGTTGCTTTTGTAAATAATGATGTTTGCAATATTTTGTTTTCTTATCTCTACATATTTCACGCCGCCTCTTATTCGTGGTAAAACAATTGAATTTTGTTTAACTTTATAGCGTGTTTCTTTTCATTTTTTATCATAGTTTTCTTTAAGTGCGAAACAAAGAGATTTATACGAAAGGAACCAAAGTAAACAAACAACATTTTCAACATTTCGTTTTACAATGGAATCTTCAAAAAAAAATACGTAAATAACAAAATGCACTGGAAGAAAAAAAATGGAGAAGATGTTTTGGTTTTTCACAAAAATAACAAATAGTTGTGTGGGTTGGGGGATAACACTGTGCAACATTTTTAAGGTGATCTTGTGCAAACAATTCGAACTGAGGATTTTTTGAAAGTACAGACCCAAACGACAAAAAACCCTAGTTGGGTTTTGTTGTGTCAGATCCAGCTGGGATTTTATGGGCCCATCTAAACATGGTTAAATATTGAGTTTTTAAAGAAATTCGGGGCTGTATCTCTGAAACCAATGCGAATCTTCTTCTGACCAAATTTGTAGATAAGGACAATAATAAAATATTTGGAGAAATAATGAACTCGAAAAACTACATTTATTGCCTCAAATTTCAAAATATATGCAAAAATTCCACAATTTTTATACATTTCGCGCCGTATCTCCAAAACCGTTAGTTTTTTCTGAATATTTTCTTTTGGAAAAATATTCCCTGGAATGTTATACACAACTTCAGAACATGCCATTGTTGTAAAATGCCTATATGCCGTTGTTTTCAGTACATTTTTCAACGACGATTTAATAAAAATGTCAATGTTGTAGTGAAATCCGAAATGCGAGAATAAACTGTTGGTGTGAACTGTGTTTGAAATATGTGTTCTGAAAGATATAATGCAAAATACCGCTGAAACAACATGAAGTAAGCATTTTAGCGTTTCAGAATGTTCTAAAGAATTGTTGAGGAATTTATTTGGAAGATTTTTGCAAAAGGTTACTTGATTCAACTCCCAATAGTTTACCAATACTGACCAGAATTTCAGCAATTATGTAAAATTTTCTATATTTTATAGATTTTGATGCCCTAAATCGAGTTTTTCTTGTGTTTTTTTTCTTTCGATCTAGTAGTTTGAGATGAATTCAAGGTCGAAGTAACAAATTCCATTTTTTTTCATCAAAATATGAGTGTTTTTGAGTTTTTCATAAGTTCTAACTATTTAAAAAGGGCCAAACACCAATATAAGTTTTATACCACCAACGAAGACTACCAAATTTCAGCCACCTCGGTGTGATAATGAGGCCAAAACCATCAAAATACCGAAAATTGGGGGCTATATCAAAACGTGGACCTATATAAATATTTTATGGTGGAAATGTTTCTTAACCTCTGAAAACACAATATACAAAGTTACAACCGATTATGTTGTCAAATGGGACTAATACATTCAAAATATAATAAAATGACGCGTACTTTATATGGGGCGTTATATGGGGGCTAACCAAAACGTGGACTTATATAAACCAACTTTGGTAGGAATGTTTTTTGGCCTCTGGAGACACAAAATACCAAATTACAACCAATTCGGTGGTAAAATGAGACAAATATCCAAAAAATTCCTTAAAACGACAACGCGTCACGCGTCATTTTGTATGGGGGATACACGAAGGCGTGGACCTACATAGCCCGCTTTCAATACCAAAAGTCCTACGTACATATAATAGATTTTACCAAAATTTCATCCACCTACGTCAATCCGTTCGGACGCTAGAGTGATTTCCACAGACGGACGGACATGGCTATATCGATGTAGAATTGCACGCTGATCAAGAATATATACAGTTTGTGGGGTCTACAACGATTATTTCGAGTAGTTACAAATGGAATGACAAACTTAATATACCCCCATCCTATGGTGGAGGGTGTAAAAAAACAATGAACACAATATCTGTTATAGTTTCTTTCTCCAGAAATTTGCCAAAATGATGTATTCACCTAAATCGCGGAAAAATGGTCGTTTTTAGGGGCACGCCATGCCCACACCTTCTAATATTTTTACCAATTTTTTTTTTTGGTTTTCTTAGTTGCAATATGTTTACTCTCAAATCCCGTATAGAAATTAACAATCGTTGACGACAAAAAATTGTGGTTTTGGCCAGGAAAATCGATTCCTGAACCGCTGTGCAACGTGGATAATCACGGCAAGAGTGCATCGATCAAATTAAATCCTGGTGTGTCGATAAAGGACCATCCTATAGCATGGGTGACCAAGAAGAGAGCATATCAAAATGTGAATGTAGTCAAACTATTGGCAACTTATGACTGTGGGTTAGTGTGTTTTAATGCACGCACTCTCAAAACAAAAACAAATCAAAACATTATCTCCCTTTCGTACGCTCTTTCTATGCATTCGGGTCGTATGTGTGTAAATTGCCGAAAAACTTCGGCACCGGCGTGTTAAAGAAGAACACACTGGTCCTGTAGCACTATGAAAAACTGGTTTAATGCAGTGTTCACCAACAGCTACAAATGCAACCGCTCCGATTGTGTTGGACACACACACGAGATTATATATCCCTCTCTAGATCAGCGTCAGGCACCATACCTTTCTATTGTATACTTTACGGGGTGTCATTGTATATTTCAATTGGTTGAATTGTGTGTGTGGAGAGAGCAACGTTCAATGAGCGCACGTGGGCGCTCTCTCGCCTGACGCTGCTCTAGATCAGTGTTCACCAGCAACAACAAATTCAACCGCTGCGTTTGTGTTGGGCACACACACGTGTGCGTTAATTGATTGCTAAAACAAAGAAGATGATCGGTGGTGAGAGTACCGTTCAATCTCACCACAATTGAGATTGTGTGTGTTCACACAGACACGGCTCGCGAGCCCAGTGGTGATTAACACTGGTTTAATGAATTCAATCGTGACCGAACGAAGGTCGTGAAGGTCGTCCAAAAAGGCCGTTGTGCCAGAAAAAAAAATAGAGATAGAGGCATCTTTGGAGTGCATCGATCAAATTATGTCGATAAAGGACCATTCTATAGCACTATGAAAAACTATTTTAATGAATTCAATCGTGGCCGAACGAAGGTCGTGAGGGTCGTCCAAAAACGGCCGTTGTGCCCGAAAACAATTTAGACGTGTGTAAACGGATAATGCAAGATGGCCATGTTATATACCGTGAGATAGAGACATCCTTGGGCATTTCTTCCACCATCTAACATTTGATATTGCACGAACACCTGGCCGCAAAAATGTTTTTTTTTTCGTTAGATCAAGCACAATCGCATAAAAAAGGCTCATGTCGATTGGTGCACAAAAATATTGAATAAATACGATCGTGGTGCTTCGAACGACGTTTATAAGATCGTCACAGACGACGAATCTTGGATCTATGGGTCTTCGAAGCCAAGCCAAATCCAACGAAAGTTGTTCATAGAAGAAGCACTTCGTAGCAAATTGTCGCCTGTTTTTTCGACAAAACTGACCTTGTGGCGGCTATACGGCTTGAACAACGTAGTATGGTTAATTCTGAATGTCACATTATAAGTTGTTTGCCTGAAGAAAAGTTGTTTGAAGGAGAAAATCGAAAAAAGAAAAATGGAAGACGAATCATTATGCACCATGACAATGCGAGCTCTCACACATCGATTCAAACCAGCGCACACTGTCGAAACCATTGATCTAGCGGCGCGAAAGTCAAAAAATCAAAGTATAAAATTGCGAAATGTTTTCCATTGTATCGATTACAGACACTCTGCTGACTAAAATTTTGTTTTCACTTTTTTGTTGTTGTAAATATTCAATCAGTTATTAACTGTCAAGTGCAAGAAATTTTGATTCATCAGATTTAACAAAATTATTGCTAAAACCTTATTTCATATTTGTTTAATTGTTTAATAAATTCGTAATAAAACTAAACAAAGTTTATTTTTTATTGATAGGGGAGGGTGTAACTTAAATTTAGAAAGAAATGTTTGGGGCCTGCAGTTACATAGTTATGTAGCAATAAATTTTCAAAAATTATTATTTTTTTATGTTTTTAGTGCAATATACTTTTGGTGAATGGAGCGTAACTACCAAGGTCCACTGAGGTTCAGTCCAATTTTTTTTACTAACTAAATTGGACTTCCTAGATTCCGAATAACCACAATTTGGCTGCAAATAGCTGCAAATCTGGCTGATAAATGGTGCTGAAATCCTCAAAATACCCAAAATTTGTCGGTACAGTTATATGGGGGCTATATCAAAATGTAGACCTATCTTCGAAATTTTTGGTGGATAAGATGTATGACCAACAAGAACCTCCTATGTCAAAATTCAGCTTATTTGGTCTGAAAATGTAGACAAAATCCTAACAATACGGAATATTGTGAGGTGCCGATATATGAGGACAATATAAAAACGTAGGCGTATGCCACGATTTTTGGTGGAGAATGATTGTGTCCACTGGGAACCCCAAATACCAAATTACACCTAATTTGGTCGGAAAATGTAGTTTTAAACCCCCAAAATACTCAAACGTGGACCTATGTCCACAACTTTTGGTGCAAAGGTTTAGTGATCACTAGAAACCCTAAGTACCAAATTACAACTAATTTGGAAGGAAAGGGTGGCCTAAATCCTCAAAATACCGAATATCAGGATGTACCGTTATATGGGGGCTATACCAAAATATTAGCCGATGTTGTTCAAATTTAGTCCATTATTACCCACGGACACAGACTGAGTTTGTGCAAAATTTCAGAAAGATATCTCCATTCGTTCCCATGTTATTAATTTCGCTCCGCTAGATCAGTGATTTCGACCACCGTGCAGCGCTTGTTTGACCGGACAAAATGTGGAATTGATGGGTCGTCCGCCGTACAGCCCTGACTGAGGATCCAATGACTTCATTTGATTCCAGAATATCAAGATAAAAAGGTGTGGTTAACGATTTTCGTCGCCAGAAGATTCTGTTGAAGCGTTCAAAAAATCAATGGGTGTGGAAAAAGTGATTCAATAATTGGCTTGAGCGCATGAAAAGTGTATAAATCACACTGGATACTACTTAAGATAACAATAAAACTATTTTTGATGGTAAATATTCGCGTTTTCATAGTTATGCCCGAAACTTTTTAGTTCCCCTCGTATCTATGAGAAAAAAGAAGAAGATTACAATCGAACCATTCTTATGTCGATACACATCTCAGAGGCAAAAGTTGCAGTACATATGCCGGATGTAATGGAAAGTACAGATCGATATTACCACCAGAGTGAAATAAATGTTCAAAATAATCCACAGCGTATCCTGGGTTTAAAAAAATCAAAAATCAAATCGGTTCCAAAAATCAATAAGATATCCATCCATGACTTTTGCCATTTTCTTTCAGTGTATGTTGTGCCGCTTGTAATATCACATCGTGTAAACAATGCTTATAATCGCAAAAAAGCGTTTATCTTTTTTATTAGCAACGCAAAAAGTCATTGTTTCTTTCGTGTTTTTGTCTACTCTTCAATCGTTAAGACTATTTATTTTGTGACTCGGTTTGACCATTTAATTCGATATGCTAGCGTTCATGTTTGACGGTATGTCTGGGCCATTAAGATGGGTGTTAAACTTTTGAACTCTTGCATCATAGCAGAAATAATAGCTTACCAGCGACAACAAGTACATTAAAGATTTTTTCCACTTGTTGTTACAAGTCCGCCTTGGTACGGCTAATAACTAAGAAGGCTGGTCATCAAGTGATTACAAAAAATTTTATATCCCTGCAAATTATGAAGTAACATTCAGCAGATTGAAATTTATTTCCGACATTTTAGAGCCACATTGAATGTCTTCTTGAATTGTGTATTACTTATTATTTCTAAAGTAATTCAGCTTAAAAGCAGTTTTGTTGTTTTGAAGGTAGTTAAAATGAATTTCCTTTCAGGAAAGACGGAGAACGCTATAGTTTCGGATTTTGCGACACATGCTCATCAGCTTTCTTAGTTTTTTTAGTTAAACAAACAAAAATTACCAAAATATAGAATCATCATAATTATTTGGAAGGTTTGTTGTAAAAACCAAAACAATATTTCTTTATCTCAGAATAATCCGTCATTCTTGTGCCTCTATTCCAAAAAACACATCGCCATATCATTTTTTGTTTTCAAAATTAAATTTAAACTTTAATTAGCCCAATCGAATACCCACCCATAGCGAAGAGAAAAAAAATACCCAGAAACAATGTCGAGGTCAATTAATCAAAGTTCGCCAATTTTCAGTTGTTTTCTCTCTTCTCATCCGAACCGTTACAATGAATTCAAAATCGGCCATTGTTGCCGATAAATAAATTCTAAATTGGAAGCATCAATTAAAGTATTTATTTTTTTTGTTTGTGTTTCGAAATTAAACTGAAAAATCAAAGGCTAATAGAAATTGAACAAAAACATTTCTAATGAATATAGACAGCCGCCGGCTGCGGCTGCCTCAACCCAAAAAATAGTGTAGACGACAAGCAATGTGAAAATAAAAGAAAACAAACAAAAATACATTTTAATTCGTCATTTTGTAACGGCGCGATATTTAATGTTGATGATGATGAGTCAACGAACCACTCACAAAATTTTCTTTTGAGAAATGGCAGATCTATGGAAGCAAGAAGTGAAGCGTAGCGAGAGACGACGCACTAAGGCATTTGAGTGAGTAGAATTTTATGTAGCCAAGAAAATACACACAACACACATTTTTCCGCAACTATCATCACGTCTAGGAGAACAAGAAAAACATTTGAAAAGAATAGAACAAGTGCGTCTTATGTTGCCAATAATACCGCATGTGTCAATTTTGAACAATGTTGTCATTTTTGCGTTTTTATACCCTCAGTATTTATGCTATCGAGGGTAATAACACTTTCATACGGACAAAATGTTGTTTATCGAAATAATGGTTTTAAGTATAGTACACATTGACAAGCAAAACTGACAGTCATCGAGGTCCATTTCGTGAATATCAAAGCCTAACTGAAAAATGTCTTTTGTAATCTCTAAATAATACCGTATATATACTATTTCAAACGTTTTTAGCTAAATAAAAGTTTTTATTTGCCGGAAAATCGTCCTAAAAGTACGTTGACTGTCAGTTTTGAATGATAGTGTGTACTCCCCTTTAGACCCCAAATTCTGTTTCAGACAATTTGGTGTCGATGTCCGTCCATTTGCCTGTCTGTCTGGCTGGAGCGTACGATAACTCTCGAACGGATGAACCGATTTGGTCCAAAATTTGACTTTCGTAATATTTTGTCAAACTTAGTTTAAGATCGAAAATCAGCCTTCAGGTACCTCCCCCACAAAAGTTAAAAAATTTCCGAAAATATGGTGCTCAGGATATCTCCTGATGGGAGTAACCGACCTGGTCCATACTTTGCACATCGGGAAATTTCTACCAGACGTAGATGAGGTTTCAATATGGACTTTATTCACTTTTTCGGGTACCTCCCACACAAAATTTGGAAAAAGTTCAGTTTAAAACCTGCTCTCGAATTGATTTGGTTTTGATTGCAGCCATTTGTATTCGCTGCCACCATTACGACGATACAAATCTTTTCAGGGGCAAGTCCACACTTCCTGAGAAAATAGCCCGAAAGATGTAAACAAGCCTATAGTACTACGTGTAGTGGCTGGAGCGCACGATACTCTCGAACTGATCCGCCGATTCGATCCAAAATTTGGCCTCGTATCTCCCCCACTTCTACGGGTATCTCCCCCACAAAAGTTCAAAACTTTTCGCTAAAACCGAGTTGGTCCAAACTTTGCACATCGTAATATTTCTGAGAATCCTAGACAAAGTTCGAATGTGGACTATATAGTTTCACTCATTAGGATACCTTCCCCAGGAAGGTTAAACGTTTTTGTTCATGTGCTGTTTAAGATCTGTTCGCGGATCCTTTGGAAATTTTTACAGAAGGTATTTATTGTGGTCCTGTTTACAGCGATATTATATTTTTCGTGAGCAAGTCCATGCTTCCTGATGTAATGGTCCAAAAGTTCTAAATTATACGACCCACCTACTCCGCAACACTTTTGATCATTAATCCAAATATATTTTTATCGGCAAGCTCATACGTTCGAAAAGGGCCACAAAATCTGGAAAACTCCCTGATACATAATTATTGGGGAAAAGGATTTCGGTTGCATAGCCTATATTCGATTCGATATTGTCAATAGATAAAAGTTCCAAATTCACAAAGGCTGAGGATATCTGTGTCTGTTGGCAAAGCCGACTGATACTTAGTATGGAGGTTATATTATGCTCGTTTTTTTCCGTTTGTAACACGTTGAATTATCATTTGCGACCCTATAAAATATATATATTCTTGTGATCAGGATAAAATTCTGAGTCGATCTAGTCGTGTCCGTCTGTTGCAATCACTCTAGCGTCCGCAAAAATTGAAATAGAACACTAGATTGCACCAGAGTATTTTTTTTTCTATATCCAGGTCAAGTTCGATGATGGGCTATATCGTCCCATGTTTTGGTATATCTCCCATATATGGGTACCTCCCGATTTTCGTTATTTTGAGGGTTTTAGCTAAAAATTTTAACCGAACAGGCTGTAATTTGACATTTAAGGTTCTTAGGGTTACACAACACTACTTCATTAAACACTGTCCACATAGGTTCATGTTTAGGTATAGACCCCATATAACAGTACCTCCCGATTTTCGGTATTATGAGGGGTTTAGCTACAATTTTTAACCGAACAAGCTGTAATTTTACAGTTAAGGTTCTTAGGGGTCATAACAATACTTCATTGAAAACTGTCAACATAGGTTCTTTATAAGGTATGGACCCCATATAACAGTACCTCCCGATTTTCGGTATTTCGAGGGTTTTAGCTACAATTTTTAACCGAACTAGCTGTAATTTGACAAGGTTCTTAGGGGTCACAACACTACTCCACCAAAAACTATCAACATAGGTCACTGTTTAGGTATAGCCACCATATAACGGTACCTCCCGTATTTCAGTATTCTCAGAATATTGGCAATATTTTTTACGGAAATTTTACATTTGAAGTTCTCTGCAGCCACGAAACTTCAACAACAACATTGTTCCACAACATCCCATACGGGACAAGGGAGACTTCTCTCATATCAATGAGTGCACCCCGATTCATATTAGCTCAATGATATGGGACCTACTGTTTATCGCCGAGTCCGAACGGCGTGTCCTACGACACCACTTGTAGAGAAGTTTTACATGGCTGAAATACTCAGGAAATGTCGCCAACATTACTGAGGGGTATTTTGCCACCGTTGAAAATTTGATGTTGCCTAGTCGGGGAATCGAACCCACGACCTTCTACGTGCAAGGCGGGTGTGCATACCATTGCACCACGGTGGCACCCACGAAACTTCACAATCAAAAATTGTAAACATAGTTCCATGTTTTGGTATAGCCCCCGTATAACAGAACCTCCCAATTTTCGGTATGTTTAGGGTTTTGGCTACACTGTTTGACGGAACTAACCGTAATTTGACACTTAATGTTCCCTGCAGTCACAAAACTTTTCAAAAAAAAAAATGTCTACATAGATCCACACTTTGATATAGCCCCCATATAAAATTACTACCTGATTGAACACATTTTTTAAATTAGATAACTTAGGCAATTGGATTATCCATGGTCGAACAATTTTTGCACTTAAAATTGTGGACAGGCAGGGAAACTACTTACTCCATTTTGGTTAAGGATATTTTATGGTGGAGGGTATAAAAAGTTTGGCCCGGCCGAACTTGACGACTGTCATTTTCATAACATTTTCGGGCGTCATGTAGATACCTAATGCAAGATTTCCATGATTGTTTCTATAAAAGTTTGCGTCTGCATTAAACAGTTTATTTGAAGTCCAAATATTTGGCAACAATTTCGAAGGCTGTTTTTTTTTTTCATTTTAAGATTTTAATAAATTGATAAATATGAATTTTTAAAAAAATTAACTCAGTTATTCCCACTGACTTTATTCGAGACGTGTCGAGAGCACTTGTTAAAAAGTTGTACAAGGCTGGAATATTTAGGAAATGGAGCCAACATGACGGAGACGATATAATCACCGTAATATGATGGTGGCTTGCTGAAGATTTGAACTCACCACCTCCTGGGTATATGGCAGGCATGTTAACTATACACCATAGCGAAACCGATAAAGCGAAAACGATGATATCGAAGATTGGAATGCAAAACATCCTTAACTTCCTAATTGCGTTTTTTATAGAATATCCTTTTGATAACACTTTATTGATTTCAGAGAGGGTTACGCATTTGAGATACATTTGGGTTCTCTCTCAGATTAGATTTTATTTTTGCTAGAAGACAACTCATGTCTGTGGCGCGCAACACGAATGTTTCATCTCAAACTTACGCATTCATAACACATTTGCGCCAATCTAACGCTAGAACTGACTGAGTGTGTTTGGCAAAATGTGATCATCTACCGTTTACATACAACAAAATCAAAGACATGTGCGCCGCGCTGTTGATGTTAATTTTAGTATTTATTTTAGCACAAAAACCAAAATGAAAAAAGTAGACGTATTCTAAAACAAATAAAGAGGACCAATAAAAATAGCCAACATCATTAAGTAGGTATGAAATATTTCAGAATATCTGTGTTTTGTTTTTACGAAATTTACAAAAATAGAAAAAAAGAATTGCTAGTTGTTTCAAATACATTTCCATGTGCAAAAGTTGTGAAGCAATAAACTTTTTCGTTTTGTTTTTGGTGGAAATTCTTAAGATTTTGTCATCATTGTTCTAAGAAAGAGGACAATGGATTAGTAGTAGTGAGTGTTCTGAGAATTAGATTAGGCGAATTTCTTTATGAAAACTTATTAGAAAATGTATTATGGCTCCCAAGTACAAATATTCAAATGAGGAACTAAGTATAATTATGAAAAATAAAATAGTATTGAAATCTATGCCACAAAATTTGGCAACATTTCTATTGCACATTCACATGCAAATCAATTTTTCATACTTTCACATTATGAGTGCATTTTTTTTTAAATCGCCATATCTATGTTACCCTATATTTCTAACCTTATTCCTCCTTCTCACAACAAAAAGTCATAATTTTAAATAGCAATAACGGTTTTCTTTATTAGTATGTGCTGCAAATCATTTCACTGTATGTCTGTCTGTCTGGTCTCATTCATATAAAAATCTCAATTTAGGACCCAATTTCAATTTCCTAAGGATACATTTGCATATCGATGTCGTTTCCAATCATCATTCAGTTCATTCAATTCACTTAGCCACCACCAACCACGTCCTCATTAGATTTCATTCAATTTGCTTTAATAGTCGTCATAAGAAAACAAAATGTGTTTGAAATATCCCAGTGATTTGGTTTTGGAATATTTGTTCCACTGCACTCACTGCTCCAAACTCTGTCCTTATGTTGATTAGTCACGAGTTTGATTCGTTCCGCAAACACTCGCCAAAAAATCTAATTCACAAACAATTGGCTTAACTTTCAAAGAACTTGAAAAATCGTGCTTTAGAGCGAAACAAAATAAAACGACGACAAACTGAAACTAAAAACTCCAAACTAAACTGTATTGAAGTCAGATTCTCTAGGTATGGTATATTTTAGTTGTAAATCAATGGAATAGCAACAAAAACAACAAATCACCAAAGGTAACCATATAGCCAAAGAGAAAGGAAAATATGTTTGGCATTGCAGGTAAGTTTTGGGGTCCCTGTTTAGAGGAAAAACAAAAGCAGAACAAACTTTTTAACAATCATATTTAGAATGCAAAATAGTTTTGAAGTTTTAATCCACCATAACGAACCTTCAGATACCCTAACAAGAATGGCCAGTTGGTTTTACATTTTTTCTCCTTATCAAAGAGGAATGGACAAAAGCCAAATTGTGGCGGTTTCCTTGGAGTTGATGGAATCGGGATAAAAGACTATTTTACATTTGAAGAGGCGGTGTCATATAAAAAACTTGAAATACAGCCTCTTAGTGTAGAAGTAGAATTACTTAGATATAGGCGAGTAAAAGGGAATCTTAATTGGCAACCGAAGGGTATCTTTAAAGGCGATAGAAGACGACAAACACCACTTAATGAAGTCTACATCACGCCGAGGGGGTTTTTGCCACCTTGTTTGATGTTATCTAGCTTGAGAATCTCACTCAGCATGCAAGGCGGGCATGCCAACTATCGCACCAAGGTTACACGCCATATTGCCTCATAGACGTGTCGAACGGAGTCTTATTACTCGAGCAAAAGGCGATCTTTCGAGAAGACTACAAGAATTTTGAAGACAAACAAAAAGGAGTGATTGAAGGGTTTATAGAGGGCTAAAGGGAAGTAGAATCGAGCAGAATTAGTTTCTATAGACGAGCAGCAACAGAGTGTCTTTACCAATAGGAAGTCACATGAGCAAGTACTAGCGAATCTTTATAGACTATCTGAAGGGAATTTTTATGAGCTGACTCTTGATAGACTAGCTGAAGGGAGCTTTTATGATAACTGCGGCAAATCTTTTCACTGGACAAATAATGAAAATAATCTGCAGCCAACTTCACATTAGCTAAATTACCCTTGCTGTTTTCGTAGTGCGAAGTTGGCTGCATACGTAAATTCAATAATGTTTTAATGCAGTGCAAATATACCCAGCAAAGAGTTTTACGAGTTAAGGGGAGTTTTATTAGAGGAGCAGATGGAAGTATGCTTAACCACTAAAGGAGGCTTTCTTTAAAGAAATGAGTCTTTCATAGTTGAACAGAAATGACAATCATCTACAGCCAACTTCACATAAGCCAAATTACTCTTGCAGCTGAGGCTGAGACAAATCTGGACTTGAATTTTTCGCTAGACAAACAATGAAATCATCTTCAGCCAACTATACATTAGCCAAAATACTCTTGCCGTTTGAGCAGTGCGAAGTTTTCAGCATTCGTCATTTCAATAATGCGACAATGGAAATATATCCAGCAAAGAATTTTACGAGCTGAAGGGAGTCTCATTAGACGAGCAGAAGGAAGTATTCTTAACCACTGGAAGAAAGTACTTTTAACGTATTGAAATTTAAAGCTAGCTGAGACAAATCTGGACTTAAACCTTTTACTGGGCAAATAACGAAAATCATTTGCGGCCAACTCCAAATTAGCTAAACTTCTCTTGCTGTTTTCGTGGTGCGAAGTTGGCTGCATTCATCGATTCAATAACGTTTTAATTTGAGACAAGCTAAATATACCCAGCAAAGAGTTGTACGAACTGAAGGGATTCTTATTAGAGGAGCAGAAGGAAGTATTATTAAGAAGAAAGTCTCAATTAAAGAACTAAAATGAGTCATTCATAGTTGAACAGAAATGACAATCATCTGAAGCCAACTTCACATTACCCAAAATACTCTTGCAGTTTGAGTAGCGCGAAGTTGGCTGCATTCGTCTGTACAATGATTTTTTAAATTGTAGACAATGGAAATAAACCCAGCAAAGAGTTCTACAAGCTGAAGGGAGTCTTATTAGACGATCAGATTGAGATATTAACAACTCGATGGAAGTCTTTTTTAAAGAACTGAAATTATTCTCTCATAGTTGAGCAGATCTTTATAGACGAGCACATGGGAGTCCTTAAAGCAAGATGTCTTTTTTATTTTCTTCCCTATTTTAATATTTTCCCCCATCAAACGATCTTCAGGTTTTCCGTTTTTCTTTGATAAAGCAGGGGTTTTCGAATTCTTCTACTACTTAAAACCCCAAACATTTGATATACTTTCTGGTGCTGGTTTTTTGATTTTTCTTCATGCACTTACTGCACTGTAATGACAAATGGACATGAGCATAACCAACTACAACTACCACTACAGTAATAACAACAAACAAGTTGTTAAACAAAACAATCAACATGAAAAAATGTACAAAAACATAAAACTGCAGATCTACAAGTCAAGTCGGGCAGACAAAAAAATAACAACAACCAACATTTCTATTAATAATTTTCAATGGACACCCCAAAAGGAACCAAAAAAAAAACCTACTGCTATAATAAAGTGCTCAAACTCTACTTCACTGAACATGTATTGGATTTGAAGGTTATTGTCTTGCGGCTAAATAAAAATTTCCAAATTTTCTTAAAAAAAACTGAGACAAAGAAACTTTAATGTCGAATTGTAAAAAACACAGTACACGGCAAGGTTGTTTTTTCTTTGTTGGTTGTACAAGGTATTTAGCAGGGAACTAAAAGGTGTTAGTGCATACACATGCCATTGAGGCGAAGAAAAAACACAACAAAACAACATGCTTAAAGTTTGACAACCCGCCATTTAGTGCCACAGTATCCATTCACCTCCCAGTTTATGGCCCTAAGAAAAGTAAACAAAAAGTGGAAAAAGAAGCATAAAATCTAAAGACAAAGCATATTTAGTTTGTTATCGTTCCATCACGAATGAACATTACAAATATTTGCTTAGTAGTTTTCTTAGATAATAATTTTTTTTGTCGCTTTTAAATAGAAAAACAAGAAACCAGTAGCATTTTAGAAACTAATTTCCCATTCATTTTTATTTCAGACGAATCATCAACTTTGGCGAGAAAGAGTCAACAAAAAATGTGCAAAGCTCATGGTGACGTTGATGAACAGCAAACAACTCCAGCGCCACCTCCATCAGCCAGCACTGTCACAGTAGACACTTGTCTAAGTTGCAAAAGATTCACTTCAAGCCCCCAACGTAATGTCATTAAAAATGGCATTTTTTCGGAGGTTATTGGATGGTTTAGAAAAACAGTGCGTCAATGGATATTCACAGAGTTTGAAATGAAAAAATTTTGAATTTTATATTAAATATACCACAAACAATAAAATAAAATATGAATAGTATGTTCTAGAATCCTCAATCCAGGATGTTCTACAATGGTCAAGCGAAATGTCAATCGATTCGCAAATACACACATAGAAACAGACGGTTAAATGTAAACAACAAATGGGGCAGAGGCAACAAATACGAGAGAGAGAGTTGAAGTTGAGTAATGAGTGAGGTTACAGTGTAGAAGAATAATTAAGCAAAAACTGAATGATCTAAACAAATTTGAGAAAGAGTACAACAGAAACAATAGCATAATAAACATGGAAAAGAGTGAGTAAAGTTCTATACAGTAGTAGTTGTTGTAAAATTTATTAAAATATTTTGTTTTTCAAAATAGTCAGGCTTAATCCCAAGGGGTAAGGCAGGGAAGACTATAGTTTCAGATCTCGCCACAGATCTTCATCAGTTCCCTTGTTTCTTGTTTTTCAACAGAGTGTTCGATTAGAGTGTTTCTTTGCGCACGTATATATCTATTTGAGCGAGCAATTAACACCTGGGTATAAAAAGTTTCTTGAAAAACAAGAAACAAGGGCACTGATGAAGATCTGTGGCGAGATCTGAAACTATAGTCTTCCCTGCCTTAACCCTTGGTAAACATCGCCAATTTTTTCCACTAATAAATTAAAGTTGTTTTAATATGGGATTAAGCCTGACTATTTTGAAAAACAAAATAGAAGTCGTCATCCCAAATAAAAAACGCCAACCCTCCTAATTTATTAAAAAATTTACACTACATATAGAATTTTTTAAATTACTGAAATTCATGTAAATTAGCTAAAATCCAACAAAAATGTATTTTTTTTAATTTTTTCACATTATGTTTGAATTGATGGTTTTCTTCCAAAGAGAAATATCTATTTCTAACCTTATTCCCAGTTTCGTTTATTAGTATACGTCGCAAATCATTTCACTGTATGTCTGACCCTCTCATATAAAAATCTCAATTTAGGACCCAATTACAATTTCCAAAGAGTAAATCTGCATATCGATGTCGTTCTCAATCATCATTTAGTTCATTCAGTTCACTTAGCTGCCACCACGTCTTCATTAGATTTCATTCAATTCGCTTTAACAGTCGTCATAAGAAACAAAATGTGTTTGAAATATCCCAGTGATTTGGTTTTGGAATATTTGTTCCACTGCTCTGCTCCAACTGTCCTCATGTTGATTAATCACGCCAAAATCACTCGCCAATAATTGAATTCACAAACAATTGGCTTAAAAGAACTTGTGAAGGCCCCATAGACGAGCAGAAGGAGGGTTCTATAGCGGGACAGAAGGGAAGTATGTATTTATGGACCATCAGAAAACAATTTAAGATAAGAAACGAAAGACTTTAAATGGAAGTAGGGACGATACACCATGTTCGGGGCTGCAATTTTGAACTTAGCAAATCTAACAAACAGATATTTGAAACCAGCATTGTTTATCCTGTAATACTTTTGTGATCTGCAAAACATCACAAATTAGCAAGAAAATACGTTTTCATTAAATACATTTGTACATATATACAAACTTTGCTGCAATTTAAATTGTCTTGCTATAACTTGCTATAATTTGAATTTTCTTTGCACTTTCCCACTCTTTTTTTAGAATAAACAATTATTCTGTACTCTAGTATTGAAATTCCCTCTCCCATTTTTGCTTCTCCTTTGCTTTGCTATTGGGAATAGAGAGAGCGTGGAAATGAGAAAATTCCCTCCCATGGGTAAAATCTCCCTGGGAATATTCGTAATAGGTCTGATTATTGAATCTTTTCACAAAAGTTAAACAATGAGCCTGCCTTTTGCAGCTATCCTTAAATAACGTAATTGGGGTTCATCCTGAACGTAATTCCCTCCTTTAAGTTGAAACTAACGGAGAATTTTCATTCGAAATAAATTAAATTTATAAGATTTTATAAATCTTTCTCAATACATTGATACTTAAATATCTAAATGGGAACTTCAATCTCTTGTTTCACACGTTGAAAATGTTAATGTGAAATTTTTGGGTTTGCTGGTAAGAAGGGATATAGTGGGTTCCTATATCTCCGCTCTCTCTCAAAATCTCAATAAAATTCAACTTCTGTCTGTCTCTAAGAACAATGTCTGTCTGTCAATCAGAACAAATCTCTAAGAACAATGTTCCAAAAAATGGATCATCTGCATATGATTATGGTAGAACTCTCCTTGAACTTTTTACTGGGCAAACTATAACATTAATCTGCAGCCAACTTCATATTAGCAATACTAATTTTGCAGTTTTCGTAATGTGAAGTTTGCTGCATTCATCAACTCATATTTTTTTGAAATTGTATTTTTTTCATACCCAGATACTTTTGATGATCGAAGGGTGGTAAAAGGCTTAGGTTGGTCATAGGACTCAGAGCTTTTATTAAATGTTAGAAGAATCATAAAGGTAACATTGTCTCACTTGTTTGTGAAATTTGAGGTAGTCAGTGGTGGCAGTTTAATTACGTTTCTATTTGAAGTTTCAATATTTTGGAGGAGATCTGTTTTTTGCTCTTAATGATGGGGAAGAAATAGTTTTCTCTTCATGAACTTTTCATTGGACCAACTGCAGCCAACTTCACTTTAGAGACACTACTCTTGCAGTTTTCGTGATATGAATTTGGCTGCATTCGTCAATTCAATCAGTTTTTTTTTTCAATTTGAGACAATTGAATTGTAACATTTTATGATAAATGAAAAAAAAGGAACCATATTCAGCTCAATCGTTTAGATCGTTCATTTAGCTGCTCTTGTTGATATACCCCTTCTTCTAGTAGTCAAATCAATCATTTATTTTTTAATATGAGACATTTAAAATATAAACATGAACTTCATTTAAAAAGTTTATATAGTTATATATTTTCTCCGAACAAAGGATAAAAGGATTAGGTTGTTCATAGGGCTTCAGAGCTTTCACTAAGGATAAAAGGATTAGGTTGTTCATAGGGCTTCAGAGCTTTCACTTAATTTGAAAAACACACAAAAAACGTTTTTTACGCTGTCTTTGTGAAAAATAAAGGAAGAATAGTTTTTCCGACATAATTTAATTTAATCTCTAGCATTTGGAACTTCACAACAAAACTATAAATCAAGCGAATCACCAGTTTGTGTTTGATTACGGTTTCTAGTTGAACTTTCAACATTTTTGAACTTTTCACTGGGCAAATCATGATAATCATCTGCAGCCAACTTCACATGGTTCTTGCAGTTTTCGTAATGTGAAGTTGGCTGCATTCGTCATTTCAATTAGTTTTTTTTTCAATTTGAGACAATAGAAATATTTATTTTGATTTTTACATGTATAACAAAGCCTATAGGCCAATGAATGAAATACACTATACATAACCCGGTGAATTTAACTACTCTACATGGACTCCACCAAAAAAGCTAATATAATAATGTTACATTTCATGTTAAAAACCAAAAGGAACCATATTCAGCTCAATCATTTATTTGTTCATTTAGCTGCTCTTGTTGATATACCTCTTCTAGTTTATTAAGTTACTTTATTTTTTGCTCTATCTCTCTTTTACAATACATTAAAACAAGAGAAGAGAGAGATGTCATAGGGTAGAAAAATGAATGAAGAAAACATTTCTATTGTGAATGGAAAGGGGATTTACAAACCATTAGCCAATGAACGGCCTGGTTCCTTTTGGTGAACGGAATGAAAAAGAATGAAATGAGTGCTTCCACTTTTTTTGAAAATATTAAAGGACTATAAAGAGCCACGCATACAGATTTTTAAGGGAAGAGTACTGTTGTCTCGAGGTGCAAAGGTCACATTATTCTGCGAGCAATTTGCCAGTTAAAACTTCATTATTTTCGAAAATATTTAAATTTGTTCTTCCTATACAAAGCTTCTACACAATTTTGGACTCAAGGTTAATTTCATTTGAAATGTCAGAGTCCAAACAAGTCGTAGTAGAACAACATTAGATTGCCTTCAGTTTGAAAGTTAGAGCTTAGAATAAAGAGGAGATCCATTTCATTAGTTAATAAGAATCGATATACATTCAAAAAATCTAATTAGGAACAATATCTTCAGCGAAAGGACCCATTGTCCCACGTTGAGGTAATGTTCCTAATCAGTAGAGTTGGGCAATCTAGTTCCCGGAGCGGAACGATATTTCTAGTTCCTTTTCCCAAAAGAAACTATTTCCCTAATATAGTTCCATAGGTCCAAATAGTTCCGAGACATAGTTCAACAAGTCCTTCTCTTTCATCATTACTTTCATTCCAAGTAGTTTCGAGACCGAAACAGTTCAACGAATCTTTTTATTACGAATTTGTTCAAGGTTTGGTGGATGAATTCACATAAAAATAAATAAATTGCAGCGAATAAACAGCAACGTTAAAGGAACGATAAGAATGAAAGGTACTATATGAACTACAGGAAGTATATAAACGCAAGAGCTGGATATAGTTCCAATTGTTCCTTGTCCGGAATAATTTCTTGGAACTAGTTAATTCTACTAATCAGGCTTTTCCATAGTTAAAATGCGCTCTTTTTCCGCAAGAATTGATTTTTAGAAACTGTTTTAATTTAAACAAAAAATTCAAATGATGATAGACCACTGTAAATTTGTTTTCCAATATTTGTATATTTGTTTTCTGCTTCTTCTTCTTGTTTCCATTGACACCGAGCAGTTGCATATTTCACAACAAGTGGCAATGTGATAACATTTAACCCTTTTTGTAAACAAATTCCTCCCAGTAAAACAACCAAAAAGCGCAGTGTTGTGGTGGGATATTGCATGGGTTAGTGACTGAGTGATGAACGAATAGTGTTTGGTTTTCCAGTTCGGTGGGCAAATATAATACTGCTGCTGGTGGTGGTGGTGTCTGTTAAGGATGCTGTGTGGCGGTGGTTGGCTGCTTCGTGTGGGTGAAATTATGCATGTAAAAATAATGCAAGTTTCATTGCCTTTAAGCGTTGCGAGAAGAGATAATCGGCGATAAGCGTTCGTTGTACATTTAAATGAATGAATAAAATTGATTATTTGGCTTTGAGGCGAGAGAAAAAACACCAGAAAAAATCGTAACCAAAAAAGAAGACACTTTCTATTTGGAGGAAATAAAAAACAACAATTGCAAAACAATGTTTCGAATATGTAGTGGGCTTTGGTGGTTTGTTGTCTCTGCTAGTTTTGCATTTTTAAGATGATGCACTTCCTTTTTGTCGTTTTGGCTTCCTTTCCTGTGGCATTAAGTCAAGGGTGAATCTCGATGATAATTTGTCATGACACTAAATGGCATGTGAGACGACAAGTGATGGTGGTGTTGTTTTTCTTTTTTCTGTTTATTTGGTTGGTTACAGGGGGGTGTAAAAGTTCATTGGCACCTGTTGGTGGAAACCACTAGGATTTTTTGGAATATAACTTTTGAATGATCTTGCCGAGATATGATTTCCAAATCATTAGCAATAAAAGTGAAGGTATTTCTTCTCAGTGGCCTTAAAAAATCACAAACAAAAAATGGCATCACAGTATCCGCATTATTTATAAGTCATGGCATGTAGTTCCAATGAATCTTCATTTTCAGTTGTTGTTTCTTGCTGTATGGCATAGCTGTGCCGAGTTCTTGATTTATACTTTTTTCACTTAGCAAATTGACGCCAGGCAACGTGTGACTGGCAGAGACTGCTGCTGCCACAAAAGCGTCACGACCAAAAGTGAAGGCGAAGACAGCCGCCAAGATATAGAAACAGAACAATAGGGAAAGTTTTCTGCATTTTCATCATCAGCTTCTTCTTTTTCAGTGTGTTTGGTTTTACCGACAAAACAACAAATCATATACCCCCTTCTTGATGCTGAAGAAGCTTCCACCAGAAACACAACAAAAAGAAGAAGAGCCCGCAATGCCTCTGTGGTACTGTGGTACATGCAACAAATGTTGTCTGCCATACCACTACCATATGGCCAACGAATGAAGATTTTTTTCTCCATAATAATTGCACACAGAAAATAAACAAACAAATCGAATTTATGTCTGTCTGTCCGTCCATTCATCCGTCCGTCCAGCCTGCATTCACTCTGTGAAAATTTATGTGAGAAATTCTAAGGTTACAATGAAAAGGAAGTCATCGACAGGCATTCCACTTTTTGTTTAATTCATGGCAAGATTTTTGCTTTTTCTCTCTCTTCCATCCGGCAACAACCACACAAACCGACATGCTACAGCTCCAACCGCCGCCGACGTTCCACAGACGGCGAGTCAACAAAGTAAATGAAAGTTCTTTGTTTTGGGGTTTGTTGTCGCCTGACACTGGTGTGTCATTTAAATTAACTCCATTCTCAACAAATTGAAATAGCTCAAGACGACAACAACTTTTGTCATAGGTGAATGTGACACCATGCCACCACACATGCGACGACATTTGTACTACACCAGTTTGGCCATCACCAGGTGAGTTTTGTTAATAAACTTTATTTGTGCAGCGTGTTGGTGTCTTCATTTTGTTTGCTGTTTTGCTTTTATTTTTGACCATCTAGTGGCGTTGTTGTTATTGTTGCCACGATTTGTGGGCCACGATTCAACCCAGAATCTCAAAACAATGGCCCTGTCAGTGCAGTGCTTGTTTGCTATGGAGTGACATCAACAGGCAACTACTTCACTATCGTGGCCAGAGAAGGCCATCAGGATCATATTTCAAAACAACAACAGCAACACTGCAGCATGTAAACACATTACAAATGAGGTGACTCTAACGAACGAACGCTGGTGGGGACAGCGCCACACAAAATTTTATTAGCTATCAAATTAACATTAATATGGAAATTAGAAGTGTTAAAAGTGACATTTAAAACTTAATCGCCATGTCTTTTACAAAATAACTCTTGACTACTGTTTTAGGGGAAATTAAAATTGAGATAAAGTTCGATAGATAAATATTTACACCTTCAAATGGGGGAGCGATAAATGGATATCAGAAAATGCAAGAAATTAATGGTCCAAATCGCCAGCACGAAAAAATTGAAAAAAGAAAAAAACTTGTTTGATGGTCAATATCTCACTTTGGATCGTTTTGTATAATAAAATGACGTTTAAGCCTTAAAAGTGCATATCAGGCTGTTTTCCATATTTTGACAATTAGGTGATATTGGTATTCAACATTTTTATTTTATTTTATGGGACTACGATTTTCAATACTTGAATTAATTATCATGAGACTCTTTTTAGGTATGAACAGATTTTTGGATTTTATTGTCTCACTCACCCATCTAAATATGTAGATCGTGGGTACCCACTTGTTCATCTTCTTAATAGACAATATTTGTATTGTTGTAGCCTTTTTTGTTTGTTTTAAATCATTTACAAACCAAGAGTTTTTTCGACACTATTGCCGTTTTTCCAGTATCCATAATTAGTTATGGAGTTACTTTCTCAAATGTTAAAGAACATTGACATAATCGCCATCATGTCAAGGTGTCACGTTCGGAACAAACAAAAAAGAAAATGAAAACAAAATATCAAAAAAGTGGAGTAGCATTCAAGTTTTCGTTTGGATATGGTAACAAGATATTCATATTTGTTTTCTCAATTTTCACCACACATCCGGTATTTAACACAATTAGCTGACATCACATTTTTTGGTGTTTATTTGGAGTTTCAAAGAAAAACAAAAACGAAATTATTCAAATGAAAGTGTGATAATTTCCATGTGAAGCACTTACATACAATAATTAATTAGAGCTGAATAGGTGAAAATTATCCGTAAAGAAGAGAAAATGTAAATTATTGGAAAAAAGCGAAAGTATTTTTAGAGGGTGCAGTGGTGGGCACTCTAGGAGATTCACATTCCAACACCGCTGAAGAAATCAGAATAGCAAGTCTTAATTTGTACAAAATATTTTTATATTTGGTCCTTTGGGGCAGATCATAAAGTTTACAATAGCATTTCTTTATCACTGCTTATATGAATTATCTTCGATGGGAATTATCTTCCAAGGTCACCTTATGTAAACTTTCTCCATATAATAAAACAAAATAACATAACATATAAAAAATGTAAAATATTACTAACAAAATATTCAATAACATAAAGGTCACTGACAAAAAAACCGCAACCATGATTGCACAGGAGATCTTTGACCACAACACTATTGGCGAAAAAAAAACAACACAAAATACGAAACCACGCTCTTCCAGTAAATTCCTAAACATCATTCCCCCCCTCGTGCGCATACCGAAAATCATAACTAATCACTGCGCTAAAGTGAATAATAGCGATAAATTGTGGTGTTGTTGGTGTTAACATAAAAATTACCAGAAGCTAAAATTTAAATTGACCAGACATTGACCTTAACGTTGCACCATCACAACCGTCACGTCAATGGCATAACAAAGCGTAGAAAGATGCCGCCACAAGCTTTAAGGCCCCTTTAGAAATATTCACAAAGAGGTTTTGTTTTCCGTTTTTTTTGCTTTTGAAATGGCAACGTAACTGACCTAGCCATGACCAACCTAACTATCTGCCTACCTACCTACCACCTCTTTTGCAAAACAAATGCAAAAGGTATTTTCCCTCAAGTCTTTGAAATCATTGGAATTTTATTTATTTTGGGAAAAAATATAAATAATAAAAAATGTGTTGCAAAATATTTGCACTTTAAGAAATTGGGAAATGGAGGGGCGGACAGAAAAATATTTGTTTGACCCATTCTTGGTCAAACATTTTGGAATATTTGGAATCATTAATGGTCATTAAATCAAAGTAAGAATTATGTTTTAAGTTATATAAAATAATCTTCTTATTTCGAATTATTAGCCACCTTCATCCAACTAATTGTTATAACCTAACCCTATGTCTTAGGAGTTTATAAACATTTTGACATGATCGAAAATGTGCTTCGGTTTAATCATGTTTAAAGATGGGGTTGAAACCCCGACACAAAGGAATAAAAAAAAACAGTTTAGGGCTGATATTGGATGATTTTGATTTTCTGTCGAAGGTAGTCTTTATGGTCCTGATTACAATGGTATAGTTTTCTCTCATGTGGAACTCCGTGCTTCCTAATGTCCCGGAAGTTCTCTAAAAAACTCTCATAGGGAGTATACACAGATGATCGAGCGTTTTCATTCCGTTCAACAAAAGGAACCGGGTAGTTCATTTCATTCGTTGGCTCATTTTTTGTTCAGTATTGCATTTCGACACATTTTTCTACAGCACCGCATCCTTCAATTTTTAATGTAAGAAGAGATAGAAATAAAATAAGAAAGTATCAGTCAGCTGTGCCGACAGAGATATACCATCAGCCTCGGACCTAAAGAAAAGAAAGAAACACAATAGTTCTGACGTCCATAGGGTTTATGAGTTTTTAGGTCAATTTCTCAGGAAGTATGGAATTGCCCACAAAAAATATACAGTTTTAACTAGGGCCGCATACAAAAATTTGATGCCAACAATTTAAAACCGATCCCAGACGAGTCCTTAAACTGCACTCTTTCGAAACGTCGTGTGGGAGGTACCTGAAAGCGTGCCTGATGTAGTCGATATAGCCCATGTTCCAACCTGATACATGACTAGATGAAATAATATGATGTGCAAATTTTGGACCATAAACTCCCTGTGTGCCGTTCAATCTTGGAACTTTTAGGCCACTATCTCAGGAAGTATGGACTTACCCCGGAAAAATATTGTAGCGTTGGGAAGGGGGCCGCAAGGACAATCTGCTGAAAAAATTCAAAACGATCCAAGAGGAGCTCTTAAAATTTACTTTTTTTAGAATTTTGTGTGAGAGGTACCCGAAGGAGTGGACGGATATAGTATAAAGCAATATTACCATTGCAATGTTATGGCCAATTCGGTTCGAGAGTTATTGTGCGCACCTTTTATTCGAAAATGTTTGAACTTTTGTGGGGGAGGTACCGAAAGGAGTGGACAGATGTGACCCTTCGAACTTAAACTAAGTTTTAACAAAATATTACGAATGCCAAATTTTGGGCTCGATCGCTTGCTTCGTTTGAGAGTCATCGTGCGCACCAGTCAGACAAACGGACGGACATTGCTTAATCGACTCCAATTTGTCTGAAACCAACCATTATTTCGATTAAGCATATTTCTGGTCGTATCAAAGTTTATATACCCTCTTTAGCCTAAAGGCTGAGGTTATAATGACTAGAGTTGTGCCAAATGAACTATATGGAGCTATATCGTCGGTGTTATGCTTAAGTGTTTTTGGTTTTGACTTTTTGAGGTGGGTTTTCGCGTATGCCCATTCTGAATTTTTGGTAGGCTTTTTATTATCTGATCTAGTTTCCGAGACATCCACCTTCCAGCCAGAAACCTTCAGTTCTTATCAGGTATGAAATTAATATTTTAATAACTTATCAATTAAAAAATACATTCTTTAGGCTAAAGAGGGTATTTACACTTTGATACGACCAAAAATGTGCCTCATCGAAATAATGGTTTTAGACCCCAAGTATGTTTGTACGATATCCGTTTCAGACAATTTTGAGTAGATCTAGCAATGTCCGTCCGTCTGTCTGTCCGTCTTTCTGTCTGGCTGGTGCGCACGATAACTCTCGAACGGATCAACCGATTCGGTTCAAATTTTGGGTATCGAAATATTTTGTCCAGATTCGATTTAAGTTCGAAGATGGGCCATATAGGTCCACTCCTTCAGGTACCTCCCCACAAATGTTCAAAAATTGTCGCACAATTTGTGCGCACGATAACTCTTGTAGGGAATAACCGATTTGGTCCATAATTTGCACATCGTGTAATTTCTACCAAACTTAGATGAGGTTCCAATATGGACTCAATCGGTCCACCCCTTCGGGTACCTCCCACACAAAATCTCGGAAAAGTTCAGTTTAGGAACTGGTCTCTAATCGCTTTGATTTTTGTTTACGCAAGTTGTATTCGCTGTCCTCTATACTACAATGTAAGTTTCATTAGGGGCAAGTCCATACTTCCTGAGAAAATAGCCAGAAAAAATAACAAAAAACCCTATGACACCGTGTGTAGTGGTTGGAGCACAAGATAACTCTGGAACGGATATGCCGATTCGGTCCAAAACTTGGCTTTCGTAATATTTTGTTCAAACTTAGTTCAATCCAAAAATGGATTATATCGGTCCACTCCTTCCGGTACTTCCCCCACAAAAGTTCGAAAATGTTCGGAAAATTTGTGCGTACGATAACTCTTGAAGGGAGTAACCGATTTGGTCCATACTTTGCACATTATGAAATTTCTACCAGACATAGATGAGGTTACAATATGGACTCAATCGGTAAACTCCTTCTGGTACCTCCCACACAAAATTTCGGTAAAGTTCAGTTTAGGACCTGCTCTCGAATCGCCTTGGTTTTTGTTGTAACATCTTGTATTCACTGTCCGCTATACGAAGGTACAAGTTTCCTCAGGGGCAAGTCCATACTTCCTGAAAAAATAGTCTGAAAGTTGAAAAACTAACCCTATGACACCATGTTTATGGGTGGAACCGCAAGATAATTCTCGAACGGATGTGCCGATTCCGGCCAAAATTTGGCTTTCGTAATATTGTTTCCAAACTTGGTTTAAGTTCGTAGATAAGCCATATCGGTCCACTCCTTCAGGTACTTACCCCACAAAAGTTCAAAAATATTCGGAAAAATTGTGCGCACGATAACTCTTGATGGGAGTGACCGATTTGGTCCATACTTTACACATTCTCATAATATCTACCAGATATAGATCAGGTTCGAATATCGACTATATTTGTCCATCCCGTACCTCCCACACAAAATTTTGGATAAGTTCACTTTAAGACCTGCTATTGAATCACTTTGATTTTTGTTGAAGCAACTTACATTCGCTGCCTCAATTACAATGGTAAAAGTTGTTTCAGGGGCAAGTCCATACTTCTTGAGAAAACAGCCCAAAGGGTGTAAAAACCCCTATGGCACTCCCATGGTCTATGTCGGTCCATTCCTTTAAGTACCTTTTCCACAAAATTTTTGAACTTTAATCCTAATCAACATTTTTGTCGGTTCATACGACCAAAATTTTGAAACCCCCTAAATACATAAGTTTTTTGTGAAAAAAGTGTTTCAATTTGCCCATGCTGAGGGTATATCTCTGTCGGCAAAGCCGACTGATACTTTTTTACTTGTTTTCAATTTAGAAGGTTTGAATTTATTGAGGCAAAGGTGGGAAAATTTATTTGTCACATTGTTCCATATGATTTACAATATTTTGCATTTGTGTCATAAGTGTGCATATGGAAAAATTCGACAAAAATTCTATTTCTAAAAAATTCTATATTACTATTTCATTCCAACAAATATTTCTCTAACTTTTGCCAATAAATCTTGTCAAAAATATAAATATTTTCTTTAGTTGACTCCAACCAGTTGTGATGAAAACATTAAAATGCTATTATTTCAAAACGGGAAAATGGCGTATGGAACACTTGAGCATGACACCGACGATATAGTTCACTTCGCAGTTCCAATGGCCCAATTTTTTTTTCTTTGAACAAACTGCGTGTACTTCATATCACACGTTATATTTCATTATGTTACTTATACGTTTTGGAACTAGTACAAGGAACTACATTACCCAACTCCAATAATGACCAGAAGGAAATATATTCATTTGTTCAATCTAATAAACTAGAATATGAACGAGAGAAGCTAAATGAAGAATATACAGGAATGAGCTGTATATGGTTCCCTTGGTTCAATTCACGAAATTGTTGCTTTGAACTAGTTCGTTCACTCTATTTTTAAGGCCACAATATATACTGTTATATAGTTAAAATATATTGTGCTCACAAAATATGATTCCGATGACCATATTCCTTCTCCGTGTACATATCCAGCACATTAATGCGCATTTATGAAAATAATGTTTTAACCAAAAAAGGTCAACATTTTGTTAAAGGCGCGTGTCAGACAATTTCGCTTAGCTTTTTGTTTACCTTTTTCGGAAGAAATAAGGAAACCAAAGCGTTAAATTTATTTTCAACGTTATCGTGTAAAACATGTTCGATGCCAGGTGAGACTCAGTGGACAACAATATTACAACTGATGTTTTCTTCTTCATGATGCCGAGGCTGATGATGATGATGATGGTGGTGGTGTTGGTGGCATTGTTTGGTATGGATCATAATCTTCACTTAATGTCTTTTATCAGAGAAGCAGATTTCAGCATTTATGAGCATGTCTTTGGCAATCACATGAGAGTGTGTCCCACAAAAGTCAGACAACCGACAACTAAAAAAAACACCTGTTCAAACGAACACACACTCCAATGGATACCACTAAAAATAGAGATGCATCTATATTGACCAGTTTTTATTCCCAGATTAACTGTTTTTGTTGTTATTGCTTTTACCACCACCTGTCTGTCTCTCGCATCTTTTAAAGCTTAATGGTCACAGAGCAAAAGTAAGGTTAAATTTGGGAAATTGATTTGCGGAACTCCCATGTGATGTTGGAGTTTAACTACCAAATATCATGTAATAGCCAAAAAAACTGGAAAAGGACTTCCATTTCTAAAAAAATAAAATTGGCAAGTATATTTTGGCTACTTATTATATCAATAAGGCTTTATCGCCTAAAGAGAGTTAGAGACAGAAAGTAAAAGTCCATCACAACGCCAAGTGCATGGACAATAGACGGACATTTGGATGGATAGATCGATGGACGACGGCGACGACGACAAAGAAACGTGCTGGTTGCCATTGATGACCAAAAGATAACTTAAAAATCAGCTTTCGGTAGTTGTTGACTTGCTTCTTTTTTGGTTTCTTTATTTCTTAATGATTTTCAGAAGTGCTTCGGCTGCTGCTGCCATCGAACAGCAGCCGTATCTATTAAAACGTGATTTGCTACTAGCATTTTATTATTTTCCACTTACTCTCTTTATGGCAAAAAATTATTTGAAAAGCTTAACCAAAAATATAAGCGGCAGCAACAACAACATCCACAACAAAACAAAGTCATGAGAAAACACCATCTATAAATGGCGTTATAATTTAAGCTCATTAGTAGCACTAACTTCTTGCTAAACCAAAAAAAAAAGAGTAAAAAACATTAACTACAGGCAATGACGACATCGTAATTTTAGTTACTTTACTAATACATGCCGTGTGGAAAGAAACAAATCACCCAATACAGCCAAAACCTCCAGCCACGACATCACTCATTTCCAGTCTCTGAAACGTTTTTAGAAAGGAAGTCTTTGCTTGATCAAGCGTTTTATTATGAGGTCATTTTATGATGTAAGCAACATTGTCTGTTTTTGGAGGGAATTTGTTCAGCTTCAACGAATTTTCTTACCATAATCAATTTGGTAAACATGAACTGCTCTTGGCCATAAACACGAATAGTCTGCAATATGTCAAGAAGTGTGCTATACTACCAATGGTAGCAAGTTATGCGCAAAGGGGAAATAAATATGTAATGTAAAATGGAATTTTCACTTTCAAAATTAGAAAAATATGAGACAAGTAGCGACTTTTGCAGGCTTTTATAACATTAGGGTGGGTCAGTACGAGGGAGAATGGAAAATAACATTATAGCGTTGTCACTAAGACCACACAAACTATTTGCAGAAAACCCCTGGTTTAAACGACACTTTAGAGCGATATCTTTGGCCGATATCTCGGGAAGTATTGGCTTCCCTAGCAAAAATATTATAATGTTGCTGTTTTTGTAACAGTTTGGCTGTAATCGAAAGCTCTCTCTTGGAAGTTGTTAAATAAATGGAAACATGAAAAGAAATTAAATACGAGTGGATCATTGTATCTGAAGAAATTGTGCCACATTAGTAGGCTGTAACCGGAAACTAGTGGAAGATATATTCGTGGCTGCGGACTGGCAGTTGAATAGATGCTGGGTGTCCTAAGGACTTTGGTGGCAGGATGGGTATCTATTTAGAGTACTGGGAACAATGCGTTCTCTGTTCGAACTGATAATGCTACTGTAACCGGAAAGTATGGATCGTATTTGCCTTGGAAGAAGCCGCTTATTATCCGAAATTGTTGGAGGATGTTGGTTTAGGACTTTATTGCATCTGTAGCCATTTATGACTTCGATCGCCGCCTGTTGATGCACAATGTTCAGAGAGTTTGCTGTCGACAGCCGGTTGGCGTCCGATGGACTGACATCTTGGATGTCCTAAAGTCCTTACAATTGCCTCTAGGTAGTGGATTTTCCATCAGGGTGACTCGCCTGATATCATGCCAGTAGAAAGGAACTGTGTAATTAAAAACATATCATATTGTCTGATTGACGGCATCCTGGTCTCCTGTCATCCTCAAGATGATCCACATTTGACAACTGAACACAAATGCGGAGAGCATTATATTGTGATATTGCAGTCATGTTATCTGAGAAATGGCCCTACACTGGATTAATCTGAAAACTGGATGTACGTTTGGGAGACATTCCGTTCGATAGTTATCAGGCCTACAGGTCAGTCAGGTAGCTCCATGAAATAAATCAATGTGAAAAGGACCAAAAGGTACCCAGTTCTGTTAAAATTTTTACTAAATCTTCGAACAGCCCATAAACTACAGTTAAGTAAAAATGTTCAGTTCGTGAGTTACCGTGATCATCAGTCATTTTAGTTGGTCTCCCCAAAAATTTTTGAAATTTCGAAGGAATGGACCGATATAGTACATGAGAGTAATGATGACCAGTAGTGCGATTCTGTAACTCCTTAACGACAGAATTAACGACGAATGTCGGTAGTTAACGATAATTTTCGGTAAGTGCTATTCTGTATACCAATTTTAACAATTTTTGTCGGTAAATTTTGTCGTTAATTACCGAATATTATTGTAAGGTTAACAACCAAAAAAAAGTTGTTGTTAAGTCTTAACGACAGTACATTATTGCAACATTTTGTTGATTTCTTTTAAAAACGGCGTTTTTATATGAGCATATGTGTTAATGAGAAGTGTACACAAGGTAAATTCTGCCTTATTGAGAAAAATCTTCTTAAAGCGTTTACATAAGGGTTAACTATGTATGATAACATGGGTCAGCTGCGCCACTGTTGTGCTTTCGCCAGCGCCGATTTTATTGAAACTGCATAAAGATCATCAAAGTTCTCTTTGATCTTCGATTAACTCATAAATTTCCTTTAGACCACCTTCATGTAGCATCAATTAAATCGGCGCTGGCGAAAGCGCAACAGTGGCGAAGCTGCCCCATGCTATCCTACATATGAAGACTACGCTAACCTTTGTTTTACTTACTAAAGAGGAAAAACGTTAGCTAATGCTTCAAAAGAACTCAAGTGTGGTACTGCTATGTAAGACCTATACCAATGTCCGTAACACTATCTTTCTAGGAGGCTTTCGTTAATAACACGTTAATAGTATTACTATAACCTACTTTGTTCTGTGATAATCTTATAGATTTTAACTCAGCATCACTAACAATCAGAATGCTAAAAATGGCGTATAAGCTTGGATTTTCGAACTTTTCATACTCTCCGCTATGAGAAATATCATTTAATGTGGGCGTGAATTAAATGTGTGAATATATAAACTCAAATGACGGTAACGTGGATCCACGATCACTGAAGGGGCTTAAGTCATGTCAAATATCAAAGCTGAATTTCCATACAGAGCGCCACAACCCAAAATATGATCCCAACTTTTAATTAAAAAAATACAACTGCGCTTTTAAAACAGATTAATGATGGTTTTATCACTTTTAAATCACACACACAATAAAAACATCTTAAGAAATCCTTCTTTACTGGCATCCGAATTCATCCAAAAGACACACATTTGAGCCAAATTCCTTCAAAAATCTGAATTGTTTCCTACTTAAACGCTTTATGTTTTGTACTCGCGACGAAATAATGTTTTCAGCTTCAAAATATATTTTAATAAATATTAAAATATAATATTTGACATTTCCTTCCTATCGATTTTCGTCGGTATGAGTTAACGATTTCTACAATCGGTAACATAAAGTTACAGAATAGCAAATTCGTTAACTCAACCACATATTTTCGTTAACTACCGATGTCGGTTCGTTATTAAAAAAAGTTACAGAATCGCACTACAGAAGCCACTTTACAGCCGATATATCTGATGAGCTGCTACTAACAGCGAAAGCAGGTCACATAATGGTGGTTGTTTGAGTGTGAATCTTCAGCTTTCCTATTAAAATGATAATAATATGCAAAATTTCAAACAAATTAAAATCAGCTTGAGCCATCCTGGGTTTATCACGGCGTGTTAGAGTTCAGAGCCAAACTCATAACTTCGGAAAGCTGCGCTAAAAAGCGTTTGTCGTGGAAGCCATACAGGTAGAATGAGAAAAAAGCTCATAACTGTAATAAAAAACACATTGCATGTGAGAAATGAAAAGTTCGATGACAGAGGTCTACAAAAAGATTAAACTCTGTAGCAAGACTTTAGGGTTTCTAAAGGCGGAACCTTTGTAATTCTAAAAGGAAGACCCCTTAGAATTTTTTAGGCTACTCCTGGGCCTTCAAAAAAGAAGAGGCTTTTGGAATTGAATAAAAAGTCTTAAATATGAACATCTCCATCCTTAGGGTCTTCTAAATGAAGATCTTATATTCTTCTATACGAATACCTTATAGTCTTGAATAAGAAGGCCTTTGGGATGCTCTGTACATGCAGAGGAAAAATGTGATTGATCCAACAATATTCGAAAAGCAAAATATGTATTGTAAATATATTGTTAGATTCCGCATGTAGTATTGTGAGTCCAACAAGCGTTTTTGTTAATTACAACAATTATTTTTGTCATTTCCAACAATAGTTGTTGTCATATCTAACAATAGTTTTTGTCTGCTGGACAATATTATTCTCTTTTCTTCGACAGGTTTTCGATGCCGTGGTAAAAAAAAAAAAACAATTTTGGTGAGTTTTGTTTGTATGGGTTCCTCTTATCTTTGTTTTCTTGTTTTTATTTGTTTCTTCTTTCTCATTCTTCTTTGTGTTTTGATAGTTGAGTTACACCTCAATCTGAGACGTGTTTTTTGGTCGTAATTTGTGTTTTCTTTTTATATTTGTTGAGGTTTTATGGTATTCCTTATGTTGGGGTAGGTGCTTGGAGGATGAGCTAAATGGAGGTGTCTTTTTAGTTAGACCTGGCAAAACCTGGCCATGTGTAGTGTTTGTAAAAGCTCATAATATTATACGTGACATTTATACCAAAGTTATGTGAAAAGTGTATATGAGAATTATATACGATGAAATCAGAAAATTTCAGTAACAGATTTTCTGGGCTAACAATAGTTTTTGTAAAAATTCTAGATTATGATAGTTCCTACCATATTTTTTACAATATTGAGGAATTTCACAAGATGTTTTTGTTTTGTATGTTTGGAGCAAACGATGGTATTTTTGGATTTGCAATGCTTGAGCAAAACAAATGAATTGTTGGAACAAAAAAAGACAAAATAGACATTGTTGTTCCAACAAAAGCAAAAATATTTTTTCCCTGCGTGTAAAAAGACCTCAAAGGACTCCTGTGACACAATGAAGAAGGCCTATAAGAAAATCCTTCATGGTATTCTATGAGAAGATCCTTGGTCTTCTATAAGAAATCTTTCTTTTTTATAATAAGGAATTTTTGGTATTTTGTTGTAAGTGCTTTTTGGTTTTCACAAAAAAAACTTATCGGGTTTTTTTAAGAAGATTTTTTTCATTTTCTATGAGAAGAATTTTTAATCTTTTTAAAGACCGTTTTGATCCCTTTTGACCTTCTTTAAGAAGACATTTTGATGAAGGTATTTTATAAACAAACATGGTTGTCTTCCCTGAGAAGATCTTTCTGGTTTTCTATAAGAATAGTGTAGGGCAATCTCGTTCATTTTTTCATTCCGTTCACCAAAAGGAACCGTTTCGTTCGTTTCTTTCATTGACTCATTTTCGTTCAATATTATATTTCAGTCTATTATTTTATTGTAAATATCGTTCATGCTTCCTTTTCTCATCATCGATAGCGATTTTGTCAGTCACAAATATAAGAAAATAAATATATTTTATATCTATATAAAATAAAAAAAAACTTCTATCGACACTCTAGATATTTGTTGTTTTTGATTTTGATACGAAATGAACGAAATTTGTTCATCGTCCATTTTTCTACTAAATGACATGTCTCATTCTTTGAAAGTATGAGGGAGATAGAGTGAATTGACCTGAAGAAACAATATTCACTCATCCAACCTAACAAACGAGAAGAGCTATATGAACGAGATGGGCTAAATGAACGAAATTATCTAAATGGACGTTATAAACGAATGAGCCAGATATGGTTCTGTTCGTTCAATTCACGAACGACACAGCTCTAATAAGAAAACTTTTTTGTTTTTATAGTAAGAAGAATGGATTCGATAAGAACACCTCTTGGACTCCTATAAAATATATTTTGAGACTTTTTGGTATTTTTGTACGACTACTATAAGATGACGTTTTATTATAGCAGTTAGTTATTATAGTAGCTGTTATAATTAATCCATGTCATACATGTAACGTACATATATACATACTATACATACATACACACTACTCATGTGTACTAAGTAACTTAATTCTATTTATTTAAATAGCTAAACATGAGTTATGCACGCTTTTCATAAACGATTCATATTGCCGACTACAAAATAGATTCTATGTATACGGATAACAACTTTTGGAGTTAAAAAGAAGACCATATATGTGTGTATACGCACTACTCTTTATTTAAACTGTTTTTGCCAACTTTGTCAACACATTAAATGGATGGATGGCTGACATTTTATTTTCAAAAGACAGCGGCTCACCGAAAACCTAGTCAACAAAAGGCATCATCTTACAGAGAAAAATAAAAAAACTACATGCGAATTTACCGTGACACATTGGCCATTTTATGGTGCAGAAGGGTAAATAGCAGAGAATGACCGTAGTAGCTACATAGGTTGGTTATTACAGACAGCAATAACAGTCCACATAACCTGGCTGGCCTATAGTGGTTTTGTTTTGCATTTTTATAACATAGCAACTGGCCTTAGGTTGTGGTCAGCCTTAAATCTAATAGAATTGTGGTTATTTCGCCGTAAAAATTTTGTTGTTGGTTGTTGGATGTACGAACGAATGTTTGGACTTTTTGTTGTTTGACTTGACCTCTTGGTTAATTTGCCACTGCCACATGGCTATCACATATCGGTTGACGATAATAAATTTCAGAAGTTGTAGGCAAACGTGAAAAAGAGTTATTGAATATGATGTATGAAGGCAGAGTTGGTACCTTCCTTTGTACATATGGTAGCAAAATTGTTTTATATTAATTACATTATGGAAATAATGTAAACAGAAATTTTATCCACGTATTAAAAAGAAATCTCATTCAAATGATAAAAGTTCTAATAGGAAACGTATACCCGTTATCAGCTTGATATAGAAATCTTATGCAAGTAATCATGATGGATCAAAAATTCTATCCACGTTTTCAGAATTAAGAAGCAACATTATGCAAATAGGTGGAAAACTAATCTATGATTTGCAATTTTTTTACAACATTAAAAAAAAAATTGAGGCATAATTAATTATCCACTTCAACCAAATAATTATCAACATTTTTCAAAGAAACAAACTAAATCTAAATAGTTTATCCACATTGTTGAAATATGTTGAAATAACAATAACGTTTTTTGTTTGTCACTTCTTTTCCGGGCTGTAATTTAATTCTTACCAACAAAAGAAATAGTATGTAAGTAATTAAATTATTGTTAATGTTATATGTATCGTCGGTGTCATGCTTAAGTGTTCCATACGCCATTTTTGACTTTTTGAGATACTGGTCGTTTCTAGGGTTTTCCGGTATGCTCTTTCTGAATTTCTAGTCGGCCTTCTCCTATCTGCTCTAGTTTCCGAGATATCCACGTCTTGACGGGAAAGCATAAACTTTTTTCAGTTATAAAATTAATATTTTAAAAACTTACTAGTTTAAAAACACATTTCAAAAATCATAATTTTAATTTTACATTTAGAAGTATTTAATTTATTGAGGCAAAGATGGAAAAATTTTTTGTCACTTTGTCCATGTGATTTACAATATTTCACATTTGTGTCATACGTGCGGATATGGAACAATTTGACAAAAATTCTTTTTTTAAAAAAATCTCTATAACATTTATATTCCAATACATATTCCTCTAATTTTTTGCAAATATGTTCTATAACTATTATTAATATTTCAAGTGAAAAATATAAATATTCGCTTTAGTCAGCTCCACACAGTTGTGACGCAAAACATTAAAATGCGATTATCTCAAAACGGGCAAATGGCAGTATGGAACACTTAAGCATGACACCGACGGTATGTTGCCGGCGGTCGGTCGGTCGTTTGGTCAATTGCTTTTGTGTTTTATTGTTGTAATTATTGTTTGTTTTTCTGTTTTTGTTTTATTTTTTTTTTTTTGCTCTTGGGGTAATTAAACTTTATATTAGCACTGTTTGTTGTTCGTGTGTGTGTTTCAAGGACTGTTGTAATTTAAGATGTGTTTTTTTCAGTTTAACTTCTCTGTTCGCAAAACTATTTTTCGCATTTGCTTTATTTTTTTTTTCATTTTGTATTGTGAAATTTAATACAGTGAGTGACACAGATTCTGGCAAGATTTTTTTAGCTTTTTTTGAATTTATTTAAAGGCCAAACAAAAGCTCTACAACTAAGAAAAAGGGAACAATTGAGTTAAGGTACATAATGTTGCAAGAAAGGGTTAATTGTCTTGTTTTTATAATTTAAATATCAAACACGTGATATGATATGTAGGTAGGTAAGTAAGAACAATAAAAAAAGAAGTTCAAAAACATTGTAAAAAAGTGTTCTCATAACACCAAGAAAGGAATTTCATTGAAAAAAAAATTGGCACCACAAAAATTCCTCTTGAAATTGAGAACTTTGTTCATTATTAGGCGTATAATATTTCATTTTCAGTTAATGCTTTGTTTGAGTTGTCTGAAATTGATGAAAAGGAGAGCTCAGAAAATCTCGACTGTTAAGAAAACATAAACAATAGTTTTTTTGTTTTTGTTTCATTAAAATAGATCTATGTTGGGCAATCTCGTTCATTGAGAGGATCGATCTTTCCCACTCCATTCACCAAATGGAACAAGTTCGTTCATTTTGTTCGTTGGCTCATTTTCGTTTAATATTAAATTTTAATCTTTTTGGGAATATCATTCGTGCTTTTTCTTGTTATTTTTTAATTCAATGATGGAGTTATGTTAAGAGCGAGAAGAGCTAAATGAACAATATAAACGAATGAGCTGGATATGGTTCTTTTCATTCATTTCACGGAATCGCTCTTTTGAACTAATACGTTTATGAACGATACAACTCTAAAATAGTTAAATTATCACCAAATTGAAAAAAGTAAATGAAATGGCAGGGAAAGACCTCGAGAATATTATGAGTACACTAGTTGAGAGGTTTTCCAAGGCTTAAAAATTATTCGGGCAGCTGAAGGTTTTTTGCCACAACCATGTGATTTGGGTAGGTGTGCATGGCGGTCGGATTTATCGACATACATAGATATACATACTCTCAGCCTATGTGAATTGAGACTTTCATCCACTTTCGAAAAAATTATATATATTTAGGTGGTTTTCAGAATACCACTTGAGAGGGGTTCTAGGAACATTTGGGCCATTATCGAGAGAAGAATGGAGAATAAAATTATACCGTTGTAAAAATACTACAAAGACGTCTAAAAATGTTAGGGTGAGATGTATGTGAAAAGGTAGCCCTACCCAGCAAAATATGAAGGAAGGGGTTCCATGCCACGACGTGATTTCATGGCATCTTTCGCATTGGTTCAAACGAAGTCGTGAAAGATCTGATCTTTTCATTAGCATTTGAACCCATGCAAAGGAAATCGTGAAAGATCCGATCTTTTTATCAGCATTTGAACCCATGCAAAGGAAGTCGTGAAAGATCTGATCTTTTCATTTGAATCCGATCGATCCAGTAGAGATGAATTTTGTGTTTTTATTTATACACATTTTTCTAAATATATAAGATTAATTATTAGAATAGGCTTGATATTTTCGGAGACTCGAAATCACAACCAACGTTGTTAAAACTCTCGTCGTAATGATAATGTTATTGCAAAGGGTTGGTGAAAATGACATGTCAAAGCATTGGTGTAAATGACATGTCAAAGCATTGGTGTAAATGACATGCTTTGGATCCATAAATGAATAGCATCCTTTGGGGTCCACGCTCATATAAAATTCATCGATGAAGATGCTAAAAAGATGACATGCCAGATCACTTGCACTCATGATTGAATGGCATCTTTGGCATCGAACATTTTGTTGGGTAAATATTGGGATATTTCAGGGCCAAGATCCCAGCAGTGGTCTTAATTAAACTGAATTAAAGGCGGATAAGGCACTTGATGGAATGGGCCGAAATAGTCCATTTTAGAAGTGGATCCATGACCTGCTATTTAAATTTAAACACGATCTGAGAAGTGCCCTTAAACTGCATTAGAGAGCAAAAATGTTGAACTTTTAGGAAGAATGTACCTAAAGGAGTGGAACGACGTAATCTATCTTCAAACTGGATCTAAGTTAGGAGGGAGGTATCGGAAGAAGATGTCTTCGAACTTGGTTCATGTTTGAGAGAAATACGACGAAGTGTTAAGGTTTGACCAATTTCAGGCTCACCCGCCATTTTAGTTGGTTATCGTAGGATTTTTGGAAAATTTGGACCTTTATTTCAGGTAGCATCAACAACCTTATATAGCTGTAAACTGGATCACAGGGAGAACCTTCGGTAAAAATTCAAAACTATACTCTGACAGCCCTTATACTGCATTTAATTACAATTTTTGAACTTTTGTGAGGGAAAAGGTGTTTGGAAGAAATTTTACGATGTGCAAAGTTTTGTCCAAATCGTATACTCAACTTTTAAGCGCATGTTTTTTATGTCAGGAAGTATGGACTTCGGAAAAAATTACCGTCGTCATAGGTAAAGCTAGGATAACCTGCTGCAAAAAAATTTCAAAACGATCCGAAACACGTCCTTAAACTATACTTTTGCCAAAAATCGGTGTAAGAGAAGGAGAAGAAAAAAAAATCCCATAATCGAGCGTGAAATTATTACGATATACGAAGTTTAAAACAAATCGGTTATTCTCTTCGAGATTTATCGTGCACACCATTTTAGCAAAAAAAAATTGGTTTAAGTTTGGAAAAAAGGTTAGGTTAAAATAGGTTTGAGGATGCGCAGCGGACATACGGTGGCCGCTTCACCCGGCAACCTTTGTTCATTGTATAGGTTTGAAGAAGATGTTGAGAATATTCCATAGTTATTGCATGTTGAATTGCGGATAATGATGAAGAAGTTTACCTGAGATTGCAGTGTTGTTGATCGGTGGTTTGTACTGGAAGAGAGATAGGGTAAGGAATAAGTGGAGTATATATGCTTTTCTAAGCCATGATCGATTTTTCGCAAATTTCAATAGGATAATGGGATCTATGCCTTATAAAAAGGTGACGAGTGTATAACTAATATCTATCTATCAGTGCCTACAAAGTAGATGTTCGACGTCTTTATCTCTTCTGCATCTCCAAACAAACTACAGTAGTCGACTCCACTCCATTTTGACGTTAGAGACCTAACCGTACAGTGACCCGTAATAAGTGATCGAAGGCCAGATTGCTTGGGATATTTTGAACCAAGGTTCCATAATCCATCTGCGGCGCTACTTCTAAGTTTGCTGTTGTAGTAGCATATCGGTGATTACTAATTATTTTCCCATTATGTTGCTACGTCCTGGAACCCGTCGAAGTTTAAAGATATTTTGTATATTTTTTTTATTAATTTTCTCGTTTAGAGTTAAGCTTGATGATCGGAAATTATTTGCAAGTGAAAAAGGAAAGCCAAGCGTTTGTCGTGAAGAAAGTACATTTCAGCGGCCAAATATCAGCGTATGTATAAAACACATTTGCATTTAAAAAAAAAAAACGAAAAGTTCTAGGACAGAGAAGCCACTACGTAGTCGATAAGTCCGAAGATCTGCTTTACCACCAGTGAAACCAGGTAACGTAATTTGGTGACTATGTGGGTTCGAGTCCTTGACTTTCCTTTTCACTTGCAAATAATTTCCGATCATCAAGCTTAACTCTAAACGAGAAAATTAATAAAAAATCAATAAAAATTATCTTCGCCCTAAAAGGCAAAATTTCAAAAGATATTTTGTATATTTCTGCAATGAAGGATAGCTCGAGAATTTAGGATCCTTCAGGGTCGCTTGACTATCGTAATACATGTGTAGTCACCCGCCATGATCCTGAGTCTCAGAGTCTAAAAGCCGTCCTCACAGACAGAAATTGGACCCCTGATGAAACTTGCACCGTCGTATGGGGGCAGTGAACACAAGTTGCTACAGCAAAAATCAAAGCGATTCGAGGGCAGGTCCTAAACTGTACTTTTCCGAAATTTTGCGTGGGAAGTACCTGAAGGAGTGGACCATATTGGAACCTCATGCATGTCTGGTAGAAATTTCATGATGTGCAAAGTATGGAGCAAATCGGTTACTCACTTCAAGAGTTATCGTGCGCACAAATTTTCCGAACATTTTCCAAACTTTGTGGGGGAGGTACCGGAAGGAGTGAACCGATATAACCCATCTTCGAACTTAAACTAAGTTTGGACAAAATATTACGAAAGACAAATTTTGGACCGAATCCGTTCGAGATTTATCGTGCGCTCCAACCAGACAGACGGACGGACGGACATGTTTAAATCAACTCCAAATTGTCTGAAACGTATTTTGTCCAAACATACTTGGGGACCAAAGCCATTACTTCGATAACACACATTTTTAATCGTATCAAAGTTTATATTCCCTCGTTTTAGTTCTCACCAGATGTTATGGAGTTTGAATTAAGCTTAAGACATTACCTATCGATTCTGAATAACAGTGGGCTGCTAGTATCGGTCATATGGGCGAATGGTCAACGAAAGTTATTATACGCTCCGACTTGATAATTAATTTTCGGTAAAGCTATCAAAATTCTTTTGTTCGTTTCTGAACTAAAACAAACTACTTTATCCGACCTATTTATGTAATTCAGTAGGTCTGTTCAGTGAATACACAGTTCAATTGAATTAGTTTTTTCTTGAAAAAGAAAAACGCAATACTCTTCCTATGAAGCTTTCGCAGCACCACTCTTCCACTAGGAAACACCAGTGGTGATCCCGTTGCTGCTTTAGAAGCGTCCCTATATGTGTTCTTTTCCTCCGATCCTGTTTCATAATGTCCTCCTTGCACTTAATGGTTCACCTGAATTAGTTGGTTCATTAATAAAAATACTGTTTTAATGCAACTTTGTAAGTATTTGTCTTTACCGAGGAAACCAAAATTTATTTTTTATTTTTATTTATTTTCATCACTTCAATATTTATTTCAAACTTTCTTTCATAATTGCCATTGAAAAAAAACGTTTATGCCTTAAAACAGAAGCACCAAACAAATCCAACAAATTGATGATTTCTTTATGACTGTGGAAAAGAAATTCCCAAATCAAGTGAAATCAAAACAAAACCTAATCATGTGATGAATTCGTAAAAAATGAGACACTCCATTCACCAAATGGAACAAGTTCGTTCATTTTGTTCGTTGGCTCATTTTCGTTTAATATTAAATTTTAATCTTTTTGGGAATATCATTCGTGCTTTTTCTTGTTATTTTTTAATTCAATGATGGAGTTATGTTAAGAGCGAGAAGAGCTAAATGAACAATATAAACGAATGAGCTGGATATGGTTCTTTTCATTCATTTCACGGAATCGCTCTTTTGAACTAATACGTTTATGAACGATACAACTCTAAAATAGTTAAATTATCACCAAATTGAAAAAAGTAAATGAAATGGCAGGGAAAGACCTCGAGAATATTATGAGTACACTAGTTGAGAGGTTTTCCAAGGCTTAAAAATTATTCGGGCAGCTGAAGGTTTTTTGCCACAACCATGTGATTTGGGTAGGTGTGCATGGCGGTCGGATTTATCGACATACATAGATATACATACTCTCAGCCTATGTGAATTGAGACTTTCATCCACTTTCGAAAAAATTATATATATTTAGGTGGTTTTCAGAATACCACTTGAGAGGGGTTCTAGGAACATTTGGGCCATTATCGAGAGAAGAATGGAGAATAAAATTATACCGTTGTAAAAATACTACAAAGACGTCTAAAAATGTTAGGGTGAGATGTATGTGAAAAGGTAGCCCTACCCAGCAAAATATGAAGGAAGGGGTTCCATGCCACGACGTGATTTCATGGCATCTTTCGCATTGGTTCAAACGAAGTCGTGAAAGATCTGATCTTTTCATTAGCATTTGAACCCATGCAAAGGAAATCGTGAAAGATCCGATCTTTTTATCAGCATTTGAACCCATGCAAAGGAAGTCGTGAAAGATCTGATCTTTTCATTTGAATCCGATCGATCCAGTAGAGATGAATTTTGTGTTTTTATTTATACACATTTTTCTAAATATATAAGATTAATTATTAGAATAGGCTTGATATTTTCGGAGACTCGAAATCACAACCAACGTTGTTAAAACTCTCGTCGTAATGATAATGTTATTGCAAAGGGTTGGTGAAAATGACATGTCAAAGCATTGGTGTAAATGACATGTCAAAGCATTGGTGTAAATGACATGCTTTGGATCCATAAATGAATAGCATCCTTTGGGGTCCACGCTCATATAAAATTCATCGATGAAGATGCTAAAAAGATGACATGCCAGATCACTTGCACTCATGATTGAATGGCATCTTTGGCATCGAACATTTTGTTGGGTAAATATTGGGATATTTCAGGGCCAAGATCCCAGCAGTGGTCTTAATTAAACTGAATTAAAGGCGGATAAGGCACTTGATGGAATGGGCCGAAATAGTCCATTTTAGAAGTGGATCCATGACCTGCTATTTAAATTTAAACACGATCTGAGAAGTGCCCTTAAACTGCATTAGAGAGCAAAAATGTTGAACTTTTAGGAAGAATGTACCTAAAGGAGTGGAACGACGTAATCTATCTTCAAACTGGATCTAAGTTAGGAGGGAGGTATCGGAAGAAGATGTCTTCGAACTTGGTTCATGTTTGAGAGAAATACGACGAAGTGTTAAGGTTTGACCAATTTCAGGCTCACCCGCCATTTTAGTTGGTTATCGTAGGATTTTTGGAAAATTTGGACCTTTATTTCAGGTAGCATCAACAACCTTATATAGCTGTAAACTGGATCACAGGGAGAACCTTCGGTAAAAATTCAAAACTATACTCTGACAGCCCTTATACTGCATTTAATTACAATTTTTGAACTTTTGTGAGGGAAAAGGTGTTTGGAAGAAATTTTACGATGTGCAAAGTTTTGTCCAAATCGTATACTCAACTTTTAAGCGCATGTTTTTTATGTCAGGAAGTATGGACTTCGGAAAAAATTACCGTCGTCATAGGTAAAGCTAGGATAACCTGCTGCAAAAAAATTTCAAAACGATCCGAAACACGTCCTTAAACTATACTTTTGCCAAAAATCGGTGTAAGAGAAGGAGAAGAAAAAAAAATCCCATAATCGAGCGTGAAATTATTACGATATACGAAGTTTAAAACAAATCGGTTATTCTCTTCGAGATTTATCGTGCACACCATTTTAGCAAAAAAAAATTGGTTTAAGTTTGGAAAAAAGGTTAGGTTAAAATAGGTTTGAGGATGCGCAGCGGACATACGGTGGCCGCTTCACCCGGCAACCTTTGTTCATTGTATAGGTTTGAAGAAGATGTTGAGAATATTCCATAGTTATTGCATGTTGAATTGCGGATAATGATGAAGAAGTTTACCTGAGATTGCAGTGTTGTTGATCGGTGGTTTGTACTGGAAGAGAGATAGGGTAAGGAATAAGTGGAGTATATATGCTTTTCTAAGCCATGATCGATTTTTCGCAAATTTCAATAGGATAATGGGATCTATGCCTTATAAAAAGGTGACGAGTGTATAACTAATATCTATCTATCAGTGCCTACAAAGTAGATGTTCGACGTCTTTATCTCTTCTGCATCTCCAAACAAACTACAGTAGTCGACTCCACTCCATTTTGACGTTAGAGACCTAACCGTACAGTGACCCGTAATAAGTGATCGAAGGCCAGATTGCTTGGGATATTTTGCACCAAGGTTCCATAATCCATCTGCGGCGCTACTTCTAAGTTTGCTGTTGTAGTAGCATATCGGTGATTACTAATTATTTTCCCATTATGTTGCTACGTCCTGGAACCCGTCGAAGTTTAAAGATATTTTGTATATTTTTTTTATTAATTTTCTCGTTTAGAGTTAAGCTTGATGATCGGAAATTATTTGCAAGTGAAAAAGGAAAGCCAAGCGTTTGTCGTGAAGAAAGTACATTTCAGCGGCCAAATATCAGCGTATGTATAAAACACATTTGCATTTAAAAAAAAAAAACGAAAAGTTCTAGGACAGAGAAGCCACTACGTAGTCGATAAGTCCGAAGATCTGCTTTACCACCAGTGAAACCAGGTAACGTAATTTGGTGACTATGTGGGTTCGAGTCCTTGACTTTCCTTTTCACTTGCAAATAATTTCCGATCATCAAGCTTAACTCTAAACGAGAAAATTAATAAAAAATCAATAAAAATTATCTTCGCCCTAAAAGGCAAAATTTCAAAAGATATTTTGTATATTTCTGCAATGAAGGATAGCTCGAGAATTTAGGATCCTTCAGGGTCGCTTGACTATCGTAATACATGTGTAGTCACCCGCCATGATCCTGAGTCTCAGAGTCTAAAAGCCGTCCTCACAGACAGAAATTGGACCCCTGATGAAACTTGCACCGTCGTATGGGGGCAGTGAACACAAGTTGCTACAGCAAAAATCAAAGCGATTCGAGGGCAGGTCCTAAACTGTACTTTTCCGAAATTTTGCGTGGGAAGTACCTGAAGGAGTGGACCATATTGGAACCTCATGCATGTCTGGTAGAAATTTCATGATGTGCAAAGTATGGAGCAAATCGGTTACTCACTTCAAGAGTTATCGTGCGCACAAATTTTCCGAACATTTTCCAAACTTTGTGGGGGAGGTACCGGAAGGAGTGAACCGATATAACCCATCTTCGAACTTAAACTAAGTTTGGACAAAATATTACGAAAGACAAATTTTGGACCGAATCCGTTCGAGATTTATCGTGCGCTCCAACCAGACAGACGGACGGACGGACATGTTTAAATCAACTCCAAATTGTCTGAAACGTATTTTGTCCAAACATACTTGGGGACCAAAGCCATTACTTCGATAACACACATTTTTAATCGTATCAAAGTTTATATTCCCTCGTTTTAGTTCTCACCAGATGTTATGGAGTTTGAATTAAGCTTAAGACATTACCTATCGATTCTGAATAACAGTGGGCTGCTAGTATCGGTCATATGGGCGAATGGTCAACGAAAGTTATTATACGCTCCGACTTGATAATTAATTTTCGGTAAAGCTATCAAAATTCTTTTGTTCGTTTCTGAACTAAAACAAACTACTTTATCCGACCTATTTATGTAATTCAGTAGGTCTGTTCAGTGAATACACAGTTCAATTGAATTAGTTTTTTCTTGAAAAAGAAAAACGCAATACTCTTCCTATGAAGCTTTCGCAGCACCACTCTTCCACTAGGAAACACCAGTGGTGATCCCGTTGCTGCTTTAGAAGCGTCCCTATATGTGTTCTTTTCCTCCGATCCTGTTTCATAATGTCCTCCTTGCACTTAATGGTTCACCTGAATTAGTTGGTTCATTAATAAAAATACTGTTTTAATGCAACTTTGTAAGTATTTGTCTTTACCGAGGAAACCAAAATTTATTTTTTATTTTTATTTATTTTCATCACTTCAATATTTATTTCAAACTTTCTTTCATAATTGCCATTGAAAAAAAACGTTTATGCCTTAAAACAGAAGCACCAAACAAATCCAACAAATTGATGATTTCTTTATGACTGTGGAAAAGAAATTCCCAAATCAAGTGAAATCAAAACAAAACCTAATCATGTGATGAATTCGTAAAAAATGAGACAAATAACCATAAAGTTAATCAGCATCATCATCGCCACCATCACCACCGTGTATGCATAAATAAATAGCTGCAGACGTAAAGCTGTGGAATTTTCCCATATTAATGCCTGGCAGTTGGATGATCAAGAAATTAACATCTGTAAAACGCACTTAAACAGAGTTAATTTGAAAGCCATGACAATAGCAATTCATTGCCGGTGCACCATTAGCGGGCGAGAACCGACAACTGTTGCAGTAGTAGCAGCAACAGAAACAGCGTCATCAGGTGCGGCATATTAAGGCGTTTAAATGTTGATATTAATGATGTATTTTTGCTTTCAGAAAAATGGTTGTTAAGCTTTTAATGAACACCTTCTGTATCGGCACAGCACCCAAACCAAACCAATCCGACCAACTAAAGTCATCAAATATGCTGTTAAACCTTAAGTTGTGGTCCAATAACAAATGTTTTACAACCAAACTCCTAATTTCACATAACCCAAGAAAGTAAATGCGTATTGAGGAGGCAGACACTTTTACTTGGGGAGAAAAGTGCTAAGCCCGCATTTGTTCATTTTTGTTTGTGAAGATTCCTTGAAAACGTAAGGAAACAAAACTCCCGTTAAAATGGGCTTGGCCTAGGTTTTTTAGTATGCTCTATTGTTGTTGCTTGGCCTAATGAGCTTAACTTGTTCAATCATCATCGTCGTGGTCTATGGTTGCCATTAGCAATGGTCATGCTTGGCAAACACTTTTCCCGCTAGCTTCTCAATTGATTTAATTAAGTTTTTTTTGTTTTGCCATAATTTTTTTGCAACTGTTATGGTTTCGAATTGAAGTAAAGAGAGCCATTAGATTGCCATTTCGTATTTCAGCTATGTATTTAGTTATGATGATGATAGTAGTTGTTGATGGCGGAATTGTGGAGAATGGTAATGGTGATGGCCACGCTTTATATGATTTGGGCGCGTAAATATCTTCTGGTGGTGTTTGTATTTCATTTTTGTGGCCTTAATTGGCATTATGGCAAGGAAAAGTGTAAAATTTTCTCTAATGGCCATCAAATGAAAATTTATATCTATGGAATTACAGACATACGAACACATAAACATAAAAAGTAGAAGCTATTTATTATAAGGTAAGTGAGTAATCAAATCAGCGATTTATTTTAGCAAAAACAAATATTTTGCGCTCATAAATAATAATAATAATTGAATAGGTTGGCTTTAGAGATTTTTATTTAAAAAAATTAAATGAAAATATGTATGTATATTCATAAAGGAGATCACGGATAGCAATTTACGTAAGAAAGTATGTTAAATCCTAAAAAAGAGTCTTATTTTACAAACAAAAAATCTCTAAATTAATTATTCTTATAAGAGGTTTCAATAAAATGCGAAATTGTGAAAATTGCCATTGCAAATCCCTTAAAATTAAAGCAGTGCAAAAATAATTAGTGTTTTTTTTAATCTTCGCAGTCCTAATTACATTTCATTTCTAATCCCATACATTTTTAAATTGATTTCAGACAAATTTACATATTTTCAATTAATTTCCAAAAAAGAAAAACACTTCCTAAATATTACATGTTGTCTTGTTATTCAAAAATTTGTCTATTACATTTCAAACATTTATTTGGATGGCTGTTCGTTTGTTGTATGCAAATTTCCTGATCGATAACAAAAATCCAATTACTTTTTCCCCAACTAAATATTTATATTGTATATTTTTATGATTTCAAATATAAAGTTAATCATCATTTTGAATTTTACATATTGAAGAGAAAAAAATTGAATTTTCCTAAAAAATAATTGACAAAATTCCCACTTCTTGCACTTGCGCATTTAGCTTGCAGAAAAATCTGCAGGCAAAACAAAAAAAAAAAAAACGACAACAAATCCAGCTCACTTGCATGTTTATGATGATGGCCCAGAGACAATGGAACCGCGCCAAAACCACCATCAATAAGCAAACAAATGGGATACTCTCGTCATGCCACCAGCAGACGGCAAGGCACAAGCATGTTAATATCAAATAAACAATAACTTTTATGTGAATATGATTTTCAGCTTTATATTTGGGTGGGGGTTTATGACAATTTGTGCTATAATTGCACTGAATGGTTATTAGTTCAAGCTGGAGAGACAGGGAGACAAAAAGGACTTTGATATCGTGAGTAGTTTTGTCTACACCTTCACTTTACGAATTGGGCTGCCTACCCCTTAACAAATATTGTTAGTAATTCCCACCAAATTGGAGTCAGAAAGTCGGTCGTACTTTCTATACAAAAACAAACAACAAAAACACAAAATCCAGATGGCATGCTCAGATGAAGCAACAGGAAAACGTATAGCAGCAAACACACGTGTTTTTTATGTATTTTTATGGTATAGTAAGGGTGTTGATTGTTGCCTCTACTGCTGACCTGGTCGGCGTTCACAACGACCACCGCGCTGCTGCTGGCTTCTGGTGTGGTCATCTGTAGCACTGTTGCTTCCCTGGTTTTGTTTTCGTAACATTTTATTTTAGTTTGCATGAGAAATTTTTAAATTTTACACTCTCTCAGCTGACCATTAGAAATGACCACATCATATGAATGTTGGGTTATTTGAAAGTAGTACACTGTTTCCACATAATGAAAGCTTAAAGGAAATATTATAAACACGATGGAATATGGTACAGAATGTGATTTACTCTCATTACCGAATTTTAAAATACAAACGGAATTTAATAGAAAATATATTAGAAGGTAGCCGAAATATTAAATCAAAATATCTGAATGTGACTGAATAATCATTTTCCCCCATTTTTGTCGTCGTAATCTATCAGTAAAGTCGGCGACATTTCTTCATCCATGTAAAACATCTCTACAGTGGTGTCTTAAGACACGCCGTTCGGCATGAGCTAATATGAATCTTGGTGCACTCATTGATATGAGAGAAAGCTCCCTTGTCCCGTCTGGGATGTTTGTGGAACAATTAATCCTTTGGAGCGTATGATTTGCTACAACAGTCATACGCCGCGATGGCATTCATACAGTCTTTTCAATGGAAAAAAAATTAACGGGTATGTTCTGAGAACAATTCACCTCTCACTTCACACCTCAAGCATTTTGTTAATGCCATTAACTTCTATTGTTTGCGAATGTTTTTGGCCTAAGATTCATTCACCCTAGTCCGCCCATAAAATACTCGTAAAATTAGCGTAAATGGGGTGAACAAAATGCTTCACAACATACCCGTAAATAATTAAAACAATCAGAAAGATTCCAACATCTTTTTACAACGAGACGCCAGCAAAGGTTTGTGGATTTTAACTGGATTTTAGAGAATATTTCCCAGATGCCTCAAGAATCGAAAAGTGTGGGTTAAATACAAACAATGACATTGCTAATTTTTCTAATTTTCATAAATATTTCCTAAAATCTCCAATCCTTGGGGCCTATTAAAGATATTTTCTAAATTTTCCACGCCTTGTGGACCATTAAATACTTGCAAAAGTTTCACTTCTTAGAAAATATTATTTGAAACATTGGAGCGTATTAGTAAAGGCTTGTGGATTTTAAAAAATATTTTCCAGATGCATTAAGAATCGAAGAGCGTGGATTAAATACAAACAATGACATTGTTTATTTTTCTAATTTTAAATAAATAAATATTTCCCAAAATCTCCCAGCCTTGGGGCCTATTAAAAATATTTTCCAAAAATTTTCACGCCATGTGGCCCATTAAAAAACATTTTGGAAAAATTTCACTTCATAGAAAAGATTTCTTAGAATATAATTTGAGACATTGGAGCGTATTAGTAATGACGATAGTTATACGCACTCAGGTGCAGCCACATTTACTACAGTATTAAGTAATTCTCTAAATAATAAGCGCTATAAAATGTGGCTGCCAAAATCTTCATTTTGTTTTAGTCGAAATACAGATTCACAGATTTTATGAAATTCTATTAAGCCCACTGATTTTGTGAAATGGGATCTTGAGAACTAAGAACAAGAACTTTGGAACGTATTACTTAGGACAGCAATCGCAATGAAACTTTCTGTTCAAAACAAAAAGAAATATTTGAAATAATCAGGAGTTTCCTACAACAATTATCAAAGATTTAATTTTCAATTCAATTTAGAAATATTTCCCAGAAGGCTGGCGAGGTTCTATAAAATATCTTGGATTTTGTGAAAAGGGATCTTCAGAATTACGAAGAACAAAATATAGATGCTTTTACGCCAATCTGATCCTTCGCCATAATTCCGTTTAAGCTTTATTTCCAAAGGTTAAAAAAAGAAAAATGAGATCCTTTGGAGCGTTTGACTTACGTTATAATAGCATTGAAACTTTCTTTTTAGTGAAAATTTAAAATAATCAGGGATTTTCCTACAACTGTTATCAACGAGTTTAGTTTCAATTCATGGAGAGGTTAATGTGATCCTTGGAGCGTATGACTTACGACAACAATCATACACCACAATGATTTTTTTTCTTTCGCTTTAGTGTTAAAAGCTCGAATAAATATTTCAATTAATGAATTACTATTTTCAAAGATTTTGCTTTCAATTCCTGGAAAGGCTCCTGGATTTTAGAAAGATTTCCCAAAAAACCCAATGATAGAAGAGCGTGAATTGAGTACAACTAATGGAGGGGTTCTACAAACTGTATTGGCTGAGTGTGAATTAAATACAAGCAATGGAGGGGTTCTCTAAAGTGTCTTAGCTTTCTGGAAAGGGATGCTGAGAATTACCACAAGTGGTGTCTAAGACACGCCGTTCGGACTCGGCAATAAACAGTAGGTCCCACATCATTGAGCTAAATATGAATCGGGGTGCACTCATTGATATGACAGAAGTCTCCCTTGTCCCGTATGGGATGTTGTGGAACAATGTTATTTTGTTTGCTGTTAAAGAACATACTGCTCTTGAACCAACTTTAAATAAAAAGTGGTTACACCTTGGAAGTTTTTGCGGATTCTGAAACTACAATGTTCATAGATGAGAAAAATCAAAAAACAGAAATATTACCGGAGCATTTTTAAAAAAATCGTGATCCAATTCTAATTTTTAGGGCTTTTAGGTTTTTACGATTTTGCTTGGAAACCGCAACTCCTATCGAACTGGAATTAGAGAATATGTTGTAGCTGTGAAAATTCTCTACAAGATTGACCTTCATGATATTTTCGTGGGTTTTACCATTTTTGAAATATAGAACAGTTTCTATTGTTCCATTTTGGTACGGCTTGTGGTTACCCAGCAAAATCGTGAAAATCTAAAAAACCCTAAAAATGTGAACTTTGACCGCTATTTATTTAAAAAGCGCCGGGTGATTTTATTTTCTCATCTATAAGCATTGTAGTTTCAGAATCCGCAAAAACTTTCCAGGTGTAAGCTCCTTTCATTTAAGGAATTCAAAATTTCCCCTTTATGTAAACTCTTGTCGATGTGGGCCTTGGGGCGGATGATTTGTGACAACAGTCATACTGCACATGTGATAACATTTGCATGTCTGGTGGCCCTTGAAAAATATTCTTTAAAATATTTATACCTTGTGATTCTTTTAAAAATATTATTTTCATAATTACGGATGGTAGGGCGCATGAGGTTAAATAATTTAGAGAATGATAAGAACCCAACAAAAATTTATTTGAAGTTGTTCTATGTGAAATAGTGATTGCATAGTTTTTTTTTTTGAAGCAGTTCATGCGGAGTCGAGAAAAAAGCAATCTTTCACATAAAAAGATGTAGTCCGAAATCACTTGCACTCATGATTTATCTACTTCTTTGGTTACAAACATTTCGCTGGGAATTAATAATTTCCCCTTTATATCAACTTTCGCCAATCATACGCCACATGGGATGAAATTTGCATGTTTGGTGGATCTTTCAAAATATTTACGCCTTGTGTTCCGTTAAAAAAATAATATTTTCAGGGTTTTTTAAAGGATCTTAAAATGTAAGAATTTGTATACAAGCTCGAAATTAGAAAAAATAATTTAATTTTAATTACTATAAAAAATTAAATAATTAAGGAAAGAGTTTCTAAGGGATAAGTACTTTTCATTAAAAAGAATTTGCCTTTTCCTCTTGTATCAACTTACTTCAATGTTGGAACTTAGAGCGTATGATTTGTGACAGAATCATAAGCCACATGGTCCATTAAATTATTCTTTAAAATACTGACGCCTTGGGACCCGTTTAATTTTTTTTCATTATCATTAGTCCTAGAGCGTATGTCAGTAAATCAGAGGTTTTTTTTACAAAGATCTTAAAATTTAAGAATTTTGATACAAAGCTCGTAATTAGAGAAAAATGAAATAATTTAGTTTTAATTATTTTAAAATAAATAAAATAATTAAAGAATCCGTATCTAAGGGGTAAGTACTTTTCATTAAAAATAATTCACGATTTCCCAATTCGCTTTCGCTAATGCTGGTCCTTGAAGCGTATGATTTGTGTTATCAATCATACGCCACATGGAACACCACAAATATTCTATAAAATATTCACGGAATACAAAATATTCTTTTCATTACTATGGGTACTACGACGTATGACAAATTTTAACATAATTATTTATTTACTTATTTATTTAATAAAAAATTAAATAAAATAGTAAAGCAAATTAATAAAAGACATTTTGGTACGCGGACAAATTTCTAATTTTTTATTTGGTTTAGCCCCTATATAAAATTGTTATTATTGGCCCATGATTTGGTATAACCATCTATATAAACACTGTTTTAATTATTAAAATATATTAGGACCAGAAGGGTTGGCGTTTTTTGTTTGGAATGACGACTTCTTTTGTTTTTCAAAATAGCCAGGCTTAATCCCATAGTCGTTGTTTTAATATTTTATTAAAAAAACTTTAATTTATTGGTAAACATCGCCAATTTTTTTCCACTAATAAATTAAAGTTGTTTTAATAAAATATTAAAACAACGACTATGGGATTCAGCCTGACTATTTTGAAAAACAAAATAGAAGTCGTCATCCCAAACAAAAAACGCCAACCCTCCTAATTGTGAGACCGGGCGCCGTCGAAATGTTGTTTATTGCTGTAGTATGCAATACCAACAAATTAGTTATGTGTTTTTTCGTCGAGAATCGACGAACGCATAGCAGTGGGGAAGATTTGGTTTTGTTTGCAAGTGAAGTTGCTAGAGTTTAGGTAGTGCCAAAGAAATTCTCGATCAGAGTGTTTCTTTGCGCACGTATCTATTTGAGCTAGCAATTGACACTTGGATATAAAAAGTTTCTTGTTGAAAAACAAGAAACAAGGGAACTGATGAAGATCTGTGGCGAGATCTGAAACTATAGTATTCCCTGCCTTACCCCTTGGTAAACATCGCCAATTTTTTCCCACCAATAAATTAAAGTTGTTTTAATAAAATATTAAAACAACGACTATGGTATTAAGCCTGACTATTTTGAAAAACAATATATTAGGACCTTTAGAAGGGCGGTCGGTTTTGCCCACTGAAATATACCCTCGACCTAAGACTACGGACAGCTCCAACTCTTGCTATTGCAACAAAAAACGTCAACAGGTATTCAATTCATAAAGGACCTCCTGAAGTTCTTCTAAAAGTCTTTAATTCATGCCCAAATAAGCATCCTAAAAGTCTTCCGTTTTTGTGGCGTAGGTACCAGAAGAATTGAACCTTGGTTTTATGTTTCCTAAAAAATGTCAAGAGATTTTTGATCATTTTTGCTAAAAAAAAATTTTAACATGTGTTGGTATTGAACATTGTTGGCAATGGTGTAACACACTCCTTTTCATATTTTCATTTCATATATATTTTTGGTTATTTCTATAAATAATATTTATTTATTTCGAAAAAAAGAAGAAAAAAAGGAGTTTTAATATTTTATTTCATTAGTTATGTGCAGTTTTGGAATGGATGCATGCAAGCCAAAGTTTGTGGTGGCTTTCCAGAAAAACTCCTGTTATGTAAAACGGCAATATCAATATTGAACTGGACACGAGGTGCTGCAGCAGTAGTACCAAAATGATGAGAAAATAAAGCTCTATTCGTAGTTGTTGTTTTGTTAGGGGAAATGTGTTACAAAATATCACCAATTATAATTTGGTTAGATTTGCTGTTGTTGTTGGAAAATTGCGATTTTCACATGCTCACAGCTTCTGCGCGCACAAGGCGCATTCGCACAAAATTGTTTTTTTTCTTGACTTTTTTCGTTACTATAACAAAGTGAAAGTTGGAAGGTTCAACATTTGTTGGCGGCTTTGGCGACTGGCAGCCAGCCAGCCAGACTTTGATGGTGGTCGTCGTCATCGTGCCTTAGATTATTATTGCTTATTTTGTTGCATTTGTTTCAACACCATTTGGTAGCCCAAAAAAAAAACAAAAGTTCACTTTTATTTTCATTTGGCCAAAAACCAAGTCAACAACCCAGCCAATAGTAACATCTATAAAAGAAGATGAGAATTCAACACAAAAAGAAAAAACAACACACAACAACGGTATATGAAATTATAATGAAAAAATTATAAAATACACGCAATCTGTAAAAAAAAAAACAATAAAATAAACCAAAAATCTGTAATGTTGGTAATGAATCAGCAGCCAGTCAGCCAGTCAGCCCATGCACAAAGTCAGGCCTATGGCAATGAAATGTCTTGAGAATATTGATGATATGACGTTGCTGTCTGGTTTGGTAATGACAAGGTGTGTTCCATCGCTAGTGGAGTTTGGTTGATGCTGCTGCATTTTTTTTTAATTTAAGAAGTTAAAAAAACTACACCCAGACAGCATCATTTTATGATGTTAATTTTACGTTGTAATTAACTTTTTTTCTTCCGTCTACAAAACAGCTTATTTTTTTGGGTGTTTGTGTCTGTGCTAACATTACATGTCTTGATGGCAGCTTTAATTTTATAAATAAAGCCACGCAACTTCGTCTAAAGAGTTTCCGTTTCTTGAACTTACGTAATTATAGAATTACTTTTTTAACGAACAACAACATCATTGAATGAAGAGAAATGCTTACCTAAAATGAAAAAAGAAAGACAAATAATTAGAGAAATGCAATTTATACTTTAATGTATATAAATCTAATGTATATTAATGTATATAAAAATATTTTTTTTTCTTAAATATTTGATACCAAGTAAATTTTGAAGATTTTCAAGTAAAGAATTAAGAAAGTTTAGGTGCTGTTTTTCGCCTATAATACACTCTCGATCTGAGACTGCAAAAGATTACGACCTATAGACAACTTCATCAATTTCTATGGAAAAAAGAAACCCTTCTAAATGTGTTCTATTCATATACGGCATCCTAGTGTTCTTCTATCCATAGAAATCCTCCTTAAAGTCTTCTATCTATAAAAGATCTCCTTAAGATCTTCTATCTATAGAAGACTCCTATAGAAAACGTTCTCAAAGCTTTGTATCGAAAGAAAACTCCGAAAAAAGTAATTTATCTATAGAAGGTACCTGAAGGTTGTATACCTACAGAAGACCACCTAGAAATCTTATATTTATAGAAGTTCTCTGTAAGATCGTTTATCTTTAGAAAAGTCTTAAAGGTTTTATACCTAAAGAAAGCCTTCTAAAGGTTTCCTATCCAAAGAGTTATCATGAAATCTCTTCTATCCATAGAAGAACTCTAAAAGTCTCCTATCCATATAAGACCTCCTAAAGATCTAATATCCATAGGAGACCTACTAAAGTGAAAAGAAGAAGGGAGAAGGCGTTCGGAACGTTCTGCGCTCACTAAAGAAATAATACCACAATAATTGGATTCCAAACATCACATGTATTTAAAAAATAAATAAATTAAAAAATTATGGCAAAGATGGCCCCATGAAAATATTCTTTAAAAAATTCACGCTTATGGCACAGAAAATATTCTTTAAAAAAATCCACACCGCAATTTCCCCACGAAAATATTCTTTAAAAAAATCCACGCCCAATTTCCCATGAAAATATTTTTTAAAAAATCCACGACCCATTTACCCCATTAAAATATTCTTTAAAAAAATTCACGCTTATGGCACAGAAAATATTCTTTAAAAAAATCGACACCGCAATTTCCCCTCGAAAATATTCTTTAAAAAAATCCATGCCCCAATTTCCCCATGAAAATATTCTTTAATAAAATCCACGTCCCAATTTCTCCATGAAAATATTCTTTAAAAAACCCCAGCTCCAATTTCCCCATGAAAATATTCCTTAAAAACTCCACGCCCCAATTTCCCCATGAAAATATTCTTTAAAAAATCCACGTCCCAATATCTCCATCAGAATCTTCTCTAAAAAATCCACGCGTCCTAAATGAAAACATTTTGTTAAAAGAATTCACGCCCCCTGAAAATATCTTTTTAAAAAATCCACGATCACATTTTCCCTTGAAAATATTTTTTAAAAAATCCACGCCCACATTTTCCCTTGAAAATATTTTTTAAAAAAATCCACGCCCATATTTTTCCCTTGAAAATATTTTTTAAAAAAATCCACGCCAATATTTTTCCTTGAAAATATTTGTTAAAAAATTCCACGCGCAAATTTCCCCATGAAAATATTCTTTAAAAAACCCCAGCCCAAATTTCCCCATGAAAATAAATATTCCTTAAAAACTCCACGGCCCAAGTTCCTCATGAAAATATTCTGTAAAAAAATTCACGACCACTGAAAATATTTTTTAAAAAAATTCAGGCCCCAATTTCCCATTGAAAATATTCTTTAAAAAAATGCACGCCCCCTGAAAATATTTTTTAAAAAAATCCACACCCAAATTTCCGCATGAAAATATTCTTTAAAACATCCACGCCCCAATTTCCCCAATTCACGACCACTGAAAATATTTTTTAAAAAAATTCAGGTCCCAATTTTCCATTGAAAATATTCTTTAAAAAAATGCACGCCCCCTGAAAATATTTTTTAAAAAAATCCACACCCAAATTTCCGCATGAAAATATTCTTTAAAAAAATGCACGCCCCCTGAAAATATTTTTTAAAAAAATCCACACCCAAATTTCCGCATGAAAATATTCTTTAAAACATCCACGCCCCAATTTCCCCAATTCACGACCACTGAAAATATTTTTTAAAAAAATTCAGGCCCCAATTTTCCATTGAAAATATTCTTTAAAAAAATGCACGCCCCCTGAAAATATTTTTTAAAAAAATCCACACCCAAATTTCCGCATGAAAATATTCTTTAAAACATCCACGCTCCAATTTCCCCATGAAAATATTCTTTTAAAAATTCCACGTCCCAATTTCTCCATGAAAATATTCTTTCAAAAAAATCCACGCCCCAATTTTCCAATGAAAATTTAAAAAAAAAATCCCTGCCCCAATTTCCCCATGAAAATATTCTTTAAAAAAATCCACGCCCCAAAAAAAAATCCATGCCCCAATTTCCCCATGACAATATTTTTTAAAAAAATCCACGCCCCAATTTTCCCATGAAAACATTCTTTAAAATATCCACGCTTGTGGCACAGATGGCTCATAAAATATTCTTTAACCAAAATTCATACTTTTGGCCCCAATTGTTGTTTCAACAAATTATCAAAAGCTTGGTAAAAGCCACCCACATCTGTCTATTGCTTTAAGTTCAAAGTGTCAATTCTCTAGAAAATCAAGTCAAATGATGATTTATAGACCACTTATTGGTTCGTAAGAAAAACGCCACCGCACACACACACACACTCTCTTTCTCAACATGACAATGAGAATAATTGTATGTTCCAATTTTAGACATTTCCACATAAATCTAAAGTATTTTCACTTAGATGTCTATGTTGGCAGAACTTACAACTAACGACAAAAAGAGGATAGACAAACTGGTAGTAGAGATAGACAAGAATGACATAGGAGAAATAAAAATGCCACAAAAGGACAAATTTATGAGAAAATGCAACAATGCAAAGACATGTGAATGATGGCTGGCTGGCTTAGTTGGTTGGTGGACCAATCCATTGACGGCCATAATCCATTGACATTTGAAGTGTTAATGCAACGTAAATCTCTTAGAATTATCTACACTACTTAACCCTTTCCTTCTATGGTTCGATTGAGGTTTGTGGCATTTTAATGGAGAAATCAACAAAATGAAAATGTATTTTCTTTCTATCAGAGGAATTGAGTGGGGTGGTAAGGGGCATCGTTTTTCTTTTGAATTAGCGAGTGTGTGTGCATTTGGGTTATGACATAGAAATAGCTTAGCCTTGAACTGTAAAATGTTCTCACATAGTTTACATCTGTTTTATGTTATTCCCCCTTTTAGCTATCGTTTTGTTTTGTTTTTCTACATTTGTACAATTAATAAATTAAGAAAACAAATAAATTAATGTTGAAATCTATTATCCCTTCCCCCTCTCTCCCTTTGGTTGGTTGCACACAATTGGAATGCACTGGCTGAAACGAATTGATTTCATTCTCTTTTCGTGGTGTTATTCTTGTATTATGACTTAATGGCTTTTGAATTTTATGGATATGATTTACATGGGGTATTTATTGTGTGTGTGCAGCACAGTGTTTTGAGGGTGCAACAGAGTAATTAAAATTTAAATATTTGTTAAAAATTGGTTATTTGTGAGAAAAGTACAAATTTCAGTGCACATTAAATCTTACTAATGGGTAAAAAGTAGAAAAAATTATGAATGAAAAAATGAAAATGATGATTGATTACACAGTCCAAATTCTCTATAACACAGCTATTCAGGACAAAAAAGTAATACCTAAAAAGAAACTTCGTCATAAAGAGACTATTTTGAGTGAAAATTATATTTGATCGAAAAAAATCCAAGCTTATGGCCCCATGGCCGCATGAAAATATTCTTTAAAAAAAATCCACGCATGGCCCCATGGCCGCATGAAAATATTCTTTAAAAAATCCATGCATGGTCCCCATGGCCGCATGAAAAAATTCTTTAAAAAAATCCACGCTTATGGCCCCCATGGCCGCATGAAAATATTCTTTAAAAATAATTTACGCATGGCCCCCATGACCGCATGAAAATATTCTTTAAAAAATCCACGCTTATGGCCACCATGGCCGCATGAAATTAATCTTTAAAAAAAATCCACGTTTATGGCTCCCATAGCCGCATGAAAATATTCTTTAAAAAAATCCATGCATGGTCCCCATGGCCGCATGAAAATATTATTTAAAAATCTACGCCTTTGGCCAGCATGGCCCCCATGGTCACATGAAATTTATCTTTAAAAAATCCACGCATGGCCACATGACCGCATGAAAATATTATTTAAAAATCTACGCCTTCGGCCAGCATGGCCCCCATGGTCACATGAAATTAATCTTTAAAAAATCCACGCATGGCCACATGACCGCATGAAAATATTATTTAAAAATCTACGCCTTTGGCCAGCATGGCCCCCATGGTCACATGAAATTAATCTTTAAAAAATCCACGCATGGCCACATGACCGCATGAAAGTATTTTTTAAAAAATCCACGCTTATGGCCACCATGGTCACATGAAATTAATCTATAAAAAATCCACGCATGGCCACATGACCGCATGAAAGTATTCTTTAAAAAATCCACGCTTATGGCCAACATGGCCGCATGAAATTAATCTTTAAAAAAATCCACGTTTATGGCCCCCATGGCCGCATGAAATTAATCTTTAAAAAAATCCACGTTTATGGCCCCCATGGCCGCATGAAATTAATCTTTAAAAAATTCATGCTTATAGCCAGCATGGCCGCATGAAATTAATCTTTAAAAAATCCACGCTTATGGTCCCCATGGCCGCATGAAAATATTCTTTAAAAAATCCACGCTTATGGCCAGCATGGCCGCATGAAATTAATCTTTAAAAAAATCCACGTTTATGGCCCCCATGGCCGCTTGAAAATATTCTTAAAAAATCCACGCTTTTGGCCCCCATGGCCGCATGAAATTAATCTATAAAAAATCCACGCTTATGGCCCCCCATGGCCGCATGATATTAATCTTTAAAAAATCCACGCTTATAGCCCCATGGCCGCATGAAAATATACTTTAAAAAAATCCACGCATGTCCCACATGACCGCAAGAAAATATTCTTTAAAAAAAATCTACGCATGGACCCACGACCGCATGAAAATATTCTTTAAAAAATCCAGGCATGGCCTGCATGAAAATATTCTTTAAAAAATCCAGGCATGGCCTGCATGAAAATATTCTTTAAAAAATCCAGGCATGGCCTGCATGAAAATATTCTTTAAATAATCCACGCTTATGGCCACTATGGCCGCTTGAATATATTCTTTAAAAAATCCACGCTTATGGCCACCATGGCCGCATGAAATTAATCTTTAAAAAATCCACGCTTATGGCCACCATGGTCGCATGAAATTAATCTTTAAAAAATTCACGCTTATGACTAGAATGGCCGCATGAAAGTAATCTTTAAAAAAAATTACGCTTATGGCCCCCATGGCCGCATGAAAATATTCTTTAAAAAATCCACGCTTATTGGCTTCGATGGCCAAAAAGAGGATATTTTGAGTGAAAATTCATATTTTTTATCGATAAGATACCTATGGCTGTTTTGAGTTGATTGAATATTAATTAATTAATACATTTTTTCAAAATGCAATATACCTAGTTTTAACACTTTTATGTCTCTACTATTTTTACAACCTGCAGTGAAGATTGAAGGAATCTATAAAATTATTATTCAAATATATTCTCTTCAAAGTAATTTTAAAATTCTAATGTTATGAACTTGTTTCACATTAGATATAACCGAGATTTAATTTTAAAATTACTTAGGGTGATCGTGAGTTGGTCCATATGCTGTGAGCATAGCTAGAAATTATTCAATGCTAAATAGATTTTATATTTACAACAATGACGTATTTTTTTATTCAAACATTTTATTATTCATTTTCCATTGTTCAAATTAAAAAAAAAAAACAAAAAACAAAAAACCAAAAACACGAAATCTCCACATGGAGTCACAATTGTTTCTGTGACATACCTTAGTGTTGGTCATTGTTTTCAGATTCTCACAGTCTAACACCATCTCGAACAGTTGTGAAGTGCGGATGATGACAACAATTATATTTAAAATGAAATGAAATTTATTATAAAAATACGCAAACTGATGTAATCTCTGGAAGTCATTGAAATCATGTTCCAACATTAACGATTTTGGGAAGAATTATGTGCGCCGACTTGTGTTAAAATCAGGTCATAATATAATACTTGGCACCACTCTAGGTATTTTTGTAGATATGTTTTATTGCACAATACATTTATTATTTTTTTGTTAATACCATTTATTATTTGTTTTTCTCAATTGGAAGGATGAATTTCGGTAAACACTCACAAAAATTGTTTTCTCAGGAAAAAACAGAATTTATGGTTTCGGGAACTGTATTCGTAATATGCAGGTAGAACATTTTTAGTTGCCCAGCTAACCCCACTCGCATGTCTCCTGTCTCCTGCTCTATGGAAGCAACCCCCAAGGCAGGGTGATAGATCAGTCCAAGTTGCAGAATTTTTGAGTCTTGATAAAGAGGGACCATAACCTGATAACTGAAATAATACACAATCGAACATATTTGCGTTTCTTCAACAACAAAGGCCAAACAAAAGTGCAGTTTAAAATAATCAATCGGATATGGGCCAATTATATTTCTGGTTCCACAGCGAGTCAATGAGGACATTTGTAGCCAATATATTTCTATCTTTTCGACAATGTAGAACACAGGAAAAAATTCCTCTTTTTTCAACACAATTCCATTTTGTTCATACTATTATTATTATTAGTCCATAAAATTAACTATCACCTTTAACATTTACGTCTTGACATGCCAACTTGCCGTGCAATGTATTGGGTGACGTTCATCCATACATTTGTCTGTCCGCCTTTGGAAATGATTGACAAACCATGAAATTAAAATCTCTTTTGTTCCAACAGCAATAACAACAACAAACAGCTACAGTTACAGTTAAAAGCAGCCATAGAAAGAAGCGAAAAAATTGAGATCCATATCATTACGATTACCACCAACAGCAGCAGCAGCAACAAAAAGGTCCAAGCCACAAACATGGAGCTGGAGCAACAGCTGGTAAAGACAACAGCTAAAATTTTCATCTGTTTATAAGCCCATAACCAAGAAAGCGATAGTTGGGGAACAATGCAAAATCGTCATTACTCGTCAGTGAGTTGAGGGAAAATATCCAAAATAGGGGAGGAGGAAGCAGACAAAAAAACAGTATCATCACCAGACGACAGCCAACACCACCAATAACACAAAACGACCACCATCATTCTTATTGTGATCATGGATATCTTCTGGTGGTAATGGTCTGGCCTGGTATCTTCTTCATCATCATCAACATCGGTATTGTCGTAGCCATCTATATTATCGTGCCACAAATGCCTCCTAGATGGATGAATGTTTGGATGGATGGATTGTTGGATATTGATCGTCAATGCCTTGAACGTCGTGGTCTCCAACTCCATTATTGCTCCATCTTCATGTTATGGTTTTTGGTAGTTATTGTACACATTTACATTGTTTCATCTTCAATTTATGGTTTCATATCGTGTGGCAGATACTTGTTGCTGTTTTTAGTTTTTAGCTTTTGTTTGAGATCTTCTTACCACAACTTTACTACCATTTGGATGGGTGCCCGGTTTCATTTCTTCTTCTTCGGCAAGCATTGTGGTTGAACAATTAAAGGATTTTGGCTTGTAGCAAGAGGAGAATGTATCTCCTAAACTGAGTGGCACTTTCAATTGGAAAAAAGGGTTATTTTTTGCCAATAGCTCTCCCTCCATATCAGCAGCGCAATAAAAAGCTCAACTCCAACAAAATTGTTAAACATTTTTATGGTTTCCAATAAAAATGAAGGGTACAATGCAAAAAAAAAAAAACTTTTTCTGAAATAACTGTGGTTTTGTTTATGGCTAATTCAGAGAATTTTTTTAAATATTAAACCAGGTTAAAAGAGAACAAAAACAAAACAGAAGACTATTCTACATACCTTTCAAAATGAATATTGACCACATTCACATTTGCCTGAAATACTCTGGTTGTTTTTTGTGGAAATGTGACTGCGACTTCATAGTCAGGGTCACCGGGGCCAACTACGATTTTTGTTGGTTTCATATTTCTGAAAGTTGGGCATATAAAAGGGAGAATTGCTCTTGAAAAAACGCGGACATCACAATGCGTGTATTATAGAACTGCTTAAGTTATACTGCTTTCCCTCAAAAAGCTCTACTTTTACATCGTATTTAACTGAACTTAAAAAACAGTAAACAAGGAGGTCAGCGCCAAATGCCAAGTTGAAAACGGTCACTAGATAATTTTTTCATACTCGGGAAAAGTCGCATACATTACACTGTGGTGATTTGCCACCGCCTAAAATTGTAAAGATCTGGTGGAGGTTTGAGCCTCAGACCTACTGAGTGCAAAGCGGACGTGCTTACCGCTGTAGTATAAAGAAGCTACCTTCTGCATTAGCAGCAGTTTAAAAATGCCTTATATTTTCTTGTGTCAACTAAGACGTTCCCACGAGTACAAGAAGATATTGCTATAGCTAGCCAGACATCGCCATTGTGGCTCCCTGTCTGATAAATGATATGCTCAAACCATTTTCTGATCATCGTCTCCGCTCAATATGAATTGGACGGGCCCCAATATGAACGGTTGCATCGTCCGGATCATAACTGTGCTGGCATTCATCTGTTGCGATGGATGGGAGGAGGTATCTGAGTACGGTGTATCAGTGTGAATGCTATTCATGCCTAACTGATATGCTCGTTGATCTAGATGTTCTTGGACCTTTCTCTGGATAATGAAGATCTCTTCTGACATATCTGAATGGGGAAACCTACAACACCAAAGCAGGCATCCCAACACACATGCGGATTGGGACCGCACGCCACGCTGCACTTGTTTAGCTGCCCAGCTAACACCACTCACCTGTTTCCTGATTCTTTATGGACGCAGCCAGTCCACGTTGCAGGATTTTTATGTCAGGACACAGAGAAACCACATAATTGAATTGAACTTATTTCCGTTAGTACAACAACAACTGCTGTGAGGAGTGGAGTTTTAGAATATTTTCTTCACTTACATCCCTGGCTGTAAGGCGTGCATTTTGAGAGAATATTTTTTCACTTACATCCCTAGCTGTGGGGCATAGATTTTTAAGACATTTTTTTCACTTACATCCCTAGCTGTAAGGCGTGGATTTTGAGAGAATATTTTTCACTTACATCCCTAGCTGTAAGGCGTGGATTTTGAGAGAATATTTTTCACTTACATCCCTAGTTGTAAGGCGTGGATTTTGAGAGAATATTTTTCACTTACATCCCTAGCTGTAAGGCGTGGATTTTGAGAGAATATTTTTCACTTACATCCCTAGCTGTAAGGCGTGGATTTTGAGAGAATATTTTTCACTTACATCCCTAGCTGTAAGGCGTGGATTTTGAGAGAATATTTTTCACTTACATCCCTAGCTGTAAGGCGTGGATTTTGAGAGAATATTTTTTCACTTACATCCCTAGCTGTAAGGCGTGGATTTTGAAAGAATATTTTTTCACTTACATCCCTAGCTGTGAGGCTTGGGTTTTTAAGAATATTTTTTCACTTACATCCCTAGTTGTAAGGCGTGGATTTTGAGAGAATATTTTTTCACTTACATCCCTAGCTGTAAGGAGTGGATTTTTATTTAAGAATATTTTTTCACTTATATCCCTAGCTGTGAGGTGTGGATTTTTAAGAATATTTTTTCACTTACATCCCTAGCTGTGAGGTGTGGATTTTTAAGAATATTCTTACTTACATCCCTAGCTGTGATGCGTGGATTTTTATAAAATATATTTTCCCTAACATCCCTAGCTGTGAGGTGTGGATTTTTAAGAATATTTTTTCCCTAACATCCCTAGCTGTGAGGCGTGGATTTTTAAGAATATTTTTTTCACTTACATCCCTAGCTGTGATGCGTGGATTTTAAGAATATTTTTTCACTTACATCCGTAGCTGTGAGGCGTGGATTTTTAAGAATATTTTTCACTTACATCCGTAGCTGTGAGGCGTGGAGTTTTAAGAATATATTTTCACTAACATCCGTAGCTGTGAGGCGTGAATTTTTAAAAATAGTTTTTCACTTACATCCCTAGCTGTGAGGCGTGGATTTTTAAGAATATTTTTTTACTTACATCCCTAGCTGTGAGGCTTGGATTTTTAAGAATATTTTTTCACTTACATCCCTAGGTGTAAGGCGAGGATTTTTAAGAATATTTTTCACTTACATCTCTAGCTGTGAGACGTGGTTTTTCGATTAAGGACACTTTTGGAGTATATAAGTCATATGAGGGATCTAAAACAGTTATTTCCATTAGACACTTTTTCTTTGCTGAAGCAAGTGGAGCTAGTAGCAAGCAAACTGCTTCTTAGATATGTAACCATTGACATTATGTATGCAGTGATTTGCTTGCTTCACACACAAAAGTTCATTCATTACTTCGAAAATGCAGGCTAAACGCCTCTAATGTTATGTGTGAGCGTGTGTTTTTTTGACTATGTGTGGCCTATTATGTTCAGTATGTAGTATGTTCAAAGCGCCGTTAAGACTCGGTAATTAAAACACATAATTGAGCTAAAAATAAAATCGTAATGTTTGTATTGCTATGAGACAAGTCTCCCCTTGTCCTTTGGGGGGTATGTTCGTGGGAAAATATGTTTTTTTTGATTTTTATGTTTCGTTTTAGTTGTATCGTAAAATAATCATTTTACTTGTTTTTTTCTTTCGATGAGAAAGTATCATCAATATTTAATTGTTATGTAAAAAAAGTTTCCCAAATTCGTGACTAAAATTTCTCAGTTCTGGCCATTTGAAAGCATAAATAACAAAATTTACCATAATAGTAAGCTAGGCAGCAACAGCAGATGGATCATTATAAAAATATCAAATTTGAATCTGAAATTAAAGACCCGGTTTTATGTTTTCTTTTGAACGTTTTGTCGTTTTTGCAGTTGTTGTTGTCTTTCTATTGAGATCACATCTTTGGCATTGCATTTAACTATAAACGAGCGAACGAACAATCATGTCAAAGGTTATTATAACACAAAAATGATCATCTGTTGCATCTACTGCGATGGGACGACACTGATGATGCAGACAGCATAGCATTGCAGTCATCTTTTGCCTCTTCATTGTGGCAAACATTATTTTTGCATCTTTGGCCTGGCATCGGAGTTGAAAATTTTTTGTTTTTCTAAACAAGTCGGGCAGTTAGTTGCTGTTGTTGTTTTGAACTCCTAGCAAAATGACAGCCAGTTGTTGTTTGGTTTGCCCCAGCAAAGATTGTATTTCAATTTTCCAAAGTTTGATATTAAATGGAATGGAATGAATTGTTGCGCTGGCATTATGGCCACATCTTTAGGTTTATGGTTTTATTTTTACTAGTTTTTTTGTTTAATATTTTTGTCTTGCAGACACTCCTGATGCTGTTGAGGTAACCATATCCCCAGTTCCATTTGTTGTTGCTGTTATTATTGTTTGTTACTATATCTATAACCCAGATGCAGCAATGCATCCATCTACCAACAACCATTATGGCCCAAAGCAAAGATGTTAAAATTGGTGGCAAAATATGAATTTCATAAAATCCATCAACACTCACAGCATGAGTTCCAATTTGAAGAGGCAAATGACTGAAGCTTGAACCCCTTGTGCACTCCTTACATATTCCTTATTTGAGTGGCTGGTTATTGACTGCTCTTAAAACAAAACGGCAGCCACATCAGCCACTTCTGCTGCCTGCCTCTATGCAGCGGCATATCATAAACAATTGTATTTTTAATTATATGGCCGATTATAAATACCGTCATAAAGGTCAATTTTGTTATAATTTCCAATTTTTAGCTTTTTTCTGATTTGCGGTGTTTATTGCAGCTCAAAGGCAGTTAGTTAGTTAGCCATTTGGCTAAGCTTGACCAAATATAATTTTATTACCAGCAATTGCTATGTGCAAAAGCAAAACAAAACTTCAATTTCAATCAACTTTCCCAAAACAATCCAACTGTGAATTGACCGAATCGCCGGCATTATTGCATTACTAATAAAGTGTAAATTTTCATTTTGCCAAAATATTTTTTTTCGGTTCATTTAATTTCACACAAAAAAAGGTGTTAATAAACAACATTGTGATATTTGTGTTTTTCTCATAAGGAAAATCTTTATGGAGCCACCGGATTTATGAATGGCCAACCTCTAGCCTGATTTTCCTTTTCATTGAAAATTGTTGTACACCGTAAGCTAATTAAGCAAAAATGTTATGTAAAATAAAATTAAGCCAATGCTTTGTGAATAGTCAAAGCTCCTTCAGTTGTGGTATTTTTTTATTTTTATGATATTCAATTCGCGTTTTGGTTTTTAGTGGTTGGGTGGTATCATGGAAATATTAAAACATGATTTTTAATTAATTTTTCGCCTCACTCTCAACTTTTTTACAATCGGTGTTTGCTTACATTCTTTGAAAACTGTTTTATAAGCGGTGCTAAATATGTAATAAACTTTAGCGAAATGATTGTTGTTTTTTTAAAGGAAAAAAAATGAGATTAAGTATTTTAGATAAAATTCATATTTTTTCATGTTATTAAAAATGTTTATTAATAAAACGTGAAACATTGAAATTGAGTGGCAAATGTTTTGAAAATAAACTACAATTATGGTTTTAATGACTTGGGAGGTCCACAAACATAATAGTTAAGAAAAAAAAAATACTTATAAGCAGCAAAAACATGGTCATTACCTAGTAATGAGATTGGTAAATACAATTAAAATATGAAATATATATTGAAAAATTTGCGGTTCAAATTTCAGTCAAAAGTCTTCTCACATTTCACACCTTTTTGAAAATCTGGTGGGAATCATATTATTTTTGCGAACACCAAAACGTGTTGGTAGAGATCATTTCTGGTAACAGTACATTTACATTTTATTTTTTCCCCTGGTTGACCGTATTATTTTTTGATGTTTTGAATATAATTAAACTTTATTAAAAACAACAAGTATGTATGGTTGCATTAACAAAACGATGCGACCATATTATTTTCACTTATATTATTGCTGTATGGTAACGTATGGTAACATATAATTTTTTTTATTTTCCAGCTAGTTGGCCGTATTATTTTTTGATGTTTTTAATATAATCAAAATTTATTAAAAACAACAAGTATGTATGTTTGCATGTGACCATATTATTTTCTCTTATATTATTGCTGCATGGTAACGTATGGTAAAATTTTACTTATGGGGGTTATCATGAATGAAATTTCCCCGCGAGTTTTGTTTTTCCGCCGTTGCAACTTAAGAGAGAAAGTGAAAAAACTCACGGGGAATTGCCGTTCATGATAACCCCCTATATATTTTTTCTGCATGAAGTGAGAAAAGGTAATTGCTCTCAATTTAAATAGGGCTACCTCAAAATGGAGTACGTGGTATAGCTATTCAGAAACATTTTTTACTGGCCAACATTCTTGAAACGGTTTCAGGTATATTCAGTACAATCATGAATATTTTCTTCGGAATTTTCCGTACGGAAAATAATTTTAAAAATTGAAATTCTTTTTAATTCAATATTTTTTAGCTTTCAATACTAGAATCACTTAATTTTGGATTTTTCTCGCCCGAATCGATAAAAATATCCCTTTTGGACATAAATATAGAAAATACAAATTGTGAAATTGGGGAAAGGGAACAAATTCTGCACGGAATTTTTATTCATGACAGCCCTGCCTCGTTTTCTCTCTTTTAAATTTGGTATTTTTTATTATTTTTTGTTAAATATTTTTAACCTATAGAACATAACTTTGATAATGAAATTGTTTATAAGAAAGTGAAAAACGAATCAGTCGGCTTTACTGACAGCTAAATACCCTCAACCGATGGTTGTACAGAAAAACAATAACAGAATTGGTGGACCTACATGTTCCATAAAAAATATCATAAAATGTGGAGTTAATTATTCCACTGGCAAACGATTTTCAGAGCCACTTTAGTTGGTCACAGAAGGATTTTTAGCAGCTTTTGGGTCATTATGTTGGGAAGCATGAACATGTACACTAGGGCTATAACCAAAAAAATACCACCACATAGCCGTGTAGAGCATGGAAAACTATTATGAAATACGGCGTCAATTTTTCTCTATCGCGAAAAAAGTTTCCGCACCAAATACATTGAAGTTCAGTAATGCATTTTTTAATTTTAGCTGTTATGACAACATATTTGCTTTTAATTAAAATTTGTATTTTTTTCTAATCTAATTTAAAATCATTATCAAAGCGTTCTGGACCAATTTGTTCTCAAATCGCGCCATTTCGGAGCATATTAGGAACTTTTGATACTATTGCAATTTTTGCTTTTTCTTAATAAACTCGTGAATTTTATGTTTATATTTTTTGTAGCTACCGGACAAAAGAATATGGGGTCATTTGCAACGAAGTCGCGAAAGTTACAGGCTGTTTTTGTTGACTTTGCCTGTAACCTCAGGTAAGTAACCGAATACAACTTATATTCATCTTTGCCATTAGCAGGTAAGGGGTCATATAGGATTTAATGGTAGGCATACTTATACTTACAAATTAACCTACTAACCCCCTCCAAGGAGGGGCAAAGGAGACATCTCTTCTATACAACCCGATTCATATTAGTTCAATGACATGGAATCTACATTTTAACGTCGATTTCGAAATGCGTGTCTTGTAGAGATTCCATTACATGGCTGAAATACTCAGGAAATGTCGCCAACATTACTCTGAGCGGATTTTTTTTAAATAATAACTTAAATAAGTTGAAATAAATTGTTTTATATTTTTTTTAACTTTTGAGCTGAATCTATGTCCCATTTCACCACACTCCAGTTTTTTTTTTTTTTTTTTTGTATTCGTTGTTGGTCTGCACTCATGAACATAAAAGTTGTTTTAAGGTTACACACAAATGTTTGTGACACACAGTCCTGGAAAAACTCATTACAGACTAATGAAAAAAACTATCATCTTCATTACAAATAGTATAAACAGTAATGGTTTGTTAAAGAAATACAACCCAAAGAACTTACTTTATCCACTACAAAGTAGATTAACGGTGGCACAACTAGTTCGCGTCCTAAGAATTTTTAGGATTACGAAGAAGTTGAAATTAATAAGGGATACAGTGGGGGGGGGGACTATGCCATCGTCTTCTGGAGGTACCCAACTAATTTTAACTAGATACTGCTTGATTTTCACTATTTATATAAGTTAATGAACTTGTGAACCTATCTCTTCCCGCTCTTCCCAACATCTTATTAAATTCATTTTACGTTATTCGATTAAATAGATTTATTAAGAGATATACAACTTTGTAAGCAATTCCATGTCATGTGTTATTCAATTAACAGAAAATATTTTCAAAACGTAATTGAAATCTTTCTCTCCGCAACTAAGACATGAAATATTGCGTGTTATGGTGAAAATAATTTGATAACTACATTTGAATTGAAGTGTTAATTTTAAGCACAAAACTCATATAAATAAGTAAAATGTAAATGCATGAAATAAAACAATTAACTAACTCCCTTCTAAAAATATTAAGAAGATGAGAGAAAGAGAGGTCACAGTGTTACCATGTCAAATACATAATTCATAGAAATGACCTGCTTTAGCAAAAGAGTGGTCCATATCTCCACCATGGTTTATTTATAATTCACAATAATAAAGGAACAAGCCCACATTTTTCTTTTACCAAAATATGAATGACCACCCACGTATGCCAATAGCTGAATTTAGAGACCCAGTTAGCCCTCAAAACAAACAAAAAATGCCAGGGCCAAGTTTGCTAAGGAAAAAAGAAACATCTTAGCACACTTGCAGTTTGAATCCACTCAATCTGAATAACAAAAACAACAAAATAAACCATTAATAATATTTTTGGAAACAAATGAGAGGGGGCAGAACACTGAAACTATGAACAGCATAAATTTGTAACATTTAACTAAACGTTGGTGTTGTATGATTGTGTGCGGCGGCAAGGCACTTCGTTGGTTTTGTTGTTTATGATGTTTAGGGGTTTCCTTAAGCCGAATTATGTTTCGATGGAGGCAAGCGCTTGCGCACCTAACATAGTTGTAAATGTTAAAATATTAGAAAAATATTTTCCATAGACGAAGATCAACAGAGCAGAAAGGTAAAAAATAGACATGGAGTTTTTCTACATTATGGCCGCACCTTGAAATGTATCATCAAAACCAAATCAAAAATTTATGAAGGAGAATAAAAATGAAAATAATCCACCAAGTGTTCAAAATTGTTGGGCGACAGTGGTATTGTGGAAGAAAATTATGAACAAGAAATTTAAAGGAAAATATTGGATACATGTGGCAATTAAGCGCTATAGAAAAATCTCGACATATGTAATAATCTTATTTCATATTTTATTCTAAAATAAAAATAGAAGGTAATTTTTTGGAAAACTTGCATATTAAAGTTGTTAATGGATGAAATGAAAATTTCTTTTAATTTCACTGTAAAATTTCCACAGATCCCGCAATTGAACTACAATCAGAAAATTCAAAGTCATTTCCACTCTCCACAATTTGTACTTCTTTACATGTTTTTTGTTGGAAAAACAAAAATCTGGCTGGCTGGATGAATGAATGAATAGCTGGGTGGATGGATGGATCGATGAATGGTTGTGGCTTGCTTGTTGTCGTTGATCTTGATTGCTTTTGTTTTATTTTTCTTGTTTCTTCTTTGAAAGAAAAACTAATTCAAGATCATCTCGATTAAAATGTTAAACATAACATATTTCTACTATTTTCCTTAGTTTTGCTTGAAACCACAGAAACTAGTCCAAATATTGTCTACAGCCATAACTAATGGCTTATCGTTCAATCTATCGATTATTACCTATCTTCGTTCGCCACAGTGGAAAAAGGTCTTTCTTCTAAGCCTTAAGAAAGAAGAAAAGCAAAAACAGCATGGAAAACGTTTCTCTTTGCCACAAAGACAATAAATTTATGGCAGATTGTGGTTTGTAGTTACAATTTTGGTGTTTTGTTTTTGTTGTTCTTTTTTTCGAAAATCTATCTACATTATTAGGTTTTTACAGTTGATGAATTGATTACAAATTGAAGTATATGCCACACAAAATGTAAGCGTTTTTGTATTTTGTTGTTGTTTTCCTATATATGGTTATCACCATTGGAATGATAAGAAATTGAATTTGAATATTTTGGCAAGTACACTTTTTTCGTAACATTTTACAAAAATTGTTTACATGTGATAAGTTCGTAAAAGGCTTGAATCATATAAGTTTTTGATGGGAAATATTTGGATATAACAATATATTTTATAAAAATATGTACCTATATGATTACATTCCGGCCCTAAAACATTTGAAATAAAGTTGTATATATTGGTATCCCATGTTGTATACGTTTTGACAATATGTATACGACACATTTTACGCTTACACTCCGGACTTTATATATTTTTCAAAAATTCATATAGAAAAAGTCTGATATTTTTAGACGATTTTAAATATTTATTTTCAGATTTGTACATGATATAATGAAAAAATTAAAAATGTGTTCAAAATCATGTAAGTATATCAGAATTTTCTTATTTTAATTTTGGAATAATATGCACCTAAAATTTGTTGAAAACACATTAAAACGGGCTTTGTTCACGTGGATTATATAAAAAATATTTTCAGATTTTTTAAATTGTTCAGATTAAAAAAAAACAAATTTGTTTTTTAAATCTACGTCAAACCATTAATGTGGTTTTTTAAAAAATATTTTTTTTATATTTTTTAAAAAATATTTTTTAGATTTTTACAAAATATTTTTAGATTATTTTAAATATTTTTCAATAATTTTTTAAGGCCACCTTAACGTGTTTTTAAAGGATATTTAAAAAAAATTTCTTTAGCACGAGTTTTTAAAAAATATATTTTGTAAAACAATTCTTTAAAATTTATGTTTTGATTTTTTAAAAATATTTTATAGATCTATAAAAAAATTTATATATTTTTAAATAAAAAATGACACTTTTTAAATAACTTTTTTTTATTTCATTAAAAATATATAGTTTTTAGATATTGTAAAAAATATATTTTTAGATTTTTTAAAAATATTTTTTTAGATTTAAAAAAATGTGAAGAAAAAAAAGTCAACTAAGATTTTGTTATAAATATTTTAAAAGACCTCTTTAATATAAATTTTTAAAGGACTTTTATAACGTGGGGTTTTCAACACACATTTTTTAAAAACCACCTGATAACGGGGGTTTTAAAATTTTTTTTTTTTGATTTTTTAAAACATTTTTTTAGATTGTTTTAAAAATATTTTTTTTAGATTTTTAAAAATATATAGCATAGTGGTTGAGTTTTTGGTACTTCGCTAGAATTAATTTTTCAATACAAATTCTTTAGGCCCTGTTAGCTCGATTAATTCAAACTTTCATAAATAATGTCCTTCGTCCTAAAAAGACAATAATAAATAAAAACTCACAGCAGAGACCGGCTGCCCCGGCTGAGGTTTGAACCAGGGTCCTCTCCAACAAACAGACAATGTTGTCGAGGTCTTAGCGTTCTAAGCCACTGCCAACCTATCATATCAACACTTCTTGATATGATATCAACAAAAGCTTCCGAAATGGAGGGCATTACAATTCATGAAGGAAACCCCCCCTTCGATTGTACATGTGTATGTATTGAGAAAATGATTCCTAGACAAGGCACTAGGGTGACTTAATATAGAAAAAGACTTCAAAAAATACTTCATATCTACAAATTTGTAAAAATGGTGGTATAAATAGAAGTGATCAAAATCAGCCTTTGTCTTCTAGACATTTACATTCAAAATATGTCTGATGAGCTGGCTTAAACCACCAGCGAAACGATCGTAGCATAGTGGTTGAGTGTGTGGTACTTCGCTAGAATTCATTTTTCAATACAAATTCTTTAGGCCATGTTAGCTCGATTAATTCAAATAATTAATTAAACGATTTTATTAAAGTTTTCTTCTAATTTGGCTGTAATGTTTGGCATTGTGGATTCTCAATATCTGTAACGGATTTTGATGTTTGGGTTTAATATTCCTACAAAAGTTCCAATTAATCAAGAAATCTCAATACTACATATTACAATTACATATTTTTAAGCAGTAAATGTTTTGTCATTTAATAATTGAGGAATACAGATGTGTTAAAATTAGAAGAACAAATACGATAATTGACTCTTTAACAGTTACAGTTGTAATTTAGACCAAATTGTTTAACCACAAAAAATGTAACCTCCCTCCATGTTAACATCAATTAATTGGTTCTTACCTAATTTATGTGTAGTTATTATTGATAGTGACAACTTACCTGAAAATACAAAATAGAAAATATTAGTGAAGAAAATAAAAAAAAAAAAAAAATGGAAAAATTATAAATAAAAAATTAATAATAAATTATACAATAGCGGAGTTACTAATGTAAACGTAGTACAAATATTATAGATTTGTTTGAGATATGCATTACTTGTTATCTGTAAAGCAATGCCGCTTAGTTTCAGTTCTGATGTTTTCAATTTAAAATATAATTTTTTTGAAGTGGGAGGTAGTTGAAATTGATTTTTTGGGAAAAGCAGAAAAGATTATACTTTCGGATATTCCCACATATCCCCAGTAGTTCTCTTACCCCCAGTTTATGTATTTCGAAACGAAAATGTGTGCGCATGAAAGACACCCAAACTTTATTTTTTGAAATATTATTTCATTTGCTTTTGCTTCAAAACAAAAAACAAATTTGAAATACACACTCAAATTTGGTAGTTTTTCTTCCGCATTCGTTTTCTTATCGACATACATAAACAGGCCCTTAGTTTTTTGCATTGAAACAAAAACTCTTCCCCAATATTAATTGGTGAATTTACTTTAAATTTCTATTATCTTTCACCCCACAGATTTGGTTTTTGATTTAGAAAAATTACAAAATATATTTTAAAGGCATTTGCACTGAGGCAAGACAATTTTCTCCTCCTATAATTTTCATTGTCGACTTGGGGTATTTTTTCATATGTTAAATGTTATTGATGTTGTTGTTGCATTGCTTGTATGCTTCATGTTACAGACTTAAATTTCTTTATAAATTACTTTATATTAATATTTTATTGTATAGTGTAGTGCTGTCTTGTATTTTATTATTATTTCTACCAAAAAAAAAGAATTATTATTTAGAAAGTTACATTAAACGCCCACAAATTTGTTCAAAATAACCAAAACATAGACAACAACAACATGAACAACAATAAAAAAAAATGAATTAGAAAATACAATCAGTATCATTTATCCCCGGACCCCTAATCATACCTACATATATGTAGGTATGTACCACCAATTATCAAGCAAGGAGTACAAATGATGAACATTGATTTGGTGTGCCACGGGGCAGTGTAGCCGCCATGGTGGTCATATGGTTGGTTGGTTGCCTTAGCACTAAAGGTGGGAGCGTTTGGGTATGACTTTCTCCAAGGTAATGCTGCTGTTCCATAATTAAAAAATATTTCTACAAATTATTAATAATTGTTATGGAAAATTATACAAATATATATCTTTAGATTGCTTCCAGCACTAGACGTTTGTTTCTTTTTTTTTTGTTTTTGTTTTGATATTGTATTGAACCTTGAATGCAAAAATCACCAAAGATATTCAAATGCCACTGAAAAGACAAAGCATTGCATTTAGCAAATAAAATTCAATGGAAGACCTTTCAAAATCGTGATTAAATCAAACATCAATCGCTTCGATGGTTAGAAAATGCAAATGATGAGTACCACAAGGTAAGGCAAAATTATTTGAAATTTTTAGCAATGACAACATGTAGAGGGAGAGATAGTAACTATTTTAATACATACAATAATTAACAGCTAAATTTCCTAGATGAAATAGGAAAAAAGTACGGATGTGCTTCCCAAAGATTTTGTGGTGCTAAAATTTCGCAATATTATTTCAGATTTCCAAATCTCTTTCTCTCTCAACAAAAGTGTGTTATTTTCCACTGCTAAGCTCGGAAAGGCATTAATTTTTTTAAAGTATATAAAAATATATGTCGTTTTACAAAAATCAAACCCACAATCGACAGAAAAAAGAGACGTAAAACAAATTGTTGTTCCCACAAAATACCCATCCCTTTTTAAAGACCCCACCTTTTCTACTTAAGCAATATCCCCTAATCTACAAATCATGAAAAAATCAAACATTCTAACGGCTTCCACACTCTAGTGGGCTGATTTCAATGGCTAATTAATTAAGATAAACCCTTCAAACTTTAAATGCTCAACAATTAGAGGAGTAATATTGAAAACGAATAACTGTTCATGGCAGTGCCCCACACCTTTATTTTAAAGGTTTGAAAAAAAGTCATTATTTGGTAATCATTGGAAATTTCGAAATATGTGTTTGTTTTGTTACGTTGGTTGTTTGTCTTGCCACCAACTTCTTATATCAATTCTTTTGAAACACACTACATTTCCAAACCAAAAACATATGTTTCTTAGTATTCAATGATTGAAGTGTGCCTAAAGCCTAACCACAAATCATGCAACATAACAACAACCTACATGCAACATGAATTTTCCCATAGACGAGAAACAATCAAACAAACTCCCAATTTGTTGAATACAAATCTCATGTTTTACTGTTGTAATTACATTTTAAATAAAGATTTCGATAAGTGAGTCAGCCAGTCTGTCAGTCATGACTACACCTATGTGTGGTATTGTGGACAAGTGTTTATGGTTTTCTTATAAAACATTTGGTAATCAAGTTAAAACAAGCTAATAAAAACAAATAAAATAGAGCCTTTACGAACAGTTCAGCTAAGAAGATTTAGACAAGAAAACATCATTATGTGTGATGTCTTTAACATCTGCTGGAGCAGTTTAAAAGGGGTTCTTGTGTAATACACTATACGCAAATCAACAAAAAAAAAAAAAAAATTCTAAAGAAGGCTTTAAAAGAAGCGCACCGATACTATCACCAACATTTTTTTTTGTCGGCTACAAGGCATTTTTCGATGGACATAAGCCATTCCAGTACATATCTGAGTTTGGCTTTGGAAGATAAACAAGGTTACGCACAACAAACAAGCTAACGAGTGATCTTTCAAAATCTTACTAGAGAAGCTTGTGCGAGATGCGAATTTTAATAGAAGTGGCACACTATACACAAAGCAACATAATGCGTACCATACGGAAAACAACATATGTTACCCCCTCGAAGCAAATCGTGTGCTAGGTATATTCAATATATCTGTAGTGGGATTCTGTAACTAATTTTTGCTGTTACCGACAAAAATCGATAAAATTAAATCGCAAAATTATGATTAAAAACATAAAGAAAAGTTGGCATCACTGTTTGTGTCGGTAGAGGCTAGCGACTACTTTTTATTCATCGTTAACTTACCCAAAATTTTCGTTAATTATCAAAATTATAAGCATTTTAATTTTACCGACAATTATCGATAACAGCAAAAATGAGTTACAGAATCCCACTACTGGACTGAAGGCATATCTCTTCTGGACTGTCTGGCGAAATATAAACGGTTCCAAAATGGACGAAGGCACTGGCGCCGTATACTGCGAGAACCCATTAATTAAACACTCATACAAGCTTAATGATAGATGCAGCGTTTTTCAGGCAGTGATCCTTGCTATCAGGAAAGCTACAGAATTGGTGAAAGAACTTGAAGGTAATCCCACAGGTCCGGTGACTATATACGTCGATAGCCAAGCGGCCATCAAAGCTCTCAAGTCACGGACCATCAACTCTCGAGCTATCCTTGACTAAAGGAAAGCTCTGCACGACATACGCAATATCGTTAAACTATGCTGGGTTCCGGGTCATAGTGATATAATGGGAAACGAAGCAGCAGATGAACTAGCTCGAGGCGGCTCTAAGTCTATCGACCTACCAGTTGATGAAGCTGTCCGACCACCAATGTACTACTAGATCGGCAAGCTTCGTGAGATCTAAAGCGAGAATTCACATCGAAGATGACTCCTGAAACCTGGTTGCATGATATCCGAAGAAAACTGGCCTGTGGTCTCTCGTCGTAAAACAACCTCCCTCCTCTCCCGATTACTGGGTAAATATGAGATAGATACTCTGACCTTCCTATCTACTTAACTTTACCAAGCACTTATCCTGGCTTGGCAAAGGCCCAAAACTACTAAAATTCGTCTCTTCTTTCTATTTCCAGTAGAGTAACGGATCAACGATACTGCAACAATCTGCCTTCTTCATCCGCAACTCATTGAACCATAACTCTTAACACTCTATCATCATCTTTGTCTAAAAGTTATCTCATCACATTTTCATATTTATTTCATCACCGTCATCACCATCTTACCATCATATTCACCACCTCTAACCTTTTGATACTGTCAGGCACTACACGCTGTTTGAGGACATTGAGCAGACAACCCTCCGGCCAAGTCTAAAACGTTGGATAATCAAGAAGTCCAAACCCACCAGACGGCCTTGAAATCGTAACGTATGCGGATGATTGTACGACCCTGGCGTCAGGTACCTATCCTGATGACATCTGTGAGAGACTGAACTCCTATTTAACCGATCTTACGAAATTTTTCCACGCGAGGAATATGAAGATATCCGCCACTAAATCTACGGCTAATCTGTTCGCCACATGGACGGCACAGTATAGACGAGAGTTGAATATCGTGGTCAATTGTAGCAGAATTCCGATCACCACACTGTGTTCACGTCGTCCGCGCATGCCGCAGCTGTCTGCGATAAACTGAAATGTAGGAACAAGGTCCTCAAGTCCCTGGCCGGCAGCACTTGGGGTGCAGATAACGAAACCTTGTTGACCACATATAATGCGATAGGTCGGTGTGTGGTAAGCTATGCGGCGCCAGTTTGGTCCCCAAATTTATGTGATACGCAGTGGGATAAGATTTAAATTTGTCAGAATGCCGCCCTGAGAACAGCAACTGGGTGCCTCCTTCAAGTCTTCAGTGGAACATCTGCCTGAGGAGGCAAAGATTTTTCCAGTACAGCAACACAATGAGATACTTTCGTTACAGTACTTGCTGTTACCATGAGAGCCATCCCAATCACGATCAGCTGGCTAGGTCCAACACACCCGGGCATATCAGGAAGGATATTCTTGCCCTAGAGTGGGGTTCAACAATATAGGAGAGATCCCCTAGATCAGCAGGAATATCTGGCAGGTCTGAAATGCATTCACACGGACGCAGTTGCTAAGGCCATAAGCAAATACAGTGTGAATAAAGTCCTTGGAGTACATCCCCCATCTATCGCAGCCGAGGAACGTCAGCTGCACGACAAATCGGAGTAGTTTTGGCTCAACTACGCTCAGGATATTGTAGTCGCCTAAGTATCGGTAGCAAGTATCGGTAGCACCGCGCAAAACATCTGCCCAGCATGCGGCTTTGGTCCGCACTGCTCCTTTTCAACTGCCCTGCCAAACCTACTCATCTAACTCCATTGGATATGTGGTTACATCTCATTTAAGCAATCACCTTCCTGGAACTTGAGATAGACTCAGAAGATTGAACAGAAGAACGAACATACAAACATAATAATAAACACTGTTACAACAACAACAACCCAGGATGAACACAATGGACTCTCTCCGAGTGAAGCAATCACGTTAAACTATGCTGGGTTCCGGGTCATAGTGATATAATGGGAAACGAAGCAGCAGATGAACTAGCTCGAGGCGGCTCTAAGTCTATCGACCTACCAGTTGATGAAGCTGTCCGACCACCAATGTACTACTAGATCGGCAAGCTTCGTGAGATCTAAAGCGAGAATTCACATCGAAGATGACTCATGAAACCTGGTTGCATGATATCCGAAGAAAACTGGCCTGTGGTCTCTCGTCGTAAAACAACCTCCCTCCTCTCCCGATTACTGGGTAAATATGAGATAGATACCCTGACCTTCCTATCTACTTAACTTTACCAAGCACTTATCCTGGCTTGGCAAAGGCCCAAAACTACTAAAATTCGTCTCTTCTTTCTATTTCCAGTAGAGTAACGGATCAACGATACTGCAACAATCTGCCTTCTTCATCCGCAACTCATTGAACCATAACTCTTAACACTCTATCATCATCTTTGTCTAAAAGTTATCTCATCACATTTTCATATTTATTTCATCACCGTCATCACCATCTTACCATCATATTCACCACCTCTAACCTTTTGATACTGTCAGGCACTACACGCTGTTTGAGGACATTGAGCAGACAACCCTCCGGCCAAGTCTAAAACGTTGGATAATCAAGAAGTCCAAACCCACCAGACGGCCTTGAAATCGTAACGTATGCGGATGATTGTACGACCCTGGCGTCAGGTACCTATCCTGATGACATCTGTGAGAGACTGAACTCCTATTTAACCGATCTTACGACATTTTTCCACGCGAGGAATATGAAGATATCCGCCACTAAATCTACGGCTAATCTGTTCGCCACATGGACGGCGCAGTATAGACGAGAGTTGAATATCGTGGTCAATTGTAGCAGAATTCCGACCACCACACTGTGTTCACGTCGTCCGCGCATGCCGCAGCTGTCTGCGATAAACTGAAATGTAGGAACAAGGTCCTCAAGTCCCTGGCCGGCAGCACTTGGGGTGCAGATAACGAAACCTTGTTGACCACATATAATGCGATAGGTCGGTGTGTGGTAAGCTATGCGGCGCCAGTTTGGTCCCCAAATTTATGTGATACGCAGTGGGATAAGATTTAAATTTGTCAGAATGCCGCCCTGAGAACAGCAACTGGGTGCCTCCTTCAAGTCTTCAGTGGAACATCTGCCTGAGGAGGCAAAGATTTTTCCAGTACAGCAACACAATGAGATACTTTCGTTACAGTACTTGCTGTTACCATGAGAGCCATCCCAATCACGATCAGCTGGCTAGGTCCAACACACCCGGGCATATCAGGAAGGATATTCTTGCCCTAGAGTGGGGTTCAACAATATAGGAGAGATCCCCTAGATCAGCAGGAATATCTGGCAGGTCTGAAATGCATTCACACGGACGCAGTTGCTAAGGCCATAAGCAAATACAGTGTGAATAAAGTCCTTGGAGTACATCCCCCATCTATCGCAGCCGAGGAACGTCAGCTGCACGACAAATCGGAGTAGTTTTGGCTCAACTACGCTCTGGATATTGTAGTCGCCTAAGTATCGGTAGCAAGTATCGGTAGCACCGCGCAAAACATCTGCCCAGCATGCGGCTTTGGTCCGCACTGCACCTTTTCAACTGCCCTGCCAAACCTACTCATCTAACTCCATTGGATATGTGGTTACATCTCATTTAAGCAATCACCTTCCTGGAACTTGAGATAGACTCAGAAGATTGAACAGAAGAACGAACATACAAACATAATAATAAACACTGTTACAACAACAACAACCCAGGATGAACACAATGGACTCTCTCCGAGTGAAGCAATCACCTATATTATTAGATGGCTGCGAATTCTTAAATCTAACCTAACATATCTAAGGTGGATTGTAATAACAGTTTTTTTAATATATGCTACCTTATCAGGAAAGAGACAGAAAGAGAACTATATTTACCTGTCCTCAGCCTTAAGCTAATATACGTACGGTCAAAACTGCACCTCATCGAAATAATTATTTTAGATCCAAGCCAAATATGTTTTACGAAATAAATTTCAGAAAAATTTTAGTAGATTTAGCCCAGTCCGTCTGTCTGGCTGGTGCGGTGCGCTGATAACTCCCGAACGTATTTGGTCAATATTTTGGACATAATACTATTAGGTCCAAACTTAGATCAAGTTCGTAGATAGGTCCTGATGGGTTTCCCAACATTTTTGGACACCTCCCATACAAACTTTTCAAAATTTTCACAAAAGTGCAGCTTAAGACTAGCTGCGTATCGCTTTGAATTTTTACAGCAGGTAGTTTTCCCGTATCCTATTACGACGGTTCAATTTTTCGGCGGCAAGCCAATACTATCTGAAATGATGGTCTAAAAGTTCCAAAAACCATACCGGGACAAACTTAAAGCAATGATGCCCACGTTAATTTACAGGTATCCGATTTGGCCAAAACTTTGCATATCGTAAAATTTCTTCCAAACGTACATCGAAAGGGTACCTCCCTTACAAAAGTTTAAAATTATTGCACAAGTGAAATTTAAGGGCTGTTTTAGGATCATTTTAAATTTTGCCAAAGCTACTCCTAACTATCGAAAAGAGTGACTTAAATTAGTCCAACCATAGCACATCGTAATATTTCTCTTAAAGTAAAACCCAGTTCGAAGATGAACAATTTCGGACAACTGCTTAAGGCACCTTCTTTACAAGAGTTGAAATTTTTCCCCCTCGTGCAGTTAAAGGACTGTTCGATTATTATTTGTTTGCAAAGTTTGCCTATTAGGGCGAAGGTCATTTTAGTATTAATTTTAATTAATTTCTCGTTGGAGTCGAGCTTTATGACCTAAAATTTGTTTGCAAGTGAAAAAGGAAAGCCGAAGATTCGAACCCACACAACCACCATTATGTGACCGGTTTCACTGTTGGTAGCAGATTATCAGATATATCGGCTGTGGAGTGGCTTCTACGTCATTAAACTTTTCATTTCTCTATGCAAGTTATTTTTTACAGTGATGAGCTTTTTTCTCAATCAACCTGTATGGTTTTCACGACAAACGTTTTTAGCGCAGTCTTCGGAAGTTATGATTATATTGTTTCGACATCTTCATTGAAAGCAGTCATTGAGATTCTGATTAGTCAGTATTTTCTGAGATAATGACCGAAATGTCCCAATATTCAATAGTATTCGTGGTCTTCGTAACAGCGGTATAATTTTATTCGCCATACTCCTCTCGATAATACCCTTTTTTGGTGTTGAGCGACAACTGTAGGTGGAATAATTAGGTCCACTGTTCATGATACCTATCACTATACGGCTAACAATCTATGCTGAAAAACATCTTTTGGAACCAAAGAAAATTTTATTTAATTTTCTAATTCCGCACCAGCAGACTGATTATTTTTCTTTTTTTAATTTTTTTCTGAACTTCCGCCATAGATGGGACAAACATCTAATAAATCATTGACATATGAATGATACATTTTCCAAACGAGCTAAATATTTATTGAAAACAGGGATGGAGAAATAAAAATAATTTTGTTTACCTGATCTTTTGTTGCAAAAACACAATATCCTGCCGGAGCAAAATGGCCAACTACTGCCGACCCGCCATATGTATGTGGTTTAATAGTTTATTTAATAATGTGGTCAATTAAATTTATTGTGGCATAAAGGAAAACAAAAATACCACTTGAAATTTATAATTGTTTTTAACCCCCTACTGTTTATTGGTAAATGTCATAAAACATTGTCCGCAACCCCTTATCCTGTCTGAAAAGATCCAAACTGCGTGTTAACCAAACAACCAACCAACAACCACTTATGGTTTCCTGTCATTGAAAATTGCGTGAAAATTCTTTTGTTGTCAGCGACACATAGCCGATGATGTTATGTTTCCTCAACATTAGCCGCTGCCGTTGAAAGGAATTTTTAGCCCTCTCTTTTTGGTGCATGTGGAGGAAACCTTTGAAACGGGTTGATGTGTTTTCTAGTTTGTTTGTATTGCCGGTATTGTTAGCCGCCGTTATTCAGTCATTATTGAACAACAATTGTTAGGTTGGTTGTATCAAATGAATGCGTTCCAATTCGTTGATTTTCCGCTTAACGCATTATTTTCTTTTTTTGTTTGAAATTGTATTCAGTCCGTCCGCTCGTCCGTCCATCCATGTTGTGGCCAATTGAATGAAAAGCGATTTTCAGTTATAATGATTTTCCAAAGTTTTCATTCATGACAGCGTGGTAGTTGTTTGCTAATGTTTTTATTGTTGCTGTTGTTTTCAAAAAAGGGGATAATGACTCTGTCGTTGAGGGTAGCTTGGCTTTTCCATCAAACCACCAATAGGTGTGAATGAGATGGAGTGAAATGCCTGACATTTGTGTAATGATGATGGATAACGTGAAAATATTGAAAATTCAATACCTTGCAGTAGTTGTCATCGGAGTACACCCAGCTGGCGGACAGACGGATAGACAGTTACACTATAAACTACATGTGGCAATCACGCATTTATGCGTGTATGGTATTTTACCTTATGTGGTGTTTTGTTGTTTGGTTGGGTGCTTGTTTGATGTTGTCACAAAAAGAAAAAAGAAACCTGGTGCTTTGGGTGCTACAGCCTGTTGTTGCATCTCCCATCAAAACAATGAACCAACCAACAATTTCCATTATAAATGATATTATGGTAATTGTCATGGTCAATTTTTCTTTTTTCTGTTATTGTTTTTTAAGCACCTTTACAGTTCGACGAAATTAAAGCTGCTAAACGAGACAGAAAAAAATCATTACCAAGATCTATGACTTTAGATATTTCGCTCCCATAAACTTGGCTAACCGTATTATGACCATAATTTATCACTGTTACTGCTTGGCTCGCTGGTATGTCAGTCGGTCGTTGCCTAGTGGCGGCTCGGTAGGTGTTAAACATTTATATGAAATGTCACTTTTGCTTGATATGGGTTTGATTGTCATTTGTCAAAATAAAAACCACAATGGCCAGTAAAATTTGACCCAAATGTGGTATGACGTGTTGGTCAGAATGGCCATTTTGTCAAATTTATTTTACATTTTATGTAAATTAACAATAGTTTGTGGTTTATGGTGAACATTTATTATGTATAACATTGTATATTCTTGTAAAAATGGTGTAAGGAAGGTAAGTAATAACAAATGCAATAGCATAATGTCCCACCCGCCGATCAGTTAGTAAGGTAGTGAAAAATTCGTTTAATACAATCACAGATTATATAGAATGTATGCTTCTTGGAATTAGTGTTGCACTTCATGTAGTATTTTAGAAGCGTGAAATTTGTAAGTTCAGAGGCTATTTGATAATCTTTCGTACTAAATTGTTTTCAAATTTCTTCAATGTAAACGCAATATGTAATAATTCAACCTAGTATTGGTCAGTGAAAATCATTAGACACTTTAAAAATCTCAATTTTTCAATATCACACCAAATCAAAGAACTTGTCTCTGGGTTTCGTGTCAACAACTTAAATATTTCAAACCAAAACTTACCAAACATCATTTTATTCAATCTCTATCAAAAGAAACCAATATTTTTCGCATTAGGAACAGCATTCGTAATATACACAAATTGTCAACACTTTTTGAGCGCTATTCATAATATGTATGCATTTTTTCATAAACATGTCGCAAAAAAAATTATTTTATTACTGTAAGGTAAAGCAGCTTAATCTCAATTTTGTTGTTTTTAAAATTTCTCAATTTTGTCGGTTATTTAACTACCTTCTTGAGTATCAAACCATTTTCAAACTTTTTTGTTGGGAATCATACTAACTTCTCCGCACTTTCAAACATGTTTGTTCGGTATCAAACTACCTTGTCGAGTATCAAGCCACCTTCATCCTTTAAACCTCTTTGTCGAGTATTGAACTACATTTACGAGTATCAAACAAACTTCAAACTTCGTTGTCGGGTATAAAACTACCATCAAACTTCTTTGTCGAGTATCAAACTATCTACTCAAGTATCAAATCACCTTCAAAATTGTTTGGTTAGTATCAAACTACTACCTCTACGAATATCAAACCACTTTCAAACATATTTGTGGGATATCAAACTACCTTCTCGAGTATTAAACTACCTTCAAACTTCTTCGTTGGGTATCAAACCATCTCTAGACTTTTTTCAAACTACTTTCTAATGTATTCAAACTTCTTCGTTGGATGGCAAACTACTTTCTTGGGAATTAAATTAAATCAACATATCTGCTCGAGTCTTAAACCACTTACAAATTTCTTTGTCGGGTATCCACCTACCTTCTCGAGTATCAAACAACCCTCAAACTACCATCTGGAGTATAAAACTCCCATTAAACTTCTTTGTAGTACATATATCAAACTAACTTCTCGAGTGTCAAACCAACTTGAAATATCTTTGTCGGGTATCAAACTACCTTTTCGAGAATTAAATAACCTTCAATCTCCTTTGTCGAGTGTTAAGCTATATTTTCGAGTATCAAACCAACTTCAAACTTTCTTGGTGGGTATTAAACCACCTTCTCGAGAATTAAACCACCTATAAACTTCTTTGTCGGGTATCAAACTAGCTACTCAAATATCAAACCACCTTCAAAAATATGACGAGTATAAAACTGCCTTTGCGAACTTCAACCTTTTTTGTCGGGCATCAAACTACCTTCTCGAGTATCAAACCGCTTTTAAACTTCTTTTTTGTGGGTTTTAAAATATCTTCTCGAGTATTAAGCTACCTTCAAACTTCTTTGTTGGGTATCAAACCATCTCGAAACTTTACTGTCGAACTAACTTCTCGAGTACCATACTAACTTCAAACTTCTTTTTGGATGTCAAACTACCTTCTCGGGTATTAAACCACCTTTAAGCTTCTTTGTAGGGTATCGAGTCTTAAGCCACCTACCAATTTTTTCCGGTATCTGGCCACACTTAAACTTCTTTGTCGGGTATCAAACTACCTTCTCAAATATTAAACCACCTTCAAATTACTTTCTCAGATATCAAACTGCCCTCTCGAGTATCAAATCCCATTCAAACATATTTGTACGTCATTTGACCACATTTTAACTTTTTGATGGGTATCAAACTACTACATTCTAGAGTATCAAACCATCTTCAAACTTATTTGTCGGATTTCAAACTACTTTCTCGAGTATTAAACTACTTTCAAACTTCTTTGTTGAGTGTCAAACCATCTCCAAACTTCTTTGTCAGATATCAAACTTCATTCTCGAGTATCAAATCACTTTCAAACTTCTCTGTGGGATATCAAACTACATACTCGAGTATTAAACTACCGTCAAACTTCGTCTTGGGTTTCAAACCATCTCCAAACTTGATTGACTGGTATCAAACTAACTTCTCGAGTATTAAACCATCTTCAAACTTATTTGTAGGGTATCAAGATATCTTCTCGAGTCTTAATACACCTTATTCGGTATCAAACTACTCTCAAACTTCTATGTCGGGATTAAACACTTTCAAACTTCATTGTTGTGTATCAGACTACTTGGAAACAACTTTGCGGAGTATAAAACTTACTTCCCGTGCATTAAAGCACCTTCAAACTTCTTTGTCGTGTATCAATCTACCATCTCAAGTATCAAACTACCTTCTCCAGTATCAAATCACCTTCAAACTTCTTTGTAGAGTATCAAACTACCTTCAAACTTCTTTGACGAGTGTCAAATTGCCTTCTAGAGTATCAAACCACATTCACCGTAGGGATTTTAGAGCCTCTTAGTTCATTATGAACCAGCTTTATGCCTTTTTTGATGATGAAAAGGTGAAGCATGACCGATATTCACAGGAAAATAATAAACTGAAATGTAATATTGAATGAAAATAAGGACTTGGTTCATTTTGGTGAACGGAATGAAAAGATCGGTCCGCTCAATGAACAAGATTACCCAACACTACTAAATACACTTGACTCATATCTCAAATCACATCCACCTCCACCAGCATTCTAAGGAAATTTTGAATATTCCTGTTCCGTTATAACTCAACAAAAACTAATTTGTAAACATTTTGTAGAACAAAATCGTGTCCAACAATGTGCCGTTGTTAACTGGCATTCTCACTCAGCCAGCCATTCATTTGTGACATTTTTTTCCTTCTTTCCTTAGCGTACAGATGTTTGTCTGTCATACAGGCTCTTTCATGTCGTGCTCTTGTAATGTAGTGTGGACAAGTGAACAAAATAATTCCTATTATTAAGTTTTCATTCATGGAAATGGAAACGAAAATGGTGATGGCTGGCAAGGAACTGCGGTGATGTGGATGGAGATGTGGAAATGATAGTAAACGATCACCACCACCAGCCATCACTAAACATATGGAGGCACCACACAACAATAACTCTTTACAATGTCAGCTCGCCAATTCAGATGACAATGACGACGACGACTCCTTTTGAACGCCCACCAAATGCCACACGCCTTTCTTCTAGCGGTAAATCGCCAACATATTTCATGTTGTAAATTTGAATTCGGAAATAATAGCTGCTTACTATGAGCAATAATAGCAGCATACAGTAACAAATTTAAACAATTTTAAATAAAATGATAATGGATCCATGTCATGACTACTTCACGCTAGCTGGCTGGTCGGCAGACTGGCTGCCTAGCTAGATGCCATGGCAAAATGCTTGGTGTTAAAATGAAACATGGAAACCATGGTTGTTGGGTTAACGCCTCTCATTTAGTTGAATATTACAACAACAACCACAGCAATGATACATAAAAGCGCGTGAAAAAATGTTATAATTTTCTGCATTGTGAATAATTTGTGTAATAAAGAAACAAAGCATAAAAATACGGGAAAAGATCTGTGTGCAATGCAGCAAAACATAATTTACAACAAACTTTTAAAAGAAAGAGAAGAAGAAGAAAAAAGCGGAAGTTTTGTTTTTCATGCTTTTGATTGGGCGCCAAGAAAAATCACCACCACCAAACAAACAAAAAATGCAAATGAATATGCAAAATGTCGTTGTAAAGGAAGTCATCGATTCGTTATGTTTTTCCATCCACTGCAATGGTGAGGAATGTGTGGTTTGTTGGTGTTATAGCCGAACCCTGATATCTTCCTTAAGTAAAAGTGATTGGTAACGCATGAACACAATTGTTGAGGGAAGTTTCCACACTTAAAATTTATTTGTGTAATTTTTGCATCTTTGTCTTCTGTCGTTGTTGAATGTTTTCGTTGTTGCTTTTTTGTCTCTTGTGGCTTCTGTGTTGATCTTTGCTCTTCTTGGTCAAGTTGGTGTGGCGATAAAAAAGACAGCTGGTTGGTTGGCTGGCGGATTGGCCTTAAGTTGGATGAGTCTGCTGCATTATCAACCCACCACCAGCCAAGATGATGACTAGTGTTATTACCAGCTAAAGTGTATTTGTCCATGTGTCCACACTTCAAAGCAGCTACAATCATCCATTTATACTTATGTACGTTGTGCTGCCCCTATGCAATTTTTATGGACATTTTTAACAAATTGTTTGCTTTGTCAGGGTCACCAGTGTTACCATCTTCCGAGAGAGACAACAGAAATTAACCCAACTCCAGGCAAGACAAACAACATTTTTTTCGTATTTTTCTTCTTTTTCTAACCAAATTTAATATACAATAAATAAGTTAAGTGTAAGGTCACACCAGTTGTTAGAGGCACTTAAGAGTAGATTATAGTCTATGCCATGTATGGGCCCGCAGACTTCTACTTTTATCTTCCATACTTATTCACTCCTACTCCTCCATGCGGTGTACCTGCATGGTCAACGATACATTTGTACATAAATATTGAAGACGAGACGAGAAAATATGGTGAAAATGAATGGTAAGATGACGATGATGGTCTTAAGTTTCCCTCTATTGCTCGCTTCCTAGAAGAGCTTTAATTTGTTTAATGTTTTGTTTAAAAGACACAACAATTTATTATAATTTAACCCATTGCTGGTGTCAGATGTCTTTCTTACTTCAGTTTTTGTGGCTTTTTGATTTGTTGGGCGGGGGGAAAATATTTAAATTAATGACATTTAATGTTGTGTGTGAAGTTTTTCCTAAAATAATGATTGAAAGTAAAAGTTTCATTTTCATTGAATGCGAGAAAATTTATTTTTTTTCCCATCATAAAAATATTTTCCCCTGCAAAGATTATTATCTTTGCAATATAAATACGAGTGCATAGGCATGACTTATGAATACAAAAGAAAAACATTTAAATATTGTCAGAATTTTCTCTATATCTAGAAGAATGATACCTAACTTTGGTGGGTAGATGCTATTTTTCGCTCTTGTGGGAACAAGAATATTTTTTTTGGTTCCAACAATTTATTTGTTTTGTTCAAGCATTGTAATTGCAAATCCAAATCTTTTGCTACAAACTTAAAAAATAAAAACAACTTGCGAAATTCTGCAATATTGTAAAAATCATCAAACATACCGATAGTATGAACTATCATAATCTAGAATTTGTACAAACACTATTGTCAGCCTCGAAAACCTCTTATTGAAATTTTTGATTTGATTATGTATAATTCCCATTTACACTTTCCACATAACTTTGGAATAAATGTCACGTACGTGTATTGTATATACAAGAAAAAAAAGAAATAAAGATAAAATCATTCTGTCATAAAATCAAAACTCACCAAAATTGTTTTCTCACCACGGCATCGAATTCGAGAGAACAGAATAAAATTGTCGAAGAAAAGATAAGAATAAAATAAAAAAAACATTTGTTGTAATTGGCAAAAACGATTGTTTGACTCACAATACTACATACGGAATCTAACAATATCTTAACAATACATATTTTACTCTTCGAATATTGTTGTATCAATCATATTTTTTTCCCCTGCGTGTGTGCTGTATTCTTGATGTACGCTATACTTTTAAAGGATTACTGAAGACATACACGAAAAAAGCATCAAAGTTGCAGTAATCAAATAATTCAGCACCAGAAAACTCTATATCCTTTAAGAATACATACTTGTAAAAACTCCAGCTAGAACATAGAAAACAAGAACAGACGTCCCGTTTATGTCATAACCATTTATCGTCCAGATACATGTTGTCAACCGAGAGTTGGAAACATAAATGTTGCCGGTAGCCTTTAGTATACGAATACATGTTGTTATAATCCATCCAAGCAACAAATTGCGAGTCATATGTGTTGAATAACTCATTACCAAGTAATTGCTCTGTTTCACAACCTGCAAAAGTCTACTATTTTTGTAATTTCAAAAAAATTGTTCCTTTATACTTTTGCCCACAAAAAAAAAAAAAAAAAAAGATTCTTGCCACCGTGGTGCAGCCCGCCTGGCAGTCAAAAGATCTGCAGATCAATTCCTCGCCAGAACATCAAAATTTTCAGCGGTTGCAAATCCCCGTAGTGTAATGTAGGAGACATTTCTTGAGTTTTCAGCCATGAAAACTTCTCTACAAGTAGTGTCGTAGTTAGTAGATTCTTGCAGGTTCTGGAACAGAGTCAAAGTAAATAATTTACCTTCTCCAGAAGACTAAAAATGATGGGTTATTTCTCCCCTTAATGTTGGTAAGCGTGGAGCAGTGTGCCTAGCTACAAATTAGGAGTTTGCACATTTAATTCCGCCAGAGGAAAAATAAAAATGTGGTGAAATTGAACACAAAAATTGTCATCAACAGTTCTAAAAATATAACATATGATATTTTAGCTTATAAATACGACATTCCCTTGTTAAAATAGTGGGTTTGTAAGTAGTAACAGTCAGCAAAAAGTATTATATGAAGTCAGATTTTAATGGGATAAAAAGTATAATTACGATCGAATTATACAAGCGCGCGTACATACTAAAAAAAACAGCAAGTCGGTTTGAAACATTATCGAAAAGTCTTCAAATATTATATTCCTAATTGTTGCGAAATTTATTCCGATTTGCAATGTCTATTGCAATGTCTATGTATCTGCCTGTGCTACATTTATAAGCTGTACCTAAAAGTTAAATAGCTAGCAGGATAAGCTTCGTAAGATTAAGACGATGGGCCACAAAAACACATAAGCTTGGGTAGTCCTGTTGTGCGCTATAGTTTTTAAACTCGTTGGCTCCAACATGGTTAAGGAGATTTGCAATGGTAACAAAGTCTCTCGTCGTCCTCTCCAGATTCGTTACTTTCGGCAGATGCGCTTGTAACCCAAAGGTGTCCTTTCAGACTGCCTTAGGTTCTTTGTTTTTCCTCATTTGGATTTCCCCATGGAATTTTGGTGTTTCCCCTAACTCCTCTTATTTTTACCCAACATTTTTGTCCATGCTTCTTGCCAAAGAGTTAGCTATATCGTTTCCTAATTCATTCATGTACTGGTTGGGAGTATTTGTCAAGTGAATTTATGCAGTGCAACATAGTTCATAGTTCGACTGCAATAATACCTTCGTACTGTGAATAAGGAATTTAACAGTAATTGGACTCGAGTTAGCACCAAGCCATTTCAGACACTCTACAATCGTTTGAACTTCCGCTTGAAGTATGGTTTCATAAACCGGAATTATTGTTACGGACCCAGCAAAATAAATTGGAAGTAGTGCAATGTGGACTAGTTCTGTTACGGCATGTTTTGATGCAGTTCAACCGGAGTCGTGAAAAAGGCACTCCAGTCCTCGCATTTTAATCGCATTTGGATGCAATCCAAAGAGTCACATCCACTTGTGACATTTTAACAACATCCGGATGCAGTTCAGCGGAGTCGTGAAAAAGGCACTCCAATTCCTCACAATTTAACAGCATCCGGATGCAGTCCGAACGGAGTCGTGAAAAAGGCACTCCGTTCACTGCATTTTATTAGCAGTTGTTAGAGATCCCTACATGTACATAAATCAGTTTGTACATCTCTACAGGCAGCGGAATACATTTCCAAAAAGAGATAATCGTGTTAACATTTCCAAACATTTGTTAGTACAAACTAAATAATGTTTAATTTGTGAACATTTTTCCGGTAACTCACGAGAAGAAAATTTCCCAATGGAGTGCTGTTGGAGTACATGTCGAAATCTTAACTGGAGATGGGAAGACAATATCAAACCCTTTTAGCAGATGAAGCAAAAGCACTTAAGCTTGGATTAAATGAAGAGCTGAGGAAACACACATGTTTGCGATTGAATTCAATAGAGAATTTTCATAATTTGTGTTAATTTAATAAAGTTATTAATATTTTTGTTTTACACAAATAATAAATGCATTTTATTTTGTTATTCAAAACACGTGCTCTGGACTGCCTCCTATTCTACCCCAAAGGGTCAGTTAAAATGCAATGCCAAAGGGTCAGTTAAAATGCAGTGCCAAAGGTTCAGTTAAAATGTAATGAAAAAGGGTCAGTTAAAAATCATGAGTGAAAATGCATAATTTGATGCACTTCCAAATCACTTGTACATATCATTTAACTGTCTCTTTGGAGGCAAACTTTTTGCTGAGGAATTATTTACTAAGCACACAGCTTTAACTTACTTCAGCTCTAACTGACCGTTATAGTTCGCGGTATGATTTATAACTCTCTCACCCATCTGCTACTTTCCCGTATTTATACTCGCTCCCTGTTGCATAGACTGTTCGTTCTAGTATCCTCAATATAGAATGTTGTAGAATGGTCAAGCGGAACAGCAAACTGACGGATGAATATAAAGAACAAGTTTAGCAAAGGTAATTAACACGAGAGTAGAAGGGGCAATAATAAATGACGTAACAATTAAGCAAAAAACGAATAATCAAAACACTGCTTCTAGTGGCCATTTAGACTTGTGTTTAAATAATACATCTTATCCTTAATTCCTTCCATAAAGACACGACTTCCTACACCGGAAGCACTCATACAACGCCATACCACAACAGAGCCTCCTCTGTGCTTTACTGTTGAAATTGTGTGTTTAGGGTCCAAGGCGGTATTTGCCCTATGACATACCTTAATTGGTCCATATGACCAAAACAGTTAAAGTTGTCTTCATTGCTTTCATTGGCAGCCTGTTTTGGTCATATGGACCAATTAAGGTATGTCATAGGGCAAACACCGCCTTGGACCCTAAACACACCATTTCAACAGTAAAGCACAGAGGATACTCTGTTGTTGTATGAGTGCTTCCGATGTAGGAAATCGTGTCTTTATCGAAGGAATTAAGGATAAGATGTATTATTTAAACATTCTGAAAGGATAATTTAAAATTTAGGCGCTGAAAAAATGGGATTTGGGACAACATTCCAATTTTATCAATATATGAGCACGAGCACAAATCACATATTTTTCCAAAATGGATGCTATGTAACTGTCCAAAAGTGATTCAAACACCTCCCCGATCCCCGGATTTGAATCCTATAGATAATTTATGGAGTATTTTGGAGACAAATATAAAAAATCGTAACATCTAAAGTATAGGAACCCTGAAAAATGCCTTGCAGGAAGGATGGGGAAAAATTCAGATATCGTACACCGAAAAATTAGTTAAATTTTTGCCAAAATGGCTAAAAGCTGTAAAGGATAACAAAGGATGTCATACCAAGGGCTGAAACCCTAAAAACGTTTAGAGTGCATACTTTTCACTATGATGTAGAAATCGATGTTGTTTAACCATTTTTTTATCTAAGTTTACCTAAATTTCGTTAATTTTATTTTATTATATTTAAGTTACGACACTAATGTAAAAATATAAAAAGAATAAAACCGCTATCATTAACCAATTCTTAACAATCGCAGTTTTAATGAAAGAAACTGAAGTGGATACTTTTGACTGTGATTCACTGTATAAGTTTATTAGCAGGATAAATCCGATTTACCATACAAAAATAAATCCACGTATTGAATGGATTTGTTTTTAATCCGACATAAATCTTCGTATACAATTCTGTTTTTTTTTTTTTCAACATGTTGCTAGAAAAGTACCAAAAGTTGCTAGTATTCCATTTGCGTTCTGTATAAATTTAGCTAAGTGTCAAATGCGATTGGCAGGACGAACAATAAACCCAGAAATTAAAAGAAGGAAAATCGAAAATAATTGAATAAAAAGTTATTTAATATATGTTTTAAGTTTCCATATTTGTTTAGAGATCCGCAAGCGTCTATAGTGGCGATGGCAAAAGAATGCAATGTACTTTTTAGTTACTGTCATTTGAACCCTCCAAAAGGTATATCTAAGTGCCGTGAGATTTGTATTGGATGTAATAAATCCAGTGGAGGAGGGCCTATAGCCCTTCTACAGGTTGACCAACATACATATGTAAGCTTTGCTTGCTCTTTCCTAGATATGATCTTTATATTTGATTTAAATATACAGGATTACTCACAGATATTTAATTTTATTTGATTTATTCAGGACAATTTTTTTATCGAAAAATCCTACTGTCTATATAACTAGCAACATCTCAATAACAACTTGTATCTCGGAACAAGTTGCCTTGGGAATAACAAAATTAATATCCACCCAACCTTTTATCGAAGCGTAAACAAAAATTCATGAATCTCAGGCATAAATTACCCCCAAAAATATTTAAGAAAATTCCCCCCAGCCTCAGCGAAATGTAGGTCCACTTCCCTCTGCAGGAAGGCCGGAGAGATCATGTTTGGTCCTGCTGCTAGCAACATTTCAACATGATGGAATTCACCAAACTAATAGACACACCCAATATTTTATTGTGGGGCAACAAAAAATCCATGCTTCACCAAGCTTAAATCAATCACAAAATGTTTGCTCTTGCACTGCTTTATCTAATTTGAAAATCTTTTTTTTAGCATAAACACAGCAATTTCTTTAATAGTTCCTGTTTTACGATTTTAGCTTAACACCTAACCAGCCTGCCAGAGCTCTCTCAATCACAGTTTAATCTGCTTGAAATTGGCCGCACTCTGACAAAACTTACACAATAAACCTAATTTTATGTGTTAAAACAAAATTAAAAACAAATTTATTTGCTGTTCAGTGATTTGCAAGCAAAAGCAACAACATTTGTTGTTGTTGCAATGTGAAGAAAATTCGGCACACTTTTATGCAAAAACAAAACATTTTTACAAACAAATGCAGAGGCAGGCAGACAAGACAAGTGAAGAAATGACGGAATTTATTTTGTGGTGGAATATTGATAGTTTACCCCCTAGAGCTTTGGAACAATAAAACTACACCAACGGCAACAATCAGCAACAATGCTGAATGGCAACATCAACCCCCTTATCGAATGCCTGCCTAGGATGCAAGTGTATCAGCAACAATGCAACAATGGGGTTTGGGGCTGGTTGGTTGTTCGGTTGCCAGTTGACAGCCGAGACTTTTCAACAACTTCAATCCTCCTAAATCAAGATTGAGATCATTTGTAAAGTCTCGAACGAAACCGAAAACTATGCAGAAAAATTGAATTGAACACAAAGAAAACTATTCCACACATATGAAAAGCAAAAAAAAAACTGTTACAAAAAATAATTGAATTGCAATAAAGTTGTTAAGTGGAAAACATACAATGTGTGGTGTAGCGCAGTATGTAAGTAAAGTGGGGAGGCGGTACAGTGCTTTGTATGTAAACAATTTAAAGAACCAGGGGAATTAAACATTAACAGGAAGTACACGCTACTGAAAAACTGTTTTCTTTTATAACAAGTAAAAACGTATCTGACGGCTTTGTGAATTGCCTTTCATCTATGGGATTGAAAATTTAATCCATGGACAATATAGACTTGAATATCGGTTACGCAACCAAAGTCCTTTTCCCAAATAATTATATATTTAGGAGGTTTTCAGATTATGTGGCCTTTTTTGGCCGTATGAACTTGGGACAAAAATATATTTGGAGGAGGTATGTATCGACATAGTCATTTTTGGAAGTGGATCTTATTTTGGGAGTAAAAAAGTATCTGTATCTAACAATTTCATCCATGGACAAAATAGACTTGAATATCGGTTACGCAACCAAAGTCCTTTTCCCAAATAATTATATATTTAGAAGGTTTTCAGATTATGTGGCCTTTTTGGTCGCATGAACTTACCGACAAAAATATATTTGGAGGAGGTATGGATTGACATAGTCAATTTTGGAAGCGGATCTTATTTTGGGAGCCATTTCTTTTCGATAGGTAGCGTGCTTTCCAGCCATTTCAGTTGATCGCCGTATAACTTAGAGCTTTTGGGCTAATGTGTCAGGAAGCATGGACTTGCCCACGAAAAACAAGATATCGGTGTAAACTGGACTACACGGAGTAACATCAGTATAATTTTCCAAATATTAATCCTAAATTGCTCTTAAACAAAAATGTTGAACTTTTCTGGGGCATGACCCTAAAGAGAAGACCGTATGGACCATTTTCGAAGATAAACTAAATTTGGATCAAATCGGTTGATTAGTTCGAGGATTATAGTTCGTTCCAGAAACTACACATGGTCACATGGTGCCAGAGTCTTTACCTCTTTTGTGTAAATTTCTCAGGAAATGTGGACCTGCCCCTGAACAAAACTTGCACCTGCGTAATGGGGCAGCGAATACAAGTTGTTGCAACAAAAATCAAAGCGATACGGGAGCAGCTCTTTAACTGCACTGTTCCGAAATTTTGTGTGGGAGGTAACCAAATATACCCGATATACTTCATATTCGAACCTCTTCTATGTCTGGAACAAATATTAAGATGCACAGTGTGGCCAAATTCAATATTTTGTGCCAAAAATGCCAAAAATTTTTTTTTAATAATTTACAAAAATTTTACATGGAGGGATAGAAAACATTCTAGCTATGAGAGAAAATTAAAAATTTCGTTGGTTGTACCGCTATTTTTGACGTAACGGTACCTATAACATGGACTTTTTTACGGCAAACGAATACTCAAAAACACAGTGAAATTTGTCGATTTTGTGTGGACCATATTGTCGCGAGTTGTTGAAAAATTTTAATGGTTCTTTTTGCTAAACTATAGTACGAAATCTGACGTATTAAAATATATTTAAAAGTAATTGCATTTGTGTAACACTTCTGTAGAAAACCCGGATTTGTTTTGGAACCTTTTCTACGTGTATATCTTATATTGGTCTTTTTAAATGGGATATAACTAAAAAGCCCCGCGGTTATCCGCAGTTCTAATAGTACACAAATTTAGAGGAGCTGTTGAGCTATCAATTTCTCAATAAATTAGCTGCGACCACGTGCGACGCCGGGATATAGACCCCCTATAACTGTACCTCCCGATTTTCTATATTTTCAGGATTTTACCTACAACAATTATCCGATTTAGTTAAAAATTGAAATATAAGGTTATTTACGAGTACACTATCTCCCTACCAAAAATTGTCAAAGTGGGTCCATTTTTTAATATAGACCCCATACAACGGTACCGCCCATTTGAAGAGTTTTTGGTGTTTCTGGCCACATTTGCCAACCAAATTGGCTGAAATTTTATATTTTGGGTTCTCTGCAAGTGAGAATCATTTATTATAAAAGCTGTCAGTGTATGTCCACGTTTTAATATAGTCCCCATATAACGGTACTGCCCCATATTAAGGGTTTTAAACGTTGTGAACACAGTTCCTAACCGAAAGTTAAAATTTCGATTGTTTAGCTGCCCGCTACTTTAAAACTTCAAGTTATCATTTGCTATTTATTATCCATTTCCACTTTTTGTATTACCATGTCTCTTAAAGTTCCACACAATATTTTATTTGATATATGGCTAAAAACGCCTCGACATAATAAAGTGAGAAACATTCAGGAGTACATTACTAACAATATTCCAACTTCATCAAATGCAGTTATCGATGAAACCTTGATAAAATGGCCACAAACGAGGACTTGGTACATCGACTTTTAATATCATCTGATCCATTTATTTGTAGTTTAAGAAAGAATTCAAAAACTAAAAAACATTACTTAAACAGTGAAATATTACCATTTTTACGTTAATTAAATAGTCTTATATGAGTTTATTTGTAGTATTTTTGTTACAGTATACTTTTTACTTGAACTATTTTAAGTTGTTTTTATTAGAGAAAATTCTGTTTTATGTTTTTATTTCTTTAAATCTTTATTTTAAATAACACTTAAAAATTATAAATTCTGATTTAAATACATATATATTACACAAACTTAAAAATTATGAAAAAAAATTTTATTCAATAAAATTCTGTAGAAGGCGTTGACCGAATATCACGTAACTACATGGAATATAAGTCCACTGTCTGATAAACATCTCCTCCAAATTTCATAGCTCTATCTTTTACCGTTTAGAAAATACAGATTTTTGGCACAAAAATCCCATTTTGGCCACACTGTGAGATGTACAAAGTATGGTCCAAGCTTTAGCACCATTTTAACAAATATTTTTTAACTTTTAATATTACGAAGGCCAAATTTTTGGGCGAATCCGTTCGAGAGTTATGGTGCCATAGAGTTTTTTACAGCTTTCGGGTTCTTTTCTCAGGAAATATTGACATGCCCTTGAAAAAGACTTGTACCGTCGTAAAATTGTTGCAACAAAAATCAAAGCGATGCGACAACTTTTAACTGAACTTTTCGGATATTTTGTATGGGAGGTACCCGAAGGCGTTGACATATATAATCCATATTCCAACCTGATCTATGCAAAGCACGGACCAAATCGGTTACTGCAGAGCTGCTTATAGAAGGGTAATCTAAGCTCTATCGACCATTTTTATTCCCTCTACCATAATATGGAGGGTATAATTAAATTTATCATTCTGTTTGTAACGCTTCGAAATATTCATCGGAGACTCTATAAAGTATATTCTTCATCAGGGTAAAATTCTGAGTAGTTTTAGCCATGTTCGTCTGTCCGTCCGTCACGATACAGCTCGCAATTTTTAAGATAGAGTTTTGTAATTTGGTATAGAAGTTTCCATTACTCCTAGGATGTTTGGTACTGCAAATGGCTATATCGGTCCACGTTTTGATATAGCCTCCATAGAACGGTACCACCCGATTTTCGGTATTTTTAAGGTTTTAGTTAGCTTCATTATCACACCGAAATGTCTGAAATTTGGTACCTAGTCTTCGTAGAGGGTATACAACTTTCCCCCAGAATTCTGTTGGTATGGGCCCACGCCTTCATATAGCCCCCATAGAACGGTACCTCCCGATTTTCGGTATTTTGAAGGATGTGGCCTCAATATTCCTTCGAAATTGCTGACATTTGGCATTCAGTCTTCGTTGGGGGTACCAAACTTCCCCCCAGAAATTTTTCGGTACAATTCCACGCCTTAATACAGCCCCCACATAGAACGGCACCACCCGATTTTCGATTATCACACCAAAACGGCTGAAATTTGGTACTTAGCCTTCGTTGGAGGTATAAACTTTCCTCCCCAGAATTTTTTTGGTATGGATCTACGCCTTCATGCAGCCCCCAAAGAACGGTACCTCCCGATTTCAGTTACTTTGTAGGTTGTGGCCTCAATATTCCTCCGAAGTCGCTGAAATTTGGTATTTGGTCCTCATTTGAGGTATATAACTTTCCATATGAAATTTGTCGGTACAGGTCCACGCCTTCATATAGCCCCCATTGAACGGTACCTCCCGATTTTCGATATTTTGAAGGCAAGCGACATTGTTTTACCGAAACTGCTGAAATTTGGTATTAAGTCTTCTTCATAAACGAAAGGAAACGAACTGTTCCATTTTTCTTAAATACCAGCCGTGGTGGAGGGTATAACAAGTTCGGCCCGGCCGAACTTAAAGCCTTTCTTACTTGTTATACCTACTACAAATTTACTAATATCGGGTGTAATGTTTTACTTCACATTTTACCAGTTAATTTTCTAACAATTTTATCTGCAGTTTCCAAACACTGTTAATCGGTTTACAATAAACTACAACTTCTGCCATGTTTTACACTACATTTCTTCACCACAACATTACACTTCCATACTTTTCCAGTTGTTTTCGTTTTTCCTTTATTTTTTCTTTGATAGACATGTGGAAGCTATCAACGAGCAAAACAACAACACAAAGACTGCCAACAATAATTTTATCGAAAAAAAAAATACTTGCAACATATAAGGAAATGATTTGGCTATCATCACCACTTCGTGGTTGCTGTAGAAATCTTTGAACTCTTTTTTATTAGAGGTACACAGACAACTGCAAAATGTTCAAAACATTGAAGAGCAAGCAGTAGCAAAATTTGCATATTGAAAAATTGTTAAATCATTTACAGACTTCAGGTGCTTGACAATTTTGATAGACAACTGGGTGGTGTAACTTTTTACTGTTTCCACCATCATTTGCTTCATTAAAATAGGTGTCATCCCCCATTTAAATTTCTTTACAAAATTCACATAATATTATTGAGGGCCATATTTTAACTTTTACTTTCATTGGAAAAGAAAGTCGGCATTCGCGTCAGCACTACGAAGGCTAATTAAAATTTTGCCAACCTTGGCTGCAAAGCAGGTTGCAATAACGCCCATCCACATAAAATAATGACCATGGTTCCAGCCTACCCTCAATAAATTTGATTACAAAAATAAAAAAAACATGCTTCCCAGAAACTTTTCACTTACATAATTTATGCATGTCGTCTTCTCTCAAGTTGGATCATCATAACATACATATGAACATGTGTAATTTCAACAGCAACAACAACATCAACACGATCATGAGAAACATCACACCAATATAAAAACACTGCTACTATCAAAACAACAACAATGTAAAACCACTACGCTTCCCATAATCCTTACAGGCAAATTTATTGGTAATCGTAAAAAATTAATGAAAAGGTGAATCCGTTGTGACATTAAAACTTTGTGACAACAACCAAAGCAAAGCCAACCAACCAGCCAGAAAGTCTGCTAGCATCTGTAACTTAAAAAAAAAGAAAAACAACAACTTGGTAGAAAACACTCTTACCTTCATTTCGAGCGTCTGACAGGTTTTTGGTGAAAACTACGAAACGAAAAGGAAATTTTATGAGCCTCAATAAGCTGTAATTAAATGACTAGGCTTAAATGCGGTGGCAGGCAGGAAGGACACTACTACGCAATCTAAAACTTATCGTGGGAAAAGATAAAAAGAGACGGTCAAAATAATGGAGACAAAAATCTTTCGGTTTGATAAGGTTAAATGGGTTAGCGTTTCTCAAAACGGATCATGACACATCGGAAAGGACAATTGATATCGACGCAACTGGAGTTGCGTTGCCGGAAGAGAATATCATACGATTAAAATGGGCAAAAAGTAATTTTTGTCAAATTTAATCAATATCAGTGTTTTTAACTTTTAGCTATTAATTTAATTGTAAAAAAGCATACATTTATTTTTATGCGGAAATAGAAAATTCTATAACTAAATTTGTTGTGGGCAACGCAACTGGAGTTGGGTTGCTATCCATAATCGACCCCTAAATCTCATAATGAAGCTATATGAAAGGTTGATGCTGATACCCAGCAAAAAATTGGGAGCCACATGAGACGCATAACTCTGACTGAAAGCTGGCAATGGGAGTTTTCTTTAAAAATGTAAAAGGCAATACTATTTATTCTACTCATTACTAAGTAATGAGTGTGTGTATCCGACTACAAAGCCTAAAGTTGTGAGTTCAACGCTCAACGTCCGCAAACGAGTTTTTTGATAAAAAAAAAACTAGGAAAAGTTGCTGCTGTACATAAGCACATAAATCCCAGCAAAAAATTGGAAGCCACATGAGCCTAGTAACTCATTACATAGTAATGTAAACAAACTTCCTTCTTTAAAATTTTGCATATCAAAAATTCTTATTTTACTAATGGCGCAGAATTTGTGTGTCCGACTACAAAACAGTGTGTTGTGTGTTCAACGCTCAGCGTCGGCAAACAGGGTTTTTATACCAAAAAAAGGAAGAGTTACCGTTTAAACAACCCCTAATACTCGGTTTGTAGTGTGCCATAAATCAGAAGTTGGCATGTTCAATCCCAGCAACAGGTCAAGTCAAAATGTGAAGTCAGTTAAAATTCAAGTCAAAAGTTCTGAAAAGAAAACATATTTTGCAGCATATTTTCGAGTTTTCGAAATCGATTTCAGACAATTTGGAGTCCATTTAGCTTTGCCCCCCGTCTGACTGTCGTATCGAACGATTTGACCAAGAAGTCGTACATTGTCTGTAAAAGACCTCAAGAGACTTTCTATGGTCTATGGAAAACTGCAAGAGATCTTCTGCTGTCTATAAAAGGCCTCAACAGATCTACTGTGGTTTAAAGAAGACCTCAAGAGGTTCTATTGTTTCTAAAAGATCACAAGAGGTCTTCTTTTGACTATAAAAGACTTCAAGAGGTCTCTTGTTGTCTATAGAAGACTTAAAGAGACCTTTTAAGGTCTATATAAAACTTAAAGAGGTCTTCTGTTGTATATAGAAGACCTCAAGAGGTATTCTTTTGTCTATAAAATACCTTATGATGCCTTCTATTGTCTTTAAATGACCCCAAAAGGCTTCTATTGTCTATAAAGGACCTCAAGAGGCCTTCTACGGTCTATAGAAACAAAAATGGGTCTTCTTATGTCCATAAAAGAACACAAGAAGTTCTCTGCTTTCTATAAAATACCTCAAAAACTTTTTATGGTCTATAGAAAACTGCAAGAGGTCTTCTGTTGTCTATAGAAGGTCTCGAGAAGTATTCTGTTTTCGCAAAAGTGCAGTTAAAACAATTTTTGCAGCAACAATTTCAACAACTAAGATTATTCTGGGTGACTATGGAGCGATCTCTTGATAGTCTAGTAAATAAAGAGCGTGTAGCTGAAGAGGACGTCAATTTTCGACTAAAATAAGCAAAGGCTAGCGAAAATATATATTCCGAATATAGAAATTCCGAAAAATTTAAACTCATACTAAGCTTCGAATACATTATTCGAATGTTAAGTCGATTCGGTCTGCAGCAAATTTTGAACATATGATGTCGGAACCGCATTCGAAACGATGAACTACTGAAGATTACCAACGGAAATGGCGTGAGATAGGCCAAATGCTCCGAAAATCAGTGGAAAACATTGCTCGCCAAACTCTTCATTGGAATCTTCAGGGAAGAGATGGGCATGTTTATGAACCACCTATATTATGGAGAAGTTCGGTCGATACAGACCTGCAAGCAATAAACTACACGCAGAGAAAACAATATGATTGATCCAACAATATTCGAAGAGCAAATTATGTATTTTAAATATATTGTTAGATTTCGCATGTAGTATTGTGAGTCCAACAATCGTTTTTGTTAATTACAACAATTGTTTTTGTCATATCCAACAATAGTTGTTGTCATATCTAAAAATAGTTTTTGTCTGCTAGGCAATATTATTCTCTTTTCTTCGGCAATTTTATTCTCTTTTATTCTCGAATACCGAGATTCTATGCCTTGGTGAAAAAAAAACAATTTTGGTGAGTTTTCTTTGTATGAGTTCCTCTTATCTTGGTTTTTTATCTTTGTTCTTTTTTTATGAATGTACACCATGATACTCTTGTTTTTATTTGTTTCTTCTTACACATTCTTCTTTTTGTTTTGATAGTTGAGTTACACCACAACCTGAGAAGTGTTTTTGATCGTAATTTGTGTTTTCTTTTCATATTTGTTGCATAAAACCTTTTGTTGGGCTGGGTGTTTGAAGGATGAGTGCAATGGAGTAATTATGTTTCTTCGTTCAATTTGTTTCCTTTTTAGTTAGACCTGGCAAAACCTGACCATAATACGCCATAATACTCATAATATTATACGTGACATTCATACCAAAGTTATGTGGAAAGTCTATGATGAGAATTATATACGATCAAATCAAAAATTTCAGCAACAGGTTTTCTAGGCTGACAATAGTTTTTGTAAAAATTCTAGATTCTAGTTCCTACCATAGGTATTGTCAATGATTTTTACAATATTGAGGAATTTCGTAAGTTTTTTTTTGTTTTGGAGCAAACAATGGTATGTTTGGATTTGCAATTGCAATGCTTGAACAAAACAAATGAATAAAAAAAAAACATTGTTCCACAACATCCCATACGGGACACCCCGATTCATATTTAGCTCAATGATATGGGACCTACTGTTTATCGCCGAGTCCGAACGGCGTGTCTTAAGACACCACTTGTAAGAAGTTTTTCAAGGCTGAAATACTCAGGAAATGTCGCCAACATTACAGAGGGGTATTTTGCCACCGTTGAAAAATGTTTGATGTTGCCTGGCCGGGGAATCGAACCCCTGGCCTTATGCGTGCAAGGCGGGTGTGCATACCATTGCACCACGGTGGCACCCAAATATATATTGTTGTTCCAACATAAGTGAAAAATATTTTTTCTCTGCGTGTATTCATGGAATGACCTCAGCCAAGAGACCATATACTGAGCAGGGATAACAGAACAAGGTTTTGGCTAAATTTTTCAAGTTTTATAAAGCCCTTTATTTCATGAAAAAATGCAACAAAATTCTGAAAAAACCCCAAATAAATAATTTTTGAACAATGGCAGGATTAAACATTTTTGGTTTGCTTCTTTTAATTGTGTCACAGGCTGAGGGTATATCTCTGTTGGCAAAGCCGACTTATACCAGTTACTTGTTAAATGTGAAACTTAGCAGTAGCAGTGGTAAATCTGAATAAATTCTGCAACTGTTGCAAGAAGAGACTAAAAATCAATGGCAAATTCCGTTTCTCTATACCTGTCTCATTTAAAAAATTTACAAAAAAAGTATGTTATTCTATAACTCAATTAAATAAAATACAGCTTTACAACTATGTGAACGTTGTCAATTTGCAATATAATTTGTTTTCAAATAACCCTCCACTAAACAAATGAGAACAGAAGTTAATAAATTGTCAAAATTGTGGAGGGTCTTGTAAACACCTCAAAACAGAGGTGGCAACAATAACAAATTTGGCAAAATATATTTTTCCGACAAAAAAAACTATTCATTAAAAAATGAGAGGGGGAAAATCAACTGACAGCTAGTCATTGCAAACCTGTCAAATTACAACAAATGCCACAACTAAATACCGCAGAGAATGGCTCAAGAGCTGTTGCCATTGTTTGAAGGCGGTTTGGGTTTTTTGCTCAACATTTTAGCATTATTATTTTTTGGTGGCCTGTAATTTATGTGATTTCGAACTGATAATGACAAAATACCACTGTCATAGAATTTCGGTTGAAGTGCCACCAACAAAAAACGTTATTTATTTTTAGTGCTATTGTTAAACTTAAAAGACACGACACGTTATGACGAACGAAAAAAAAAACAACTAGAAACAATTGGGAATTGGGAGCGGTTTGATATTCTAAAAGCACGTGTTTCCTCAAATGGAAATCAAAATTAGTTAAATTTTGGAGAGAGGAAAATTAGTTTTTCCAAAAACAAAAAAAAACTTTTTTAGAAGTTGTTTGAAATGCTATTTCTAATTTCCAAAGTTAATTGGTATTCGTGTTTGTTATCAAAATTCCCAAATCATGATTGGTTTGCATTTTGTTGCCACAAATTATATGAGCTAACTTTGCTATGCAAAGACTTTATTCATATACAGATTACTCCTCCAGCTGTTTGGCATGATTTGTAGTTTGCCAACCCTTAGTTTGTTTATTATAATTGTTATTGTTTTCCTATCTGTCATCGTTAATGTTGACTTTTCATAATTAACCCTCTTGCAACGAACTCCTAAAAAGCGGCATGCCACAAAGTCTTTGCCACTCACTTCCAAATACGGAAAATGTTACTGTGCCCTAAATAGATTACATAACAATGACAACAACAACACTATTTGTTTAATGGCATTCGACCAAAGAGTTGTTCGACGCACTTCAGACCTTATATGGTTAGATGTTATTTGTCATTTTTAGTGTAAATCAATAAATGGGTCATAGAATTCATATTTTTTTTTTTTTTTTATTTATGATTTTGGTTAAACTGAAGTTTATCTATGAGGGAGTATTGCACCGAATTGATAGATAAGAATTTTCATTTAGGGTGAATCATTTAAAGGGATTTGTAGTTACGTATGTGGCCATTTAAAAAAAAGGTTTATTGGAAAAGGAATATATCAGTGATTTTCATAGAAAGCTACATACAGTTTGTCAAGTAATTGTTTTCGAACCAAGAAAACTAACATTTTTCTGTATTACTTAATGAAAAAATTACTGATAATTGTAATAAAAATGTCGGGTTTTTTTGCAAAAATTAGTTGGACGACTTATTTAAGACAAGATTGGATGTATAAATAAAAAATTAATCCACGTAGTCCAACAAAAAATAACGAAAAGCAATAACTACATGTAAAATAAATGTTTTCGAAATGTAATGGAGGTTCCAATATACCCCATATTTTCGGTAAATACTTGAAAATCAGGACAATTTATGAATTTTATTTTTAACAGGGAGTAACTACTAACAAGTATCAACAATATTAGTCATCGAATATCCGTACTAGGAGGGTTACCATATGGACCAAGGGAGTACCAGGTCATATTACATGTAAATAGGGTCCTGTAGGTTTTAAACCGGGAATATTTGAAAACTAAGACGTTTTATGAGTTTCTTTAGTTCACTAGGACGGATTGTTATCAACTAAAAAAAAAAATTACCTTCAGAATAATTAAATCAGGAGGGTTGCCAGATGTACGAAAAAGGTACCAGGTTATATAAACAGTAAATGAGACCACCTGAATCCATAACCAGGGCTTAAGATTTGTTTATTTAACTCAAATTGAATTAATGGATGAAACAATTCTCTAAAACAAATCAAAATATGACATAAAAGTACAAATATCGCTTAGAAATACATATGCAAGATATTGTCAGTCTATACTGATTTTATAATGGACATCCGATGTCAACTGTTTAGAGCCAGTTCAGAGGAATTCTCTAAGTTTTTTGGCTTCCATGGTAAAATTGAAGCATTATTTTGCCGCCAGCATTATTTTTCCCTTAAAAAATATGCTGAGTAGTATTGCAGAGTACACGAAATGAGTCCAATAGATCGTAGTAAGCATTTCTGGAAATTGTCGAAATCTGTACCCCATACATTTCTAAGCAATATTAGTCTCTTACTGCGATATTTCCGATAGTTTCGTGAAACAAACTTCGGTGCCCTGTTTTGAGACACAGGTGGTCTCGTTAACTGTTTATATAACCTGGTACCTTTTTCGTACATCTGGCAACCCTCCTGATTTAATTATTCTGTAGGTAATATTTATTTTAGTTGATGACAATCCATCCTAGTGAACTAAAGAAACTCATAAAACGTCTTAAAACCTACAGGACCCTGTTTACATGTAATATGACCTGGTACTCCCTTGGTCCATATGGTAACCCTCCTAGTACGGATATTCGATGACTAATATTGTTGATACTTGTTAGTAGTTACTCCCTGTTAAAAATAAAATTCATAAATTGTCCTGAATTTCAAGTATTTACCGAAAATATGGAGTATATTGGAACCTCCATTACATTTCGAAAACATTTATTTGACAACTTGAATTACATGTAGTTATTGCTTTTCGTTATTTTTTGTTGGACTACGTGGGTTAATTTTTTATTTATACATCATATCTTGTCTTAAATAAGTCGTCCAACTAATTTTTGCAAAAAACCCGACATTTTTATCACAATTATCAGTAATTTTTTCATTAAGTAATACAGAAAAATGTTAGTTTTCTTGGTTCGAAAACAATTACTTGACAAACTGTATGTCGCGAATTACAAAAAAATAAATAACTAATAAATTTTCTGTCTATTAGAGCGAAGTTCTTAAAACTGTTGTCAAGCTACTATTTTGAGATTTAAGTAAAAGAATTTCCAATTAAACTTTCCATTCCTTTCTATAAAAGACAAAGACCCTAAAAGTTCTTGTTTTCCTTATGAGTATCGTGTCCAAAGCGTGATTTATATGCCTTAATCTGTCATGACATGGCGATTTTATGAATTATATCTTGACCATAATTTCATGCTATTTATTATCAAAAAAGGACTGGCGCACATAGTAAAGTTTTTTTCCTCCTCGATGCGGGTCATTTTGGACAGTTGAAAAATAATTAAAAACCATAAATAAAATGACTGTTTTTTTTTTGCTTCCCAGCATAGACGAGTCCAGGGGTACAAAAAATAATAGACACAATGGGTCAAGAAGTCAGCAAACATATGGTGGAGAAAAAAAATGAAATGAAATGAAATGTCTACATGGTACGCTACACAAAAACCCAACGATTTATGGAAATCGCCAGAGAGCAAAACAACAACAACAATCAAAAAACGCGCCAAACATGTGTGTTTTGGCAATATGGCAAATAGCATAAAAGACATAAAAATTGCACAAGTACAATTTTGTTATTTTTTGTTGGAGGTTAACTTCATATGCAGATATCTGAGGCGGCAACACCGCCAGGCCATATTGCCTGCCACATTTAAAAACGTATAAATATTACCCAGTAAATGGACAAATGAATGGCTAATAACAGCTAAAATGGTCATGTGAATGACCACCACAAACGAATTGAAACGAAACGACGATATGCCTTAAAGGGGAGGTCGAGATATCAAAAGCTAACAAAAGCGTTACAATCGAATGTTTAAAAAATCACACATTTAATAAAAGGACTTGTTACGTTTTTCGTTTTTTTTACAAAAATTTTTGAAAATCTTTAGCACTGAACAAACATAAAAATTGAAAAAGCAAATAACAATACTTGAAGCGAATCACTAAAGCAATAAAAGAAAAACCAACGCCTTTTTTTCTAGACAAAAAAGGCAACACAAATGGGCGGACAGTTCAACAGACAGTTGGACAGACAAATGAGAGGACAGACAGACAGAAAGGCGACGAACAATGGTTTTTTTTTTAACTGACCACGACGTTTGCCCCATCGTATGTGGCATATCGCTTTTGAAGAAATAAACCTTTGATTTTTAAATTTTATTCAAAAGAAACAAAACCAACTGCCAATCATATCTAAAATAACACTAAATGCAACAACATTCCGCACAAATCAAAGTGCTGTTATCATAGAGTCGCTGTGTGTTTTTCTTCTGACATTTGTCTATAGTGAAATATATAGCACAATCCATGGAGTAAATCGAAAAGCTTTTATTGATTTTGTATTTTTTGTTTTTTTTTTTTCAAAAGTCTCCATTCAAAATTTGTTTATAACTTGTAAAATATTAAGTGTTATAGTGACTTGTATTTAATGAAATACCTTCGATTTCAGTTAAATCAAATAAACGCCAGATGTTCAGATTGTTCTTAAAATATGAGAACTATTTTACTCAGCAAATCACGCTTAGCCCATAGCTTAAAAAATTGCACTTCATTTATTAAGTTACAATGTAAAAAGCAATTCAATCGAATAGCAAACAAACTACTGTTTTTCAATATTTGTTTCATTTTTGGTTTTAACCAAACGGTAGTACTTCCGAAATGATTCACTAAAGTGAACTCTTGAACTTAGTTCTAGTTCTACTACTGTGGAGACCCTGCAAAATCAATGCGAATAATTGCGTTTATAATTTAAAATATTTAATTAAAAAAAATAACAACATTTTTTTATTTGATTCTCCGAGGTAGATTAAGGAAGTGTCTTTTTACTTTTTTTTGAAAATTACTTTTTTCGAATTTAATAGGGTTTATTCATGAAATTAGAGATTCCAAATTTGCTTTCATAAAACCTGTTGTTTTATCCTAAACGTATAACAACCCAGCAAAAATTCGGATCCATTAGTCATTACGTAACTCATTACAAAGTTATGTAAACAAGCTTCTTTTCGCATTACAAGTAAACTGAAAAGTAATGGGATACCTATTAAAAAATTACAAGGCAAACCCACTTACTTTGCTCCTCACTAAGTAATGAAGACGGTGGCACAGTGAGCGTGTGTCCGACTATAAATCCTAGGGTTGTGTGTTCAACGCTTACTGTGGGCACACGAGTTTTTTTTAATTAAAAAATAACAGTTCGTGGTGCACATGTGCACTGCACATTTAAGTTCTTAAGCAACCCTTAATGTTCGTGTGCGTGGCACAGTATGTAGTGTCTTTGGCTAGAAATCAGAGGGTTCGTGTGTTCAACACGCACAGCGAGCGAAATAAAATAAAGTAAAATAAAAGTAAGAAGTGTGATGAAATTAAAAAAATTCTCTACACAACTGTTCTAAAAATAGAATTTCTTCAAGTTACTTTTCAACTTCTAGTAGCCACAGAATAACTAGTTATTCTAGTGGTCATAAAATAACTACAAACTGAGCGCGACATGCCCTTGTAAAAATAATGCGGAAGAAAGGGGGTTTGCGAGTAGTTACGGCTGCCAGAAATCCCTTACGAAACCCATGATTTTGAGAGGACTTTTTTTGCTGGGAACAAGTAAAAAAGTATCAGTGGGCTTTGACGACACAGGTATGTATATCCTCAGCCTATGAGTATTGAAACTCCTTTTTCCAAAAAAAGGTATGTATTTAGGGGGTCTTTAGAATTTTGGGTCTATGAACTTGCCGACAAAGATATGGATTAGGATAAAAGCTCAAAAGTTTAGCGGACTAAACAACTCCATTACAATATAATCGTCCGACATATGTAGCTTGATCTTGTTAGGCTGTCAACGAACGAATGGAATGTGTCGATATATTTTTCGTGGGCAGATTTGCCAGCTTTACGATAGCTTTCTGGCCGATAGCTTTCTGGCCTAGGCATCATTGGCATTTTGACATCTTTTTGAAAAGTTTGACAGCTTTTATCCCAAAACGTACTCAGGACAGTTTGACATGCGACCATGTGTTGCTTAGAGTGACTTGCAAAAATCACAGTGCAAAAAAATGGAATTTACTTGTGATCATTTTCGTCCGATCATTTTTCACAACTGATCTAGTTCATATGCTCTTTTCGATGAATCATTAAATTGAACTAGTTCGTTTGTGTACTACACAACTCCAACCATTACAATATAATCGGACAAATATCGTATGAATGCAAGAGTTCGACATGGCTTGATCTTGTTAGGCTGTCAAAGGAACGAATGGAATGTGTCGATATATTTTTCATGGACAGATTTGCCAGCTTTACGAGGGCTCCACGATAGTTTTCTGGCCTAGGCAACACTGACATTTTGACACTTTTTTTTAAAAAGTTTGCCAGCTTTTAGCCCAATACGTACTGAGGACAGTTTGACATGCGACCCTGTGTTGTTTACAGCGACTTGAAAAAATCATATTGCAAAAAAATGGAATTTACTTGTGAACATTTTCGTTCGATCATATTTCACAACGTTCGACGTGAAAAATCACGACAAGAGTGAATCAATCGTTCAAATTAAATCTTAATATTTCGATAAAGAATCATCTTATGGCACAATGAAAAACTGGTTTAATGAATTCAAACGTGGCCGACACTCGCTAAAAAGCGAAGGTGGTGTGGGTCATCCAAAAACGGCCGTTGTGCCGGCAAAAATTGGCTTTGCGTGGGATAGAGTCACCTTAGGACATTTCTTCCACCAATTAACATTTGGCATTGCATGAACACCTGACCGCCAAAAATGTGGTTTCCGCGTTAGATCCAGCACAATTTGGCAATCGCTCAAAATAGGCTCTTGTCGCTTGGTGCAAAGAAATTGGGAATAAATACGATCGCGGTGCTTCAAACAACGTTTATAAGATCGTCACAAACGACGAATCGTGGATATATGCGTATGAGACCGAAGGTTAGTCAAATCCAACGAAATTTCTTCAGCAAAAAACCATGTTTTGAAGATGCCTCAATCGGAGTGGAAAATGTGCTTCAACAATTGGTTTTGGCGCATGAAAAATTGTATAAATTGTCCTGGAGTCTACTTAAGAAGACAATAAAACTATTTTTGATAGTAAATATTCACGTTTTCATATTAGGACGGAAAGTTATCATATAGCCCTCATAAAATCACATTTGCCCTATGTATACGATGGGTAAGAGATTCATAAAGTATCCCAGACCATTTGCAGTTCAAAAAACCCTCATCTTCTTTAAGGGGTTATAATCACGTACAAATTTAACAAAATCGAAATTTTGGCCCACAAAGTCCAAGTAGAAATAATATGTTGCTAAAAATTTAGAGGCGATCGGACAAAAACTAGCTGAGTTATGAGCGTTAGAAAGGAAAAATACATTGTGATTTGTATGTAATATCGAAGTTTTAAACGCGGTTTCCTCTAAATGGAATTTTTGAATACCCACTGTAGCTCGAAAACGGATGATCGGATTATAATGTTTCATGTTTTTGTGGGATTATTACTTTATTAATTTATGGCGAAAATGTCGACTTTGACAAATTACCATTTTTTAAAAATGTGATATTTTTAATTCCGTTTCGCTTAAGGAAAAGGTTATAAGGTTCTTAATGATCCCACAAAAATATATGCTGATTGCTTTATTCGTTTTCGAGCCACAGTTGGCACCGCAATCATTGTTTCGTAGGCGGTCATTTGTTAGAAAACTGTCCAATAATTTGTAACAAAAAAATCTGAAAGTAACTCAAGGTATGACCTTTCAGATAAAAACAAAATCCTCTAAAAAGATTTGGTAGATTTCTTGCAAAAAATCATGAAAAATGTTTTTTTTTTCTGTTCAATAAGTGGCCATAACGCCTTAAGAGCTTTTCAGGTGAATTTGTGTTTAATTTCGAAATACGCCACATTTTTCATTTGGCAACCGCTGGTATAGATCACGCAAACTTCAGATTTGTAGCTAAACACACTACATACTGAGCCACGCTTATGAACATTAAGGAGTCGTTTACACACACGGATTTGTATCAACAACTTTTCGAATTTTTTTATTCAAAGACTGGTTTGCCAACGGTGAACTATCGGTTTTATAGCCGGAAAGAACCTCTCTTTGCCACCGTACTCATTACTTAGTAAAAAAATAGTTTTGCTTGGCAAAATTTGAAATATCTCATTATTTTACAGCTTACTGATAATGCAGAAGGAAGCTTGTTCACATTGCTTTGTAATGGGTAATTCGACTTATGAGGCTCTCAAATCTTTGCTGGGCTGTTGTGGCAGGATTACTAACATCGTATTTGTGCTAAAAAATTTTTTGGCACCGGTGAGCGTACCTCACTTACTCATTACCTAATAATACTAATGAAATACCCCATTAAATTTTAGCCTACTGGTAGTGCAAATATTAGCTTGATTACATTACTTTGTAATGAGTTATTCAGCTCGTGTTGCTTCTTAATTTTTGCTGGGCAGAAGTGATTCTTCTTCGTTTTACCATAAATCTAATGTCTACTATTTCATGTCTGCATCGTTTCCATTCACCGTTCGCACATTCCTGGTGCAGATCGTGTTCTTTGAAACCTTTGCGGTCGTCATTTTTCTTCTGTGTTTTTGTGGTAGTATTTTTCTTAAGGTTTGGTTGCTATTATAAAACTCCCACTTTTGGTTTTTATTGTTCTTATGGGAGAGCATGTTGCACGACAACTGTTAGCCCTTTTTTAAAACCAAATATTAGTAGCGGATCTTTGGACAACTTTTTACATCGCCATGCTAAGTTATGCACATAGATAATAAAGGTTTAAGGCCCTTTGATACAAAAAATCGACATCACTTTCCTTTTCAATGTCACACTTTCGTTAGTCAATGTTAATTTGTTCACACTCTTTTACGCTCATACATAGCCACATTAATTTATTGGAAAAACGAGCTTATAAACAAACAAATTGGAAAAGAAAATACAATAAAATAAAAATCCTAACCACAAGTTGTTGTTGTTGTAGCAACAAAAAAGCCACGCCAAAACAATAAAAATCAAAAAGAAATTTAAGAGTTGGAAAAATGCCGACAACATTTAACAGCTTTATTGGCCGGTCATCAATGAACGCCGTGCTTGCTCTCCCTTCCCGTTCATAGACATTGAACAAAAACCTCGTAACCATTGACTATGCCATAATACCGACCAACGATTGTCGTAAAGAAATGCAACGAAATAAAACTAAATGGTTTTCTTCTCGCTGATTTCTGTTAAACAATTTTCATGTAATTTAAGTATGTTGATGTGATAAAATTCAATATATTTATCGATGCATATATCTCAGCGATTGCAGGCAGTTAGGCAGTAAGGCAGGCAGTCAGCTTTTAAGTAAGGAATACAATTTCCACTTGTAACTGTTTCGCTAGATTTTTTTTATTACAAAATGTCCAATGGCATTTTTCAGGCCGCTTACAACAAACAAAGGCGGCAAGGATTCAAACAGAAAACAAACAGCCAACAAATATTGCAAAAATATGTCTTAAATTACTTACGCTCTTTACATGTAAGGCAACTCCACTAATAATGTTGTCTTTGTCTATATTTGGCTAGGGGAGTTGGTGGAACTTACCTAAAACGAAACGAAAAGTAAATTAAAAATTAATAAAATGTATGCCTGAGATTAAATGCCTGTTTAAAATGGGTAATTAATAAGGGTACCGCGGCACAAGTGCCACCGGTGGCGGCGGCTGTTGCCAGTGGCACTGACTAAGAGACTACCGAAAGGGGTTTTGGCCACTGTTGTAACTCTGTTGACAAATAGTTGATAATTATTTTTAAAATTGTGGCTGTTTGTAAATTTAACAGGAATTTGAAGTGATTGGAAATTGCAACTGTGAGAAGATTTATTGCAAACAATCAATTTTCGTATAAAAAAGAGATTATTTGGAATTGGTAACAAAAAATAATGATGATTGCATTTTGTTGTTTTATGCAATATATTACAGTTTTGATTACAAAGTCATTACCTCACTGATTACCAATACATGAAAAAGGGGTTACAATTATCTGAGTCAAGGTTTTTGTAATGCGAGGTGCACGATAACTTTCTGGATTATGCAACACAGCGTGTTTCCAAGGGCGATTTGATTTTTTTGGAAAGTTTGACAGTTTTTAATATAAAGGGACACAGAACAGTTTGAAACACCACATGGTCATTTATGTTATTTACAATGACTTGAAAAAATCACTTTGAAAAAGAAAATGGAATTTACTTGTGAACATTTTCGTCCGATCGTTTTTTACAACTTTCGACGTGGATAATCACGTCAAGAGTGTATCGATCAAATTAAATCTTTGTATGTCGATAAAGGACCATCCTATAGCACTATGACAAATTGGTTTAATGAATTCAATCGTGGCCTACCGAAGGTCGTGAGGGTCGCCCAAAAACGTTCGTTGTGTATGAAAAAAATAAAGACGTGCCGGAACGAATAACGCAAGATCGTCATGTTATATACCGTGAGATAGAGACATCCTTGGGCATTTCTTAAACCATCTAACATTTTATATTGCAAAAATGGTGTTTTATCATTTTTGTTTCTCATCTCAAAAGATGCTATTGTCGAAATAGTGAATAAATACGATCGCGGTGCTTCAAACGACGCACATTGATTCAGGAATCGATTTTCCTGGCCAAACCCCCAATTTGTTGTCGTCACTGATTGTTAATTTCTATATGGAATGCGATAGTAAACATATTGAAACTAAGGAAACTAAAAAAAAAATTAGGTCACAATACTGGAAGGTGTGGGCGTGACGTGCCCCTATAGACGACAATTTTTTCGCAATTTTCCAAAATACGTAATTTTTGCAAATTTCTGGAGAAAGGAATAGCTATTTCTCAAAAAATACAACACATATTGTGTTTTGTTAGGTTTATAGGATTATTGCCTTTCAGACCCGTTTCAACAAATTACCGTAGCGTTTACACGAAGCGAGCTACATTATTTTTCCTCAGGTAGTAAATTTTAATGAAATTCCATATTTAGTGGACTAGAACTTTTAGGGAACAGCTTGGAACAATGTTCCGTTTTCACAGAATGCCCGAGAGTGTCCTCTTTCAGCCCATATATACTTTTGTACAAGTCCCGTTCCGTCCGTTTAACACTTTTTTTAATTGTTTGGCATAAAATGGGTAAAAATGTGTGTTTTTCCATACAGTTCCCCATATAAATTACAGCTTTTTTAGACAATTAAAACTTTTTCATAAGATTTATATAAGTTTTATGAGTTTTATGAAATCCTAAGGAGCATTTTTTTAATTTTAAAAAAAAAATTTTTTTTATTAAAAATTTAAAAAAAAAAAAAATTTTGTTTGTTTTGTTTTGGTTGAATTTTCAATCTTGTTTGAATTGTTTTTAAGTCTGGAGTATTACCCCAATGGCTTAAAGTTCATCATTACTTTCTGTTACAACGAACTCACTTTTCAAAAAACGAACTGACTTTTTTTTCAAAAAAAATCCTTTTTAATTTTTTCTATTTTTATGGTTTGTTTCTTGGTGTTTGACCTTTTTTAAATAGTTGGAACTTATGAAAAGCTCAAAAACACTCATATTTTGATGCAAAATATGAAAAACTCAAATTTTGAACTTTGACCTTGAATTCCTTCCTCTGCAATGATACGGGACCTACTGTTTATTGCCGAGTCCGAATGGCGTGTCTTAAGACACCACATGTAGAGAAGTTTTACATGGCTGAAATACTCAGGAAATGTCGCCAACTTTACTGAGGGGTATTTTTTCCACCGTTGAAATTTTTGATGTTGCCTGGCCGGGGAATCGAAACCACGACATTCAATGTGGAAGGCGGGTGTGCATACCATTGCACCACGGTGGCACCCAATGAAAATATCTCTATCCTTTCAAAAGTTACAGAGTTTTGACCAGGAAAAAACGATTCTGAGCCACTGTGCGACGTTTATAAGATCGTCACAGACGACGAATCTTGGATCCATGCATATGAGCCCGAAACAAAACAGAAATCAACCAACGAAAGTTCTTCATAGAAGAAGCACTTCGTAGCAAATGGTCGCCTGTTTCAGCGAGAAAATGGACCTTGTGGTGACTATACGGCTTAAACAACGTATGACGATTAATTCTGAATGGTACATTACAATTTGTTTGCCTGAAGCCTTCGGAGAAATTCGAAAAAAGAGAAGACGAATCATTGTGGACCATGACACTGCGAGCTCACACACATCGATTCAAACCAGCGACTTTTTTATCCGGACAAAACGTGGTAATGATGGGTCATCTTCCGTACAGCCCTGACTTGGCACACAATGGCTTCATTTGATTCCCGCATATCAAGGAAAAAAGGCGTGGTTTTCGTCGCCAGAAGATGCTTTTGAAGTCTTCAAAAACCACGTTTTGAAGCTGTCGCAATCGGAGTTGAAAAATTCTTCAAAACAACAATTGTTTTAAGCGCATGAAAAAGTGTATAAATCATGCTGGAGACTACTTAAGAAAACACTCAAACAATTTTTGATGGTAAATATTCGCGTTTTCATTGTTAGGCCAGAAAGTTATCGTGCAGCCCTCGTATATGTCGGAGAAAAATTATTTTCAATGGAAAATGAGTATAAATAAAAATAATTTAAAAAAATTAAGTTTCAGTGTTTTATTTAGAAATGCACTTAAAACTAGAAAATAATTTGTAGCTTAGCCTCAATAAATATATACTTTCTCATGATGGAATCTCTCAAATAAAACGCTTGCCGTTTAATTTTGCCACCATTTATAATTTAAATGCAAGAGTTTTATTTGAGAGATTCCATCATGAGAAAGTATATATTTATTGAGGCTAAGCGACAAATTATTTTCTAGTTTTAAGTGCATTTCTAAATAAAACACTGAAACTTAATTTTTTTAAATTATTTTTATTTTTAACTTTTTAGTAAATACATTTTTTGACCACTGAGAACAAAATTATAGTCAATTTAGGCCGAACATTTAGATAAAAACTTTAAAATGCCTGAAATCGTGTAGTACCGTTATATAAAGACTATACCAAAACCTAGACTTATGTTCCTAATTTTTGGTTTGGAAGTTTATGTACCATAGGGAACTCCAAATGCCAAGTTAAAGCCAATTCTGGCTAAAAATTAAGATAAGGTCCTTAAAACACTTGAAATCGGGTGGTACCACTATATGGGGGCTATACCAAACCCTGGACCTATGTCAACAATTTTTGGTGTGGAAGTTTCTGTACCATTGGGGACTCCTGATACCAAGTTACAGCCAATTCGGCCTAAAAATGAAGATAAAATCCTTAAAACACTTGAAATCGGGCCGTACCGCTATATGGGGGCTATACCAAAACCTGGACCTATGTCCACAATTTTTAATGGGTACGTTTCTGTACCATTGGAAACCCTGGTTGTCAAAAAAACAGCCAATACGGGCTTAAAATGCGATAAAATACCGCTAGATGGGAGCTACAGGAAAAAATGGACCCATATTGGTTTTGGTTTCATATTCATGTATTGTCATCCATATCTGAAAAGTGTACAAAGTTTTAGTTCGATTGGTCAATTACAACTGTTTCAAAAATGAGTTACCAGATTTGAAAAGCAAATTAGATAAAAAACTGTAAAACAGTGTAAAAATGGACCAATATAGGTTTTGATTTCATATTCATGTATTGTCATCCATATCTGAAAAGTGTGCAAAGTTTTAGTTCGCTTGGTCAATTACAACTGTGTTAAAAATGAATTACCAAATTTGAAAAGCATGTAAAATTGAACACTTTGCAACACTGTAAAAATGGACCAATATTGGTTTTGATTTCATATTCATGTATTGTCATCCAAATCTGAAAAGTTTGCAAAGTTTTAGTTCGATTGGTCAACTGCAGCTGTGTCAAAAATGAGTTACCAGATTTGAAAAGCAAAATACCGGAAATCGGGTGGTATTGGTATATGGGGGCTATAGGAAAAAATGGACCGATATTGATTTTGGTTTCATATTCACGTATAGTCATCTAAATCTTAAAAGTGTGCAAAGTTTTACTTCGATTGGTCAACTGCAACCGTTTTAAAAATCAGTTACCAGATTTGAAAAGGGGGTTGAGTTAGACACCGTAAAAACACTGTAAGAATGGACCAATATTGGTTTTGATTTCATATTCATGTATTGTCATCCAAATCTGAAATGTGTGAACATTTTAAGTTTGATTGGTCAGGTGCAACTGTGTGAAAAAATAGTTACCAGATTTGAAAAGCAAATTAGATAAAACACTGTAAACCAGTGTAAAAATGGACCAATATTGGTTTTAATTTCATATTCGTGTATTGTCATCCAATTCTGAAAAGTGTGCAAAGTTTTAGTTCGATTGGTAAACTGCAACCGTGTTAAAAATGAGTTACCAGATTTGAACTAAACACACACCAAAGCAAGTTAAATAAAACACTGTAAATAGATTTAAATTTTAAATCAAGCACTTTGATGGTAAGTTTTTTTTTGTGAACCTCATTTCATTCTGTTGTTTCAAGCCAAAAACATTGTCCCTAATGTGCTTTCCCTTAAACTCCCCTCAAGCCCTTTTATTCACAAGTCTTGTTATTTCAATATCCCTCTCCTTTGTCTCCTAAAGCTCTTTATAAATTCATGTCAATATAACAAAACTAATGAATTGTTCACGATAATTTGTTTTGTTGTCTTTATTTTTTCGGCTATAATTAAGTAATTTTCTCTATGGTTGTTATTATTGCTCATTGTTTCTTGCGGCAATTATTAGGTTTTGGTTTTGTCTTGGTTGTTTTCTTACTTAGTTTCTTCTTAGTTTCGACTCTACGGTTGTTGTCTGATGGATTTTGATGTTTTTGTTGGTAACTGATGTGTTTTTATTGTATTCATTTACATTTAATTTGTATTAACTAATTTTTATTGACATTTTCAATCTTACAATAATTTATTTGTAAACAAGATAATGCCGTGTTTGTTGTCTTTGTAGTTATTAGCATATGTCAAAAAACAAGAAGAAGAAAACAACAACGCTACAAGATTTTCTTAATCGTCATTAGTTTTGCAAGACAATTTTTGAAGTCTTTCTTCTCATCGGTGTCATGATGATGGCGATGATGATTACAACTTTAAATAATATCCCCTTGAACTCAATGTTCAACTCATCATCATGTTTAACATAAAAGTTGTTTCTAAGAAAAACAATGATATTTAAATAATTTTATAGAAGAGTCTTGGCGAAATTGGAGACTTTGTCGTGTTTTTATTGTTACTTGGCAACGTAAGAAAGAAATAAAAGAAACAGATTTTGAGGTAGAGGAACTTTAGAGAAAATACTTTTTTTAATTTGTTGTTATAAATCACGTATTAGCTTCCCGCTGGCTACTAAAAATTAAGCAATTGCTTAATTAATTCAGATATTTTTCATGTCTTCTTCATATCCATATTTTGTAGTAAATTTTTTTTGAGTGTCTGGTGAAGTGGGGATTACAAGCAACGTGAAGTAGTTTTGTTCCACGTTTTGTTTTCTTTTTTACTTTATTTAAGTTTACATACTATTTTAAGTGCCTCGGGTGATTTACTATATTTAGAAACTGAAGCTTACAAATAAGATGTAGGTAAAAGGTAACATCAGAAAACGACAGTCTCGGGTTTATTTTGATTCCTCTTTCTACTCATGTTTTCATTGCTCGTCACCAATGTCTCAATCAGGGTGGAGAACACAATGTTTATGTCAACCAACATTTTGGGAGTCACATGAGCCGTATAACCAATTACAAAGTAGAGAAAACAAGCTACCTTCTGTCTTACCAGTAAACTAAAACCGAACGCGCTAGGCATGGTTGGATTTGTGGTAAACCGAGGAAGAAAATCCCATGTCTCCAGATTCTCTCCTGTAAAGAAGTGTCAAAATGTCTCATCTGCACCCATGTTCCGACTGGTAATGGACGAATCGGGAGAAAAAATGCTCAAATGGAAGGTCGACATTTTTTCACAGTGCCACTTGCAGATGACAGGAATGTGATAATAGCAAATATGTATTGAGAGCAAAATAGGTAAAAAAATTATATTATTTGCCACATACCCTCAGCCTATGTGAATTGAAACTATCGTAAATGGATAGATCGAATACCGAAGTCCTTTTCTACGACTTCTACGTTATCTTGTGTAAAATTTTCAAGTTTATATCTTTAAAACTCAATGAGTTTCAACTTATTTTTTAGGAGATTGGCATAAATCTATAAAAAAGGTTTTCACTTCAAAGGCATGCTTGATATTGCACAGAAATTTAGCACTGATATCTGGCTAGCTCGTTACAAAAGACTGTCTAAATAGTTATTTTATTTTTTGTGTAATAACCATTTTAAATTGGGAAGTCAAAATCAAATCGGTAACATAAAACGCATTTTCCTCGAAACTTGATTTTTTGAGATGTGTCACTCTTTGATGTTGTTGTGATGTTTCCCGAAGGGATAAGAACGACTTCTCTCATTCATATTGGTAATTGATATGAGACCTACTTTTTTCGCCGAGTGTGAACGGCGTGTCTTATGACACCAATTGTACAGAAGTTTTTCATGGCTGAAATGCTCAGAAAATGTAAGTCATTAAGGGGATTTGCCACTCCCGAAAATTTTTACGTTCTCGTCTCAATTGATCGGCAGACCTTCTGGGTGCAAGGCGGACGTGCTTACCATTGAACCACAATTGTTCCCAAATATAAAAGAATTTGGATTAAAGCTCAAAAGTGTTGCGAACTTTTGCGAACTTAAACTAAAAATACTACAAAATATTACGAAATCTAAAGTTTGGACTTAATCGCCTCCCCCGTTCAAGGGGAAATTTTCGATAAACACCATATTCGAATGTTACCTAAGATTCCAAGAAATATTTTTTTGATTGATGATTAATTCATCTTTAATTTATCTGTTTTTTGGTCCGATGACTTAAATAAATAAATAAATAAATAAATAAATAAATAAATAAATAAATAAATAAATAAATAAATAAATAAATAAATAAATAAATAAATAAATAAATAAATAAATAAATAAATAAATAAATAAATAAATAAATAAATAAATAAATAAATAAATAAATAAATAAATAAATAAATAAATAAATAAATAAATAAATAAATAAATAAATGAAGAATAATAAAGCAGCAGGAGCCGATGGCTTACCAGCCGAGCTGTTTAAAACCGGAGGCGATGCGCTGATAAGGTGTATGCATCAGCTAGTTAGCACCATCTGGCAGGAAGAACGCGTACCCTACGATTGGAACCTGAGCATCCTATGTCCCGTCCATAAGAAAGGAGATAAGACAGTATGCTCAAACTATAGGGGCATAAGTCTTCTCCCTATTGCCTATAAGATAGTGTCAGGGATATTGTGCGAACGACTAAAGCCAATGGTCAACGAAATAATTGGACCATACCAATGTGGCTTTAGACCTGGCAAGTCCACCATTGACCAGATATTTACCCTGCGGCAAATCCTAGAGAAGACCCAAGAGATGCAGATCGACATATTTCACCTTTTTGTCGATTATAAAGCAGCATTCGACAGTCCCCTCCGATCAAAGGTATTCCACGCAATGTCTGAATTTGGTATCCCCGCAAAGCTCATCCGGCTTTGTAAAATGACTTTAACTGATACTAGGTCCTCAGTTAAAATTGGAAAGAACCTCTCCGAAGAATTTTGTACCAAAAGAGGTTTCAGACAAGGAGACAGCCTTTCGTGTGACCTATTCAACATTTTGCTGGAAAAGGTAATACGAGATGCAAATGTCAAAAGAAATGGCACAATTTACACCAATAGCCACATGTTACGTGCCTATGCTTATGACATAGACATCATGGGACGATCAGTAAAGGAAGTAACTGATACCTTTAGGAAGGTCGAAGCAGAATCTGCGAAAGTGGGCCTGGCGGTAAACGGCGAAAAGACCAAATTGATGGTGTCGACGCGCAAAGCGTCCATAGAGCTCGGACCAACTGTGAAAGTTGGTACCTACAATTTTGAGGTAGTTAAAGACTTCGTCTACCTCGGCACTGCCATAAACACAACAAACAACATCAGTTGTGAAATAAGAAGAATTGTATTGGCCAACAGATGCTACTATGGTCTAAGTAAGCAATTTAAAAACAAAGCCACATCTCGTCAAACAAAAATAACACTATACAAAACGCTGATACTACCCGTGCTAATGTATGGCTACGAAGCATGGGTACTTGCGCAAGCAGATAAGGCAGTGCTTGGTGTGTTTGAGAGGAAAATTCTTCGAAAGATCTACGGGCCGATTTGCGTTGACGGTGAATATCAACGTCGTATGAACCACGAGCTATATAAGCTATACAAAGGCATGAATATAGTTAAACGTATCGAGATGCAACGATTGCGTTGGCTAGGCCATATCATGAGAATGAGCGATGATGAACCCGCTAAAAAGGCGTATGAATACACGCAGAATCGGCAGGCCTAAGCTTCGATGGAGCAAACAAGTGGATGAAGAATGGAAAGGCGCGGTATTCCAAAAAGTCAAGCGAAAAACAGAGAGGAATGGACATCTTTTCTTAGTTCGGTCTATGGAACAAATGTTCTGTAATGGGCCAACTAAGTAAGTAAGTAAATAATAAATAAATAAATAAATAAATAAATAAATAAATAAATAAATAAATAAATAAATAAATAAATAAATAAATAAACAAATAAATAAATAAATAAATAAATAAATAAATAAATAAATAAATAAATAAATAAATAAATAAATAAATAAATAAATAAATAAATAAATAAATAAATAAATAAATAAATAAATAAATAAATAAATAAATAAATAAATAAATAAATAAATAAATAAATAAATAAATAAATAAATAAATAAATAAATAAATAAATAAATAAATAAATAAATAAATAAATAAATAAATAAATAAATAAATAAATAAATAAATAAATAAATAAATAAATAAATAAATAAATAAATAAATAAATAAATAAATAAATAAATAAATAAATAAATAAATAAATAAATAAATAAATAAATAAATAAATAAATAAATAAATAAATAAATAAATAAATAAATAAATAAATAAATAAAAACTTGTGCCGCTGGATCCATGAGAAAAACACGTTCCAAAAAAAAAACTAAACCATTTGAGACAAGGTCTTAAACTGCACTTATCCGAAAAATTTTTAAATGTCGTGTTGGAGGTACCCGAAGAAGTGAACCGATATAGCCCATGATCGAACCTGATCTATGTCTGGCAGAAATATTACGATGTGCAAATTATGGATTAAATCAGGTACTTCCTTCGAGTGTTTCGAGTGAGTTTTTCGCACCACTTTTGCGAAAAATTTTGAACTTTTTCGAAGATTCGCAGAAATATTTCGTCATGCAAAGTTTGGGCCAACGCAGTGTCCTGTTCGAAATTGTCGTTTGCAGTAGCCGCAACACGAACCAGTTTTTGAAGTTTTCGGGCTATTTTCTCAGGAATTATAGACTAAGCCCAGATAAACTTGTAGCATCGTATTAGGGGCCAGAGAATAACCTGTTACGGAAAAAGTTAAAACGATTCGAAAGCAGTTCTTAAATTGCACTTTTTCGAAATTTTGTGTGGGAGGTACCCAAGGGAGGGTACCGATATAGACCATATTCGAATCTGATCTATGTATGGTAGAAATATTACGTTGTACAAAGCAGGTACCAAATAGGTTTATCTGTTCGAGAGTTATCTTGCGCTCCAGCCAGCCAAACAGACAGACATACGAAGATGAATCTATACAGAAATCGTGCTCAAGTTATGCAAAGAATGAGGACTACGTCGCAGAACCAATCCTAGAAGACGAATGACATGGTTGTTCATTGCAACTGTGCAACCAAAAACCCGACAAACCCATTATTAACCAACCAGATCTTCACCAAATCGGTTGATCCGTTCGAGAGTTATCGCGCTCTCCATACAGTCAACCATGCCAAATCAACTCCTAATTGTCTGAAACGGATTTCGGCCAAACCTACTTGGAGTCTTAAACTATTATTTCGAATAGGCACATTTTGGTCGTATCAAAGTGTATACCCTCTTTAACCTAAACGCTGAGGGTATATGAAACTATTTCCCATGAACAATCCAGAAGGGATAAGGGGAAATTTGAGAGCAAAGTTGTAAAGTATAATTTAATGAACATGGCACCGCCATAAGTAAAAAAGTAAAGGGATGTAAATCGATACCGATAGTGGGTAAATGGAAAATCTTTCCGATACGATATGTTCATTTGTATGTCTTGCAAATTCTTGCAAAAGTCATTAGCCATTTTTCTTCTGTATCTACAACTTCATTTTGTTTCAAATTTATTTTCACTTAAAAAATGTACAAACGTACATATATGCATTCATATGTAGCTTTGATGTGGTATTACGTGAATGAATTGTTGGTCTTTCATACAGAAATTTGTGGTTTAAAATTAAAAGTAAATAATACACTTTTCATTGTGGCCGAGAGAGAGAGTACATATTATGTGATTTTGAGTTTTAGAAACCACAACATTTGGTTTTTGAAGTTCCCTGTATGCGTCGAGGCGGGCAATTATTGTTACATGTTAATGTTATATATTAATTCATTTTTTATTTTGTACAAAAAAAACTTCCGTGTTTTGTGAGTTGTATAAGCTTCAAATAATTAATGTAAGTGATGATTAGTTATTAAAGCAGTGGCGTATGAATATAATGTTATTATTTATAAAAAACAGCTAATTAAGGATGTCCAAGCTACGCCATCAGCTTTTGAGAAAAAAAACTTAATACTCGTAGGAAAATCAAGCTTATATTATTTCAATTAGATATCAACTATTTTTCAACAATTAAAAATCCTATGTTATTTCCATTGAAATTCGAATCATTTTTGTAAAATGAAAAATGTTTGTGGTTCCATTGAAATTCAAAATAGTTTCAACTTTAAAGAAAATCCCCATTCGAAATTTACATTTTCGTTGAATGCCAACAATTAATTATTGAAAGTCAAAGTCATTAAACTTTTATTTTGATTTTGAAATTCATTGAACAACGACGATAAAAATAAAAAAATATCTACAATAATCGCTTGGTTATGCATTTTTGCGATTATCAGTGAAATGTATGTTGAATCTACACCTTTTGAATGTAGATTTGCCAATTAAATTGGAAATTTTTCGTTGGTTAAACAATGCAAACCATAATAACCACAACAATGAAAACATAAAATAAACAGCAATGTTTTTGTATTGTTTTTCTTTTTTTTTTTGCTAATAATTTTACTTGTTAAATCTGTATGAACTCGTATAAATACTGACGCATAGCGTATGATGGCAAAAAAAAAAGAAACGGTGAAAATTAATGTAAAGAAAGTTTTAAATGTATTTGCCATTTTCCAAAAAAATGTAATTAAAAGTAAAATGATATGTTAGGCATAACGGTGATAGATAAAAAATGTTCAATCGTTAAAATAAAATGTTCAACATAGTGACTGACCTAGTTTATAGGCTCTTTTCAATGAACCATTTAGTTGAACTGATTTGTTCAGTAGAATAAAGATATCCGAAAATCAGAAATAAGACATCCACCTTGGAAAAAAATAAGTGATATTTTGTGGCATTTGGGGGACTGTATAAATTTAGATTGAATTCACTTCTTCAATTATATAAAGCTTGCCTACCTCTTCCTCGTGAATAATTTATTTAAGGACCAAAGCTCTGAAGTTTTTTCTCGTAAAGAGATATTTTCATAGTACTTTTTTTATTCGACAGATGACACAATCACATTTCGATCAGATTCGTTCTTGTAGATGCAACATAAAGTCGAAATTAAAATTTTCAGTTCTTTTCATATTTTGCATCAAAATATGAGTGTTTCTCAAAGGCCAAACACCAATATACAAACCATAAAACACAAAAGAAAAATAAAAAAAAAACTTTTTAATTTTTAATTTTTTCCTCTTCATGGACGATTCCTTCTAGGGCCGCACAGTTCAGAATCGTATTTTCAAAGTCAAAGCTCTGTAACTTTTGATCGTATAGATATATTTTCATAATTCTTTTTTTGTTCGACAGATAACTCCATCAGTTTTCGATCAAATTAGGTCTAGTAGTTGGAATTCAAAGCCGAAATTAAAATTTGGACGAAATCCGTTTCAAACGAATTAACCGATTTGGTCCAAAATTTGGCATTCGTAATATTTTTTTTTCGTTAAAATTTTACGCACGATAACTCTAGAAGGGACTAACCGATTTGGTCCATACTTTGCACATCGTCATATTTCTACCAGACATACATAAAGTTCGAATGTGGACTATATCGGTTCACTCCTTCGGATACACCCCATACAAAATTTCGGAAAAGTGCAGTTAAGACCTCCACTCTAATCCTTTTGATTTTTGTTGCAGCGACTTGTATTTGCTGCCCAAATTACGACGGTGCAAGTCCACATTTCCTGAGAAAATGGGCTGAAAGCTGTATGTGTTGTGGATGGAGCGCACTGTAACTCTCGAACAGATAAACCGATTAGATCCAAAATTTGGCAATCGTAACATTTTACCCAAAATTAAATAAAGTTCCAAGATGGGCATCATCGGTTCACTGCTTTGAGCAAAAGTTCTGAACTGTTCACTAAACCGGTGCGCACGATAACTCTCGAAGGCAATAACCGAATTGGTCCATGTGTCAACTCCTCGGATACCTTCCACACCAATTTTAGTAAAATTGCAGGTTAGGACCTCCACTCGAATCGTTTTGATTTTTCTTTCAACAGGTTGCACTCAGGACCCATATTATGATGGTACAAGGTTTTTCAATGACAAGTCCATACTTTTTGAGAAAGTGACCAGAAAACTGTAAAAAAACCCCCTACGGCCAGCATGTGTAGTGGCTGGTGCGCACGACAACTCTCGAACCGAATGCTGCGTTGGTCTACACTTCGCATATCGTAATATTTCTTCGAATATTATATGAAATTCAAAGATGGTGCTTATAGGTCCATTCCGTCCGGTACCTCTCCCACAAAAGTTTGAAAATATTCGCTAAAATGGTAACTGGTGCGAACGACAACTTTCGAACCGAAGACTGCGTTGGTCCACACTTTGCATATCATAATATTTCTTCGAATATAAGATGAAATTCGAAGATGGTGCTTATAGGTCCAGTTCTTCTGGTACCTCCCCCAAAACAGTTCAAAAATATCCGCTAAAATGGTAAGTGCAATATCTCAAAAACGGAGCAACCAATTTGGTCCAAATTTTGGATCTCGAAATACTTTGTGCAAAGTGGTCCCTATCGGTCCACTGTTTGGGGTACCACCCACACAAATGTTCCAAATTTTTGTTAAGGTGCGGTTAAGGGTCTGTGCGAGAATCCTTTGGAAATTTTTATTCGTTTTATTATTTCGTTTAATTTAAAATTTTTCAAAAATAAAAAATTAAAAATACTTCTTGGGTTTTCATAAAAATCATATAAAAACTCATATATTAAAAACCGTCAATTTGTGTAAGAAAGCTATAATTAATATGGGAAACGCCATGAAAAAAACACATTTTTACCCATTTAATTTCAATAAATTTAAACAGGTGTTAAGCGGTACAAAAGTATATATGGACTGAAAGCGGACCCTTTCAGGCATCATTCTACGGAAACGAAACTTTGTTCCATGCGCTGTTACCTAAAAGTTCTACTCCACTAAAGTTGGAATTTAACTAATCAAATAGATAACTTCGTGCAAACACTACGGTAATTTATTGGAACGGTTCTTAAAGGCAACATTCCTACCTATCTAATAGTACACAATATTTGAATGTTCCCAATAAATAGCTATTTCTTTCTCCAGAAATGTGCAAAAATTACGTACATAGGGAACTAGAAAAGTTTCTGGCCTAGGCAACGCTCAGCGATTCCCGCACATCAAAAAAATGCGTGGACGAAAATCGTTGACCACGCTGCTAAAGTGTCCAAGAACCATGTTTTGAAGGTGTCTTAATCGGAGTGAAAAATTGTTCAAGCAGAACAATTGGTTTTAAACGCATAAAAAGTGTATAAGTCAGCCTGGAGATTACTTAAGAAAACAATAAAATTATTTTTGATGGTAAATATGCGCGTTTTCATTATTAAGCCAGAAACTTTTCTAGTCGGTATTTTCCAAAATTGGCAAAAAAAAATTGACGTCTTTTATTATAACCGCAATATGTAGTTGCTAAGTTTATTATGTTTATCAAATTTTGTTAAGTAATGTTTTTTTTATTTTTTTTTTTGCCAAAGGCCTGGGAAAATTCCATCTGTCATTATCATTCCAATAGTAGTAATAGTACTAATACATTGTTATTGTGTTTTTGTTTTTTCTTATTTGCAAAATTTTTTCTACAACGTTTTTGTTTCCTTGGCGCGTTCTTTCCTTTCGTTTTTAGCCTCTGGTGTTCAAGAACTTTATGGTTGAATGCATGTTACCAAATAAATACAAACTGCTTCACTGCCATTTTTTGTTATTGTTGAAAATCCAACAAAAAATGTAGAAAAACACTACAAAAGTTATGTGAAGTCATGCGTTACAACAAGAAAAAACCCTCTATGAAAAATTGAAAAATCACTTGAAACACGCAACGTATTTAACAAGTGTGGTGTGTCAGTCAGGGGCTCTGCACTTCTTTGTCGACGATGGAGGAATCCGGTGCAATGGTAAAATAATAATGCCAACAATAACAAATAATTCAACAATAAAGGTTGCAAACAAAGAAAAAATCAGGTGAATGGCTCTTTGCAAGAAATAAGATATGGTCGGATTTTCTCAACAAACAACAAAATAAAATACAAAACAACAAATGAAACCAAAAATAAAAATCAATAATAAAGACAAGGAACTATGGCAATACAAAATCGAATGAGAAAAAAAACTTTAATTATTTGCGATTTGTTGCACTCCACAAATCGTAATTATAGTTAATGTCGGCAAAAATTGCTGTTAATGAATGGAATGAAAATCTGATAAGCCAAAAACAATCCAAAGGCTGGTAGAGGAAGGGGGGGAATTGTGAAACAACCAACAACCTGCCATATGAAACCATGTTTGGCATTTGTAAAATTAAAAAACAAAATACACAATGCGATATTATACAAAGAGATTACCATCTAGAGTATTTTCCAAGTTAAATGTCATTTTAATTTAAAAATCAGGGTTCAATATACTTTTTTTAGTTGAGAATTTTTAAATTTATACCATTTTAGTTACACAAATTATCTCACAAAATTAATACATATGTAATTAGGAATAAAGATTAATGTCCTAGATGGTTACCATTAAAAAGGACATAGATGAAAAAGGGAATAAAAAGAAAAAAATGAGAAAAGTATTTGATCCTCTTTCGCATTATTATTAATTATAATAATAATTATAATTTATGTTATAGTTATAATAATTATAATTATTAATATAAATAATAATTATACTTATTACTACAATTATAATTATAATTATTAACTATAATTATAATAATAATTATAATTAATAATTATAATTATGAAAATTATAATTATTAATTATTATAATTATAGTTAATTATTATAATTATAAAGATTATAATTATAACTATAATTATAATTAGGAATAATAATTATATAATATAATTATAATTATATATATAATTATAATTATTATAATTATAGTTGATAATTGTAATTATAATTATTATATTATATATAACATAAATTATAATTATTATTATAATTAATAATAATGCGAAAACAGAATCAAATACTTTTCTCATTTTTTTCTTTTTGTTGTTTTTCTTTTTAATTATAATTATATAATATATAATTATAATTATACTTAAATTATACAGCAAGAGTTTATGAAAATGCCTCATTTATTTGACAGTGGAATTGAAAACATAAATGTTCCGTTTTTACTATATTTTTAATTATATTTGCAAAAATGTTTATGTAAAAGCCAACTCTCTTCTTAATTAAAAAAAAAACGTTCAAATATTAATTACACACCAGGCCTTTTATAACTGTAATTACCAGCAAGCAATTCACGCATAGGCAATTGTTTATGAGCTTTTAAAATTTGTTTCTTTATTTCTGTTTTTATTTTCAATTTCCTTCTTTTTTGCATAACACACTTAACGCACGATGGACATACATAACCATTAATTGAAGTCATTTGATTACAACATAGCCAACTCTCCAGCTTTATCTACGAGTACACAGCAAAGCCAACTAAATGTTGCAATTAAAAGACTACGAGCAAAAAAAAATCGCTAAATTAAAATTCTAAACTCATAAAAAAAAGCAAAAACAACCTACTAGCTTAGCTTAGTCTGTCCTACAGTTAATTTTTACAAAAGAAATAAAGTAATCAACACAAATCAACAACAACAAAACCAACAAACCATCCGCATGCTGACACGTTGAATGTTGTTGATGTTAATTGTTGTTGAGGAACTCCAGCCGAACTGAATTAATGGAATGGAAAATTGCGATTAGAACCAAACAACGAAAAAAAATGTTGTCCAGCAACAGCATGGAGATTCAAGCAGAATGTGAATAGCCAAAGCAAGAAAAAGCAAGAAATATATGACACACCAATCGGATGAATAATTATTACACCATGACTGATTCCAGTCTGAGACTTAAGCCTGAAACGCTGGAGTTGGTCAGCCTGCTAGTCTGTCTGGGTAGCCTGAATGGCCTGAGGGGACATATATACATATGTATGTATGCATGCGGCTAGCTACTGAGTTCAACAAGAAAAGTTGCAATACATTATGAAAGCGAAGAACGTGTATAAGAATTAAAGCATATCCAGCAGGAACGCATTTTGTCCAAACTATAAAATATCATCCAAATTAGCAGGTAATGCAAGCTTCATAAGTTTCAATGAAGAAAGTTGATAAAATTATATTTCTTCTTTTTCACTTGCAAAAATCATAGGTCATTAAGCTCGACTCTAACGAGAAATTAAATAAAATTAATATTAAACATGATCCTTGCCCTAATAGGCAAAATTTTCAAATAAAACTAAAATCAGCTTGAGCCAGAGAGGGGTTTGAAACCCACGTCCTTGAAGAACACATGAAAAAAGTGTTGTCAAGGCGTGTTAGCGTTCAGAGCCAAACTCATAACTTTCAAAGACTACGCTAAGCGCTTGTCATGGAAGCCATGCAATGAATGAACAAATATTCAGCGTTGTAAAAAACAAATTGCACAGCCGATATGTCCGATAAGCCTCTACCAAAGGCGAAATATGTCACATAGTGAATATTTGTGGCGGAGGTGCCGGAAAAAGTGGACCGATACAGCCCATCTTCGTATTTGACATGAGTTTTGAAGAACGATTACGATGTGCAAAGATCCTTTAAGACCCATAGTTGGTGGGTGTACGGTTTTTACAACTTTAGGATAATAATCTCAGTCAGTATGGACTTACCGTCGATAAAAATTATACTGTCATAATATGAGCCGCGAGGACTACCTACTGTAAACATTCAAAACTATCGTAGACTTTTTCCTAAAGTGCATATTTACGAAAATTTTTGAAATTTTGAAATTGTGAAAGAAATATTACGATGCGCAAAGATTGGACCAATGTCAATCAATTCGTTTGATATTTATCGTGGCCATCAGACATTTTAGTTGGTCACCGTAGATTTTTGGGAGCTTATGGCATGATACATGGACTTATCCAAGTAAAAAATTGTAAACTGCACTTTAGCAAACAATTTTGAACTTTTGGGAGGAAGGTACCCGAATATGTTTTCCAATATAGTCCTACCTGGAACTTGATGGAAGAAATTCTACGATACTCGTAAGGTTTGGTGCTCAGCAGTTATTTGAGTTGGTGGCGGCAGAGCTATTGAGATATTATCTCAGGATGTATGATGGTCTTGCACCCGAAAAAAATTGTAACATCGTAAAAGAGGGCCTTGCTTTATGACGATGACGAGACATGTTCCTACTCTGATTTTGTGTCAAAAAGCTCGAAATTTGTGTGGGAGTTGCCCGAAGAAATGGACCGATGCAGTCCATATTCGAAGCTAATTTATGCCTGGACAATATATTACGGGAACCAAATCCATTGAATCCTTTCGAGAACTATCGTGCGCTCTAGCAAGCCTGACAGATAGACTGACAGAAATCGACTCCAAATTGTCTGAAACCGATTTCGTCCAAACATATTTGGGGCTCTAAATCCATTATTTCCATGAGACACTTTTTGCGTCGTATCATTAGCCTAAAGGCTGAGGGTATAAATAGAACGAACACTCTTAATAATCCTCAGTTGGTGATTTAAATGTCATCCTAAAGATAGAATATGGTACACTTGCGGAGAGCATTTATGCTTAGCTTGTTATCGGGCATATGGAATATCTTAGTGATAAGAGGTGGGGAGGTCTTTTTTGAATTTTGATTAAAGTGCCAACCAGAATACGGTGGAACGGTACTGTAAAATGGCATGACCTGATCCGATCTTTTCCCTCTATAATCTTCACTCAGGTTCTATTGATAAATTATACAGAGCCCGCAGCCATCAAACTCCTCGACGAGATAGTTTTCGTCCGACCAACAGGAAAGCCCTTATCTGAAAGATATAAGCGAAACTATTCCTAAATCATTGGGGACATTTTGATCCATTCACAACTAACATAGAGCATGACAAACTCTTTGAAGAGAGCGTTTTTGAGACTAAGCAAGGAGAGCATTCCATCGTACATATGGGACAACCATATTTTGTCATCTCTTTAAGCTCATTGATAAACTAGGCACAACAAGGCACTCTCAATAATCCTCGAGGAGAGCTGTCCTTCACACTGAGTCAGAAGGACATCACATTCGTTACATGGAGCAACTTTTTTCTTTGAGTTATGGTGATGGCATATCGGTCATATTGGGCATCATAGTGGTATTCTACTCCAGACTGTCAACTCTTACGCTGATCCGACTGTTCTTTAAGCTCCATTAATAACTTTAAACTATCCTAAGAAGACATTTCGCACATACTAAGTATATGAAGCATTCCATCGGAAATGTCATCCAATAGGACTATCAAATGAGATGCTGACCTGACCTGCGTACTCTGTAAAAATGGACTGGAAGAAGAATTTCGAGAATCCGAATCGAAGATTGCAATAGGCATCTTAATTGAAAATATCTAGGTTAAACTGCCCGCTTAACTTTAAATTCTGTCCCTTATTTTCCCTAAGAAAGTTTGGAATTAGTAGTATTTGATATATATTTGCATACCCTGAGCCTTTAAGTTAATGTGCCTCATTTCAATAACCAATCCGTAATATTTTTTCTACCTTATATTAGAAGATGAAAAATATCAGTCCAAAGCGTCAGGTAGTTTTGAATTTTTATCCTGTTTGTAGTCCTTGTGGACCTGTGGGAAATCGACACATCCTGACATAATGACCCCAAAATCTTAGAAACCTCACTACGGTCACAAACTAATCAGGGTACCTATTCAGTAACTTTTTAACAATATGTGCCCCAAACATAGTTCAACTTCAAAGATTAACTTCATCGGTTCCATATTTCGGGAACTTTCCCTTGAAAAGTTTAAAATTTTGCGCTTATATTCAGTTTGAAACCACTTTACGGATAGTTCTGAATTTGTGACAGCAGGTAGCCGTTGTGGCCCCAATTACAGCACTACAATATGGTTTTTAGGAAAGCTTGAAATAGGAGCCCCCAGAACATCCAAAACCTTACAGCCACCTATCAAAACGGTGGCCGTGATTACAACGTTATATAATATAATTGTTCCACAAACATCCCATATCAATGAGTGCACCCTGATTCATATTAGCTCAATGATATGGGACCTACAGTTTATCGCCGAGTCCGAACGGCGTGTCTAAGACACCACTTTTGTAGAGAAGTTTTACATGACTGAAATACTCCGGAAATGTCGCCAACATTACTGAGGGGTATTTTGCCACCGTTGAAAAGTGGTTTGATGTTGCCTGGCCGGGGAATCGAACCCACGACTTTATTTATGTGTGCAAGGCGGGTGTGCATACCATTGCACCACGGTGGCACAACCGTGGGGTGATACAATCACATAAAAAGCATAAGAGTTATAGATATTATAATATTTGATATTATAATTTGATATATTTTTCAGGGTCTCTGCAAAGACATCTCTGCCTCAAGCATAACTTAGAGATCTTCCAGATCTTCCCGTCCATACTTGGATATTGTCTAGCCATGTAGTTTCCTTTCTTCCTCTGCCACCAATAGTTGTCCGTAGTATATTTAACTCCATTTCGTATTGCATTTTTCTCAGGATTTCGGCACTATTAAATAAATCTTATTTACTTTGGCATATTTTATTTTCCTTCTTCTTCTTTTCTTTCTGTGGATTTGTTTAGGATATTTGATGGAAAATATTCAAAAAATCTAATATGTTATCCACAGGAATCAAATATCCTCACCATAATTTATTCAAATTGGGAGGACTCTATGCGAAATTAATTAGAACAAATATTTGAAAATATTTTCACCACTCCCACATAATTGATCCATTTGAATCTAACCCAACCTTCTTGGTGAGGAAATAATTCCTGAATCTTTATTAGCCATTTCCTAATTAGGGTCACCACACCAACTAATAATTTCTCTTCATAAACTTCTCCTCCTAAAAGCCATAATTTTGTATTTCCTTCGAATTTATTAGGTTAATCTTATCATTATGGCTTGATAATGCATTTTGTTTCCTAGAAACCAACAGTAATATTGTCTCATCTATTTTTGGGAAAGGTCAGTAATTTGTAGTGAAGTTAAACGTTACGACATTTATGACTTCTAAACTGTTTGCATTTTTTTTTTCGTTTTTTTAGACAACAAAGTCTTAGGGGGATTGTCGTCGTCGTCGTTTGACCAAATGCACTATTCCTTTGTCAGTGTATTCTGTTGGCTGAAATGGTTAAATTGCATGTCATAATTTCCTGTACGTACGTAACGTAATATAACGGAAATTACTATTTCGAAAAGGAACATCAACAGCAAGGAACAGCAAATAGAACGCTCCTTCGATGATGTAACTTTTTAACATTACAAAAATGAAGAACATTTGAAATTGAGGTGCGACCACATAAACGGCCAGGTGAACCGTTGAGAGCGAATGAGCGTTTAAATGCTTTTTATTAAATTAAATGTTGCTAACAACAGCAACAAGAACCAGCAGCAACACGTCAAAATTTAACAACAAGTAAGCGATTGCAATGAAAAGTGCAATACCAACAACCAAGCCGGCAGTCTGGCGTGCAAGAAATCATCATCATCACCGTTCCTTCGTTCGTTCGTTTGACGCTTGAAGCCAATGACCCACGCAAAAACAATACAAACAACTTGCCTCCAAGTGTCTGCTGTTAAAATAACAAAGAATATGTTTTCTTGTCAGTCTGCCTGTGGTTGGAACTCAAGAAGCTTCCTCGGTAGGAGCGAGCGTATTGCACTCACTGTCTGTGTGTAGCAAGTAGATGTTTGTCTGTGTTGGTGTTGTTGGGGCAACATGAAATGTTTGCCATTGTCGCTGCCGTTTAGGCAGCAGCAGCAACACTCTTTAGAGCAAAATAAATAAAAACCCGATTTTTATGTTGCTGTTGGTATTTTTTGTTGTCGCTATTTTTTGGGAGGTTAGTGGAGTCAATGCAACCAGCCAACCAAACAAAACAAACATGCCATCATGCAACCCAAACACATGCGACATTAGCAACAAGAACAAACAAACCACATGGTAGGTTTTTGCTGTTGTTATTGGTTGATATAACATTTTACAGAACCCGTCAATTTTGCATTTATGCAATTTTATTTCTTTAATGCAAAAAATAAATCGGGAAATAAAATAATATAGCGGTTTTACCAGAGGAGTGATGGAATTTTCAATGATGGCACCTTTTGACTTACCACTTGCCCAAAATTTTATCAACATGGACTTACCTGAAAGAAATAAAAGAAATATTTGTTAGTTAAAGCTGTCAATGATAACATTATATGGATATTTAGAATAAATTCAATTAGAGAATAAGGCACGTAATTGCTTAAAAAATTAAAGATAGTACCTATACGATTGCAAAATGTACAGTAACTACCACGACTAAGTGGACTTAAATGTTAATTGTGATTATTTTTCATTGAAAATTTTCGATATTTTAAACCAAATACAAACTAAAGTTTGTACACATTTTTCAATACTTTGTATAAAAATAAGCGATAAAAAAATACACATTAATCAAAATGCAATGAATTTCGCACCACATTTAATAATGCTTCCACACGTCACAGTGCCCCTGAACTAACTTTAAATGAAAGGTGCTTACACCTGGGAAGTTTTTGCGGATTCTGAAACTATAACGTTCATATAATAATAATGTTCCACAAACATCCCAGGCGGGACAAGGCAGACTTCTCTCATATCTATGTGTGCACCCCGATTCATATTAGCTCAATGATATGGGACCTACAGTTTATCGCCGAGTCCGAACGGCGTGTCTTAAGGCTCCACTTGTAGAGAAGATTAACATGGCTGAAATACTCAGGAAATGTCGCCAACATTACTGAGAGGTATTTTGCCACCGTTGGAAATTTGATGTTACCTGATCTGACAATCGAACCGCAGACCTTCTGAATGCAAGGCGGGTGTGCATACCATTGCACCACGTTGGCACCCACTATAATGTTCATAGACGACAAAAATCAAAAAACAAAAAATCGTCGTAGGGATTTTTAAATAAATCGCGGTCAAAGTTCGCATTTGTTGAGATTTTTTAGGTTTTCATGATTTTGCTTGCAAACCGCAAGTCCTTTCGTAATGAGGCTAAAGGAAATGTTCTAGCTTTGAAAAATTTCTACAAGATTGTCGCTTATGATTTGTTCCGAGGGTTTACCATTTTTGAGATATAGAAGTTCAGGTACCATTTTAAATTTTAGTTATAAGTTTTCATAATTTTGCTTGAAAACGACAAGTCTTATCGAAATGAGACTAGAGAATATCTTAAAGCTGTGAAAATTCTCTACCAAATTGACCTTTATGATTTTTTCCTAGGCGATTCCGGTGATTTTTTTTATTTTCTCATTGCAGTTTCAGAATCTGCAAAAACTTCCCAGTAGTGCGATTCTCTAACACATTTTTTGAGTTACCGACAAAAATCGGTAAAATTAAAATGCTTATTAATTCGGTAATGAACGATATTTTTCGGTAAGTTAGCGACCAAGAGAAAGTAGTCGTAAAGTTCTTCCGATAGCAACAGTGTTGTCAACTTTTATTTGAACTTTTCATTCATAATTTGGTGTTTTAATTTTACCGACATTTGTCGTTAACTCAAAAAATGAGTTAGAGAATCGCACTACAGGCGTAGGAACTTTTCATTTAACGTTACTTCAGGCGCACCGTGACGACTAAGTGACGCCTAACCATTTCTAACATTTTATTTAAATTAATATTTTATTGCATTAATTTTTGGCAATAATCTTGCAAATTTCAAGTTTCACGTTATCCTAAGTCCACGTAGTATACTCTATGGCCCCCAAGACATGGTTATGCTAACCTTGTTGAGTTTGCGATGAATTTCTTGTGTATTTTGTGTATTTTTGTGTAGGGATATGCCACAATTTATGAATATTAGTCACAATTTAGATACTAGTGTTGGGCATTCTCGTTCATTGAGCATGTCGTTCACTAAAAGGAACCAGGCCGTTCATTTAGTTCGTTTGCTCATTTTCGTGCATTTCATTTCAGTTTACCATTTTTTGTGGACATCGTTCATGCTTCCACTTGGATTAAATTATTGGGCAATATAGGTCCAAGTTTTCTGTTAATTTTGAAATTTTTACTGTTGATAGTTCTTGTGGTACTCTGGAAAATCCATACTACCTGAGGTAATGAGCCAAAATCTCTAAATCCCCACAAATTACCATAAACTAAATCTCGACGCAAGTGCCCTGATTGATCCACACTTGCAATATGGGTTCCAAACTTAGTTCAACTTTAAAGATTGACTTCATCGGTTCCATGTTTCCGGCTCTTCCCTTGAAAAGTTTCACAATTTGCGCTGATATTCAGTTTGTGTCCACTTTACGAATGGTTTTGAATTTGTAACATCAGGTAGCCCTTGTGGTCTGGATTACAACATTATAATTTTGTTGTTGGAGTTGTTCAAAATAAGAGCCCTCAGAATTTTCAAAAGCATTTTCTTGTGGATATCGTTCATGCTTTCTCTCCTCATCATCATTAGACTTTTTCAGTCTTAATGATTAGAAACAGGTGTTTTGTATACACTTTCAATTCGCTATAGAACAAATTGTTTTTATTTAAAGCATTATTAATACAAGTTAAAAAATAATAGGATCGAAAAACAAATTATTGGTTATTTTTGAACTCACCAACAGCTAAATGTTAACAAGAAAAAAGAAATTACGAAAAATAAAAAGGGCCGAAGGAATTTTTTCGCTCGTTCAACCTAATAAACTAGAAGATCAATATAAAAAAGACAGGTAACTGAGTTGGATATGGTTCCGTTATTTCATTTGACAAACTCGTTCCATTGAACTAGTTCGTTTGTGAACAACACAACTCTAACTTTTTTTCATAAACATGGACTTCATATGTTTACATTTGAATTGTATCAAAATGATTAAAATGACGAATGCAGCCAACTTCACACTACGAACACTGCTAGACTAATTTGGCTAATGTGACGTTGGCTGCAAATGTTTGTCATTATTTTCCCATTGGATTTTTTCTTGATTATTATGTTTTAATTGAAGTTTTAACAATTGAACCATTATTATGTTTTAATTGAAGTTTTAACAATTGACACAAAGAAGAAAAAACCCTAATTCAGCCAAACGAACGGAAGTCGGTCAGATACGGTACAAAAATCGTCCAATTTTGAGCGGCAAGGGTATTTTTTGCACAAAAACTCGATCCAAATCCAATTAGGATTAAATTGGCAAACAGATTGTCAGAAGGACATAGTCGAAACGACTACAAGTTATTTGAAGGATTTCACCTTAACAAATTTGTTATAGTATACATTTGTTTAATAGCCTCGTTAGCCATAAGGGTGGAGATATGAATAAAAATATTGTTAAACCTAGATACGACACGAGGCATAGGGCAGTCTCATGTTCGAGCATTTCAAGTTTGCATTGAAATCACTCATTAATATCACTAGATCTCTTCAGCGCGCAGAAATGAAAATTTTCTTCTATTGACCCGCTTTCACTGTGGGCATGCATCATTTTATTAGTTTAGTGTGGATTTTAGTTAGCTGTACAATCGAACCGTCTTAATCAATTGTTTGAATTGTGTGGAGATAAAAACATTCACCCATCATTTACGGGTACTGGCCTTGAATTTGTCCATCTGTTTCTCTAATAGGGGGCCACCGTGGTGCAATGGTTAGCACGTCCGCCTTGCACTCAGAAGGTCTGCGGTTCGAATCCCAGGCCAACAACATTAAATTTTCAACGGTGGCAAAATTCCACCTCAGTAATGCTGGCGACATTTCCTGAGTATTTAAGCCATGAAAAACTTCTCTACAAGTGGTGTCGTAAGACACGCCGTTCGGACTCGGCAATAAAAAGTAGGTCCCATATCATTGAGAAAATATGAATCGGCGTGCACTCATTGATATGAGAGAAGTCTCCCTTGTCCCTTCAGGGATGTTGTGGAAACATATGTATGTATGTTTCTCTAATAGGGCTTAAGGTCCTTCGTGAAAAGTAGGTAGGTAGTTTAGGAGGTTTTATCATAGAATTTTTATAATTTCTATTTTTGCCTGTCCATCTATTTTGAATCGTGTCATTTTGAAACGACAGGTCTTTAGCATCCTATGATGCTGGCGCTGTCAGATTGTTGGGTCCAGGTAGCCAATTTTGATCTAAAAAAATCAAATCTACCACTTGAGACGCATATTAGCTTCGTTTGTTTCTTATAACCTTGCAGTTCTTTGTATATTTTTTACCGATGTGGGTAACACATCTTCACAAAAAATTACAACACTGGTTTTGATTTTGGTACATTTCTACGGAAAAATATTAACGAAATTTGTCAAACGATTTCGCTTAAATTTTGTTTTTAGAGGTTATTTACTAATGTGTGGTGCATACTTTTAGGAGTATAAATATGATCTGCGTGCAGCATTCGATTTTCCCGACCATAACTCAAAATTTTTGTCATCAACCATTTCTAATTTATATCTGGACTTCAGTAGTAAATATTTTGAAACTAAGAAAACTACAAAATATTTGAATAATTTCCTATGTCGGAAAAAACGTTGTGAAGAAAACTAAAACTAGTTCGCAAAAAATTTGTAGCAAAATTTGTCATACGATTTTGCTCAAATTCGGTTTCAGAAATTCTTTCCTTATGTGTGGTGCATACTTATTGTCGTACAGTTAGTCAACTATACTATTGCAAACGATGAATTTTTAAAAATTTAGATGTTTAATTAGGAATTACTACAAGAAATTCTTTCAATAATGTTGGGCTTTTTGTAAATATAGGTTTATTTACTTGTTAATGACAACATCAAGCCAACAAATTCAGAAATCGGTCGGAAATAACAAAAACAACGGGCAAAAAGGATAGGTACCTGGTTTTTGCGGTGTCAACTAAATAATTGCAAAATGAATTAATGTGCAATAAAATCGTGTGTTTTCCCCGCGTTTTTTTTTCCAAATAAGGATTTTTATGGTATGTGGACATGTAGATCCATAATTTTTGATCATCAATTAATTTTTGTGTGTGTAACATAGGCAGTATAATCAGAAAAAGAGAAAGTCAGGTAAACGGTTTCGGAAAATATGCTACATTTGGTCTATTCCAATTGTAATAATGGTAAATCCGAAAGAGAAATCCTTAAAGTCACCTCTCATAAGCTGAGAAGGGTATACAACATAATATACCGTACCAAGAAAGAAGCCAGGCTCAAACGGAAGGCGTTACAAGGCTGGCCCAAAATAGTAACCACACGAATTGACAGGAGAATGATTAAAGAAATTGACGAAAGAGCCCAAAGCAGCACCAGAAAATTGAATTTTTTTAATTAAAAATGATTTTGGAGTAAGTGTGTTACATGGAAGAGTCAGAAAATTGCTACATAATAACAAGCACTCATCACGAGTGACTAGGTAAAAACCATTGCCCTCCCAAAGCACAATATATAGAAACTATTCAGACTTGTTACAGACAACTTTTCACTCCATCTTTAGTATCGGCATGACGATATATTTTCTGATGAGACTAAAATTATGCTGTACTATCACGATGGGTCTCAAAAAGTGTTGCGAAAACCCCTTACAGCCATGGAAAATCAGAATTTAATACATACCGTAAATTTCGGAAAACTGTCATTTATGGTATGGGGTTGTACACCAAGCAGTGACGTTGGTAACATCCAGATTTTGGAGGAAATAATGACAGAGGAAGTTTATTTAGATGTTTCAAAACATGATTTAACCAAAAGCGTCAAGAAATTTAGGCCTGTTGGCCCTGAAAATTCAAACAAATTGCAATATAAGTACTACCAAGACAACGCCCCTAAGCATAAATCTAATTTATGTAAGACTTGGTTGTTACACAACTGTACCAAAGTCATTTACACCCGGTTCCAATGTCTAGATATTAACCCCATCGCCAATTCATGGGTACACCTGAAGGAAAAAGTTGGCAATAGGCCGCCCACTAACCTGGAGGCTTATTATAAAATGCAATAAAGAATAATGGCAAAAAATGCCAATGAAATATGACATTCCGAAAATTATTTATTAAATTCTGATACGTTTACAAGCTATTTTTGATGTCAAATTTGGGCATATGAAATATTAGAACCAACTTTTCGAAAAATACCGAGAAAGACTGAAAAGTTGTGAATTTTGCAATTCTTTAGTTGACAGTGCGAATAATGAGTTGTTCTCATTTTTGTTAATTTTAAAAAAATGTTTGGTAAAATTTAGCTACTTTTTATTTTTTTATATTAATAAACATCTGTAAGAATTATACTGTTAACAAAAATATTAAAAATGTTATTTATTTATACCAATAAAATAAGGTTTTATTTTAAATTTTGTAATAATTTTGGTTTTGCAATAATTAAGTTGACTAACTGTATCAATATGGACGGTACGAAATTATTCAAAGCGGCGCACAGTGATTCAGAATTCGATTTTCCTGGCCAAAACCCCTATTGTTTGTCAACACCGATTTGTAATTTATGTATGGATTTCGATAGAAAATATTTTGAAACCAAGGAAACCAAAAAAAATTAATTCAAAATCAAGGGACAGTAATGGAATTAGGAGTAGGTAATGAAAAGCAATAATCGATTTTTCGAAATTTAGATTTTGGACTAATATTAAAAATTTTCGATCTGTAGTGCGATTCCGTAACTCCTTAACGACAGAATTAACGACGAATGTCGGTAGTTAACGATAATTTTCGGTAAGTGCAATTCTGTATACCAATTTTAACAATTTTTGTCGGTAAATTTTGTCGTTAATTACCGAAAATTATTGTTAAGTTAACAACCAAAAAAAAATTGTTGTTAAGTCTTAACGACAGTACATTATTGCAATATTTTGTTGATTTCTTTAAAAAACGGCGTTTTTATATGAGCATATGTTATGTTAATGAGGAGTGTACACAAGGTAAATTCTGCCTTATTGAGAAAAATCTTCTTAAAGCGTTTACATAAGGGTTAACTATGTATGATAACATGGGTCAGCTTCGCCACAGTTGTGCTTTCACCAGCGCCGATTTTATTGAAACTGCATAAAGATCATAAAAGTTCTCTTTGATCTTCGATTAACTCATAAATTTCCTTTAGACCAACTTCATGTAGCATCAATTAAATCGGCGCTGGCGAAGGCGCAACAGTGGCGAAGCTGCCCCATGCTATCCTACATATGAAGACTACGCTAACCTTTGTTTTACTTACTAAAGAGGAAAAAAGTTATCTAATGCTTCAAAAGAACTCAGGTGTGGTACTGCTATGTAAGACCTATACCAATGTCCGTAACACTATCTTTCTAGGAGGCTTTCGTTGGCTTTAATTTAGCATTGAGGCCAACATGTGGATAGTATTACTATAACCTACTTTGTTCTGTGATAATCTTATAGATTTTAACTCAGCATCACTAACAATCAGAATGCTAAAAATGGCGTATAAGCATGGATTTTTGAACTTTTCATACTCTTCGCTATGGGAAATTTCATTTAAAGTGGGCATGAATTGAATATGTGAATATATAAACTCAAATGACGGTAACGTGGATCCACGATCACTGAAGGGGCTTAAGTCATGTCAAATATCAAAGCTGAATTTCCATACAGAGCGCCACAACCCAAAATATGATCCCAACTTTTAATTAAAAAAATACAACTGCGCTTTTAAAAACGATTAATGATGGTTTTATTACTTTTAAATCACACACACAATAAAAACATCTTAAGAAATCCTTCTTTACTGGCATCCGTATTCATCCAAAAGACACACATTTGAGCCAAATTCCTCCAAAAATCTGAATTGTTTCCTTCTTAAACCCTTTATGTTTTGTACTCGCGACGAAATAATGTTTTCAGCTTCAAAATATATTTTAATTAATATTAAAATATAATATTTGACATTTCCTTCCTATCGATTTTCGTCGGTATGAGTTAACGATTTCTACAATCGTTAACATAAAGTTACAGAATAGCACATTCGTTAACTCAACCGAATATTTTCGTTAACTACCGATGTCGGTTCGTTATTAAAAAAAGTTACAGAATCGCACTACTGGTGATTATTTCAGTTTTCCTTAAACTCGACTTTCGACTTTTTAATAACCGCAGAAAATAGATTATAATCGATAATTCGTCGATTTTCGAGGTCTTTTAAGAAGCTTTACACAAATGAGTTATACGTAAAAATTTTTCGGTAAACTAAATTGAGTTTTTGGGAAAAAGTGGAAGGAGCTCTTCTACCCTCTTTCTTAACACATATTTCCCAAAATCACTATTTGTACATGTAACTACTGAATTTCCGTCAGAAACCTAAAATCGATGGGAAAGATCGATCACAAGATAAGCGATTATGCGATTTTACCTCCCGTCAAAAATCGACTACGACTTTTAGACTTCTCACTGAAAAAATCGATTAACCGAAAGTGGACTTACCTATCCCTAAACAGAATGTAGAACTGGTTTGGAAAAACTAAGTAAATATAGTCAAGTAGCTATAAACCATACATGTAATTCATGTATAAACCATACATTGTCATTTATATTCAACTCCACACGGGCGGACCGTTTTTCGATAATTGGATTTAATTCAGTCGTAACTAGATTGGCATTCTCTTAGTTTTTCTATTAAAATGAGAAGTAATTTCTCCATGTTTGCTGCATACTTTTGGGCCCAACTAGTTGTATTGTAACAAAAACACATGTTTCTTTTATAACTAAGTTAAACATTAAATCCGAAATGAATTCCTTGTTAATGCTATCCTTCAATTAAATTCAATCTTTTCATACCAGCAGCTGATATTTTTCCCATTTATAGAACTTCTTTTTAAAACGAGCAAAAAGTGCAACTTGTATCATCCGCCTTTATTCTGTAATAAATCATTTCGTCTAGTTTTTTTTTTTAATTTTGCATTTTGTTGTTGGCAAAAGTTTATTAAACTCTCTTCGATCACATTTTTTTGTTCTTTCAAAACTTGTTTCTTTGCCAAACTTCTTCGCAATTTTTTTTACCCAAAAAATCGTAAGACTTCCACACATTTTTCGGGTTTTATTTTGATTTTGTTGTTTATAACGAAACAAGTTTTCCAAGAGTATTTTGTTTTGGGACAAACTACTTAAGGAATACAATAAAAAGAAAACAAACAAAAATTCATCCCGGCTTTAGCACGAGTTGTTCCTTGTGAATGCTGCTGATAACCGCATGGCAGGTAGAGTAGGTTGTTTTAAAGTATGACCCATAGGAGCGAAATGTAAGCAAAGGAGAAGAAATGTAAATGCTTAAGAGACAAGGCAAAACAAGCAGGGTGTCCCATTAGAACTGCTTGTCGTCTGAGGATGGCAGATGAAGCCAGTTATATAAGGTGAAGACCTTCTTAACCAAATATTCCACACCACACTCACACAAAAAAGACGACAACCAGAAAATGAGAAATAAAAAAGACAGTCGTCGTCGCCTTATTAAGGTCGGCTATAATGGAGATAAAGTTCTGGTGATAAACCTCGAAGAAAAAAAGAAAGAAAGAACAACACACCAAGGCAATCCATGAAGCATGGCCAAGATAACCGGCAACAAATGGAAATGTGCAACAGGCACGAATCCCAATACCAAAAATGTGGGTATAAGACACACAAACAACCAACCTAGTCTGATAGTTGGGACAGACAAATGTTACCATGGTCGAATGCATACAGCACACACGGTAGTATTAGAACGTGATGTTCTTTTTGTTGTTGTTGTTGTGTGGAATACTTAAAGAGATGACTGCTTAACTTAGGCAGAACAAATAGATGATGATAATGTTAAATAGAAGATCTTGAGGGGAGGGGTGAAGGGGGGAAATATAGCAATTCAAAATAAACATTACATTAAAAAATATGTTAAAGATATAAACATTTTTGTTAGGGGGTACTTATAAGTGCAACAACGTGTCATTGCTGTTGTTGCTAAGAATGTTTATAAACAATACAAAGAAAATAAATAGAAAAAAATGAATTTTAAATTGTTTAGCTAAGAACAAGAAACATTTTGAACTATTCGAGCGAGTGGGTAGAAAGAGTTTGGTGGGGAACTTACAACGAAAAAGGGCACATGCCACAAGTGTCTGTGACTTTGAACTTAAAGACACCAAAGGTTAGGTTATGGGTTTTTGTGTCTTTTGTTTTTTTTTTTCAATTTATTATTTGTAATGTACTTAAGATAAAATCTATTTGTGTGGGGAATATTGTTATCATTAGATGGAAGTTAGAAAAGTTTGAATTCAAAAATGTAAAGAAGCAATTATGGAAATTGTTGTGTGGCAGAGAAGCATTTATTCTGTGGAATTCGAATGGATTTATTTTTTACTATGTAGATTCGGTAGGCCATGAGGTTCAGCACAAAAGAAAAAAATAAATTTGTTATAGATATGATAATTTGTTAAATTAACTAAAAACGCTACCGATGTTTAAATATCTCTAACAGTATTTTTCGAGGAGAAATAATTGAGCATAGGCCCACGCTTTTCTATATTCTTTATATAACTTTGATTATTCATTAGCATTTTCAATAGATATGGCTTAAAGCTCTTTCCAGAAAAATTGCAATATTAATTTTGATATATCCCCATGAAGCATCTCCTCCGAATAATGATATTTTAGCAAAATTGTGTATTACTAATGTGTGGTGCATACTTTTAGGTGTATTAGTTTTTCAGAGGGGAGCACAGTAATTAAATAACAGCATCTTCTCCGGAATAAAAATATTTTGAAATTTTTAATAAAATTTGTCAGACGATTTGGCTGAAATTTGGGTTTTAGAGGTATATTATTCATGTGTGGTGCATACTTTCAGGTATATCTGTATGGTCTGTCTACAGCATAAGCTACGAAATTATTCAGAGCGACGCACAGTGATCCAGGATTCCTGTTTTCCTGTCCAAAACTCCAAAATTTTGTCATCACTGATTTCTAATTTATATATGGAATTCGATAGTAAACATTTTGAAACTATGAAAGCCAAAAAATATTGGAATATTTTCTTATTTCGGAAAAAACGAAATTTGTGCAAATTTCTGGAGAAAAGATTGACCATTTCTATTTGAAGATATTAATCACACTATTTCGACACCGAATAGAACCACACAGTATCGGTGTTCCGGCCAGGGGCTGCCAAATCAGTGGACATACATATGTGTGTATGTGTATCGTTTTTCTGTGATGCCTGATTCTAGGGACGGAGGAAATCCCAAGATCAATATTTATGTGATCGGTTTGCCATATCCGCAACCACAACACCCAAGCTTCCCTGAGATGCAATAGATGTCGGGATTCGCTCATGTAAGTGACTACGACATGGACTATGGTCCTGCATGCTGCTGGAACAAAGCCCCCATTGAGTCGTCGTTATCAGAAGACACGACTCACCAGCTGCTGTCTTGTTCCAATTCCTGAAAATAAAAATTTAATTGCAATGAACCCCGAGATAAGATCAAGGAAATAGTGGACTGTATACGTCGGAAGAATTTCTACGTAGTTTATGGTTACCACGTACTGAGGAATGTTAGCACTAGAAGTGGTTGGGAACCAGATTTCCTATTGCACCAGTCTGTTTAATACAGAGATTGAGCCTGTCTTTAATGTGCATGGAATGTAAGGGGATAAAAGTCTGGTCACACACCAAATAAAAACTTGTACTCCAGGTTACAGGCCCAACATTCGACCGCATTTGGAAGCTCATAACCAATTGATCTTAGGGACATAGTCTTTAAAACTGTCAAGCACTCAACGCCAATCTCAGTGACCTCAGAGAGTCACTTAGGCGGAATTATTGAATTGTTAGTAACGGTTGAATCACTCTCGAACCCTGGAAAGAAGAAAGAGGTTACGCGTCAGTTATTTTAATCGACCATCTATGGAGCACCCCAGGAGTAAAAGAGCGAAGTGAAGCCCCTACCAAAATTGGTGTCACAGTTCGCCAGATATAACCATAGTATCACCCTGTCAGACAAATTACGTCATCGGATAGATCAGACCATCATAATTATCTTAATCAGCAGCCCGATTTCATAACTTCTGATCTCCGCACTTTCATCAATCATGGGCCAATTGGCCTAGTTTCAGAGACTTCACTAATCACACTTCGTTCCGAGACATCATCAATGCTGCAGCCATGCACTATATACCTGTTGGACGAATACCCGAAGCGAGACAAAAACTCCTAGCAGAGCGCGGCGGAATTAGCAAATGAGCATGATGAGCTTCATTGGAGCCGGAATAAGTGAATTGTGGAATTAATCGACAGTTTATCGAGCACCCCGGAAGTGACAGGGCGAATAGAAGAGCACTGCGTCGCATTAGACGTCTTCCTGCCGAGGAGGAACCCCCGCAATTTACAATAGATGATGCCATCAGGAACGCTAAGTCATCCAAAGCATTGAACCCTGATGGAATCTCCATGGTATTGCTGCTGAAACAGCTGCATGTGCCGGGATTGCAGTACCTCACCAAAGATCTCAACATGTTGCTAGACACCCACGTCTTGAGGCTTTACACCTTCGCAGCGGCAAAAATCGCTATCCAGCTGCCGATCATCAGCATGGGTTCACGACAACGGTGATGCATGTCATCACCACACCTAGATAGAACAGTGATGTTGGCGCTTGACTTATCCAAGCTTTTGATACTGTCAAGCACTTCACACTGTTTGAGGATATTGGACAGACTACCGTCCGGCCAAGTTTAAAACGTTGCATAATCATTTATATGTGTGGACGCCAGTCGTACGTAGAATCCCGGAACAAGAAGTCCAAGGCCCGTAGAGTGAAACAGGGAGTTCCCCAAGATGTGGTAATATCTCCTGAACTGTTTATCCTCTACCTCGACTGTATTCCGCCCCCTACAGACAGCATTCAGATCTTAACACATGCGGATAGTTGTACAATTTTGACGTCAGGTACCTTCCTTAATGCTATTTGTGAAATGCTGAACTCTTATTTGATCGATCTTATTACATTTTCCGCACGAGGAATATACAAATATCCGTCACTAAATCTGCGACCACTCTGTTCACCACATGGACTGCGGAGACTAGTACTGAGTTGAATGTCCTGGTCTATGGTAACAGAATTCCGACCATTAACTACCACCAATATTCTAGGGGTCACATTATTTACAGCTATCTACAACTACGACCTGAGACCTGCAACAGGGTGATTTCTGATGTGATCCATCATTCAGTGGATCATCTGCATGAGGAGATGAAGATTCTTAAATGGCATTCACACAGATGCAGTCGCAGACAACATAAACCATTATCGTGTAAATGCGGACCTCGGAGAACATACTCCATTTCGCAGCTGAGGAGCGTCAGCAGCCACGACAAACCTCATTGGTTTTAGCAAAACTACGCTCGGGATGGTGCAGCCGTCGAAATTCTTATAGGGCAAGGATCAATGCAAAACATCTGACCAATATGCGCACGACACACTGCACCTTTTCAACTGCCCTGCCACCAAATTTACTCAACTAACTTTATCGAAACAGCCACATTTCTAGAGCTGGAGCGATACAGATAAAGCAGGAAAACGAACATACAAACATAACTTTACGAAAAGGTAAAGGTTTACCTTCCCGGTGTTAAGACCTCGGTACATAGGAGGCATGGTATGCTGCTTAAGTCATTTCTGGTAAACGTATAAATAACGGACGAGCCAAATTCGAAGTAGCTAGCCCTCTTCTTTTACCTTTCTATCTCAAATAACTTGCGCACTAAAGGTCGTGGGTTCGATTCCCCGGCCAGGCAACTTCAAAAATTTCAATAGTGGCAAAATACACACACACATTTATATTCCAACTACATATATATCTATATTATATAGTGAGTGAGCCATGTCTCCTAATTTCAACTAGTTTTCGAGGTTAATAGACAACCATTACATTCCACAAAAGATGGACTAATTAAGAAGTTATAAAAAACGCGGATATGTAATTAAGGTAGCTGCTTTTATCATTTATTAAGATTTCAGAACTGTCCCATCAAAACAACATGTTTCTGGTTTTTACTACAAGCAAACACTCAATCCGTTAGTGACAAAACTTCACAAATCGTAACTTTTCAGCTGAACCATATGTTACGAATTACCTCTAAGCACAGACCCGTCTCCTCCTGATTGTTAATGTATGGGTGCTTCCCTTTCATGTCACTTTAATGAGGTTTTAACCTGTAGAATAAATGAGTTTCTTGTTGGAGCATTTCCTCTTGGCACAATACACACATGGCCGCGAAGCAGAAGAAGAAGAACATTGGCAATATTTTGCTCTAACCAACAACTGCTGTAGTGACAACTTTTTATGACCAACAAAGCAAAAAAACGAAGAAGAAAAAAATCAGGCTTTTAACTTCTGCTTCATTTGGTTCCCGTTGTTTTTTCTTGGAGGGGTGTGTGTTTGGTTGTGTCATTTCTATACTCTTATTCATGGAGTTTGTTTGTATTGTCCAAGTCCATTTCCATGTTTTCTGCTGCTGTTGCTTTCCAAAGCATGCTTGCATGCCATGCATCTTGAATCATGGCTTGCATTTAAGAATTGTTTTGTTTGTTTGTGTTTTGACCATTTGTAAGTGGTTGTTGTTTTTGTGTTCATCCTCATATTGTTGTGACCGACCATACGACGTTTGTTACTTAGTGCCTTCGTTTGTCTGGCCAGAGTGGAGTTGTTGAGTGGCCAGCCAGTCTTACTTGGCCTGTTGCCTGCTCTAAAGTGGTACTTGTTTGCCTTGGTTTGGTAATAATCTTCCACTTCTTGAGTTGTCTTTTTTTTTTTTTTTTTGCTTGGATTCTTTGTAAGTCTTTCTGTTGTCATTTCGGTTTTTTATTCTTCTTCCTTTCTTTGTTTTTATTATTTGTTCGTTTCGTTCGACTGTTGGTTGTCTTCTGATTGGATTTGTTGTCATTTACGCTTCATTTGGAGTTTCTTGTTAACAGCTATCGAAGCAAGAAGTCTCAAGAATATCTTCATTGGATGCCAGAGTTTTTTCTTAACATCTTTCTGAAGTTTTTTTTTTTTTTTTGTATTGATGCGAACGAAGGCTGTCTGCCTGCCATTTTTGCCGACTGTTTATAGCTTTCTTGTGTAATTTTTTTGGCATGTTTTCTGGGCCCTTCTTCTATTACTTTGCGTTCCAATGATGACCAGATAATAATCTGATCTTTACCGTATAAAAAACCTTTACAAATTGTATTCAAAACATAACGAAACCGTGCAAAATCAATGATTAATGAATGAGATCTTTGTTGGTTGGCTTTTGGAATACCATAAGGGCGTGGGTTTTTTTTGAAATTTTTTCTTGTTGTTGTTGGTTGGTATTATTTATAATTTTTGATTTAAAGTTCAAAAACATTCTCACGTTTTTCAATTGAAAATTCAATGTTTGAAAAATTAATTGTATGTATGTGCCTTTTAAACCTTCCTATACCACACACGGTGCTCTTGAACCAAATTTAAATGGAAGGTGCTTACACCTGGGAAGTTTTTGCGGATTCTGAAACTACAATGTTCATAGATGAGAAAAATCAAAAAACAAAAACAAAATCGCCGAAGCGCTTTTTAAATAAATCGCGATTCAAGTTGACATTTTTAAGGGTTTATTAGGTTTTCACGCAAGTCCTATCGAAATGGGATTAAAGAAAATGTTGTAGCTATGAAAATTCCCTACAAGATTGAATTTGATGATATCTTCGTATTTTTTACCGTTATTGAGATATAGAAGTTCAAATTAGGACAATGGATTGACTGTATCGCCTCCTTATAAAATAATGTAATGACTGCAATTTCTCAACTTAAACTTACATATCTCAGAAATGGTGCAACGTAGGAAAAAATACGAAAACCATTCTTGTAGAGAATTTTCACAGCTACAACATATTCTTCAGTCCCATTTCGAAAGGATTGGCAGTTTTCAAGCTAAATCCTGAAGACCTAAGAAAAAAATCTGAAAGTTTGATCTGAAACTCTATATCTCAAAAATGGTAAAACCTAGGAGAATATCAATCAGCCAATCTTGTACAGAATTTTCACTTCTACAACATGTTCTTTAGTCTCATTTCGATAGGACTTGCGGTTTCCAAGCAAAATCGTAAACACCTAAAAAAACTAAAAATGTAAAATTTGATCGCGATTTATTTAAAAATTCATCCAGCGATTTTTTTCTTGTTTTTCGATTTTTCTCATCTATAAACATTGCTGTTTCAGAATCCGCAAAAACTTCCTGTTTTCATTTATAGTTAGTTAAGGTGCACTGTGCATAACATCGTAATATAAGGAGGCGATACAGTCAATCCATTGTCCTAATTTGAACTTCTGTATCTCAATAACGGTAAAAACAACGAAGATATCATATCTTGTAGAGAATTTTCATAGCTACAACACTTTCTTTAGTCCCATTTCGATAGGACTTGCGGTTTCCAAGCAAAATCGTGAAAACCTAAAAAACCCTTAAAATGTCAACTTGAATCGAGATTTATTTAAAAAGCGCTCAGGCGATTTTCTTTCTTTAGTTTTATGATTTCATCATCATTCAGAATCTGCAAAAACTTCCCAGGTGTAAGCACCTTCCATTTAAATTTGGTGAAAGAGCACCGTGCACATCGAAAAACGTTGGAGCAATGCTATAAAAAGTAATCACTTCGGACTTCTTATACATTTTGAGACTTTTTAAAGGACGAAGAAAATCCTTCGAAGATTGTAAGACAAAATTTCGATTGGTCTCAGAGATGTAGCCCTAATTTGAAGGAAAGGCTAAATTTGGCTAGGTTTAGACGAGACCATAAAACCTAAACAAGATACAACAAAGCAGATCGGAATATTGATTTCTAGTATCGATATGTCTGTCCTTTTAAAAACTTGTATTTAAAAATTTATTTCAATTCTCAGGGGGTTTGCCGAGGTTGATATGTTAGCTTCATCTGAATACACACCAAATTGGCTTCTCAGTTTATTTTAGATCCTTATCTCATCAGGGGAAGCTCTTATGAGCCATCTTTTTCCAAGATTTTCAATATGTGTCCAAGTTTTAATAACTCCCCTTTTTGGTACAAGTGAAATGAACAAAAAAAAAATACTTTCTCTTGCGCTTTATCAAATATTTATTGAAATATTATTGAATACAAAATTAAAAATTGCAATTATAGCTATTCAAATTACAGGCCATATGTTCTTCGAATTTAGTTTAAATATACCCTTATAAAGGTTAATTGCAATATTCTTCGGAAAGCAAATCCACACAGAAATAAAAATTCACTTTTAACCCTCCTAAAAATAAACAATAACAACAAGTAGTAGCAAATGGTCTCTGAAACTGTGCGAAATCAAACATCTGCCGATTTGCGTGCAATCAATCTGCTGTACAATTTCCGGAAATATTTAGAAATTCATTTAAGGGTATTTTCAGCAAAACACGAAAGCAAAATGTGCAAGCCAAAATGTGGAAGGATGTACTTCGGACAAATGAATTGGCATTTCATTCAAATGAAATAAAGGACAAATGCAAGTAAAAGAAAAGAAGAGTTGAAAAATAAAACAAATCCAATAAGAAATGACAACTCGGGATAATCCCTGAAAATAAACAATTTTTGCTACAACCAACAAAAAAAAAATATGTCAACTGATTCCAACACAAGCAGGATGTTCAACGATTTTATTTTTATCTCAAATATTTAAATATAGTGTCTGCACTCTCTTAAATATTTATTTATCACACTTAATCGCATAATCTTTTCTCCATGACTGACTGACTGACCACTGACAACAGCAGTAGTCCATAAAAGCTGATGCGTGTGACATGTTATATATAGACCAATGTTTTAAACTGGAAAAATATGTTAATAAATTAACACAATTATGGAAATATAAAACAAATAAAACTTGTTTTTCCCGTGCTCCTCTCATTCACTCTTTCGTTTCTGAAGAAAATAAAAATTAATTGGAAATTAGTTACACACTCTCATCTCAGACAAATGTCTGTATGTCTGCCTGCTTGGTTTCCTCGTAATTGTTTGAAGACAGAAGCAACTCAGTCAAGCAATCAACAAACAAACTAATTAAGAGGTTACGCTTTAATTTGAATAAAACATTTACAAAAATGAGTTTTATATTTTATTCTATGACCCCAGAACATGAAGATGGGGAATAAAAAGGCGAAATAAATGAAAACAAACCACTAGAAATTTTACGAAGTTTAACAGAAGATATTAAGAGAAAGAGAGGAAACTCCAAAAATTAAACCATGGCAAATCGTAATGTTAGCAATTAATTGCTGTCAATGACCGATTTTGTCTATAACGGTATATCATTTATATAATATGCTTAGCCAAGTAATTTTTGAATGAAACAGGGCGCAATTGATATTTTGGAAACTGATTGCATTAGGTTTGTGGTCCCATGTTAAGTAACACACTATTTGCCATTTACATCCTAATGAAAGAGTGACCCTCAATATTGGGACATTTTGGGGTTCATATCTCAGAAATAACCCCTAGCAAACAAACATTATAATTCCAACACGATCCGAGATGTGCCTTCAAACTGGATTAAAGCGCAAAAGTGTTGAATTTAGCGTAAGAGTTACCTGAAGAAATGAGCTGATAAATCCGTACTGAAGTGGTTCTAGCTTTGAGAGAGATATTCATTTAAATGATTTTCGTGGCAACCTGTCAGTTTACAGTGTCTTCCAACAAGAGTTGTTCCGGCCGATCATCAACAACGTCACCTCTTTGCTGATTCGGTCCTCGAAATGCATGAAAGTGACCCGGAATTCCATCGAAAAACAAGTTGACTGATGAGGCCCATCTCCATACCGCGGCTACGTCAACAAGCAACACTGTCGCATGTGGCTCGGAATACCTAAGATTTATTGTTGAAAGACCTCTCCATCCTTAAAGTGTGATTGTTTGGTGGGATTTATGGTCGTTCGGACTTTTTGGGTCATTATGTCAGGAAGCATGGACAGAAAACATTATATCGCTGTAAACAGGAGTAACTTCGGTAAAAATTTCAAAACTATCCTCGAACAGTCCTTTACTGCACTTATTCGAAAACTATTTAACTTTTGCGAAAATGGGGTATCCGGACAATTTGTTCGATATAACCTTCTTAGAACTTGATGTACATTTAGAAGAATTTTTTCGATTTGCAAAGTTTCGGCCAAATCGGATGCTCAATTTGTAAGTTATCGTGCACATCATTAATTTAACTTGATATCGGCAAGGGTTTTGAGAGTTTTTGGACTAAAGACTGAGTGTATAAACATGCAAAATTAGGGCTGGTTTAATTCGAATGTGATGCAAAAACCGTCGAAACCCTGAACTGGGGCTACACCGGATAAGTTTTGGTAAGGTGGACTCCAGGAATCTCCCTAGGAAATTTTTAGTAAAACGTTCAAAATTTCCTGTTTGTAAAAATATTTTTTTTGGTTTATTACATAAAAACAGAATATTTAATATACAAAGCGACCCCAGATACCTATTTATTTATTTTATTTTATTTTATTTTATTTTTTGTTTTGAAACATCTCCAAAATTGTTTTATAATTTTTTAATTTCTTTACTTAATATACAATAAGCAACAAAAATAGTTAATTTTTCTGAAATTTTTACTAAAACGTTCAAAAACCCTCAAACGGATTTATCAAAAAAAAAAAATTATATCTTTTTATAAAAATATTTTTAATTTTACATTTTTATTTAAATTTTTAATTATTATTTATATTTTAAATTCGTAGTTTTTAATATTTTGATTTTTTATAAAAATTTGTTTATTTATATTTTTAGTGTTAGCTATAATCCCTAAAACGGTATAATTAGGAAATTAAGGATATATTTTTTTATAAAAATATTTTTTTAATTTTTATTTGCATTTTTAATTATTATTTATATTTTTAATTTTTATTTTTTAATATTTTGATTTTTTTATAAAAATATTTTTTAATTTGTTTACTTTATATGCACTAAGTAACAAAAACAGATGATTTTTTGAAATTTCTACTAAAACGTTCAAAAATCTCTAAAACGGATTTATCAAAAAAAAAATTATATTTTTTATTTTTTTATAAAAATATTTTTTTTTATTTCTTGTATAAAAATATTTTTTTTTATTTTACATTTATATTCTTCATTTTATTATACACTTATAATTATTATTTATATTTTAAATTTGTATTTATATTTTAAATGTTTATTTTTTAATAATTTGATTTTTTTATAAATATAAATAAATATATATTTATAAAAAATCAAAATATTAAAAAATAAAAATTTAAAACATAAATACAAATTTAAAATATAAATAATAATTAAAAACGTAAATAAAAATGAAAAATATAAATGTAAAATAAAAAAATATTTTTTTTATCGTAGTATAATCCCTAAAACGGTTTAATTAAGAAATTAAAGATATTTTTTATAAAACTATTTTTTTTAATTTTTATTTGCATTTTTAATTATTATTTATATTTTTAATATTTATTTTTTAAAATTATGATTTTTTTAATTAAAATATTTTTTAATTTTTACTTGTCATTCTATTTTTATTTTATATTTTTATAATCCCTAAAACAGATTTAATAAGAAATTTATATAATTTTTTTTTTAATAAAAATATTTTTTAATTTTTGATTTTTGTATATATGCTTTTAATTTTGTATTTTTGTTTAAATTTTTAATTAAAATTTATATTTATTTTGAATTGATATTTAAATTTGTATTTTAAGGTGTTATTTTTTAAATATGTTTTTTATAAATTTTTATAATTGTTATTTATAATAAAAAGGTCGAAAAAACAAAAACAATCATTGTTATTTATATTTTTTCAATTTTTTTAAAAATATTTTGGGTTTTCTATAAAGTTATTTTTTTAACTTTTATTTATAAAATATTTTTATTTAATATTTAATATACACAGAAGATTTAATATGCACAGAGAAACTTTATATATCTATTACGTTTTAAACTAGAGTTATGCCAAAGGAACTATATGGAACTATCTAGTTCACTTCGCAGTTCCAAAGGCCCACATTTTTTCTTTGTAGAAACTGCCTTTACTTAGTAGCACACGTTACATTTCATGATGTTACTCATACGCTTTGGAACTAATACAAGGACCTAGGAACTGCATTACCCAATTCTATTTTAAACCCTAACCCGTTAGGTATATCTTTAATTTTTTTTCTAAATGATCTTTACAAAATTTTTTTGTTTTAATCTAGTTTTATTTTTTTAATTTCTTTAATTAATTTTCGCAAAGATGGAAAGTTGCTAATTTATCAAAAATTAATACATACTATAATTTCTTAAAATATTTTTTTATATTTATTTTTTTAATAATAAAAATATACAATATTTTTTATTTTTTATAAACACCAAATGAGCGTTGTTCAGTTATAATTAAAAATTTAATATTAAAAATATTTTTTTTTTTTTTTTAAGTTCGACTTTGTCCCTAAATGCTAAAAGATCATAAAAAACATACTACTGACAGTACCCAAAGAGCTGAAAGCTCAAGATTAAGGCAGAATGGCCAAAGATATCGAAAAGTGTGGTATTAAAAATTAGAAAAACAAAGTAAATAATCGAAGTGGTGCCAAATCTATTCTTAATTTAGCTTAGGGTCTTCTACGAAATATTACTTCATTCATTAAGTAACCACTTGCAATAAAAGATACTCTTTGTAAAATACTATAATTTCCAATTTTTTACTTAATTAATACATTCCAAACACCGCATTAACTTACCTTTAATTCAATTTCATTAATAAAAATCCAGAATAAGCTGGATAACACGATCATATGATTTTTCTTATAATCCCCACTTTCGATATTTTCAGCGGAGAAATTAAATAGCAAAAAAATTTTTCAGCTTCTCTTATTAAAAAGATAATCCAATTAAAAATATGCTCTTTTCATAAATGCACAAAAAAAAATCTGCTGACATTAGGCACACTTCAATAAAAATGTCAAAATGCGGATATGAGATTCAAGATTTACACGATAAACAAAATAAGATGAGGGGATCACTGCAAAATAATCTCACAAAGCTTTGATCTTGGACAAAAGCTATAGATTCTTTAGAAGAGCAGGAATGTTTAACGTTTTTTTGCTTGTAAATTTTATTTAAGAGTTAAGCTTGGGGAATTTGTTTGTGTGTGTTTTTTTTTCTTCTTTAATTGTATTTTTGCTTAAATGCTGACAGTCATAAATCCTTTAAATGTAGTCATATATTTATGTTCTTGTTGTTGTTGTAAATTGAGATGATGGCGGCTTTTTCAAGATGAGGAAGTCGTCTATATTGCTGCGATCATTGCAAAATGCTGGTGATGGTGGTGGTGGTGGTTTGTGGCCTCCATAAAGAAGGAATCATAAAAAGCAATATATAGAATATGGAGAGCAAAGCGGAATCCAACAAGAACTCAGAAATACAAGGAAATTCTCATACACTTATTTTTGTTATGTTTTTATTTTTATTCTTTTAATTTTTATTTCATCACCATTCAATTCGAGACGCGTTTTGTGAAGTTAAGAGCAAAAAGAACGAAGACCGTATTATATGGCAAAAAAAGATGCGAATTGTTTGCTTGATTGTTTTATAATGGAGAGCTGCGGCTGTTGCTTCTTTTTATTGTATTTTTTGCAATTTTTGCGCTTTCTTCTTTCTCAGAATATTTCCACAGCTAAATATGCTGGTGTTGGTGGTGGTGTTCTTAATGGTATTAAGAGTTTTTGATTTGCCTTTCGAGTGTTGTTCTTGTTAGGATTTTAATGTATTTTCGTCTTCCTGTACTTTTCGAATTTTGTTGTGAATTCAAGACAAAATAAATGCGAATACCAACATAGAATGCAAAACGATCATTGAACAAAATATTATCCCCCTTAAGGCAATTGGCGGTGACTGTGGTGGTGGTCTGGTCTGGAGTGATGCATTGTTTGTTTTCTTTTAATAATTTTAAAGGCACAATTTTTGTATAGCAATTGTATAAAAGAAACAATGTGTTTGTTTTTAAAATTTTTTCTTTATTTCAATACTTTTTTTTTATAATTTTAGTGCAATTTTGATTTGTAAATATACACAATTTTCAATAAATACAATCTTTAGAATTTTTAAGTATTTTTTTATAATTAAAATAAGGCTTTTATTTCTTTCCAGGTAATTATTTTATTTGTTGTTCTCAACTTTGTTCACCAAAGTGACATATTTTATTTCAAACTTCAATTATTATTATATGTATTTTTAAATTTGATTTTGTTTTATATTTAAAAAATCATAATTCTTTATTATTTTTGTTTGTTTATTTTTAACCGTATACACACAACGCGTTATTTCCAATTCGGTTGAGACGTTTTATATCCGGTGTATACGACACGACACAACTTTACATGTGAAGAGTTCGCGTGTTACTAAAGTATCTGTACACAGAACAGATACATTTGTTTAGTGCGGTATCTCACAAATACACTAGCAGCACATTGTCGTATATTGGCGGCGGCCCTGGATGATCCATAGCAGGCGGCAACTTTATAAGTTGCAACACGAACAATATACGAATGAAGAAAATTCCGATTGGAATTGCTGGGTATGTATGTGTGTGTGTTGCACAACGTGTGTGTTGGGGAAACATGTTGAGTAGAATGTTTCATGATATGTTGCAGAGAAACAAATGTTTCGATACTTCAAGAATGTTGAGCAATAATATTTAGTTTAGATAAAATGTTGTAGATAAATGTCTGTAGCAACAAGTTTAATAGGTGTGTTTTACATGTGCTACCCAATGCAATTGCAATTTTCGAATTTCGAAAAAAAGCTGAGTTGTGCTGAATTGTGCTAGGATTGTGCCCATTTGTGCCGAAACATTTTTTTGGAATTTCGAAAAAATGACTGAGATATTCGACAAAAATTGTGCTCGGCGAATTCAACTCAGCACATCATCTTTATATTTGCATTTTTACAGAAATTACAGTGATTTTTAATACGAAAATATTGGTTTTCGAAATTGAAAATGGTTAGAGATATTAAAAAAATTTAAATGCCACAAGTCGGCACAAACCGAGTAGAAATCAGCACAACTTTTGTTTCTTTTCAAAATTGCAATTCTGTCATTTTTTCGGAAATCGAAAACGGAGACATCGAAAAAAATTGCGGCACAAATGCGCACAATTCAGCACAACTTTTGTTTTTTCGAAATTCAAACCTTTAATTCTGTCATGTATTCGAAAATGGTACAGTATCGAAACAAAATTTTGCGGCACAAACTGAGTACAATTTAGCAAAACTTCTATTTGGAAATTTATTTGGCGAATATCTGTAATTTTTCCGAATTTCGAAAAAATGTTTCGGCACAATTCAGCACAACTCAGCTTTTTTCGAAATTCGAAAATTGCAATTCCGTCGGATAACACTTGGTTTTACGGTTCTATGAAAACATAAAGAAATGAGAAGATATGGTATCACCATGGTATTCCAAATTTCGATATACAGTTCACGTGGTCGTGATTTAATTAATAGTAACGTTGACCGAACGTAGAAGCATGATGTTCATTCTGCAATTTCTTCTATGATAGTCAAATCGCCATAGAAAGTATACTCTGTCCAAGAACCTGCAAGTGCCTACTGTTTTTGAAGTCCGATTTAGCCATGTCCGTCCGTCTGTCGGTCTATCTGGTTAGCTGGAGCGTACGATAACTCTCAAACGGATGAACCGATTCGATCAAACATTTTTCGTTCGTAATATTTTGTCCAAACATAGTTAAAGTTCGAAGATGGGCCATACCGGTGCACTCCTTCGGGTACCTCTCACACAAAAATTAGGAGAAGTGAAGTTTAACAGCAGGTCTCGAATTGCTTTGATTCTTTTGCAATCACTTGTATTCGCTGCCCCCATTACGTTTTTTCAGGTTTAGGTCCATACTCTCGAACGGATCACTATCGCTCCACATCTTCCGATATCTCCACCAAAACAGTTTAGGTAGGATCTGTTCGAAGATTCTTTGGAAAATTCTACCTATGCTACTCCTTGTGGTCCTGTTTACAGCGATATTTTGTTTTTCGTGGGCAATTTCATGCTTCCTGACACAGTAGTCCAAAAGCTCTTTGTTATACGGTGACCAACTGAAATGACTGGGGACGCACTATTTATCGAAAAGAAATGACTCCCAAAATAAAATCCACTTCCAAAATGAACTACACCGATGCATTCCTTTAGGTACCTCCTACGCAAAACTTTTGATCTTTAATCCAAATATGTATATATGTCGGTAAGTTCATACGTCGGCAAGTTCAAACGTCCAAAAAGGGCCACAAAATCTGAAAACTTTCATAATACATTATTATTGGGGAAAGGATTTACGTTCCGTACCCGGTATTCGATTCGATATTGTCACTATATGAAAGTATAAATTCACACAGGCTGAGTGTATATCTCTGTCGACAAGGCCACAATAACGCCATGGGTGCTTTCTTAAGTATTATAGATGGACAATAAAAACGAGGATTTTTGATATTTTTAAATGTAATGTGTTTTGGGTACCACCGTGGTGCAATGGTATGCACACCAGCCTTGCACGCTAAAGGTCGTGGGTTCGATTTGCCGACGGCAACATCAAAACTTTTCAACGATGGCAAAATAACCCTTAGTAATGTTGGCGACGTTTCCTGAGTATTTCAGCCATGTAAAACTTCTTTACAAGTGGTGTTTTAAGACACGCCGTTCGGACACGGCGATAAACAGTAGGTCCCATATCATTGAGCTAATATGAATCGGGGTGCACTCATTTGATATTGCCCCACAGTGTAATTAACCAAATACAACTGATATGGCTTTTGCAACATGTTGCAAAAATATTAACATTTACTTTACACATAGAAGCACCTCTGTTAACTAACATAACGATCATAACTAACATAACAAACTTTGAGAATGCTGTTGCGCCTGCCTGTATCCCATTATATATGTAAAAGGTATTTATGACAAGTAGTAGACTTTGTTAGACTTTGCTACCAAAAAGTGCTAAACATTTGGAAAACAATTTTCACTCAGAAAAACAAAAACCAACAAAGAATTGCATGCTAAATGTTCAAATTGAAAGAGGTGAAAGGTCAGCGACTTGACGGCTTTAAAACAATACGAAAAAAAAACTATTCATAAATGCTAAATGCAAAAGGTGTCAATTAGAATAATAATAAGTACGAAGAGAATATGAGTACGAAATGTAATGAACAGTAGTTATGGAGGGAGAAACAAGAGACTGGAAGACAAAAAACGAAATTATGGAATTTAGGAATAAAGGCTATGATGGATAATGTAAATGTGTGATGCATACTTTTAGGCTAAGGTAACCAAAAAATAATACAGTCGAACCTCGATTATCCGTGAATCGATTATCCGGGAACCTCCATTACCCGGGATAGAAAAGAATTGTTGGTCTTCTTTTCAATACCTCTATTATCCGGGAGAAAAAGCCTACCTTCCAATTATTTTGATTTATCAAACAAAATGGTAACAAAAAAATGGAGCCAAGAAAAATATTTTTGAATAGTACTTATGTAAGTAATAATAGGGAGTAATGAATTGGTTAATTTTCTCGAAATATTTTTCTGCAGATGTAAATTCTTGAATTCCATATTTTATTTCATTTCTTTCCTTTAATAAATATAATAAAAACAGCACAGATAAATATATTTGTACAAACCTATTGTACCATTTTTAACCAAAAATATTTTCGAAAACTGCATAAAAACATTGAATCCATTATCCGGGAAAATCGATTATCCGTAATGCCTTTGGTCCCGACCGTCACGGATAATCGAGGTCCGACTGTATATGTAATTGTTCCACAAACATCCCAGATGTGAAAAACATTTTTTTTTTTTTTTTGAATTTACTAGTGGGATGTTTTGAATAGTAAAGGACTTTCTCCGAAAATAAAACGCCTGTTTCGATTCAATGTGGTAGAGAATAGCTTTGAGAATAGCATTGGCGTAAAAGTAGGATTCCGTTAGAAACTGTCAAATAGTACTTTCTAGTAATTCTTTTCTATCACAAAACACAAAATGGCGCTAAATGACGCTCTTCGCCCCTACCTCTCTCTCTCTCTAAACACATTTGAATGAGTAGAAACCTGAGCTCCGAAATGCTCACTCCCTACTCGAATTCGAGTGGGAGACGAATAAGAACGCATTAGCTTGGCTCGTTTTCGAGTGGGAGTACAATATGCTCGATAGACCAGATTCTACTCTTGATGAGTACTATTTTGGTTTTTGTTGATTTATTTGTAAAATGTGTTTTTTTTAATAAATGAACAGTATCAAAAACTATTAGCTACAACTACACACAAACGAATCGGCAATAAAAATAAATTTATTTTTCCACTCGATTTCACTCTTAGAGTAAACTCTCTATTCGGAAATTTTTGACTCCTACTCTTATTTTCCAACAAGGGGCTCAACCACATAATACAAGAGGGATAGTAAATATCATGTAAAATTCGTACTCATCGATTACTCTCACTCACGATTAAAATCTGGTAGAAACTATCAGCTCGACAAGAAACTCAAATGACATGGAACACATTCTCATATCTAGTCGATGCCATAAGCGCGAAAGCGATGGTTCTGATGAACCATCACAGGAGGATACAAATATTCCCTCACAAATTCATAAACTCGGCGTATATTTTGAACGAACCAACTTCCTTCGCTAGTAAATCGAAATTCAAACGAAATATAAATATGTGAAAGTAGCAAGTCATAAATCCCAGGTCACTACTACTTCAGTTGAAAATGCTTTGAAATCAATAGCGAAAAAAACTTATCAACCTTACCTCCATCCCATGATTGACAGGAGGAAGTCTTAAACATGTACATTGTTACAAATATTCCCACAAAAATTCATAAATTCTGCGTATATCCGGAGGTTTTGACCATACACACGTTTACACACAGACAGTATTGGCAAGGCAATAGCAAAGTTACAAACCATTTTCAAAATACATTCATATTTTTCTCTATACATATTTGAAAATTTGTAATTGTATTTGTGAAAAAGGTTTGTATTTTTGCTATTGTCTTGCCAATACTCACATATGTAAACGCTTTTAAAGTTTTTATTTTTCAGAACTTTTGAAATTTTTGAAGTCACTGTAAGCAAATATTTAACTGAAATCAAGGTATAGGGGCACACGACATAACTAAAATGACATAACCGTTTATTTCTCACTAACTTTATCATTGTATTATACCATATATATCATTTTATATTATATATAACTTTTTTTCATATATCATAAAAATTAAGTGGTTTGAGTGGGACATTTTTTAAAATTAAAGTGGAATAAAAGTTATTGTAAACATTACCCAGCAAAAATACTCATTACAAATTGGCCTACTTTCTCATTATTTTAACACGGGCATGTCATAGGGGGTAAGTACTTATTTTTTGGCACTTAAAAGTAAATAAATAAGTACATAAATAAGTAGTTACGACTTGAAGTAACCAGGGAGTAACTACTTATTTATCTACTTTTTAGTGGCCCAAAAATAAGTACTTACTCCCTATGACATGCCCGTGTTAAAATAATGAGAAAGTAGTCCAATTTGTAATGAGTATTTTTGCTGGGTAATAGGTAAAAGACCATACATTCGTGCAATAGGAAATAATTATTTGAGAAAAAAAAAATTCTTAATTTCATAGAATTTTTTCAAAAAAAAATTCAAAGTGGTTTATGCCGAACCTTTTTTTATAATAAAGTGGAATGAATGTCATTTTAGGCATTAATAGGAAAAATTTCATTCATTCTCACTACAGGAAATCATTTTTGAGGAAAAATGTCAAAAGTTCATATCGCTAATGGATAGCTTAGGCCACGTATGATACCATCCGTCGACTAGAAAGCCCCTAAAAAAATCAATCGTTATCGTTGTAAAATGACAATAAATCGAAAAGACCGCGGTGAAAAAATATTAGCTGCGAAGATTGATTAAAAACCTAACAGTTGGCCTGCCAATTCTTGAATATCCATTTCATTTCCATATTTGTTAATAAGTTTGTATTATTTTTTTAATTTGTATTTCCACATTTCCTCAAACCTAAACCACTGTTTATGATAATTACGACCTATAATAATACATAGCCGAAGAATCCAGGAAGTATCTTTCACATTGAACCCCTTCCAAGAATCTAACATAACTGAAAACCTGTGAAATGTGCAACGGTTGGAGGTGTTAATGGGAAACCCACAATTAGAAAAAAGAAAGAAAATATTTTGAGTTAACATAAAAGAGCAGACATAAAACACCTCTCTTCCTCAAAAAGATACCCTCTACCCACCTCCGTTCTATAACTCTGTAATAAATACAGACTGGTCATTGCTTGTTTTGTTTTCTCAAATCTGTCAAAAACTATTAAATTAATTTTAATATGCGATAACAAAAATAAACATAACAATTAACTACGAAAGGAAAAAGAGGGTGGTGATCATAAATTAAAAAGCAAAAGCATGACTTGTGGCCAAAAACATCACCACCACCAACAACCAAGTGCTGGCTACAACAATAAAAATAACAAAAGAAGTGACATGAAAGCGGTCGATTGGTTGGGCTAAGCGGCCAGCATTTTTCAGTTTTATGTAAAATTATGTAAATTTCCAGTGAACGAAGCAAACAACAACGCTACATTCGAACCACATACATATTGTTGGTGTTATTATTCATTTCCTATTGTTTATAAAGCTGTAAACCATATCAAAACATAATTTTCAATGGGTTTAAAAGCTTACGTTTTTTTCAATTTTTTCGCTTCATCTTAACAAGATAAGTAAGGGATTTATCTTGTGCGGAACAGCCAGCTAGCTATAGGTACCGAATATAAAGAAAACCCATAAACAATGTTAAACACCTAAGGCTGGAAAGGGCTCGTTCGTTGGCTTGGTGGCATGGCTGCTCCAATATAAAAACCCTAATTTGTGTTTTCGAATATTTCAAGCCATATTTCTTTGGTCGTTGTGGTCTTATTGATGAAGAAAGTTCAATCCAAAAATTAAAGCAACAATCATCACCAACCAGCCATCCAGGCCCACATATTAAAAGACAAGATAACATTTTGATGTTACAATGGCCAAGAAATCATCTGTCAAAATGTCAAGTAACATTTAAAATAAAATAAATAACCCCATAATCAGTTGGAAGGTTAAATTCATTGGAATTTATGTAATGGCCTTAAAGATTTGTTTGGCCTATATGTCGTCCACCCAATGCCAAATAATAAAACACATATTTGTTAAAGAAGTTGAAGAGAGTTCTTTGCAAGACGAAGCAGAAGAACAGGGAAGAAGACAGTTTTGTAATACAGGTAGACATTTGTTATTAAAACATATCAAAATTTGCAACATTGTAAGACCAGTAAAATCCCATGGTGAAATTTGGGCGATATTAAAGAATTTTAATTTTAAGATATGATACAATGTATTGAATATAATATGCACTTTAATCAATGGAAAGTTTTCTATATGCGAAAAAAAACAGAAGAAGAATTTAAATATTAAAAATAATTTACTGTAATCCCCAAGGAGATGTTAGTTATAAATCCCAGACCACCACTACCTCAGTTGAAAATGCATTGTAATCAATGGAGGAAAAAACGACCTACCAACTTTACCTCCATCATCCTCCGTGGTTGGCAGGAGGAAGTCTTAACCATGTCGATTGTTATTACTTTTGTCATTATATCCCATGCTCATTGCAATGGCTAAGGTAAAAATCATCTAGGCAAATCTAAAGCTTTCTTTTCCAATAAATTCTAAATGCCCAATCGCTGATGCATTCACATACAGACAGCCAGGCAAAACAACACCACCACCTTCAAAGAGCACACAGACATTGGGAAGGTTTGATAATTGTAATAAAAAGTTGCGATGTAGAAGTGTTATTTTTTCCCAAACATTTCAACAAAGTTACCGTTATGTGGGATACATATATCAAAAACTGAACCGATGTGGTCCATTGGTCCGAATTGACTCCGAGTATTGAAAATGAATTGTAATCAATAGTATCTGAGTTCGTGTTTTTTTTTACCATGGACGCTAAAACAAATATTCTGGAATGCCTGCTATGAAGGGTTCAGAAGCAGCCTCGGCTGCTTGTCCGCTTCATTCCTGACATAATAAAAGTAAAAGGATAAAGAAGGCCGAGCCAATTTCGAACTAGGTTGCCCTTTTCTTCTTTTGTATTTCATTTTTATTATGTCAGAAATGAAGCAGGCAAGCAGGCTTTTTGATTCGTGCCGGGATTGAGAAGAACCCCGAGTCGTAGATCTGCTGTTCCGGTTGCCAGAACCGCATCCACCATATGTCAACATCGGTGGGATGTAATGGACGTATGGAATGGGCAGAGTTCTAAGGCTTAGACGCATCCAGGACTACTGCGATAGTTCTCTTGCTGCTTGCTGCGCCATAACATCACTCAACGTGTCCTCAACTTCATCGTCGATTCATCGTATTCGTTGGAATACGAAACGCAGTCTCCCCAACGACAACAAAGGCAGCTCCTTGTTCAGCACCCCGGAAATGTATTCTGCAATTCATTTGCACTAGCAAGATTGTAAACCTTATGAGTCGGAGAAATATGATGGTCACCGCGATCTCAGCCACAAAGCTCACCGTCACTTGTAACTTGAAACGATGTGATGGTTACAACGTTTTGCAAAAGGATTGAACAAGAAGCGGATGCAAAGGGATTGTCTTTCTTATACACCAGTCTTTCCAGTACAGACATATTTTGCTTGAGTTTGACCCAAGCGTACACAGCGCAGATAAATAGCCGTGTCGTGCGTTATATGCCTGACATAAGTGGGCTTGCTTTTGGAGGGCAATAATCCTCTGGTGCTAGGGGATTCAATGCTCACCAAGACCCAAGATAGGGAACTTACTCTTGAAGTCACCAGACTTATAGCACACGAGAAAAAAGTGACTAAGCAAACCGCCTGATGTAATGCGACATTGGTACAGGACTAAGTAAATTGTTGACAACGGTTAAATAACTTTCGTGAAAGAATGGTTGCTCTACTCCCAATCATGCGAACACAACAACATCACATGCTATATCCACTCAATCATTCAATAATTGGACCAGAATAGGTCGTGCGGCCGAAGAGTCATATGCCGTCAACCATGCCAAACTGATATCTACGATCTTAGGAATATGAAAATATCCGCCGCTAAATCTACTGTTACGTTGTTTACCACGTGGTGCATAATGAGGCTCCCTCCGAACGTATTCTCCTATGGTGTCCAGATTCCGACCACTAACTAGCCCAAGGGAGTAACATTCGCGCAAACCACTGCTATTTTCGATATGAGCGGAAGTAGGACCAAGGTCACCAATTCGCTTGCCTGGACTGTGGTAAGCTAGATGTCCTGAGAACTCCATCAGGCTGTCCCTCGTAACACCAGCAAAACATTTTCATGAGGAGGCGAAAATTTTACCGGTGCATAAGCACAAGGAGATGTTGTCGATGCAGTATTTGCTTGGCCACAATCTAATGGACAAACTTTCCCCACTCAGTTGCGACGGGAGAGATCTCATGATTTAGAGAGAGAGTGATGTCCAAAGGTACAAGCAAGAACCTGTGGATCAACGAGCCTATCTGGCAGGCTAGAATATCATTCCCACTGAGGCAGTCATCCATCGCAGCGGAAGAACGCAGGAATAACCACAATTGCCAAGTCATACATGGGTGGCCTTAGCAGTAAAGTCAGGACGGTGCAGCCGTCTCAACTCATTATGGCACCCACTGACCTCACCTCCGACTCTTCATGGACGCATCCATCCAGGATTCATAAATTTTAAAACTGGACACAGGAGAACAAGTGAAATCTAGGAACAAAGACCTATAAGCATTAGCATTCATTGCGCCCTACAAGGCCATTTGTCTCTCAGTCTTCAACTATGATGCTCAGTCTTCAACCAGGATGCTGCTGTTAGTCAGGCAACATAGTGTGTTGCTGACTAGACAGTTTATTCTTGCATGTTATCGTAAAGACTTCAGGTGTTATCGTGAGGACATCCAAGAAGACATATCATCGTAAGTCAGCAGATTGTCGATAGCGTACGCCCTGAATCATCAACAGGCGGTCTCCGAAGCCATAAATGCCTACAAATACAAGAAAGTCCTAAACCTACATTCTCCAGAAATTTCGGATAGCGGCTTCTTCCAAGGCAAACTTGTTCTTTACTGGCGAAACTACGGTTTGGTTACGGTAGCATTCTCAACTCGTAAACAGGACACATTGTTGTCGGTGTTCTAAATATGTGCCCTTCCTGCCGTCAAAGCCTTCACGACACCCAGCATATATTCTACTGTTCGTCCATACCCATGAGTCTAGCTCCTATCTATTTATAGAAAGAGCTTCCGATTACAACCCAACTTCCGATTACAACCCACGTATAGAAGATCAGGTCACATTTTCAGATTTTTTTGTTAGGTTTTCCACAATTTGCTTGAAAACAGTAGGTCTTATCGAAAAGGGTCTAGAAAAAATCTTATAGCTATGAAAATTCTCTACAAGATTGGTTATCGTTATAGTTTCCTAGGTTGTACCATTTTTGAGATATACAAGTTAAAGTTGGGAAATTCCAGTCATGGCATTGTTTTATAAGTAGGCGATACAGTCAATCTATTGTCATAATTTTAACTTATATATCTCAATAACGGTAAATACTACGAAGATATCATAAAAGTCAATATTGTAGTGAATTTTCATAGCTACAACACTGTCTTTAGTTTCACATCGATAGGACTTGCTTGCCCCTAAAAATTTATTTAAAAAGCGCTCCGGTGATTTTTTTGATTTTTTTCATCTATGAACATTGTAGTTTCAGAATCCGCAAAAACTTCCCAGGTGTAAGCACCTTCCATTTAAAGTTGGTTCAAGAACGCCGTGGATACTGAGGGTATAAAAGACTTTTATTCTTCGGAATAACTGTACGATGTGTCGAACATAGAGACGTTTTTCATAGCTGAAATACTCATAATATGTGGATAGCTTTTTGCCAAGTGAGTTTTGGTGAGGAATTGAACCACGGAACTTCTTTGTACAAGTCGGTGCTTTCAAGTTCAAAAAGAAAAACCGTACATATTTTTATGAATGTAACTGATAGATTTCAGTTAATTTAGATGGATTTCCGTTAATTTAAACATTTGAATTACAACGTAGATTAAGCAGTTACATAATTTTAATAAGTTTTACAACAGCGACTACTGTATAACATTTTTTCAATCATGCTTGTTCTTACTTTCCATGTTTCTTTTGTTATTGATGTAAATTTTTACATCATGCAATTATCGCTTGGTATCAGTTTCCAAGTTTTTTTTACTCTATTTTACGTTTGTTTTGATAGTTCAGTGACGTCATTGTTGTCTCTTTCAACTCTCTATTTATATTTGTCGCCCTTTCGCTCACATATGTATGTGTTGTTGTTCGTCTAGTGCGTGTCGTGTTTATCGTACTGTTAAATTGCTGGTAGTCGAGATGCTACCAGATCTTCCGTCTAGAAACATCGGGTAATAGAAGCGATTGGGCATAAATACTGGGGAATTGTAAGGTAGTCAGTCAATTGTAAATCAGACGGAGAATTAGAAACGCCAGCTGGTAAAGAAGTAAATCGTAAATTAAAAGAAAATAAATAAAACAGATTTGAATTCGCAAAAATATGCAAAGATTCCTGCACGCAGAGAAAAAATATTGTTGGAACAATCATATTCTAAGAGCAAAATAGTGTATTTTAAAATTATTAAAATATGTATTGTTGGCGCAACAATATATTTTGTGTCATCATGTTTGGTAATAAAAATATATGGTTGAAACAACAATATATATTTTCAGATTTTTAAAATACACTATTTTGCTCTTAGAATATGATTGTTCCAACAATATCTCTTCTCTGTGTGTGTATGATTACTGTACCATTCTGGAAAATGTTATTTCTCCTGTTCACTTTCTTATTAAACCATCCTCCATATCCTCCAATAGATGGATTCATTGATTCCTGTTAAAAATCCAATATATGGCTGGCACAAAATATATATTTGTGCCACCGGAAAATGAATCTGTACACGGCGCAACCAACATTGCCTGTGGCCAGAGCTGCTGTTGTTGGCGTTGTTTCGCTTCAAAACAAAACGGTGATCAATGTATCAAAGCTCGAGGTTTTGTTTATAAATGTTTCTTCTTCATTTTGGTTTGCCGTTGTTTGCTGTTAGGCAAACTGAAATCGCTTTTTGTTATAGACGATGGAGAAGAAAATCATTGTTTATAATTTATGAAATGGAAAACTCATTTGTTATGATGGTGGTGGTGGCTGGCAGGCAGGCAGTCTTCCTTGTGGACCTGGTTTAATTTTGATCATCTGGCAAGGAATAGAAGCTTTGGCATTAGAAGGAGAAGAAGAAGACAAACTTCATAGACAATCAGTAAAAATAGCTCACACATAGAGGAAGAAAATTAAAGCACAACTAAATTGAAACCTAGCTTGACTGCCTGCCATTCATTCATCCAGCCAGGGAGTAAGATATGCAGCCAGCTAGAGCTATTCAGTGAGTAGTCTGTTTTTTGCTTTTTTATGTTTAGAATCTGAAAGTTGTTGAGGCAACAACTTTTACTCAATGCGGCACAGCAAACAATGGCTGGAAAAATGGGTCGAGAATATGATTCAATAGATATATACAACAAGTAAATCTATTATAGCAGAAGCAAACGGCAATCGACTGACTAACTGATTGACTATAAAAATAACCACAACAAAATCTCATAAATTTCCACTTTCCATAAATTTTGCTAAATAACAACAAAAACCAGTCAAAACAAAATGATATGGAATCACAGTTTGTCTTTTTTTCTGCTGTTGATAATGAAGATGATATTGCTGCAGCATCCAAATGTGATATTGGCTGGCGGCTTCGGCAGCGGCGCTCTCTATGATGACCATAATGATGAGCAGCAATGTCATCATTATGCCTTAGAGGAAATTGTATTTGTATTTCTCATAACATTCATGTTGATGATGTTGATCGATTGTTCGTTCGATTAATGATTGTTGTAGTTGTTGCTGTTGTTGTTGCAACAATTATTCATTTGTTTTTGCTTTTCATATCGATCAATAATTATTTGTCATATAGTGATCATCAGCAGAAGAGCAACAAAAAAGGCCAAACAAACCTCGCCAGACTTGTGGGTGGTGAAAGTTTGAAGTGCGGCAACCGTTCACGTTTTTTGTCACGGATAATGTGATGATGACAATGATCTGTTGTGACGTGCTACGGGGCGACGTGATGTTAAGTGTGCCGCTGGTGGAAAGGCAGGCAGCAATTGATGCTCGCTCCCTCCTACCGCAGCAGCAGCAATAACCTCAGCAGTAGTTGTGTTGTGGATACGTGAGTATAATTTCAACACCGTATTTTTGACATGAAAATCATAGATACATTAATTAATGATGCTATATATTTGTTGTTGTTGTTGTCATTGTGGATGATTAAATCCACAATATCGTATCGTTATTTTTAATCTAACAGATACATGGCAAAAATATTAACAGCGACACGATCTAATCAAAATAAAATGAAAATAATGAAAATTAGCCTCGAGGGTCGATGACTAAAAGAAAAAACAGCGACGTAACTTCATGGAAAGTTCCAAAATATGGAGAATAAAAGAGTTTTTATTTTTAAGTCCACATTAGCTAAACACATTGCAGTCTCTAAAATAAATGCCAAAACATGATAAAGCTCAGGACTTATGTTGGTCTCTTTAAAACCCGTTAAAGCTCACTTATATGTGCCGCGCGTTTACAAATTAGAAAAATACAGGTTTTTATCATTCTTATGAGAGAACGCGGGGCACGGTTGGGCGTCGTGTAAATAATCCACCAAAATAAAAGCATGGTGCTATAAAAAAAAAAAAACAAACCAGTAAGGAAAGGATCAAAGTCGGGCGGGACCGACTATATGATACCCTACACCACAGTGAATATGTAAAATATAAATCGGAGCTATATCCATATCTTAACAGATTTCGATATAATTTGGCACATTTATTTTCAGATCGAATTTAGTCATACATTCCCAATTTCATCGAAATCGGAACTATATAGCGTGTTTGGTACAGAAAATACATGAAATCGGCCGAAAATATATATGGATACTATATCCAAATCTGAACCGATTTCGATATTATTTGGGACACTTATTTCTAGACCGAATTCAGTCAAACATTCCAAATTTCATCAAAATCGGACGTATATAGCGTGTTTGGTGCAGCAAATACGTGAAATCGGGCGAAAATATATATGGGAGCTATATCCAAATCAGAACCGATTTCGATATAAGTTGGCACATTTATTTCTAGACCGAATTCAGTCACACATTCCAAATTTCATCGAAATCGGACATATATAGCGTATGTGGTACAAAAGATACGTGAAATCGGCCGAAAACATATATGAGAGCTATATCCAAATCTGAACCGATTTCGATATAATTTGGCACACTTATTTGTGGACCGAATTCAGTCTCACAAGCAAAATTTTATCAAAATTGGACGTATATAGCGTGTTTGGTGCATCAAATGCGCCAAATCGGGCGAAAATATATATGAGAGCTATATCCAAATCTGAACTGATTTTCACCAAAAGCAATAGCGTTCTTCCTATTGCTAAAAAAATGTAGTCCCCAATTTTCAGCTGAATCGGACAAAAAATGCGACCTCTAGGTTGCGAACAAAAATACATGGACAGACGGACGGACGGACGGAAAGACGGACGGACATGCATAAATCGACTCAGAGAGTGATTCTATGTATATCCCCCAAAGGAACTATATGTCTATCTCGCTTCCTTTTGCACGTTACATACAAATGCACAAAGACATAATACCCCTTACCACATAGTGGTGTAGGGTATAAAAAGATAAACAATCCCCTCTTATAGATCCGAACCCCGCAAAAATTTTAAGGACCATAATCAGCAATTCTGCGCTTTGAATGTTCAGACTCTTTATACTATTGCCATGCAGGAAATACCGTGAATTTGGAAAGGCGTCACAACGACACCTAAACTTGACAGGAGTTTGGTTACGGATTTGGATGGAAGACTTGCTGCAATTCGGATAAAAGCTAAATTCTTTAATATCAGTCTTTAATGTGTCCATGCCTCCACCGAACCCAAGGACAGCATAAAGATATATTTTACGAGCGCTTGGAAAAAAGAATATGACCGGTGTCCATGATATTAAAATTTTTCAAGGCAATTTTAATACCAAAATTGGATAGAAGAATATCTTTCGACCAACAGTTGTGAAACTCTTTCTCCGCAATGAAGCGGGAAAAATATATGGTAGTTAGCAGCAGCAAAGAAACCAAATTTATAACGTTGTGATATATGGAAGATATTCATCGAATGTGCTGAGGGCCAAACATTTACACTACCTTGTTGCAGCAAAGGTGCGTACCTGGTTAAACGTTTCAAATAAAGTACGAACCGACACAACACGGAAGTTGGACATCGGTAAGCTGCAATCACAACAGGCAGCCACAGCAATCAATTCTTAATTCTTCAAATCAATTTTTTAATTAAAGCTGTCCTCGTTCCGATAATATATTAGCGCATCGACAAAGAATTGCTCATACCATGTAAACAGCTGTAAAATCCATACTTGGATACCAGAGACCTCCAACAAGGAACCCATGGTATTACCATGAGTCTCGTGCGGCTACCGAAGAGAAAAATGCGGCATATAGGGCTAGTTTACTATCAGTAGCAACGCTAAAGTAGCAAATCTAAAGCAATCCCAGAAGATGTTATTCAATGTATACCGCCCAGCCCAGGTGAGGTATAGGCAGCAATAAACCGGCTGAAGAATAATAAGGCAGCAGGAGCCGATGGCTTACCATCCGAACCGGAGGCGACACGCTGATAATGTGTACGCATCATCTGGCAGGAAGAACAAAAGGAGATAAGACTGTATGCTCTATGTATAGGGGTATAAGTCTTCTCCCTATGGCCAAGATAGTGTCAGGGATATTGTTCAAACGACTAATGCCTTTGATAAAAGAAATAATTGGACCATACCAATGCGTCTTTATACCTGTTAAATCCACCATTGACTAGATATTTGCCCTGCGGCAAATCCTGGAGAAGACCCAAGAGATGCAGATCGACACCTACCACCTTTTTGTCGATTATAACGTAGCCTTCGACAGCTCCCTACTGGGCTTTGTAAAATGACTTTAACTGATACCCGTTCCTCAGTTAAAATAGGAGAGAACCTCTCCGAACAGTTTAATATCAAAAGAGGTCTTAGACAAGAAGAAACCCTTCGTGTAACTCATTCAACATTCTGCTGGAAGAGGTTTTACGAGATGCAGATGTTAAAAGAAATGACACAATTTACACCAATAGCCACATGTTACTTGCTTATTTTGATGATATAGACATCATCGGCGATCAGTAAAATAAGTAACTGATTCCTTTAAGAATGTCTAAGGAGAATCTGATGAATTGGGTCTGGTGCTAAACGGCGAGAAGATCAAGCTGATGGTGTCGACGCGCAATGCGTCCATAGAGCTCGAACCAACTATGGAAGTTGGCTCCTATAATTTTGAGGTATTAAAAGGATTCGTCTACTTCGGCACCGCCGAAAACACAACAAACAAGATCAGTCGTGAAATAAGAAGAAAAATTGTATTGGCCAACAGATGCTACTTTGGCTTAAGTAAGCAGTTTAAAAACAAAGTCACATCTACATACATATGTTCCCACAACATCCCCGAAGGGACAACGGAGACTTCTCTCATATCAATGACTACACACCTATTCATATTGATTCAATTATATGGGCCTACTTTTTATCGTCGAGTCCGAATGGCGTGTTTTACAACACCACTTGTAGAGAAGTTTTTCATGGCTCTTACGGTATTTGTCACCGCTTAAAATTTTGATGTTCTGATCATGGATTGAACCGCTGACCTTCTGAGTGCAAGGTGGACGGGCGTTCCACTTACAAATCAGACTGCATCATGAGCTGTACGGCTAACAACGACACCGGCATAGTTAAACGTATCGAGTTACGTCGATTGTGTTTGCTAGACCATATCATGAAAATGAACGAGGATGAACCCAATAAAAAGGCGTATAAATATGGGCCGCATGACAGTACATATGAAGAAAGGGAACACCAAGACAATATTCCAAATTGAGAAGAAAATGCAAAAAATACGGAGAGGTTGAAATCTACTCTTAGTTTGCCTTATAGTTTAGTTCGACAAATGTTCTGTAGAGGACCATCTAAGTAAGTCAACATAAAAGTTCCCTTCTAAAAGCTGTCGATATTGGGCCACGTTTGGTAGACTCTTTAATGAAAAATGTCTTCATTCTTTTCCTTAAACCCATAAAGAGTAATCAAAATATGTATAGGCTTTCCCCAAGTTTAAATCAAACAGAACCATTGCCAGATATCAGTATTTATCTAAGTAACTCTAAAAGGATGACCAAATTTATTGTGTAATTATGAAATACTTTTTAATCCGGCCTTACCTTGATCTTTTGAAAAAATCTTAGTTTATGTTGAACCCAAAACCCCTAAAGGCCAAATAAAAAGCCTATAGCCAAAAAACTAAATAAATAACTTTCATTTTTTCCAATTCCATAGGAAATAAACATATTTTAGGCCTTCCTCCTTTTTCTTCATTCATTCGGCATCACTTCACAAAAATGTGCGATAAAACACACATTTTAGGTGTTATCGAAAAAGACAGCGGCGGCGGTGGCGCATGCGCCTACTTTTATTTTTTCTCTTCTTTTTCTTTGTTCATGTGAATGTCCATGTAATTTAGCAGCAGTTTACTTTTGGTGGACGGTAATCGTCATATTCGCCAAAAGCGAAAGAAAGACAACAGTTCGCAGTCTGCAGAGAAATGCGTTAAAAAGGAAGTCCAAATGGATAGATTATTTAATTTTATTTTCTGTAACAAATCTATTCCAAAAACGAGGAGCGACAACAGCATGTTTGATATCATGGGTACTACAGCCGAAAAACGGGAAGATTTCCAAGTCGTAACGACGTTCCGTTCATCGTATGTAGTAAGACGTTAAAACAGCTGCTAACATTTGTTTTGTTGCAGATCTTCGTTACAGTTTGCCAACAACTTAAGCCCGTTCCATGTAAAGTTATGAAAAAAAAACGAAACAACTGTGCCTGTCCATACACAGAGCGGATTTAACATAATGGTACTGGCATTAACAACGCCTCCGCCACCTCGCACAATGCATAACAAGGATTTTGACAATGGCAAAACAGAATTCAACAGCACATTTAAAACAAATGTTTGTAATTCCCATTTTTGGCTAAAAGTGTTTCTGTGCGTTAGGACTTTTTTGCGACTTGTTTATAACAATTGTTATTTTGTTGCTAATGTTATTGTTTAACGCGACAATGTTGTTGGTGGCAATGCTGTGTGATTGTTGTAGGTCTTTTTTCTTCAGTTTTTTTTTTTGCTACAATTTTTGGAGTGGTAAAACAGTTGTTAGATTCACTTAACGTTTAAGCGTATTTAAGCATTTTGATAAAGAAAATTACAACCATATTTGGCAACTCTTGGCCACAATGGAAGCAGCAATACCAAAAACATAATGATAATTTAAATTTGTTAAAAAAGAAATGAATGTTTAATGAATTCAAATTCGTTATTAAATTATTTTCTGTTATGGAGAAAAACGGGATGGTTAGCAATTGGATTGTTTGTCTACGTCCATGTCCATGGTCAATGATTTTCGTCCTTTCTGACAACATACTAACGTACTTAGGATACCCTCTACAGAAAATTTGTCCTATAAGCCGAACTAAGAATAGACTTCCACTCCTCTCTGCTTGTAGCTTTGCTTTCTCAATTTCGAATATCATGTTTTTTGATATCTTATTGTACTTGTTTAATCCATCGGAACCTTAACCTTCCCGTTCAAGGGAGTCTCCTCTCATATCATTGAGTGGCCGCCGATTTATGTTGACTCAATTATATGGGACCTACTTTTAATCACCGAGTCCGAAAGGCGTGCCTTTCAAAATCACTTGTTGAGAAGTCTTTCATGACTGAAATACTCAGGAAATGTAAGCCAGCATTACACTGAGGTGATTTGCCACCGATGAAAATTTTAATGTTCTGGTCAGGTATTGAACCGCAGATCTTCTGAGTGCAAGGCGGACGTGCTCACCCAGAGAAAAGAAGTAGGAATATAAAAGAATCTGCTCACTGTTGCCGAAAAATAAAAATGACAATTATAAAACTAATCATTCTTTTTATACCATCCACCATAATATGGAGGGTATATAAAGTACCGAAATAACCATGTCCGTCTGTTGGAATCCAGATACAACTCGCAATTTTTATTGTAGATCTTTATAATTTTGTATAGAAGATTCTATTACTCCTAGGATGTTTGGTATTGAAAATTGGCTATATCGGTCCACGTTTTGATATAGCCCCCATAGAATTCTACCTCCGAATTTTCGGTATTTTGAAGGTTGAGGCCTCAATATCCCACCGAACTGGCTGAAATTTGGTATTTAGTCTTCGTTTGGGGGTATAAAACTTTCCACCCGAAATGGTATAGGTCCACGTCTTCATGTAGCCCCCATAGAATTCTACCTCCGGATTTTCGGTAGAGTGTGGCCTCAATATCCCACCGAACTGGCTGAAATTTGGCATTTATTCTTCGTTGGGGCGTATAAAATTTTCCACCTGAAATTTGTCGGTATAGATCCACGTCTTCATGTAGCCCCCATCGAACGGTACCTCCCAAATTTCGGTATTTTGAAGGGTTTAGCCTCAATATCCCACCGAAATGGCCGATATTTGGAATTTAGGCTTCATTGGGGGTATAAAAATTTCCACCTGGAATTTGTAGGCATAGGTCCATGAAGATACAGCCCCCATAGAACGGCACTCACGAAGTTTCGATATTTTGAAAGTTTTAGCCAGAGGTACAAAACATTATAACAGGTACAAAACATACCTTACAAAAATCAGTCAGCATACGTCCACGTTTTGGCAAATGCGCCATGTAAAGGTACCACCCAATTTTCGCGCCAACCATATTATTTTTCTCTGTGTGTATTAGGGTTATGACTTTTTTACAACCTCATATCCCTGTATCATAGCGTGATGAGTTTTGCCATAAGATTACATAAAATCTTAATTATAAGGTGATTCGGTGAAAAAACCTCATGCACAAAATGATTTTAAAATTTTTATCAAAATTATGGACAATTTTTTGAAGTCACTGAAAACAGATATATAATTGAAAATAAACTTTAGAGCCACATGAGATAATTAAAATGACATAAAATTTATTTCTCACTATTTTTCTTCAATTCTGAGAATCGTAAAAATGTCGTAAACGCTTTTATTCAAAAATATAATTTTTTAACAAAAATCAAAAAATTTAAAATTTTTTCAAAGTGACTTTTTTTCGCGACTTTTTTCATATTTCAATGAAATAAACGTTATTATAGTTATTAGTAGGCTTATATTTATTAATTTGTGCAACAAAAAATTATTTTTTGAAAAAAATTTTTTTTTTTCATTTCATATATTTTTGCAAAAAATTATTTTTTTAAAATCGATTTGTGCGTGAACTTTTTTTATATTTCAATGGAATAAACGATAGCATAGTGATTAATAGGCAAAAGTTCATTCATCCCTGCTACAGGAAATTATTTTTGAGGAAAAATGTCAAAAAGTCCTAACCCTAGTGTGTATATAAGAAGTAACAAACATAATTATGCGTACATAAAACAGCAATATCTCCTCACTTGGGGTTAATGGCATTTACCGTCTTTACCCCGTTCTCAATCATCAATCATATAATATGCTTTAATTTCTTCTTTTAATCAAACTAAGAAATTTCTACTACCCTGCTGACTTTTGTCTTCATTGTTTTAACAAAGTTTTTACGTCAATTTCAACCAAAAATGAGATCATTCGATGTGGATCAGCAAAAGAAAAAATCGCCAAGGAAGAAATTGAATTATTGTTCTATTGATCTTCACAATTTTTTGCATCTTCGTCATTATTTTCTATTATCCGGCAGTTTATTTCTTTTTTTTTTTTTTCAAATAAATTTCTTTCTTACCTATCAAATGCTCAATATCAGAGAAACAAATACATAGTAAATATAGTAACAGCAACAACAACTAAATTAAAGATTCAGTCACTACAATACCCTGACAGATTCAACACTAAGGTAGGCAGACAGACAGGCAACCAGGCCGTATTTGTCGGTTGGTCATATGCTGCAAAACGTATTTAGTTCATTTGAGCTTAGTTTGTTGCGTTACAAAGCTTTAGTTTGAAAAAATTATTTATCAGATAACCGATGAAATAAAGTTTTGTTTGTAGGTCATCGTCATCATCATCATGATCATCATAACGGTGGTGGTGACTTCAGTTGACCACCACAGAAGACCAGAGAAGATTCAGTCGTATGTGTTGTGTTGAATGAATAGCAAAAGGAAATGGGTTGTTTATACTAAAGCGGCACATAATCTATTTTATGTATGTAGATTTTGAGGAAATTTCTATTTTCTTTGCCACATCATAATGTGCAACAAAAACAAGGCTAATAACCAGGTTATTGATTTATTGAAGTTTTTATTGAACTAAAACTTCATAAATTAGGTTTAAGGTTTTCATTAATATAGATTACGTTTGTGGAGGAGGAAACGATATATTAATTATGGGTTGGATCATAATTCATAGCATATACAGAAGGTATAAGATGTTGGATGAGAAAGGTTTAAATGCTCTATTTTAGCTTGGTACTAGTTCAGATTTGAACCATAAGAAAAGAAAAAATGAAGGAGTGTCGTAACGGTGTTTATTTAAAGATTCACAAAATTACTTACCAAGAATTTTACAAAATATTGGTAATTTCAAAACCATAACTTACCTGAAAATAAAAATAAAATGAAATTATAAATATTTTCCAATATGTTAAATATGTATAAACACATATGAAAATAAATTATTCTAAAGTATTGTCCATTACAATTGGAACAATTTCAAATGAAAACTCGTCTGTTCAAATATTAACTCGGCTATTCAAATTATAACTTCCACCAAAAAATCGGCAAATAAATTAAAAAACGATTTTCGATTATTTTCGCAAACATGGACAGATCCATGTTTTGTGGTTGCTGTACAGATTGACATTAACCGATCTTTTTCAAGAAATAGACAGTCAAAAATTATGGTGTGTACTACGATTTATACAATCGATTAATCGGACTAATCGATTAATCAAAAACCGACTTGTGCATCAGTACACCACAAAACAAGCCCTTCAAAAAATTATGTTTCCGATGGCAAACTAAATTTCTGACACGTCTGCTCAGATATTACAAAAGTCTACTTTTGGATCTCCTAAAACCAAATAAGTAGCTCAAATACCACAAGAAAATGCGACATGAGGAATATTGGAAGGGTTTGAGAGCTCGATATAAAAAAATATTAAAAACAAAGTCATCAGATTAGTAATCCAATCCTATAATAAAACATCCTACTATGAAAAAAAAGCAAAGAAAAACACACCCCTCTACAGTTGACTGCCCCCACAAACGTTTGAAGGACAATGATCTGCAAATCTGCTCCTAGAATTTTTCCCTTCTTTAGAGAAAAGGTGCAGTTTGCGCACTAGCAGATGTACTTGCAAAGTACAAGGCCGATATTACTGCTATACAGGATATTCGATGGATTGGGAAAGACATATTTGAACTGCCATGATAGTCGCAGGTTTCTAGTTTCACTCCGGTGAATGAAAGAATTGCTATCATTCGAATAAAAGAAAAATTCTTTAACATCATTCTTATTTGCGCCCATGTCCAAACCGAAGACCAATGGTATTTCACGATGCTTAGAAACATAGGACTAGGGTCCTGCCCATGACATAAAAAATACTCTAGGCGTTTTTAATGGGCAAAGTTGGAAAGGAGAATATCTTTGGAAATTCAGTTTCCACAGTGAAGCATCTCGCAAGGGAATGAGGCTGATAGACTTCGCAGCGACAAAAAACATGCAGTTAGCAGCACCAGATTTTGGCTTGTAGGCGTTCATGGGGATACCTGGCTACCACCAAATCCAGAGACAGTAAACCAAATTGATCACGTTGTGATAGAAGACATTTATCAAGCGCGTTTAATGTGCGATCGTTCCGAGAAGCAAACATATATGTTTGCTAAAGGCTCGGAAAACTATCTTGTTGCAGCAAAGGTACATATCCGATTAAACTACAAACAGACCCAACAAGTAAATTGGACATCGGTAAGTTGCAATCACAATAGATAGCCACTGTAAATTCTACTCAACTGACCCAATGGCTTAATGTAAACACTACTCGTTCCGATAACTTATCAGCACAGTATTACCCACACTCCATGCTTACAGCGGCAAAATCCATACTTGGATACCCGAGACCTTCACCAAGGAACGCCTGGTATGATCAGGAGTGTCGTGCGGCTACTGAAGAGAAAAATTCGGCATGTAGTTCTACGGGTACTCTGCCAACAGCAGCAATGCAAGGAGAGGGGAGAAACTACTTTTTCGCAAGAAAAATGAGAAATGGAAAAAAAAGAGAAAAAAATAAAACATCAAATTGACAGTGGTAGTAAGGGCAAGACAACAATAAACCGGCTAAACACAAACATACAACAAACACAGTCGAGGATCGACACAGAACAGACCGTGCGACCAAACAGTTATGGTGGGTCGTGACCTACAGAAGGCCTTCGATACCGTCAACCTTTCCAAGCTGATCGAAGACATAGAGAAGACTTTCCTCCAGTCGCGTTTGATACGTTGGGTAATCAACTATCTATACGGACTCAAGTCATTTGTGAAGTTCAGAAATAAGAAATCGAAACCCCGTAAAGTGCAATGGGGAATCCCCCTAGGAGGAGTGATATCTCTGCAACTATTTAACATCTGTCTTTTACATATTTCGCATGCGGATGATTGTACGATCTTGGCGTCGGGTCCTATCGTCGATGACATATATGATACGTTATATGTCTACATAGCTGACTTAGTGCCACCCCCTGAACATATTGGTGGATGGTGTCCTCATTCCCACCACTAACTACCCCAAGATATTGGATTAACGTTCGACATCATGTTAAAGTCGTCTACGCGAGCCACAGCTATTTGCAACAAGATCAGAAGTAGAAACAATGTTGTCAAGTCGCTGGCCGGAGTAGCACTTGGGATGCTAACAAAGAAACCTTATTGAAAATAATAAAACATTAAGCCGGTCTTTGGTAAGCTATGTGGCGCCAGTGATGTATGCAAATGTTAGCGCTGCGCAGTGGAAGAATATTCAAACCTGCCAGAATGTCGCCCTGCGGATTGCAGTGGGTACCTTTTCATGACACCAGAAGAGGATTTTACAGATACATCAAAAATCAACAAGATGCTGTTGATGCAGTACCTGCTTTGGTGTTACCGCCGTGAACGTCCCTGCAACGATCTAGTGGACAGACTTCCCCACACAGGTACGTCTGGAGAGATCTTCATAAACCGCAGAGAGCGGTCCAAAGGCACAAGCGAGAACATCTAGATCAACGGGACTATCAGGAGGGCTTGAATAGCATTCACGCTGTACTTGGATACCAACCCCCCATCCATCGCAGCAGAAGAACGCCAGCTGCCTACGCAAACATTAGTTGTTTTAGTCCAGTTATGATCCGAACGATGCAACCGCCTCAAATCATATTGGGCTCGAATTGATGGCACGATACCCAACACATGCCCTGCATGTGGACTGGAACCGCAAGGCAATCTGTTTCCTGATTCTCTATGGACGCAGCATGTCTAGATTGCAGATTTTTTTGAATTTCAACACAGAGGAGCCAGAGCCAGATAACTGAAAAGATATATTAATGAACATAGTTGCGATACAACAACAAAAACTAGAGTTAGCTAATCTAGTTCCTAGTTCCTTGTACTAGTTCCAAAGCGTATGAGCAATATCATGACATGTAACGTGTGATATTAAGTATACGCAGTTTGTTCAAAGAAAAAATGTGGGCCACTGGAACTGCGAAGTGAACGAGACAGTTCCTTTGGCACAACTCTAACAAAAACCGACTAAAGAATAATGAGGCCGCAGGAACCGATTGTTTAACAGTCGAACTTTTCAAGACTGGATGAGTAACGTTGATAAGCTGTATCCGTTAATTAGTTAGCATCATCTGACAGCAGGAACGCGTACTCGTTGATTGAAATGAGAGCATCCTATGTCCTATCCACAAATAAGAGATAAGACGGTGTGCTCAAATTATAGGGGCATAAATAAGTCTGCCAATAGGCAATGAAATAGTTGGGCCATATCAGTGCGGCTTTAGACCTGGCAATATTGATCAGATAATTACCTTGCGGCAATTCCTGGAAAATATTCCAGAATTTCAGATTTACAATTTTGAGCTTGTTACTTCTTGTCTACTTCCGAATCTTTTGAAATAGGGAGAAGAATAATATTGGCCAACAGATGCTACTTTGGGCTATGTAATAACTCTTTAAATAACATCACTTGGTGTGTTTTGGAGAAAAATTCTCAAAAGATCTATGGGCCAATTTTCGTTGAATTGACCTTCAATCGATGTCGTATGAACCACGAGCTGCACCGGCTATACGACGATATCGCCATAGTTAAACATATCGAGATACAACGATTGCGTTGGCTAGGCCATGTCATGAGAATGAGCGATAATGAACCCGCACCGCAAGACGGTACACGCAGTAGTGGAAGGCCAAAGCTTCGATGTAGACAACATGTGGAAGACGAGTTCAATAAACACGATATTCCAAATTGGAAAAGAAAAGCAAGAAATAGGAATGAAAATGTTTCCTTAGTGCGGCACAAATGTTCTTGAGAATGACACCTAAGTAAGTACATACATAAAGACATATAATTTACCCAAAGAGTGTCACATCTCAAAAAATCAAGTTTCGAGAAAGTCGCGTTTTAAGTTACCAATTGAAATTTGATTTCCCAATTTAAAAAGAAATAATTTAAGAATAAAAAAAAAATAACTGCTTGGACCACATTTTTCAAAGAGCTAGCCAGATATCAGCTTTAAATTTCTGGGCAAGATCAAGCATGCCTTTGAAGTGAAAAACTTTTTTTGTAGATTTATGCCAATCTCCTAGAAAATAAGCTGTAACGCGTTTTGAGATATCTATATCAAAATTTGAGACAAGGTAAAATAGAACTCGTAGAAAAAAATTACTAACTCAAAGAAACAAAGTGCGCCAAGGCTATAGTCGGGTCGGGGCCGACTATGTGGTACCCTACCCTTGTATATACGCTTCTGACTGGTAAAATTCAAAATACTAAAATTGGGTAGCTTAGCGCCTTTGCTCTGAATGTCTTTATTAATACAGGTCAATTTTGTTGAAACGCATTTAAGTTCATCGTCAGTACAACTCAAATAAAAAAATGGAAAAGTGGCATGTACGCCAACCATCAATAGGCTTCTTTCTCTGTGAGTCCCCCATCAACCCCCCAAAATTTCGTGAGGATCCGATCAAAATTCCGACCTGTAGTGTGATTGCACAAAAAATGAAAAAATGATGCATTACCGACCATTGCGATATCTCTCTCCAAATAAGTTTTTTTTCGACCCCTGAAATCAATAGACCATCACCAAAACCAATAGGCTGCTTCCCTTTCGGGACCTTCATCAACACCCAAAATTTGGTGACGATCGGATAAAAATTGCGACCTGTAGCGTGATTACAAAGTTTAGATGGACAGACGGACACACATAGCCAGATGGACTCAGCTCGTCGAGACATTCATTTTGGTATATATATGTATGGGTCTACGACCATTATTTCGATGCGTTACAAACTTTTTGACCAAAACCAACTTATAATACCCTCTCCACATAGTGGTGTAGGGTATAAAAACGCTTGTTTGAGTTATGCTTTCAGTAAATGAGCGATATGTTCCCACGGACATTCCCGAAGGGGCAAGGAGGACTTCTTTCATATTAATGAGTACACCTCGAATCATATATCATGAGGGGAGAGAAAACAATCCAAAGCTGTAATATTTTTTGCCACTTTCTACATACAAGTGGATCCACTGTGCAATGTTAAAATGTATAGTACTTTACACAATAATGCCGAGATGTTCCCACAAAATCCCATTTTTATCATGTGAATCCGCAATTTGTTAGATGATGTTACGCAATGCGTAATTGCGGTTGCTGTCAAAAAAGTAATGACCAAAAAGAAATGTTATAATCGTAAACTTCACTTACTTCATTACTCTTATTTGAAAGCCTAATTTTTTATGTATTAAGCCATTAAAAAGTAATTTCCTTTTCAAGCAATTGCATCTTTTTGGCCTTAATCATTTGAGGTTACAATTGTAGATTGTTAATAATCTTTTATTGATCTGATTATTATCTACAAAAAATACATTTTAATTCACTTGAACTCTGCTTCTGGGTTAAGCTTTATAAAAAAGTATAACAAGTCAACATTATATATTGGTAACTATTTTTCATGGCCATAACATTCATTCTACCTACCACCATTTTTTCAAACAAAACAATAGAAACTTTTACAATATGTTCCTTAATTTCTCTTTCATTTTAGTTTTCTTCTTTTGTTTTTTGTTTCTTGAAATCAAAAGTTCATTATAGAAAGTGAAATTATGTTTGTTTTTCCATAACCCATCTCGTTCGTCATTGTTGTTTTAGAAAAATTACAACAATTGTTTTTAAAATTTCTGGTAGATTGGTAGTATAAGTTACATATTGCCAGCCGTAGCTGAAACGCCCAATTGCATTGAAATTGTGTAATCCCCAAGAAAAACATATGTAATGAGATGGCTACTTTCTGTCCGACTTCGTTACATTTCTTTCACTCAATCAAGATAGTCCAGTCAGTCACTCAGCTAACCCGCCAGCCACTGTCAGTGTTAGTCTAAGTGAAATTTTACAGATTAACATGAACTTCTTTCTAAAATGTACCTTTTCTTTCATTTTTGTTTTTTTGTTTTTCTTGTTGTTATTTTTTGGCATCATAAAAACCCAAAAATGAAGTCAACGTTTGGTGTGGACGGACCAAACCCATGCCTGCTGCCTCTGCATTGTATGGTAAGTACGAGTATGCTTGTCAAGTTGCTTAAATGCATAATGATCAGCAGCATCACAACAACAACAACAGCAGCAACTTTTATAAATTGTTGTTGTTGGTCAGCAGCAGTTTGAGGCCCACAATTTTATTACCATTGAATGTTTTGAATGCTTTTGATAGATTGGCTCGCTTGAAACGTGAGGGTGCATTTTATTTATTGTGCAATAAAAAAGATTCCATACATTCTGCTCCACACAGCTCCCTGGCCCCTTTTCCAAAAAAGCAACAACAAAAATATTCATAAATGGAGAGATTGATTGGTAATAGCTGAACTCAAAAAAATATAGGTAATAATAACAAATGTAAAATGCAGCCGAGATTGTGAGCTGCTGTGGTTACTCCCTACAACAGTTTTTTGGCTGCTGGTGCTGCTTTTTTCTGGTGCATGACTCGCATTTGCGTTGCCCTGCTATTTATTAGATGCTAATGTTATGTTAAGCAGCATATTGTATTTCTGGTATTTAGTGAGTGACGGTCACAGTGGGACAAAAACTCAGAGTTGGCATTATTTAATTATATGCATGGGTTCTTATTCGTGAAAATGCATTTCTGGCCCCATACACATTACTATGGAAACAAAAATGGCAAAATTTCACATATAAGGTTTTTGGATCAAAAAGAAAAATTTCGGGGCTAGGAGTTTAAAAAAAAAAAAATTGGGTCGCTCTAGTATAGGATAAAATTCTAAGATCTAGCCATGTCCGCCCATCTGTTGTAATCACTCTAGCGTCCGCAATAATTAAGATAGAACGCTAAAATTTTGCATTTTTTCCATATGCAGGGCAAGTTCGAAGATGGGCTATATAGGACCACGTTTTGCTATAGCCCCATATAACGGTACTTCCCGATTTAAAGTATTTTGAGGCTTTTCTGATGAAATTAGCTTAAATTTTAGATTTGAGGTTTCCAGCTAAAGAAATATTTTTGTACTGCCTGCGCAGCTGTATCAGTGTGAATGCTATTCAAACGTTCCTGATAGGCTCGTTGATCTAGGTGTTATCGTTTGTGCCTATATACGTCTATCCAGATTATGAAGAACTCTCCTGACGTGCCAGGGTGAAGGAAACCTGTCCCTGTCCAAACAGGTACTGCATCGACAACATTTTGTTTGTTGTTTTGTTGATTGTTTGCGTTGGCCTACTGGTGTCATGAGGAGGCACCCTGTTGTCGTCCTCAGGACGGCATTTTGGCAGGTTTGAATATTCTCTTCCACTGTGTAGCACTAACATAGGCATATACCACAGGCCGGTCTATTGCTTTATAAGAGGTCAAGCAGGTCAACCCAGTGCTGGCGGCTTGTTCCTACTTCTGATCTTGTCGAAAATAGCTATGGCTTGCTCGGACGACTTAAATATGCTGTCAAACATTACACCCAATATCATGGGGTAGTGGTCGGAATTATCGACACCATTGGCCAATATGTTAAGGGGTAGCCTCATTTCAGCGGATAATTTCATATTCCTCAAATGAAAGAACTGCGCATAACTCAGCTATGTAGACATTTAGCCTATTTCATATATCATCGACACCAAGATCATACAATCATCCGCGTATATTACGATCTCTGGGCCGTCTGGAGGATGTGGAATTTAAAAACGGTAGATGTTAAACAGTTCCCGAAATACCACCCCGCCTTGGGTAAATCAATGTTTCATTCTACGGGTCCTGGACTTCTTATTTCTGAATTCTACAAAATCAACACCTATAGTTGATAATACAACGTTTCAAAAACGGTTAGAGGGAAGTCTTATCTATGTCCTCGAACAGCTTGGTATGATTGACGGTATCGAAGGCCTTCGATAGCTCAAGAGCCACTATAACTGTTCGGTCGCAAGGCCTTTTTATGTTCAGTTCTCGACAGATAAGTTTGGATATGGCGTGTAATACTGCTGTGGTGCTATGCATTTTCCGGAATCCATTCTGATGTTGGCCAACTGGGAAACTGATTCTCATCATGGGGTGGAGAAGTGTCTCTAGAATCTTTGCTACTGGCTACAAGTGGGAGATTGGTCAGTACGATTCACCTCTGCTGGCATCCTCGCCTGGCTTCATTAGCGGGACCAACCCCCCAGCTTCTGGTACAGTTGAGATGATTTCGCGTTTCGGATAACATCTACAACATCGCTCATAGTAAATTCTGGTGGTACCTTCTTAGCTGATAGGACTCTTATACGGCGCAGCACACTCCTCTTCGCCCTATCACCTTCGTCTATATACTAGTGGTTACAATATCACGCGCCTTTCCCGGATTCGAGAGTGATTTACATAAAAAATACTTAATCCTGTCGCAATGTTGCATTGCTTCAGCTAGTCTAGCCACTTTTTCCGCTTATGATCGCATAGTGGTCTGTGGATTTCAAGAGTACGTTCCCTGACTCTTGGGTCAGTCCGTAATATCGGGAATTCGAATAGCCGGTATGTAGTGAGCCGCCATTTATCATTCCGGATCCACAATGGCGATGTCTGGCGAGCTGTGGCAATCTCCTCTTATCCTCGTTTGAGCGTCTTCGTTCACCGCGCAAAATGTGGAGCCGTTTTTGTTTGCTTTATCCTGACGACCATAATGTTCCTCCGACTCATGAAGGGTACGATTTCGCCGATTTTGCTGCCGAGACAGTTGACATTTAATTGCATGATTGTTGTATTTTCGGGGCGCCGAACAACAACATGTGGTGTTAGATGCTTTGTTTGTTGTTAGTAGGAAAACTGCGGAGGTGTCTCGAATTCCAACGACGACGATGTTGGTGACACGCTGGGAGATGATCTGGAGCAGCAAGCAGCAATATGACTTCTATCGCAGTAGTCCTAAGGCGACTACGGCCGGAGTAGACTTGAAGGTGCACCTATTCCATACATCCTATAAAGCTCACCGAAGTTGATATATGATGGATGCGGATCTGGCAAACGGAACAGATCCATGGCCCGAGGTTCTTCTCTATCCCAAAAGAGCTCGAAGCAGACATTCCGGAATATATTGCTGGTGAAGGAATATACGAACACAAACACATAATTGTTGAGTTGACGGCCCCTGGTCGAAGATTCTTACAAGTTAATCCTGATTGATGCTATGCCAAGTTGTTTTCATTGCTGGAGCAAAGCGACTTCAAATATTTCCATGTGCGAGCCACTGTACTTGATTTTCTTATCATGATACATGTTTCACATATTTGTTGTTTATGTCGATTTCGGTTTCTTACTTCATTTCGATTTCTTTCGCTTAATTCGAATCGAATGAAAATTAATATTTATATGATTTGAAAGTGAAAACGCATCTGACATTAAATTAATCGGACAATAAACAATATTGAGTGAACATACAGGAAATATCCAAAGCTTTGTGGTTGATTCCTTTCCTCAAAGTTAAACACACTCACACACCATGCAGAGTGGTGTGAACAACAATACCACCCCCAGCAGCAACAACAAGAAAATAAAATTAAATTTCCAAAAAAATCAAAAGACGTAGAAACAAAACATCGCCCAACGATGCCACACAAAAAAAAAACGAATGATCAGTTAATGGCTGAAATAATGGTTAATTGTTATGGCAAATGCAATCAGCAATTGTTTGTACTAACCGCGCTTGGCCACAAGGTGGACTTCGATATGGTCTCCCCAAAATAAAACTGAAAATTATGTTCGTATGTCACGTCCCCACCATTCATATCAAACATTTGAGATCCATAATAAGTCATTCATTGCTAGATTTGTAGATCGTTCGTTAGCGGGAGGGAGTTTGTTAATGTTTGTTGCCGGACTTGATGATGTTCGTTACCATGTGTTCCTCGTATTCACTCGTCCGTCATCAGTGTCCAGTTGTAATAATTTGTATATGTGTTCGGTGGTACATATGAATTTTTAATATTTTTATTATTGCAATGTAAAGAGAGGGTGAAAGAGGGTGGTGTTGCTGGTGGTTTATCCATCACATCGTTGCCTTAAAACAACTTGTATTTCATTTTTTCTTCTACTTAATTCCGACATTTTGCTTAATGTGTTGAGTTGAAAAATGCTTCCACAGATAAACAAAACAACAACAATAACCGAGCAGAAAGAAACAAAAAATCTCCAGAAATGTTCAAAATTATAGTGGCGGTGTAAAAGTGTTGAAATTTAATGATCGATATGATGATTACGTACTGCTCTCATCGTTCACAAATTCACTGGTAAGCAGTCTATCCATGTCCATTCGTCACTTTTTTTGCCCGGCATTTTAGTTTAGTTTGGTTGTCTAACAACTAGAAAATTTTTGATTAACGCTCATTTTTAGCTATTAGTATTACCCAATATTATAATTAAGTGTTTTTCTTTAAATAATGTAAAACTGAAACTTGATATTAAGCAATTTTTTAAAAATACATTAAGGGATATTCAATTTTTTTCAATTTTGTTATATATGAAAGGGTATTTTAAACACACTTAAGTGGTAATGTTAACGTGTACAGATTTACAGTTTGTTTCACCTACAATCAAAACTTTCGAATCGACAAAAGGAAACTAATTTACCGAAAATATGCAGAAATTATAAGCATTTAATTTGACCGATTTTGGTCGTTAACCCCAAAAATGAGTTAGGGAATCCCACTACAGGATCATTAGCATTAGTATTAATATTGGGGATTAAGGGTGACAGGCAAAATTCCTAAAAAGGAGAAAGAGGTCAGCTGTGCCGACTGAGATATACGCCCAGCCTTGGACCTAAGGAAAAGAATAAAAAACGAGCACTTTTTCCAAACTTGGTGTTGGACATACCCGAAAGAGTGGTCCTATGTAGTCAATAGTCGGACATAACTCGAGGATGTAGGAAATAGTACGATGTACAACGTTTGGACAATATCGGTTTCTCCCTTCGAGGGTTATCTTATACTACCCAGTTTAGTTGGTGCCGGCAGGCACGTTTTGCAAAAAAAAAAATCAAAACAATCAGAGACGAGCTATTATAGTGCACTTTTCCAAATTTTGTGTGGGAGGTACCCGAAGTTTGGACCAATCAGAATCTCCCTGCGAGAGTAATCTTGCGGATATGCCATTTTAGTTGGTGGCGTCCAGGTTTCTTGGAGCTTTTATACCATTATCTCAGGAAGTATGAATTTGCGCCCAAAAAAATTTTACCGTCGTAAAGGGAGCCGCAAGGACAACCTACTGAAAAAAAATTTCAAAACGTTCGAAGAGAAGCCCTTAAACTTCACTTTATGCGAATTTTGTGTGGGAGGTACCCGAAGGAGTGCACCGATATAGTCCATATTCGAACCCGATATATATCTCGAAGGAATAATACGATGTGCAAAGTTTGGACCAAATCGATTGCTCCCTTCGAGAGTTATCGTTCACAACATTTTACAGAAACATTTTGAACTTTTGTGGGGAAGGTGCCCGAAGCAGTGGACCGATATGGCCCATCTTCGAACTTAAATTAAGTTTGGACAAAATATTACGATTCCCAAAATTTGGTTCAAATCGTGCGCACCAGCCAGCCAGACAGATGGACGGACATGGCTAAATCGACTCCAAAGTGGCTGAAAAGAACAATTAAATTTACCTTGTGTGAAACATAAATACCTGGCGGAGACATGTGAATAGATGGAATTATAGCACAAATGCCCGCTAGAAACTGCAGTTACGCAGATGGGTGCGCGCTAGGGGGAAAACGAGACAGACATTTTATACTGCATGACCGGAATCAAAAGTCTTCCCACGACTGCCGGATCAAAACACCATCCTTCAGACGAAAGTCCGAGTAATTACAGAGTGTTTGAACTGGTTTAGTGCTAGGCCAACCACTAACGTCCTAACGGATCGTAAAATAGCAATAATGGCTATAATAGCCAGAATAGTGAAATCAAAAACTGTTTTGAACAGCATGAATTCAATTAACGACTACTCTCTGCTCGGTCTAATCATTAGACTCTAATGCACATTATATGAGAGGTAACGATATAGCTAACTATTTGGCAAAACATGCCATAGAAGAAGCTAGGCTGAGTGCGGCGGATCTAGAATGGAGAATGAATGCCTTTTATCCTTTTGCAATAATGAAGAGATAGGAAAAACACCAAAATCATATGGGGAAGAGAGGACAAAACAAAAGACCTACAATTAGTAGGTAAGATAGAGATTATTAAACTGACAGGCAACCTTACAGGACATCCAGGGCTACAAGCTCATTTTCAAATAGGTTGAGTAGATAATAGCGAATGCAGAGCATGCCAGGAAGACTATGCAGCTTTGGGACACTTTCTCTGTAAGTGCCCAAGTTTCGCAAACCTCAGAATCCAGATTCTGGGAATCGACACAATTCAGGAACTTAGCCAAATCAGGACAAACGAGATTGAAAACTTTAGGTATTTTGTCAGGGCACAGATTCCTAAAATGTTAAACAAATAAGTATTTCGATCTAACATCCTCCATTTAATCAACAGCGCACAACAGGGCTACTGTGGCTTAAATGTCAGGGAAATCTTCAAATAGTCATTGTTAAGATTGATATTGTTATGGAATTAGGTTTAACTTAACTCGGTGTAGACGTTGTTCGATTTCTTGATATGATTTATACCAATAAAACTATGCTTTATTGACTTCACTTCAATTATTCGTACTGTACATTACTTTACTAAGCACACAGCTTTACTTTACTTAGTTTACACTTTACTTCTTTACTAACTGGCGTTGCTTCATAGACTGTTCTAGTATCCTCAATCTAGGATGTTCTAAAATGGTCAAGCAAAGTGGCAATCGATTCGAAGATACACATACAAACAGATGGATGAATGTTAACAACAAATGGGACAGAGGTAATAAATACAAGAGAGTAGAAGGGGTAATACTGAATGACTTCACAGTGTACAGGAATAATTAAGCTAAAACGGAATGATCAAACAAAAAAAATATGAGATAGAATACAACAAAAAATAGCAAATAAACATGTGAAATAGTGAAGGAAATTCTATACAGTAGTTGTTGTTGTAAAATTGATTCAAAGAAAGTATATGCTTAATAAAAATTCACACTACAATTCAAAATCTTAAATTAACGAAAATTCATTTATATTAATTCTAATCTACCAGTTACATTCATAACAATATATTTAATTTGTGTTCTTAAAAATCAAAATCAATCAAAACCCTAAGTAAACTCCAATTTTCAGTATGAAAACAGTGGTGTATTTTCCCGGTAATGAAATGTCATTTTCATAAATAGCTCGAACATTACAATTTATGATAGTTCATAAATTATACATGGTCTTGTCTAATCATGACTTCTTAACGGACTGCTAACGAGCAGTGGAAGCCTTTAAGCAGTGTTGTTATTGTTTTTACACCCAATAAATTGTTAAACGCCTTCGAACGAAAAAAAAACGAATGAATAAAAAATATCGGGCAATTACAAAGCAAGAAACCCGCTAACTGATAGCTTAGAAATCATTGTCAAGAAGATTTCAAAGCATCATTTAAGACACAAACCAACACAACTTAACACAATTTGCGTGGTGAAAATGGCAAATGTGTGGAATAATAAACTTTCTTTTGAAATTACATCCCCTCTCATCCTCTCTCTCTCTCTACCATCATTTAAGGCAATAAATTTAATTCAGTAACTGGGACTTTATGCAGGAATATTGTGTGTGTTTTTTTTGAGCTGCTTAAAGTTGTGGTTCTTTTTAAATTGTGTTAAATACATTCAAAAAGATTTATTTCTTAACAAAAGAAGAAACTAAAACTTTGTAACAGAAGAAAGCTGGCATTAACACCAAACATCCAAAAACGCACCCACACTCACTGTCATTTTAATGTAGATGCCTTGTTTTCTTTTGGCTAAAAGCCCAATGTTACAACGGCAGGAGATAAAACCAGCAAATGCATCTGATTATCAGACTACCAACCAAACCACCAACCAAAGCATTGAGGAACAAACGGTTGGTTGCTTCAAGAGAAAAGAATAATTAGAAATGTTTAGTCAACATTTTAAAGTACCAGGAATTGTATAGCGAACGAGCTCACCATCCAGGCCATACAACCAACAACATACATTATGAACAATGTCCTCCTCCACAACACACACAGAGACCATAATGATTCGTTCCATGAATTCATAAAAAATACACATCTGTCTGTCCTCCCGAAACTCCTAAAGGCAAAATAAGCAACAACAATAATAAACTAACAACGCAGAATTTTTACAATAATATGTTAACATATCCGTGTACAGATGTAACCTTAATTCTGGAGCCATGTATAAATTTTAAAACTACAAAAAGGTGTTTTCAACGAACAAATGCTGGTTGGTCGGCCGGTCGGTTATTTAATTCTATTTAAAAAAGCACATTTACCGTTATGTGGACTAACATGGTGGAAATGTGTTTACAAGATGACTTCTATAGATTATCAGGAGGCCTACTTTTCATGTTTTGGGTCAATAGACATTTTTTTCGTTACACAAAGAAAGAAGCAGCTATAAAAATTAAAAATAAAACGTAATTGGCGCTTAAAATTCAGCCGATCATAAAGTAAATTGTTTTTAAGCCTTTGATTGTTATGAGAGATGTAAAACAGATTTCGCAATAAGTAAGTTAATCTTCGGTTTGTTTCATCCTTTTAGCTGAAACAAAATATTTGCTCGTTAAGATGTGTGCTACACGCAGAAAAAAATTATAAACATGTTAGCAAATATGACCCTAAAATTTTTACAAAAAGTATTACCGTTAAGAAAAGCCTTCCCATGAAAAGGCACTTCCCTTCGAGCACTCGCGATACACAGTTAAATTGACAGTAAGGGAAGACGCATCAAAAGAAGCACCAAAATATCGATAACTCGATGGTCAAACAAGGCATCATGAGTTTCTTACCGTTTTAGCGGTTCGCGGTATGATTTGGTTTGTAATACAAACATATTTATTGTTACGGAAATAGGTTTAACCTAATCCCGTGTAGACGTCATATTTATTTCCCGATACAATTCGTATCAAATAAAACTCAGGTTATTCTAGTTAACGAATCTTACAATGATATATTAAATTTACTTCACTTATTCGCACACGACAAAGCACACAGATTAACACTTCTAAGCTAGCGATAGGCATAGTATATTTCTATTGCATACTTTAGAGGGTATCATCGTGTGAGTGCATGCTTTTTCAATTAGTTGAATTCTGTATATGGAGAAAGAAACGTTCACCGAGAGCACTTTAACTTTATTTAGGTTGCACTTAACTTCACTGACGGTTTTAGTTTGCGATATGATTTACAACTCACTCACCCACGTGCTATTATATTTATACTCGTTCGCTGATACATGTCCTGTTCTAGAATTCTCAATCTAGAATATCCTAGAATGTTCAAGCGAAATGGCAATCGCTTCGCAAATACACATACAAACAGACCGATGAATGTAAACAACAAATGGGACAGAGGTAAGAAATAGTTGAGAGAAGAAGGGGTAACAATGAATGACGTCACAATGTAGAAGAATATATAAACCTAAACTGAATGATCAATAGAAATAGGAAAGAGAGAGAGAGAGCACAACAAAAACAATAGCAAATTTAATACGGAAAATTGTGAGTGAAATTCTATTCAGTAGTTGCTGCGAGATGCGCTGTCTGCAACGACATTGAGGCGCTTTCAGCACTCAAGCAGTTATCCAATCCTTGGACGAGTGTCAGGATGATCAGGCCCATGAGACATAGATGGTCATGAAACGACAAAGAAGGGATCTTATCACCTGTCTTGTAGTTTACTACCATAAATAATATATTAAGAAGCTAAACCGAGAAAGGATTTGAACAAGCCCGACACAACAATACTTCTGAGGGAAAATAGTGCATTGTAGAAGGACTAATTCGTTCTAAAAATAGCTTACAACTAGTCTACATACATACCAAAAGTTCGAAACGTCAACCCAGAAAAAATGGAAATATATTCTCTAGGAAAATGGGACCTTTCAAGGAGTATTTCAACAAAAAGTTAAATAACTGGGAGTAATACTGAATCGAAAACACAAACTAGACGACCATTTCCAGGAAAGGGCAGACAAAGCAAAAGCACCTAGACATATTAAGAGTTACAACGGCTGATTCAATAGAACATATTGCATTATACCGGAAATTCGAAACAAGCGTAATTACTTTGTGTGAAACACTAACACCAGACAAAGACTTGTGGATCGATGGGAGCCTAACACGAATGTGCGCTGAAAACGTATGCAGATGGATCGATGCTAGGGGGAGAAAGGGACTCGAACATTGTATTGAAGAACCGGAAACAAATATAGATTCTTCAGGGATATCGCTACTTCAAATTATCCTTCATTACAGAGTGTCACGATCGTGACACTAAAGAACAACAACTAAAGTGTTTAGTACTTAATCGTCGCTAAAGTGCTTAGTTGTTCCTGTTTAGTGTCACGATCGTGACACGCACCCCTCTTTGATCTGAACTTGTTTAGTGCCATCTCATGGCCAACTGCTGTTAAAGACCTTACTAAAAGTAAAATATGTAGCAATAAAAGCTAAAGCAACAGGACAATGAAAACTGTATTGAGCGGAGAGGACGACGCAGCGTTAGAATTTTCTCTTTCAATGCCCTGGTTTAGCAAACCTCAAATATAACCGAGTCAGGGCAAATAATGAGATAAAAATTCTTTATCTTTTATTGTGATTTTATTCGACCTTTGGATTCAGAATTCCAAAAATCATATACTAATAAACATTTTAGATCTAGATCCTCCATTTAGTCAAGAGCGCTCATAGTAGGATATGACTTAAATTAAAATTGTATGGAAATGGTTATTTTATTGGTTAAGCTAGTCATCGACGAAAATATCAAGCTTTGTGCGGACTTCTCTCGTCCAGGAAGTGAATAAGGACACTATAGTCTTTGCGGAAGATAACTTTTGATTGTGCTCCCGGTTAAATAGCTAGCAATTTTGGCACTTACTTCGTCATCTGTACACGGAGGTGGGAGATTTGCAAGAAAGATGTTAAATGGAGGACAGTGCTTCGCTTTGCGGTCCTCCCATTTTAATCTTACAGAATTTGGATTTTTCGGCCTCGGAATTCAACGAAGACTTGCTTGCGTAAAATTTCCATAGATAGTTAGCACGATTTCAATTCATGATTTTGGGATTTGGATGGTTTGGACTTGGAGATAATTCTCTCAACATCACTGGACGTGAAGGAGACATGGACCTCTGTAATACAGCTCCGTCGAACCTGTTCTGTAAGTATGGATGCTCAATAAACTGGCGGCAAAACTGTGTTGTAGATTTTTTGGCATCTGAATGGAAAATCCGATTAAAGACGAAAGCACGGATATTTCTATTCTTATTGGAAGCAGATAGACTTTTTATAATGGACTAATGATTCTTACAATTAATTGTGCAGTGTTGTAGCCACATGGAACGCCTGTGTTCTGAAAATAATTTCGATATTTTGGTGGTCACTGACTTGTAAAAAGAATTGTTGAAAACGATGGCATGTAAAATCACTTGCCAGCATGCTTGAATAGCATCGATCATTTTGGTGGTTCCAAAAGGACATGTGGTTTTTCACCGCCCCCTTTTCTCAACCTAACCTAACCTTAACATATAATTCTCATATAAAATTTTCAAATAATTGTGGGTATAAATTTTACATACTTCTTACAAGTATTGATGGAACAACATATAACTCGCTTCTAAAATACTTCCCTCACCCAGCAAAGCATAAAGAAGAATCAGAAACACTTCAAAAAAACAATCCCCAGTTGTTGGTGTATATGTAAAAGACAAAGATAAAATAATAAAAACAAAAATCTTCAAAATTGCTTTACCCTAATACAGCTATATTTTTTGTTGATCTGATCATAAATATTGTTAAAGGGAACAATGTCATAATTGGTCCAACACTTTGTATTGTCGAAGTGATCATACGTATTTCTAAAGGGACATTTCACATGACTGGCCCAACACTTTAAATTATCAAAGCGATAATACATATTCCTATTTAGGACACAAAATCTTGTCTACTATGACAAAGGCTATTGTTGTGGAGACCATTTTTATATCGATTTTGAAAATATTTTTATAATAATCTCTTTTCTCTTCAAATATTGGTGAGTGCGAATATTGTCAAATCAACCATATATTTTTTCTCAGCGTGTACGAACAAATTGATTCGAATGGTGGTATAACAAAAAATTTATTGTCATATAAAAAATCATTCATTAAAAGCCAGCTACTTGTTATAAACGTGTTAAACTGTACTGACTTTTCTTTTTTTCAGTCCGTTCCCATGAAAAATATCTTAACTTCAGTCCACTTGCAAATTACATTATTGGGTCAGTAGTACTGTGAAGCTTGACTTATTCTCAAGCTGTTTCTATCCATTCATTCATCCATCCATCTATCCACTTTGTCAACGCAATTAATTGTTTGACAAAAGAACGTAAGTATATGCAGCGTTTTATTAACTTAAGTACACTTGAGAAACATCAAAAATGTAGACAGAATGTGAGTATTAAAAAAAAAAAAAAAATAAATAAAAACAACAAAACAAGTAAACATAAATCAAAGTTTAAGAAAGAAAAGACAAACAAATATGATTGATTAAAATTACTTGGGTAAAATTTTTTCATTTTTTTTGAGATATTTTAAATTAATTTAAGTACTTAAGCTATCATGACCTGAGGAGTTGTATGGAAACATTATTTCTGGAGAAGTTCCACACATCCAATCAATAATCTATGGTTATAAACTTTGCTATTGGTTATTCAGCTCATCGGACATATCAGATGTGAGTGCATAGACAAAGATCGATATGGGTAATAACTATTTATACGAATATTATTGCATATATCTCTAGGATTACTTTCAACACATAATGTGGGCTTTTTTCTTCATGAATTGTAGCATATCTTCCAGTTGGAATGATTGATAAGTTTGTGGTGGCTTGGCACTATACACACAACAAATATGAGCAAGTGAAAAATCTTCAGCTGAAATTTGTTACAACATTTATCTGATTGAACAATCAAATATTTTTAGTTCTATTTTAGTATTTAGTTCACCTGCATCATCTGTAACCAAAATTTATCACTTCCAATTCTTGTAAAATCAAGCCAGAAACAAGCATTTTTGCGATTTTTTCCAGAGAAGACCTTCTAATCATTGATAAGATTACAATATTGTTTCATTGTTTTCTTGTTTCGATTTCTACGAATACGATTATTACAATTTATATACCAACAAGTGAAAGGGGTTTTCTTGTTGAAAATGTCTGTGTTTTTTTTTTCATAAAAAGGCACGTACCACAGTGTCATATTTAAATGGCAAAATTATTGAAAAACAAAAAAAACAAAACACAGCAGAAAATGAAAACATTAAGCTAAAATATATTTATCTATTTAATGTGATGGTGACCATTTTTGTTGGAATCAAGGATGTACAACATGGAAAAACTAAACAGCACGAGATTTGGTTTTTTGTTATTGCCGTGGTGGTGGTGCTGCTGCTGCCTGTACTTCTTCTCGATCTCGATGATATTGTCTTGAAAAGTTATTAGAAATGTAACGAAAAACTAAAGCGTTTTGCTTTTTGCACTTCGGAACAAAAACTACTTTAAACAGAATTAAAAAGTGAAGGTGGACAACAACACGACGATGTCGACGGACGATATGAACAAATGTCGACTGTTTTTGTTTATGGATTGTGCTGCTGGAACAACAAACAGTCAGTTTGGTGGCTATTGTTGCTCTGTTTTTTGGCAGTTACAATTTAGTGATCATTTTTCTGACAAAAGCATAACTATAAAAAACAACCGTTAATGCAACTGCAACATCAAAAACAATAATAAAAAATGCAATATTTAGCAACAGCAGCAGCAAAAGTAAATGACACAAAAGTAAAATTGTAAGAAAAAACCTCACAAGTGGTTTAAAAAGTTTAGAAAATTTCTCAAAAGCAATAAAGTAGGAATGTTCTTACAGAAATTACACGTCTGTAATAATTAGTAAATGTCACATAGTTTAAGCTTAGTCCCGTTAAACACTAGAGTGATTTCTAGAGTTGGGTAATCTAGTTCCTAGTTCCTTGTACTAGTTCCAAAACGTATGAGTAACATCATGACATATAACGTGTGAAATTAAGTATACGCAGTTTGTTCATAGAAAAAATGTGGGCCATTGGAACTGCGAACTGAACTAGATAATTCCATATAGTTCCTTTGTCACAAATCTAGTGATTTCATTGATAAAAGTTCATGAAAATAGGCGTTCTTAGATCGAGTACAGCAATTTCATGATATTACTCTACTATGGAATTCGATCTAGGGACGCATAATTTCATGATTTTTTTCAATGAAATCGCTCTAGTGTGGACCGGGACTTAGGTGTTTAGCCACAGTCGTTCTACGAATTTTAAATGAACTAGTTCAGCGTGCTCTTTTCAGTGAATCGGGCAATTGAACCATTGGTAAGTGAACTAATCGAAATTTAGGGCCTGTTTCTGATGACAATTCTTTCTTTAATCTTTTTGAAACAAAAAACAATAACAAAGGTGAGGAACCTAAAAGTTCATATATATCATAAAGAGCTCCCAACATTTGAAAACAAATAGCATTTTCGTATGTCACAAAAGAAGTTTTGGAAGATTCAAGCGTAAATTGTTAGACTTTTTTGGGGGAAGGTATCATAAGCGGTGGGCTCATTATTCCTCTAGCAGATCCAATCAAAATAGTCTGCACCAGAAAAAGCATAATACTTCTTATTTTGCAAGAATATCATTTTTTTAAAAAAATAACTTTTTTCTATAAAACGTATAGTTTTCCTGCAATCGAGCCTTGTCTTAAAAATTCCGAAAACTTTTAAGGGTAATAACGGGTGATCCAAGTAGAGGTATTTTTTTCAAACAGCCTTTTTTGACAGATCACTCGTGAGTCGTGTCACGTGTTCATGTTATTTTTGTTTAGTACTGTTGGACATTTTTATCATGGAAAAGCTTACGCCTCTACAACGTGTGTTTCGATGCTAATTTTGTTCAGTGATGAGGCACATTTCTGGCTTTATACCTATGTAAAGAAGCAAAATTGCCACATTTGGGATGAAGAGGAACTTAAATAACGATTTGTCGGTGGAATCGTCGGACCTTATTTCTTTAAAAATATACCGGTTAGGACTTTATCGTCAATGGCGACCGTTTTTGCGCCGTGATAACCAACTGTTTGATGTCTGAAATTGAAGCTCGTAATCTCGACGACATTTGGTTTCAACAAGAACTCTTCTGTGAGCACGTTTTGGACCAGTCAATGCCAAAATTAATTTAGCTCGGCTAGATCAGTGATTTCGACCACTGTGCATTGTCTCCGTTAACAGACCACAAGACGTCATATTCTCTTACCGACAAACTTTTCTGAACCATGGAAAAGCTGACCTGCAATGGTTCAGAAAATTAACCAATCACCGCTGTCCAATATCTTTGATCCTCTGGTAGCTGAGAGAATTTTCCCGAGCGTCATATATAAGAGCCATCCCTCCTGAGTAGGTACTAGCACTAGAGCGATGTTGCAGTTTACATCAGTAACGAAAAATCATCCAAAGCGTTGCACTCGCACGGAATCTCAATGGTAATGCTTATTCAACTGGACGAATCCGCAGTTGAGTATTTATCAAGTGTCCTCAATATATAGTTAGCCACCAATATTGCACCAAAAGCCTGGGAAGTTGGCAGTAAAGGTGAATCGTACAATCTCCCTGCTGTCACAAAAGGTACCGAAGGTTCTAGAAGCACTACTCCTCCTTCCCGTGATGAGAAGCAGTTTCCCCAGTTACACAACATCAGCATGTATTCCGGAAAATGTATAGTACCTCAATCAGTCGAGGACTGAACCAGAACAGGATGTGCGAGCGAACAGTCAAGGTGACTTTTAACCTATCGAAGGCCTTCCATACCGTCCACAATATCAAACTCTTCAAGGATATAGAGAAGACTACCTTCCCTCCGTGTTTGAAACATTGGATAATCCACTATATGTGTGGACGTCAATCGTTTGTAGAATTCAGAAATAAGAAGTCGAAAGTGAAGCAGGAAGTTCCTCAAGACGGGTTGATAACTCCAGAACTGTTCAACATTTATCTTTCTGAAATTCTACACCCTTCATCCGGCAAAGAAATCGTAATGGGTGCGAATGATTGTACATCGAGTCCGATCGTCAATGACATTCATATGTCTACATTGCTGACTTAGTGCAGTTCTGAATAATATAAAAATTTGCGACTCTAAACCCACTGCCACACTCTTCAACACCTAGACGGCTGAAATGAGGCTTCCTCTAAACCACAGCCGACCAAGAAGAGGGCACACAAAATTCTCAATATTTGCAACTTTTGACAGTGTGTTAGTAACGTTGTATACAGGCATGCTGCAAAACAAAAACAAATCAAAACATTTGTGTGCTCTTTCGTTGCGTTCGGGTCGTGTGTGTGGGAATTGCCGAAAAACTTCGTAACTTTAACAATATCAAAGCACGACATTGCTCTAAACATATTGGTCGATGGTGCCATGATTCTGACCACTAACAACCCCAAGATATTGGGTGTAAGGTTCGACAGCATGTTTAGGTCGTTCGCGCTACTGCTATTTATTTGCGACAAGGTAAGAAGTAGGAACAAGATTCTCAAATCGCTGGCCAGCAGAATTTAAGGTGTTGGCAAAGAAACCTTGTTGACCTCTTCCAATGTGATAGGCCGGTCTGCGGTAAGCTGTGCGGCGACAGTGCGGTAAGAAAATGTTAGCGCTACGCAGTAGAAGAATATTCAAACCTGCCAGAATATACCCCTGAGGACTGCAACGGAGTGCTTCCTCATGACACCGGTGCATCAGCATAAGATGTTGTCGATGCAGCACATGCTTGGTTATTATCACCATAAGCACCCTGCCACAATCTAGTGGACAAGCTTCCCTCAGTTCCAAAGGCAAAAGCAAGTACCTCTAGGTCAACTAGCCTATCAGGCAGGCTTAAATAACATTCACAGCGATGCAGTTGCGCAGGCAGTACAAAGAAACCGTGTGAATTCCGTACTCCTATACCATCGCAGCAGAGGAACGGCAGCAGTTAAATCAAACACTACTGGATTTAGCCCAGTTAAGATCCGGACGATCCAGCGGCCACGATTCATATTGGGCCCAAATGGCACGATACCCGAAACGTGCCCTGCATGGCAAGGGAAGATGTATTTGTTCAACAGCCAACTAAACCTACTCACCTCTCACCTGATTCATTCGAACGCAGCCAGTCCAGTTTGTAGAATTTTTGGAAAGGAACCAGAACCAGTAGTGGGATTCTCTAATGCATTTTTCGGTAACCGGTAACCGGATATGAAGGCGGATATGAAGCCGGAAATCAAGTTTCTGTGCGAACGAACAGTGGTATATTGCAACAGCTCCTCCAGATTACACTCCGATAAACTGGACAGAACCGAACATTGAACTTTCAAAACAGCCCGTTGAGGATGGGTGAAATTTCTCACGAGTGTAGTAGAGTTTGTGCTGGATGTTGCAGACTTCAGGCAACAAGAGGCAATTAAATTAGGCGACCAGTCATGATATGTGCTTAGACCTGATGAACTCAGTTGTTGCAAACGTTACATCTAACGGAGATAGAATTCACATTAATGCGCATATTGCACAAGGAACAAAACCCGACACCAGGATTGGGATTTTGTAAAATGGCAAACAAAGATGCCGACGCATAATTTGTTAAAAAACCCCTTCGTTAAATTGGGTCGTTCCGGAGCGTAGATCGGATTGTCATGGGAAGGACCTAGACTGGTAGTTGATATCGTGCTGGTTGTTGTTGTACCAAAACCGCGGTTTCAATGTAGAATTTTATTTGAGGTATTACGAAGGTGTACAGAAAACCTCCCTTCAAAAAATTGTGGACATATAACCTGGACATATAACGGTAGATTAACAACGAAACCATAACATTTACATCTCCCTTAGAACACCCAAATTCCTCTGCATAACCTCGTTAATGTGTTATTAAACATGCTGTTGTTGTTGTTTTTCTCTTTTTTTTCTTTTGAAATATAAAGCACGGGCCAATCATTGTAGTGCCACTTGACTTTGCCACGATTTCGAATTTTGGGATTTTCTTGTCCTCACCAGTGTTGTTGTTATTGCTATTGTTGTTGTTGTTAGTTATGTTCAATAGCAGAAGTTAGGCATTAAGCCATTTTATGAATACGGGCTATTACATGATGTTTTGTTTCGTTAGATTGTTCATTTTGCAAAAAAAAAAAAAATAACAGTGCAACACAACACCGGTCACTCTCGAACTTCGCCGATTACGGTTTTTGGTTTTTTGGGGAAGTTGCAACAACAAAAACAATAAAAATTTCTGCCACCAGCACAATGCCAACAAAAAGTTAGACATTAAAATCAGCATCTAAAAAAGATCTGTTTAGTCGTAATAAGGCTGCTGTTACTGTCATTTAGTGCATCGTTAGTTTCAACTTCTTTTTTTTGGTTTTCCACCCAAAAAAGCGTCAATATCTGGTGTGTGTGTGTGTGTGTGTGTGTGTAAAGGTATTCGTTTTTATGGTATTCATAATTTAGTGAACAAACGCTCTTTCCTTCTTCCTCCATGTACATATATTCAAATATATATTGAGACATGAACTGCCGCTATTAGATGCCACCACAGAAAGCCACGAAACATGCCTTGTTTTATTGGAAATCGGAATAAAAAACACTTTTTTAACTGTTTCCAATTGTATTTGAAAATGCCAAGCAACACTTGTTAAATTGTCCATTCAAGCGTGCATAATTACCATGTTTGTCTTATGGAAATTTTTATGAATCGAAGAAAAACAAAAAAACAAAAGCGAAGTACAAAAATTCAAATTGAACAACTGTCTCAAATTATTTGAAATCGTTTTCTAATGACACAAAAGAAAAAACACCAACCACCAAGAAATAAAATGTAACAATTGAACTCGGTATTGAAGCCATTGCTCTTTATTCAAGTGAAATGCAAAATAGTTTTGGGTTGTTGGTTGTTCCTTAGCAAAAGCATGATTAGGATATGAAAGTGGTAAACACCCACTTGTTGGCCACAGAATGCAATCATAAATTTTGAATATTTGAAAGGTTTTCCAAAAATATAATATTCAAATGAGAATAAATTTGGCGAATCAAAAGCTCTTACTTCATAATAAAAATTACGAAAGACCTTTATACCTCTCCACCATAGAAAGAACGATGATCATTATTTCAGTTTCCTCTTCTTTCAGCCTTTTTTTCTAATTGTACATATTTTTAGAAAATTTCATACAATTCCACAAATTTCAATTATCCACCAGTAATGAAAATTTTCACTAAGACTTTTCTTTTCTTTACAGGCTTGCTGTGTTCATTCATGTCTAATATTCTGAACTCACTTTCATGCCGGTGAAAATGGTATCTTAAAAACTCTACTAAGCTATTTTTGTTCTTTGTTTTTAATTTTTTTTCCAACATTCGAGTTAATTGTTTTCTTTATGTTCATGCCGAAGCCGCCTTTGTTCTTCTGGCACAGACAGACAGACTGGCTGACTGACTGACTTAGTGATCTAAATTGTGCACAACTGGAGAGTATGTGTGTGCATTTTTGATTCTTTTTTTGCAACAAGGTGAAAGAAAATTCTCAGCTGTATGACATGCGATCTGCGATAAACTTTTGACTTTTCAAAACTGGGAAACTGTAGTTGAAGAGATGATAATGAAAATTTTACAAATAAACCATGACGAACACTTTACTTTCGCACTCATTTGCACCAGACATGGGTGGGGAAGTGGAATAAATGTTGCGGGTTCTATGACTTCAGGTCAACTTTTTTTTAACAGAATAAAGGAAAGTAAAGAAATCTCTTCACAAAACCTAATAAAATTACAAAGAAAATAAAAATTCATTAAAACTCTGCAAAAATTGAGTCGGTTCGGTACATCCAAAGGTAATTAATCACATCAATGACAGCTTGAATAAGCAAGCTTGAAATGTGGGTCATATTTCCGTGAATATTAATTAGATTTTTTCCAAATTCCCTCTTTCTAATAATATTACATAAAAGTTGATATAATATTATTGAATATATTTTAACAGGAAATATTCGAAATTAATTTTTATTTTGTCACGCTGATGTTCCAATACGTTATCCCAATACAAATTGATTATTTGAAAATCATTTCGACTTACCGAATGTTCAGTTAGATGTTTTTGCAATTCTGCACACGACAGCATTGTTGCCTCCGACAAAGTAGGGGCACTTTCCAATTTGTGTTCCATATCTCTGAGCCATTTGCGCAATTCTTTGGGATCTTCACAAGAACCAACACTGGGAATACTTTCTTCGAGCATCTGGAAGTGTAAAGAACAAAATACCATATTAAGCAAAACAATATTTAAATGACAAAATTAAGAAAAGTAGTGAATTGCTCTCATTTAAATTGTTGTTGCAACAGTTTGCCCATTCATTCGTGTTATATGAAAATAAAAAAGAAAGTATGTGGTTAGATCCGACACGAGTAACAATGTATATGCCGCATCGAGGACGCGCCCACCAAGCTTAGAGGAGAATGCCATAGTTCGCCTGACATATCCATCGTGTCACCTGGTCTGACAAATGATGTGACTTGACAACCCGTCATATCCCTTGGGTCGGACCATCTCCCTATCCACCATCCGTCTTCATAATCTCTAAACGCCGAATTTCCTTAACCACGGGAAAGCCAAGCGGCAAGGATTCAGGGAAATCACCAACCAAGGCTTCAGAAAACTGCCCAATCACTCTGATGTTCGGGTAGCAGAGAGGAATTTCCGAGACATCATCACTGCTGCAGCCGCTCGTCTCCATCTCCATCAATAGACCATCCATCTTCATAATCTCTAAACGCCGAATTTCCTTAACCACGGGAAAGCCAAGCGGCAAGGATTCAGGGAAATCACCAACCAAGGCTTCAGAAAACTGCCCAATCACTCTGATGTTCGGGTAGCAGAGAGGAATTTCCGAGACATCATCACTGCTGCAGCCGCTCGTCTCCATCTCCATCAATAGACCATCCATCTTCATAATCTCTAAACGCCGAATTTCCTTAACCACGGGAAAGCCAACTGGCAAGGATTCAGGAAATTCACCAACCAACGCTTCAGAGAACTGCCCAATCACTCTGATGTTCGGGTAGCAGAGTGGAATTTCCGAGACATCATCACTGCTGCAGCCGCTCGCCATATACCTGCCAATCAAATGAGGAGACGGGGTTAGCGAATGAGCGTGATGGGCTTCGCCGTAAGAACCCTAGTTACCCCAGAGTCGGAGAATTGACAATGAAAGTTAATAGGTTATTCACTGAACGCAAGCGGAAAAAGTGGCTAGAGCATCTGAAGTGCTGCAATATTGGAACCGGTTCTAACAAATTGTGGACAGCGGTTAAGACGTTATCGAACCCTGGATCGGACATCTGTCATGTTTAACGGCGTGACTATGGCAGCTCTTAAGAGGTGTGCGGGCTATAGTTGCCAACAATTTATCGAACACCACCAAAGCTACCGGGCGAAGGGAAGTGTTTCACGTCGTTTGTGATCTCTTCCAGCCGCGGAGAAACCACTCCAATTTACGATGGTTAATATTATCCGAGGCGCAAAATCATCCAAAGCGCTTGGACCTGACTGAATTTCTATGGTGATGCTAAAACAGCTGGATGGCCCGGGAGTCGAATATTTAAGCAAGGTCCTCAACTTATAGCTAGCCACCTTAATAGTTCCCAAAACCTTGAAGATGGGCAAGGTGGTCCCGCTGCTGAAACCTGGCAAGAATGCCAGTAAAGGCGAAGATACTTGAGGCATTACTACCACAACAGCTCTGCACGCCATTTCTACACATATTAGCCGATGACTCAATCAGAACAAACCGTACCACAGAACAGTGATGGTAGCATTGGATCTGACCAAAGCCATGCTAAGCTGTTCGAGGATGTCGAGAATACTACCTTCCGGCCTTGTTTGAAGCGATGGGTCACCAACTATTTGTGTGGTAGCCAGTCATACGTGGAATTCGGAAACAAGAAGTCCAAACCCCATAGAGGGAAACAGACAGCTTCCCAAGAGGGTGTGATATATCCACACCCTCCCGACGGCATTTAGTTTATTACATACGCTGATGATTGTATGCTCATGGCGTCAGGTCCAAACGTTGATAGCATTTGTGTCAGGAATATGAATATATCCGCCAAGTCAACAGCCGCACTGTTCACCACATGGCGAGGGTAAATGCAGCTCCCACTTAATGTGCAGGTCGATGGTTCAATAATTCCGGCACATGGAGGGCGTAAATGCAGCTCCCACTTAATGTGCAGGTCGATGGTTCAATAATTCCGACCACAAACTAACATAGTTGAGAAACAGGACCAAGGTCCTAAAGTTCCTAGCCGGCAGCACTTGGAGTGCAGATGAAGAAACCTTGTTAATGACATACAACGTGATGGGTCGGTCTGTGGTAAGCTATGCGGCGCCAGTGTGGTTTGCCAACGTAAGTGATACGCAATGGAGAAAACTTGCAAACCTGCTAGAATGCAGCTCTGAGAACAGCAAAAGGGTGTCCCATCATGTCTGCAGTGGACCATTTACATGAAGAGTCTATGATTTTGCCGGTGCGTCAGTGCAACAGGATGCTATCGATGCAAACCTGCCAGAATGCAGCTCTGAGAACAGCAACAGGGTGTCTCCTCATGTCTTCAGTGGACCATTTACATGAAGTGTCTAAGATCTTGCCGGTGCGTCGGCATAACAGGATGTCATCGATGCAGTATTTGATTGGGTTGTTATAGGCAAAACCATCCAAACCACCATCTAATAAATAGGTCCTTGCCGCCCAGGCAAGTCAGGAAGGGTCTTCGTGATCTGGAGAGGAAGGTCCAGAGATACAAAAGAGAACAAGCTTATCGGGCAGGTTTGAGAGATATTCACACTGATGCAATCGCTGAGGCTTTAGGAGCCTATCGTGTGAATGCTGTGCTCGAAGATCACCCACCATCCGTGGCAGCCGAGGAACAGCTGCCAAAGCAAACGAGAGTTGTGTTGGCCCAACTAAGATCTTCACAACGCAGAACATCTGCCCAGTTTGCGGCACATGTCCTCATAATACCCTGCACCTTTTCAACTGTCCAACCCAACACATCTAACTCCACACTCACTTTAGACTAATCCTATCTAGGTGGCGTCCAATCTGAACATGGAGATAGATGTAGAGCCGAATCATTCATTTAGAAGCTGATACACACTCGACCACCATGGCAGAGAGAAATGGGTGAAGCCCACAGTAAAGAGTCTTACAGGAGCATATACACAGAGAGGAACTTTTGCTGTAGGTTTCAGATGTGCTGACATCGATACCAAAAAATGTACGGTAAAGTTCTGCCAGTAATTTATTGCACATCCAACCAACCAACCAACAGAGCAAAACGAGGGGTCCTACGATTAACCCGAAATCTAATTAGACATGATCCTGTATTATTTTCAAAAGAAAAAAATCAGCACTGTCATCACAAGTTGTTGAAAATGATGGGCCCAATTGTAAATAATAATTCCACAAAAAAAGGTCCGATCTCCCCCCTACCAATACTATTCAAGGTTTTGGCTGAATAATGGTTTAATCTCTACGTGTAGCACAACATTAGCATGGAATCAAAAAGACTCAGAGCACCACTACAGCCTTCAGACGGAATTGCAAACGCCTTAAACCATACAACACCTAATTTTCCTAACCCTCCAGACAGTGTATAACTAGTGACTTACGCATATGACTCCACTATTATGGCCACTGGAGTATGCATAAATGAACTGAAGGGAAAAATCAATGCCTATCTCATCAGCCTGAATACGTTTTTGAACGAAAGAAACTTGCAGCTACCAGCGCCAAAATCCACATAACGGACAAAAAAGGTAAGGAGGAATTGGATATCAAGGTTAGAGAGGTCGCTATGAAGTCCATTCATATCCAAAACTTCAAAGACTTGACAATTCTTTCACTTAAAACGATAGTGTTAATAGTACAGCCGAACTACTCTATAACGTTTCACAAAACATAATAGTGTATTCCCACTCAAAATAGTCTATTTATTACGAATTTTCTCTATAAAGTAGTAATTCTTTCTCCACAGCAGCTACTTTATACAAAAGTCCGACTGTAATAGCTTTACATAAAATTTGATATTGGCGACATCTTTATATGTTGCAAAACATTAAACATTACATTTGGAATGTTATTACACATTTACCAACATTCTTATTATGCCTACAAGTATGCTACGGTTAATATTGTGAATAAAACTAAAATCCAAGCACATTTTCACCTACACATCATCGACAACAACCTTAAATATACAAGATTTATGCAATTTGTCTCTTAGTCACCACTTTTTCCACAAAATTATTACCACTGTTATTAACCACACACCAAAACTCACCTTTAAACATGTTTCATTTGTATTATTCAACACACTTGTGGCGCCCTCTATTTCACATCTTGCCTCTTTGCATGTGTCCAAAAGATTTGTGTCCATAATATAATTGTAATTTGTTTGTATGGCTGCCCACAAATCATCTTTGCCCGAACCAATGCCCAAGGTGGCAGCACTACTATGCAATGAAGACGAACTGTGGCCACTTCCCCATGAATAGCGATGATGTTTGTAGTTGTTGCTGTTACCATGCTTGTTACTGGCTCTTTGCATTTGTCCCAATTGATTTGTTAAATTTCGATCACTGTTTTTCTAAAATGAGAGCAAGATAAAATTAAAATGTAATTAATATTGACTAAATAAGGTTGATGAAACTAAATTAATAATAAATCATATTCATTTCCATGGGTATGGGATGTTTTTAATTCAAACATAAAATTATTCAAAAAAACCTATAAACATTAAAATGACTGACACAGGATGTACAGTACAGCACAATGTACAGTGGCAGGCAAAAATACCCAGCAAAAAGTTTGCATCCGCGGATGCTGTTGAATCACTGCAAGTGTACAGTACATTTGCCGTTGGAGTACATCTTTTCCTATGAATTCACTTATGAATTTTACAAGAGAGCGCGCAGCTAGGATGCACTCTATTTTGCTTCCACAGCACACAGCTAGGATGCACTCCGTTTTCGATCCAAATCACAGCTTTTTATGTAGTCGTTTGGATTGAATTTAAAGGCACTCTTCGGATTGTGTTTTTAATCAATCTAAAGATGCAGTAAAAATGGAAGCTATTGCGAAATATCCCAGAATAAATAAAATGCATTTATTATTTGTGTAAAACAAGAATACAAAGAACTTTATTATATAAACATAAATTAAAAAAATTGCCTTTAAATTCAATCACAATTGAGTGTACTTCATCCGTTCTCCATTTAATCCAAGCGCAACTGATTTTGCTTCGTCATCCTAAAGGGTTTTTATGTTGCCTTCCCATCACCAGTTCAGCTATCGGCATGCACTCCAACTCCACTCCATTAAAAATTTCCGTCTCCTAAATTACCACAAATATAGTCGCAACTTTTGTTTGTATTTTTTTTTGTTTTATAACAAATTCTTCTAAATATATTCACACTTGTTTCTCTTTTGAAGAAATTATGTCGGCAGCGACGGGTAGGGATCAACCAACAGTTTTTGTTTTCTAGGGATCTCTAAAGCAACTGCTTATAAAATGTATCGAACGGAGTGCATTTTACATAACTCTGTTGGACTACATCGAAAGATGTTGTGAAATCATAACTCCAATTGCACAACTTGCAATTTTTTTGCTGGGATAGTATTGCCAATACAAGATGTTTCTGCACTAAAAACTTGTTGTTTTTAAATTTGAAAACAACAAATATGAGATTAAGCGAGCTTACTTAAAAAAAATAAGTAAACACAAATCTCAAAAAAACAAAAAACAAGGGAACTGATAGGATCCTATGGCGAGCATCGAAACCATAATCTTCCCTGCCCTACCCCATGGCGAAGGAAAAAATTGTATAAAATGTTCGCTGGTGCTCAATGAGAGAATAGGAAATAGTATCTCAAAATATACAGCTGTGTTCAAAATAATAGGAGTGCTCATTTACACCAAGGGAATGGTCGAATAAACATGGTTAAACTTACCCATTTTGGTTTATTTTGAATTTATTTAATATTATTGACATACCAACAGTTAATTGATCAGCAGAAATGTGGCAATCTGTTTTAAATTATTTACTGTTTACACCAACATTATAAATTGACTTTAAATTTGTTGTTCAAAAAAATAGGAGTGCGGAAGAAAAAGGACAATAAAAATATTTTTAGTTGAGTTTAAGATCAAAATTGTCTATATTTTAGTTGACAGTAGTGAATTCAATATATTTTATAAGATTTGATGGCTGTTTGAAAACAAAAGTCCTTTGGAGGTAGCCTAAAAACTGGTGATTGTCCTTGCAGCGATTTCTTCCATAAATTGAGCACTTATTGGGTAACTCAATGGATTTTGTAGGCAGAGCTTTAGTGATTAGAGTTTTTTGATGCTCTGGCTGTTATCTCGAACAATATATAATGAGCGGTATCCCGGAAATTCGTGTATTTTGATCCTTGAGCCAAGTTAAAGCCTGTTTCCATTAACTCTTTATGTAAGGATCGGTTAAAAGAGCGTATCTATAAGGCATTAATTTCTCGATCAAGTGATGTTCTGAGGTCCTTAGCATCTTAACTGTACACAGAATTCATTACATGGTTCATTTTTGAACAATTGGATGATTGGCACATATGAGACATTTTTCAAAACGCTTTGTTGAGAAGGAAACTTTAAAGACAAACTTTTGAAGTTGGCCTAAGATTATTTTTATTAGGTTTTGCATCGTATAATAAACAGTTATCTAATGAAACTAACCTAAATGAAGTATTTTTGAGTGAAAACCGTAAGTTTATATTGAAAAATATATTACGGCGTATACCAACCATAGTGCAATCCCAGCCGGCCTATCACTAAGTGGTTCAAAGTACATTTCAACCGTTCACGTTTTAAATATTTTTTGAATAGAAGCGAAATTGATTACATACACAAGGTTAGCATCCTAAGGACTTCCAAATTTTATTTGGTTGGGGAACAAATTCCTTATAGATACGCTTTTTTTGGCCGATCCTTACCTTAAGGGCTAATGTAAACTGTCTTAAACTTGGCTCAAGGATCAAAATACACAAATTTATGGGATACCAATCATTATATATTGTTAGAGATAACATCCATAGCATCAAACAAATCTACTCGTTAAAGCTTTTGTCTACAAAATCCATTGGGTTGCCCATTAAGTGCTTATGGAAAAAATTTCTGCAAGGACAATCGCCTGTTTTCTGGCTAACTCCAAAGGACTTTTGTTTTCAAACAGCAATCAAATCTCATAAAATCTATTGGATTTACTACTGTTAACTAAAATATTGACAATTTTGATCCTAAACTCAACGAAAACTACTTTTATCGTCCTTTTTCTTCCACACTCCTATTTTTTTGAACAAAAATGTTAAACACGATTTATAATGTTGGTGTAAACAGTAAATAATTTAAAACAGATTGCCACATTTCTGCTGATCAATTAACAGTTGGGATGTCAACAATGTTAAACAAATTCAAACTAAACCAAATTGGGTAAGTTTAACCATATTTTTTGACAATTTTCTTTTTTTGTATGGGCGCTCCTATTATTTTGAACGCAACTGTAAGTATATGGTCCCAATTTTATTTATCTTAGTGGAGTAACCCCCTACTTGTCACTTTTGAATAGCCAACAATTTTCATTGGCTTATTTAGAAGTACGAGTACTAAGAAGCAAAAATATGTGGTAAAAATTTAAAGTCGATCGGAACAAAATTGACGGAGATATGAGCTTTGGAAGGGAAAAATTCATTGCGTTTTGTATGTGACATAGAAACTTTTGAACACGCAAGAAGTGGAGAAAAAGCGCTAAAAAGCGACACTTGCCTGTTCATCGTCTGCCTCCACAAAGTAGCATAGAATTTGCCTATTTGTTTTTTTTTTTATTTTTTTTTTTACTTTCGTTGGCTCTTCGCACAATTTGTTTATTTTTTACTTTCGTTGGCTCTCCGCACAAAATAACGTAGAACTTTTCTATTTACATTAATTAATAACATAGAATATTTCTGTTTTGGTTCTTCTCCCTCTTTCTGTCTCTCCTTGCGACATATGTACATACGCACACAGCAACACAGTGACCGGTTCTGAGAGGACACCGAGTGGATGGCGAAGTGTGGGGCAGAGGGAGGGAGAATTTAACCACCGCAAAAGAAGAAGTTGAAGGGTTTTTGATTTATTCGTTTTTTGATCGCATAAAGTGTGCCAACGCGCGAGCCAACGATTTTTGTGCGCCATCAAATATCAAACTAAATATTGATTAATTTAAGTCAGTTAATTATTGAATATTATTACTTCCCTGTCATAGACATTATAACAAGATAAACTGAAGTATTCCTGTGTCATTAATACCAACCGGAATTGGTTGTTTTAAGTTAATTGTACTAAATAAACAAACAAGAAAAAACTAAAGTTGTTGTCATCAGCCGGTGTTTTTGTGTCTTGTTGGAAAGGGGGTTGTGCTTTAAACCAACGGCAGCTTGTGTTGTCCCAATAATTCGGTGCTGCCTCCCCGTCTCCCGTTGTCTCACAGGGGGAATCCATTGGTGCGTGCTTAAGCGACTTAACCAGCATATTACACCGAGGCCGAAGGTGCAGGTGGACTTGGCTGTCCAGGGAAGGAGTATCCGTGGTGGTCAGCCTTGGTAAGTTGGGTGATTGGCCCAAACAACTTTAAATGCGTTTTTCTCGAAATATCATTTTGGAAGTTGAAAGAATTTTTATTTTTTATTTTGACCGATTAATTAAAAATTACATTTTTTTTATTTGTTTAAGTTAGAATTGATTATTTGATTTAAATTGGCCCTATGAATTGCATAGGTATATTCGTTAAAATCTCCTCATTACCATATATTACATTCCTGTAATAGTATGAGAGATTTCAACGAATATTCTCTTGACAACCGCGCTTTTGTAGCATCTGTGCAGATGTCAACATAAACATAAAATATAACAAAACACATAAACAACAAAAAGAATCGACCTCTTGAATCACAAGCAACAATACCCGCACTTTATTGTAAACATCCCTGCAAAAAATGGAAGTTGTGCAATTGGAGTTATGATTTCACAGCCTCTTTCGATGTAGTCCAACAGAGTTATGAAAAATGCACTCCGTTCGATACATTTTATTAGCAGTTGCTTTAGAGACCCCTACAAAAAAACAGTTCAGCGTTAGCATTTTTTCTAAAAAAAAAAAAAAAACAAAACTAAAAAAGACTGTTTATATTTCTAAGAATTTTTTATCAAATAAAGAAATACAAGGTAAACGCGAACATTTTTTGCGGTAATCACGAGACGGAAATTCTTAAAGGAGTGAAGTTGGAGTCCATGTCGAAAGCTGTACTAGTGATGGGAGGGCAACATAAAAACCCTTTGGATGATGAAGCAAATTCAGTTGGGGTTGTATAAAATGCAGAGTAGGAGGAAGTAGATTCAGTTGTGATTAAATTTAATGACGAATTTTTATAATTTGTACTGATGTAATAGTTCTTAACAATATTGTTTTAAACAAATAAAAGATGAATTTTATTTACTCTGGGATATTTCGCAATAGCTTGCATTTTTACTGCATCTTTAGATCAGCTATGTGCACCCAGACAAATGTAACCACTAAATTATGTTTGCATGAGTAGCAGTAAAACCCGAACAACAGCAACAATGCGTCAACAAACGAAAGCACACGAAGTTGTTTATGCGCTGCGTGTGCTTCTGTTCGTTTCCCATAAGCACCTAACTATAGGCGCTGCAAATAACGGTTTTAGATTGATTAGAATTAAAATCCGAAGAGTGCCTGTAAATCCAATCCAAAACAAAAGCTGTGATTTGGATCGAAAACGGAGTGCATCCTAGCTGTGCGCTCTCTTGTAGAATTCATAAGTGAATTCATAGAAAAAGATATACTCCAACGGCACTTGTGCTGTACACTCGTAGTGAGTTAACTGCATCCGCGGATGTAAACTTTTTGCTGGGTATAATTAATCCCAGCAAAAAAAGTTTGGAAGTAGTGCAATGTAGAGTTTTGATTTCACAACATCCTTTGATGATGTCCACACGGAGTTATGAAAAATGCACTCCATTTCATACATTTTAGAAGCACTCGCTTAAAGATCCCTACAGGCACAAGGAAATTTGTTGATCCCTACAAGAAATGTTGCAGTCTTTTTTTTTTCAAATAAAGAAAAGAGTGTCTAAAATTCTAAGAATTTGTTTAAACAATAAAGAAATGCAAACTAAAGTTACGAACATTGTGGTAATTCACGAGACGGAAATTAGTTTTGGAGTGAAGTTGGAGTTAATTTCGAAACCTGAGCTGGAGTGAGAGGACAATATGTATATATAAACCCTTTGGATGATGAAGCAATATTAATTGCGATGGCATAAAATGGAGAGCAGAGTAAGTAAACTCAGATACGATTAAATTTAACGGAGCATTTGTATAATTTGTGTTAATGTAATAAAGTTCTTAATATTTTTGTTTACACAAATAATAAATGCATTTTATTTATTCTGGGATATTTTGCCATGGATTGCATTTTTATAGCATCTTTAGACTGCATTTAAATTCAATTTTGGATCGAAAATGGACTGCATCCCAGCTGTGTGCTGTGGAAGCGATATGGGCTGCATCCTAACTGCGCGCTCTCATGTAAAATTCATAAGTGAATTCATAGGAAAAAATGTACTCCAACGGCAAATTTACTGTACACTTGTACTGATTAAAACTTTTTGGTGGGATTAAATCAAAATCTCGCTAAACCCTTATATGTTGTAAAATTAGCTTTGCCAACTCTAAAGAAAAATTTTATCTACCTAATATACAGTACAAATCGAAATTGTTTTCTAGTTAAGACAACAACCGATTAATAGTAAGTGGTAGAATTGCCAGATTGAAATGTAAGTACTGGTAATGCAAGAAAATTCATGGGATGTTTTTTCTGGCAATGACTTTTTGATGGGATGATTATTTAATTCAACGAAGCCCAAAAATTAAATACTTTGATATTTTTTAATTGAAGTTAATTTTAATACTGATTTGATGATATAAAGGAATGATCGATTTTTCTCCGAATGTATCTCATTTTTTATGTGATTAGCACTTCTTTCTGTAGTCTTGATTCCGCAATTGGAACAACCATCTTCCAAAAATTCTATTACAAAATTGTATTGAATGCCTCCCAATAGCATTAATTTGTCTCCCCCATAATGTCAGCTTTTATGATATAATATCAAAAATTAACCTGTGCCACCCAAACGATTGTAATCAATACCTGGAAAATTAGTTAAAAACAACCAAACAACCCACATGAGACGTGTTCGATTAAAAATCATAATCGTCGCCATTACAACAACAACAAAGAAAATCCCTCCTCTAACAAATTTTTCTTTAAGATAGCGGTATATTGTATCTAACGATTAAATGGCTCTTAATGAAACATGCTGTAAGGCAGCCAGCAACAATAGCAACAAAACATTATCGATTACAAATTTAAAACACTGCAATCAATGTACGAGTATCTGCTGGCAGCATGCTTGCCATCGCCATCATCATCTCCTCATCACTGCTGTCAACATTGTTTTTGTTGTTGGTTGTCTATTATGGGGCTGCAGCGTTGATGTTGTCGCCAACCGGCCTCTCATCGCGTCACCATACTTTGGCATGATGATGATCTCAATGCATTTTTACTTGTTCAAGATCATAAATGCGCGTTGCGCTTGTCACACTTGTTTTCCGGAAAAGAAAGACAAGGTAATCTTATGGGGGGCGTGTAGTATGGGGGAGGTAGGGTGAGTATTAGACGTAAAAGGGACAGTGGTTTGAAATCGATTGGAAGACAATAAACTCTAAATGTTCTAAATGTATTGTCGACAACATGCAGGCATTTGTTGACAAAACCGTGCATTTACGTATGAATTGCCAAGAAATGGTGTCAAGGGGTGTGTGGTCTGTACCCTAAAATTTTATAAAGGGCAAAATTTTAAAAAATTCAAAAACAGTAAATTCTTGCTGGTCATGTGGAACATAAGATATGACCAAATGTGAAACTCAAAACATTCTGTAAGCTAAACATTGATCCCCGAAGCTAATAGAAGACTCCAGCAAAAAAAAACTTATTAAAAATACCATTTCTAACCCATTATTTTAACAAGGACATGTCGCCAAAAATTTTTATTTATTTTGTTGGCTCCTAAAATAAGTAGTCAGCCATTTCTAGCAACATGTCCTTTGTTAAAATAATGAGTTAGTAGGGACGTTTGTAATCAGTTTTTTTTGCGGAGACGTATTCCATTTCCGTTCACTGTGACAACTACGATGCTCGCTTATATTAAAATGTGACGAATTAGATGCAGACCTGAGATATCAAAAACATCTGTGTGCGTGTGTGCGCAAATGTTTGGAAAAATTATGCTAGAGAGAGAAGATTAGATGTGCATGGTCGGTTGAAGGAAAAACAGCAGCAGCCGCAAGCATGTGTAAAATAAAATAGACAAGATTTTATTGACGAGTTTAGCAAGTTATCGGACACTGCAAACTGGATGTGATTGTAACAAACGTTCCTTAAAGCTGTTGGCGCAAAATTTCTGACTTAAGACAGTTTTCAATCTGCTGAGCTGAGCTGTTTACCGGTATTGAACGCCTATCAATGAATGATTCTTGTTTTGTTGTTGCTTATTATGTGTGAGATAGCAGTTGTGATCGGCTATAACGACAATGTAACTTGGCCAATGGCCATATGTAAGGAAGGAATCCTTCAGAATCAACATTTAATGCCAATGTTGTTGTATACGAATGCAGCTGAAGCATAGTTGACTTTTCGCATGGCATGTGGACTGGTTTGGTTTTTTTCTTTTTGTTTTCGATTCAATAAAAGGTAACTGGTTCTCCAAACAAAAATAACAACAACAGACACAAGTGTTTGATGTTGTTGGTGTTACTTCTAGTATAGCTTGGTGTCAGTTTGGTATTTGCCCCGGAAAAAAGCTATCTTTGTGCCTATTTTTCTATTACAACACCAATTACGATTTATGATGAGCACCATTAGCAATGCTCCCCTACAGTGAGTGTTGCCAGTGCCCGGTCTGACTGTGCAGAGAAACTCGTTATGTTTCTGGGGTTTTTGTTAGCTCATTGCCAACTTAACAAATGTTTGTTTACTAATAAAAGAAATAGATTTTCGAATTATTTGATGGCTGCAAATAGTTTTCCTTTGATGTTATATAATAACTATATCATTTTGGAAGATTGTGGCAGATACAATTATTAGACTAATTACTAGGATTAGGATGAGGTCTCCGCTCATCTGCAAAGCAAAAATTCCCAATTTCCTTAGAAGAATTTTGAGAGCTCAAAGTCAAAACGATTTTCAGCAATTTACGTCACTGTTGGTAGAACCCATTATGTGTAAAACAAGATCGTTCCGTTGAGAAACGGCCACCAGGAACCAGATGGCCTCGGAGAAATCTTCTTCGACCACCTCAACAATTATGTGTTTGTGTTCGTATTTTTCTCACTACGGGAGCGGCAATATATTCCACAATCCATGCTTCGAGCTCGTTTGGTACGTGTTAGACTAGAAAATAACCCCGAGCGTTGGATCTGTTTCGTTTACCAGATCCGCATCCACCATATGTCAACATCGGTGAGATGTTATGGATGTAGGGAATGGGTGATCTGACCTTAACCGCATCCAGCACTAGTGCGATATTGATATCTGCTACTCCAGAACATCTCCCAGCGTATTTCCAAATACTGCGGTGTCTGCAACAACAACAAACGCAGCATCTTACACCACATGTTGTAGTTCAGCGCCCCGGAAATGCGAAATTGTAGACTTTATAATTCGGAGAAACGTCACCTGTAGCTTGCAACGTTGTGATGGCTATAATGTTTTGCGGTACAGACTTATCTCGCTTGAGTTTGACTCTTTCGTTATCTGCCTGATATTAGTTCGTTTTTGGAAGGCAATAAACGTCTGGTGCTACACGACTTCAATGCAAATGATGAGCTTTGACATTCCATCCTAGGCAATGACTAGGCTCCACATCTTGCACGGTGAACGAAGACACTAATACGAGGTTAAGAGGAGATTGCCACAGCTCACTTGGCTCAGACCACCACCCTGTCATCGTCAACATCGCCGTACTTTTCTGAACCATCGAATGCTGATTGACTTGAGTTCACTAATTCCTATTCTCTCAGATCCTCAGGATCGAGATCATCAAGGTCCTCAGGTCGTTGGTCGGCAGCCCTTAGGGTGCAGGCAAAGAAACCGTATTGACCTTTTTAAAAGCAACAGGATAGCCTGTGGTAAGCTATGCACCGCCAGTGTGGAATGCTACGCAGCACCAGAATGCCACCCAGAGGACTGCAACAGTATGCCTTCTAATGGCACCAGTCGACCAATGAGGAGACGTAGATTTTACTGGTGCATCAGCCCAACAATTTGTGTCGGTGCAGTACCTGCTTGGGTGTTATCGTCGTGAGTATCCCTGGCACAATCTAGTCGACAGGTTTCCTTCAGCCAGGCACGTCAGGAGAGATCCTAATGATCTAGAGCAATGATAAACACGAAGAGCTGTGATGAATCGCGCGAAATCGTAAAAACGAGTGCGCATCTTGTTCATCTATGATTTAGAGAGAGAGAGAGTGAGGTCCGAAGGTACAAACGAGAACACCTATATCAAGCCTGCAAGCTTGGATAGCATTTAAACTGTGAATGTCGTACTCGGAAACTACCATATTTAATCGCAGCAAAAGAACGCCAGCAGCTAAGACAAACACGAGTGGTTTTAGCCCAATTACGATCCGGAATATGCAGCCGAATTTTAGAATATAGACACAGGAACTAGAACCAGATAATTAAAAAATATACGAACGAACATCTTTGCGTTGCTGCAACAACCTCACGAAAAAATTAAAAAATAACTTGGCAACACCTACGCCTTTGTCTTGTCGCCGTTTACTTCGAGTCCCACTTTAGCAGATTCTCTTACGACTTCTCTAAATGCATCAGATAATTATTTTACTGATCGACCCATGATGACGTAGGCTAGGTCACACGAAGGGCTCCATGTATGAAGCCTCTTTTGAGTAATTGTAATCCTACAAAGCTGAATGAGCTTAGTGGGAATACTAAATTCACAAATGGTTTGGAATACCTTTGACCGACAGCATATGACTGTGATAGGCTGCTTTATAATCGACAAAAATATGTAACATTTCTATCGGCATCTCTTGGGTCTTTTCCAGGATTTGCCGCAAAGTATCTGGTCAATGGTAGATTTGCCAGGTCTAAAGCCGGATTGGTATAGTCCAATTATTTCGTTACCATAGGCTTAAATTATTCAAAAAAAAAAAATATGCCTGATACTATCTTACGAGGGCGGCACGATAACTTTCTGGCCTAGGCAACCCTGCGTGTTGGAAGTGGATCCTCCTATAACCCTATGAGAAACTGCTTTAATGAATTCAATCGTGGCCGACACTCACTAAAAAACGAAGGTCGTCAAAAAACGGCTGTTGTGCCAGAAAAGCCGTGTGTGAGCGGATAATGCAAGATCGTCATGTTATATACCGCGAGATAGATACATCCTTCGGCATTTCTTCCACCAACTAACATTTGATATTGCATGAACACCTGGACGCAAAAATGGGGTTTTCTCATTAGATCCAGCATAATTTGACAATCGCTCGAAAAAGGCTCTTGTCGATTGCTTGGCGGGGCTTCAAATGACGTTTATAAGATCGCCACAGATGGCGAATCTTGGTTCTATGCGTATGAGCCCGAAACAAAACAGCAATAAACCGTGGTAGATCTTCGAAGATGGGCAAAATTCAACAAAAGTTGTTCATGGAAGAAGCAAATGGTCGCCTGTTTCTTCGGATAAACTGACCATTTGACAACTATACGGTTAATTCTGAGTCATACATTACAATTTGTTTGCCTGAAGTTTCCTGAGAAATTCGAAAAACGAACAAGAGAAGACGAATAATTGTGCACCATGACAATTCCAGCTCTCATACATCGATTCGAACCAGCGCCTTATTGACCGGCCAAACAGGGTCATCCGCCGTACAGTCCTGACTTGGCACCCAATGATTTCATTTGTTTCCCGCACATTAAGAAAAAAAACTTGGTCAACAATTTTCGTCGCCAGAAGATGCTGTTGAACCTTTAAAAACATAGTTTCGAGGTGCCTCAATCGGTTTGGAAACATTTATTCAACAATTGGTTTGAGCGAATGAAAAAGTGTATAAATCATGCCCGAACTATACGGATACGCGTTCTTACTGTCAAATGGTGGAAACTAGCTGATGCATACACCTTAACAGGGTGTCACCTCCCGTCTTGAAAAGTTCGTCTGTGAAATTATCATCTCCTGCGGCCTTATTATTCTTCAGTCGATCTTCACCTTATCTTTCAATATAATCATCTGGGATTGGCACGATTTTCGCCAACTTCGATAGTATTGGATACCAACTGTTTGGCAAATTCCTCTTTCCATATCGTAAGCACACTATCTGTATCTATTACCAGATTGCTATGATTGTCTCTACAGGAGGATGGCAACACAAATGAAAACACTGCGCAATTAAGAACACAAGGCGTTGCCTACAAAAAAATACAATGTATTTATAAACACACAGCATTATCAAAATGTAATGCACTGCTGCGTTTAGAAACCACAATTCCAGTATAGGCTTTGAAAATATAAATTGCAGTGAAGTAACCATTTGTATGACAATACTAAGTTACAAAAACAACTCCCACGCTTATGAGTGGAGAAAACTTTTTAAGAAACTTACTTTTAATATTTTCATTTTCAATTTTCATTCAACGAAAAAAAAAAAACATAGAAAACCCTGCCGTATCACATCGCCATCTCTTGTGAGTACAGTAATTGACTGAAATTAACACTTAATAAACAATCGAACTATCACACTGACAATTCAAACAAATGGGTTGTAGGCATGTAATAATAACCAATCTCAGTGTCGCATTTAATCGTCGTATGTGCCGGCGACAATGCCCCTTCGTTGCCTGTAACAAAAATTCACTCTCTAATGAATCCTAATGGGACTACTGACAATGACGCCGACGACGATATGGTAGTGCCTGCCTGCCTGTAACATAACGATTATGCAATGCAATCAATTGTCACCCAAAAGCATTAAAAAGTCAAGCAATTTTTACTTCATTTTTTGTCAGCGTTTTTTTTTATTTTCATGAAACGTTTGTTTCTTTCAATTTCCCACACATGCTGGCTGGCAGGCAGCAAACAGCATTGGGAGCGCGTTACCGGGTATTTTTGTTTTTCTGTTACAGAAGCATGAATTTCTGTATGAATTGGAAGGAAAACCTGAAAACATATCAAATCATTGAGAAAACGAATGAAAAAAAAACAGGAATTATCATTGGAAAATTAATGCGGGGAGACTATCAGAGAAGAAGTAGGAGATGTTAAACAATATTGGCGCTAGTCTTCAGAATGGCGGTGGGGAGAGAATGAAAGAGCTTGCTGCTGCTGCTTTTAGTCCGGCTTAACGTTTTATTGTTGTTTCTCTTATTTCTCCTGTCTACTTTGTTTATGATCTGTTGCTTTGAAGTTTTGTCTTTGCTACAAAACATCCATAAATTAATCGAGCTGTAACATTAAAAATAAGTTTGTAAGCGGCATTGGCTTTGTTAGTGATGAGGAAAGTTTGCATTTGGGTGTGATATTCGGGTTTTTATACCCTCCACTATAGTATGGAGGGGTACATTGAGTTTGTTTTACCGTTCTTGATCAGCATAAAATTTTGAGTCGATTTAGCGATGTCTGTCTGGGCTATATCGGCCCACGTCTTGAAATAGGGTTCCCGGATTTTGGGCGTTATGTCCGCTGCGCTTTGCGGACATAACTCCCAAAATTCGTCGTCCGTGAAGCAAAGCGGACATAACACCCAAAAAAATCGAGGACATAACCCCAACGATTTTTTTTAATTTCAAAATTATTTCCTTGCTTAATTTTGAAATTTATAGTTATAAAATTTTTTGTAAATTTTAGAGTAGAAGTTAGAATATAAGCGGAGTTATGCATTTGAGAAGGCCTAAGTGCAAACCAATGCCGAAGTATCCACAAAATCCTCCTGATTTCATAAAATTCGGAGAAGTTTTACGGTATTTCTTAAATTGTAAAAATATTTGTTAAGAAAATCGGGCGAATTTTTTCAAAAATACTTAAGCCTGTGGTGCTTTTTGATTTTCAGAAAGTATTTTAATATTTTTACAAAATCGTTTTATCTTCTTAAATTGTGAAAATATTTTTGTAAAAAATCGGGTGGTTTTTTTTTCAAAAATATTTTTGCAGACTTAGGCGGACATATCTTCCAAAATCGTTTTGGCACCTTGATATAGCCCCCATTTAACGGCACAACCTGATTTCAGGTATGTTGGGGAACTCAGCTACATTTTTGGCCGAACTATTTGTAGTGTGACATTTCAGGTTCTCAGTGGTCACAAAATGTCTCCACCAAAAATTGTCTACATATGCCCATGTTTTGATATAACTTCCATATAACGGTTTCTCCCGATTTTTAGGAGTTTAGCTAAATTTGTTGACCGAACTCACTGTAATTTAACATTTGATGTTCTCAATGGTCACGAAACTTCTCCACCAAAAATCGTTAACATAGGTCCATGTTTTGGTATAGCTCCCAAATAACGGTACCGCCCGATTTAAGGTATTTTGAGGCTTTTAGCTACATTTTCCGCCCAAATTGGTTCCAATTTAGCATTTAGTGGTCAAAAAAACTTGTTCATCAAAAATGTTGGAGATAGGTCCACGTTTTGGTATAGGCCCCATATAACGGTACCACACGATTTAAAGTATTTTGAGGCCTTTAGCTACCTTTTTTGACAGAATTAGCTGAAATTTGACATCTGAGGTACCCAATGACCAAAAAACTTCTCCACTAAAAATTTCCAAAATAGGTCCACGTTTAAGTATAGCCCCCATATAACGGTAACTCCCGATTTAAGGTATTTTTTGAAATTTTTTCAAGAAAATTACACATTCCCGTAATCAGCGCAACAATATCTACCCCTGGAAAAAAATGCAAAAAAATCGGAGAGTTTTTACTAAACTAGAGTTAAGCCGCTGAAATTTGACAGTTGATATTTCCAATAACCACAAAACCATGTTTGGGCATGGGGGGCATGCGGAACCTCCCGTTTTGAGGTATTTTGGGCACGGTACCCCCGATTTTCGGTATTTTGAGGATTTTAGCTACAATTTTTAACCGACTAGGTGTAATTTGACACTTGAGGTTTTCAGCGGTGACGAAACTTCTCCACCGAAAATTGTCAACATAGGTCGATATTGTGGTATAGCCATTATATGACCGTACCTCTCAATTTTCGGTATTTTGAGGATTTTAGCTACAATTTGGGTTGGCTTCAATTTGAGATTCCCAGTGGTCACAAAACTATTCCACCAAAAATTGTTAACATAGGTCCATGTTTTGGTATATCTCTAATATAACGGTACCGCCCCATTTCAGATATTTTGAGGTATTTAGCAAAATTTATCGACCGAAATAATTGCAATTTAACATTTCCGGTTTCACGTTGTCACAAAACTTGTCCACCGAAAATTGTAAACATAGGTCCATGTTTTAGTATAGCTCGCATATACCGGTACCTCCCGATTTTTAGGTGTTTTGAGGAGTTTAGCTACATTTGTTGACCAAACTTTCTGTAATTTGACATTTGATGTTTCCATTGATCACAAATTTTTCTCCACCAAAAATTGTCAACATAGGTCCACACGTTGATATAGCTCAAATATAGTGTTCCCATGTAAGTCCACAATATAATGGGGCCTATATAAATATATCGGCCGATTGAAGACATTTTTACAGTGTTTTATTTAACTTGCCTTGGTGTGTGATTAGTTCAAATCTGGTAACTCATTTTTAACACAGTTGCAGTTTACCAATCGAACTAAAACGTTGCACACTTTTCAGATGTGAATGACAATACATGAATATGAAATCAAAACCAATATTGGTCAATTTTTACACTGTTTTACAGTGTTTTATCTAATTTGCTTTTCAAATCTGGTAACTCATTTTTAACATAGTTGCAGTTGACCAATCGAACTTAAAATTTGCACACTTTTTAGATTTGGATGACAATACATGAATATGAAATCGAAACTAATATTGGTCCATTCTTACAGTGTTTTTACGGTGTCTAACTTGACCCCCTTTTCAAATCTGGTAACTGATTTTTAACACGGTTGCAGTTGACCAATCGAACTAAAACTTTGCACACATTTCAGATTTAGATGACAATACATGAATATGAAACCAAAACCAATATGGGTCCATTGTTTCCTATAGCCCCCATATAACGGTACCACCCGATTTCCGGTATTTTGTTTTTCAAATCTGGTAACTCATTTTTCACGCAGTTGCAGTTGACCAATCGTACTTAAACTTTGCACACTTTTCAGATTTGGATGACAATACATGAATATGAAATCAAAACTAATATTAGTCCATTCTTACAGTGTTTTCACGGTGTCTAACTTGACCCCCTTTTAAAATCTGGTAACTGATTTTTAGCACGGTTGCAGTTGACCAATCGAACTAAAACTTTGCACATTTTTCAGATTTAGATGACAATACATGAATATGAAACCGATACCGAAAACAATATGGGTCCATTTTTTCCTATAGGCCCCATATAACGGTACCACCCGACTTCTGGTATTTTGGGGATTTTGTCTTCATTTTTAACCCGAATTTGCTGTAACTTGGCATTTGGAGTTCTCAATAGTCCAGCAACTTCCCCACTAAAAAATGTGGGTCAAGGTTTAATATAGCTTCCATATAACGGTACCACCCAATTTCAAGCATTTTAATCTACATTCTCTGCTCAAATGGACTGTAATTCGGCATTTGGGGTTCTCAGTGGTCAAAAAAATGTATTTACTAAAAAGTTACAAATAAGAAATAATTTAAAAAAAATTAAGTTTCAGTGTTTTATTTAGAAATGCACTTAAAACTAAAAAATAATTTGTCACTTAGCCTCAATAAATATATTCTTTCTCATGATAGAATCTCTCAAATAAAACGCTTGCCGTTTAATTTTGCCACCATTCATAACTTAAATGCAAGCGTTTTATTTGAGAGATTCTATCATGAGAAAGAATATATTTATTGAGGCTAAGTGACAAATTATTTTTTAGTTTTAAGTGCATTTCTAAATAAAACACTGAAACTTAATTTTTTTAAATTATTTTTTTTTTTAAATAAATTTGTTTATTTAATTCAGGTATTTGGGGTATCCGTGGTCATAGAATAGCTTCACATACTAGGGAACCCAAGTTGACTTTCGATTAGTCGAATCTTTGGTGTGAAAAGTGTAAAAATCGATGTCGAGGGAAAATCGAATAATCCACTTTTAATGGTCGACTTTCCTACCCACGATTTTTATATGACATGTTTTGAAATGACACCCTCTATTGACAGGAATGAGTCCGTCAATCCAAAAGACTCCTAACATTGTAGGTAGGAAGAAAATGTCCACACGATTTCGTGCTTTCTCCTTAAAAACAGGTCGACTTCGATTTTTAGACTTTTTAAGCCAAAAAGTCGACTTATTTATTCAATCGAAGGTCGACCTACTTATCCGAATTTGGCTTTATTTTCTGAAGTGGTAACGACTATGTTCGACAACGTGTTCGCACTCTGTGACAAGAAGAAAGTCCCATGTCATGATGTGTTCTTTGATATGAAGTTAGTTCCCCTGGCCCCTTTCTAGGATGTGTGTAAAAATATTTTTTTCTTATAAAATTTCTTCAACCCTAATTTCTTTAATTCCAAATAAACCGAATACCTGCAATACCCTAATCTGTAATACCCATCTTGTAAGATGGCCAACTACACATACAAGAGTTTTTAAGTTCCAAGAGTTTTATTTCCCTCTCTCTCTCAAATTTTATTTATAAACTTCATTGAAGTTGCTGGCTTAGTTATTCATTCATGTGCTCATAATCAACATCATATATTCTGCAAAGTTTTTTGTTGTTGTTATTGTGTTTTCTTCATATTACTTAACGTCTAGGAGGACGTTTTCCCCTTTATGCATGCAGTTTAATTTATGTACTGTTCGAGACAATATTTCGCACAGGCACCCCTCCTCCACCACCCCTTAAAGTTAGTTGATTAAGTTTAGACTCTAAACTTTAGAGTTATGGCAAATGGATATGCGATTGTCTGGAGTGCACCACTACCAAACAACTTTAATATAAATACGATGGATATTGTTTGCCACCTTTCATATCCCGCATACCTCCCTCCCCAGGCATTGTTTGTGCAACATAGTTACGAATAAATAAATCATTAATACGCAGCATTCATTTAACCGCACTTAATATTGTTGTTTGTTTTATTTGTTTTGTTAACGTCGTCCGCCGACTATAAATAAACAACAAAAAACGGCCAGCGAAACTATGAAAACCCGGCAACTACCACTGACTAACTAACAATAACAATCACTAGCTAGCGTTTGTTAACTATTATGCATTATTTTATTAATTTTTCATTGAGATTTTTATTACGAGGTGGGTTATGACAGGTGCAGTGTCCTTGGAATAGGGAATCTGCCCAGAATCTTCAACACACCTATAGAACGATATGAGGCAGTTTTCATTCACAAAAGCAAGGCAAGTTACACAGTGCCAAAATATAATCGTCCGATAAGCCCATAGAAATTCAGGTAAGGTATGAAGCGGTGATCGCATTCAGAAGACTCAAGGCTATGGATTCGATCCACTCGAAAGAGATCACGGAACAAAGATAAGGTTATAACAGGTGATTCGATAGACCGGAATGCTTCTCGGAAACTGTTATTATATAAATGGGTTGCTTATAGGAGGAGAAGGGCACTGGGACTTAATATTGAGGAATTGGAAACAAAAATCTTCCTCCGACCGCCGGATAATAACATGATCCTTTAGGCGGATGTTCAAGCGATCACAGAGTGTCTAAACTGGTTTTATGTCCATATGAACGAACATGCGGCGACTTTTCATCAATCCTCTTCTCAATCTAACCTAACCATTTAACCCTGAGAACTGCAACATTCATCCCGTATGTAAGCGTAGTCGTACGCTTTACGTCCACTACCAGCTTGGGTGTCAGTTGGGAGGATCTTCATAAACGATAGATAGGTCGAACGTTACAACAGAGAACCTCTAGATCATTGATGAACAAAATTAACAATCACCCTTACGTTTTCATTCGATTCACCATACAAATGCTCTCACCGTTGCTCCAGATCAGCATCAGGCGAACAAACAAACAAACAAAAAACAATGGGAGCATGCGTTATTCTTATTGTGAGAATGCTTTGTTTATTAACGGGTAAAGTTGTGTGCATCTTATGGATATACGAACTTTCACTAAAATAACACCCAAAAACCCTAAAATAAACCTTCGACTGACGTAGGTTTGGATGCCTTGGCACCTTCAGTCTTCAATTCTACAATTGCATCAACCCCACTATCGCCAGCAGCTCAAGCTCTGGTGCTACAGAGAAACGGACTGTAGACAAGGGCGGGGACGCCATTTCAGTACTGGACCATATTAATGACAGTCTAAACAGAGAGAAAGAACATGAGGAGTATCTACCTCAAATTTATTGAGCAAAATGTCCCCCTAACTCTCAAGAAGGTAAGGTTGCTGAACTGACTTGTTCCACTGGGCATGCCAGTTCAGTGTCGCACGGACGTGCCCTGGAGGAGGAAAGTGGCAAGAGCTAATCATCCATCAGTAAGACCGCATACCTTTAAAAAGGCCAAAGCCAAAGGAACAATGGACTAAAAAGCATACCGAAGGGCAGTCACAAACTGCAATCGGTATGTAAACAGAGATCCAAACACTATCAGCCTAAGGATATATCAGTCGATAAGATCTAACCTCAAATTCGTGAGAGCAAAAGGAACCCTTAAGGAGGTGACAGTGGGAGAAACCCCTTGTTCGGAAAAGGACACACATTCGTCCAATGCGCCTACATCGCAGTCTTCACAAAAAGCCGAGAATCCTCCGGTAAGGTTCCACTTGACTCCTCATCTGCTTCAACTCCAAAACCCTGCAAAAGGGTTATGGAAGTGAGTCAGCTGATGACTCAAGAGCAAACGTGATTATGCGGACCAATGATGGGTCTATGGCAGCGTCAATTGCGTCAGTCCAAAACACAATTTGTGATTGTGAAGAGAATGAGGTCGTCCGAGGAACAGCCTCCTATCATGAAGAAACTGACGCTGTCACTGTCGGTCCATTACGTACGCCTCGGTGACAAGGAAGCTTAGTGAGAAGATCAATGCTGGAGAGGCAAATATCTCTTAACATTTTTCGAAACCTTGTAAGTCTGCGAAGGCGTACCGAAAACAAAAATCTTCCTGCGACTGCCAGATCATAACAAATAATTCAGGCGGAAGTCCGAGAGAATAGGAAGATAGTTGGACAAACAGTTACGGTGCAGGACAGATGCCTACGAATCCGAACCCGTCGTCATCAAGCGATCGTTAGTAAATCTCTCACACAGTTGTGGGTGCCTTGGCGTCTGTGGTCGAAGGTAAGGGCAAATACAAGAAGAAGGATACTGAGGAACTAACGGGAAACTCATGCTCGAGCCAGCCTTCAGATACAGGTAGCAATTTATATCTGAATCCGATAGCAATTGCAAATCAAATATAACCGTAATGGCAACGAAAAAAGGAGGAGGTCCACAAGATGGTAGATGAAGTGAGCGAGAACATTGCAAAGCTGTTTGGGGCTCAACGACCCAAGTTAAGGAAGCATCAGGAAAATTAAAAGGCTATATCACAGGACTCCTCCCAAAGAGATCACGAATACTCCGTCCACTTCTTCGGAAGTGGCAAGAGGATCAGATCTCCCGAGGAGCACAACACTGCAAAGCCGACGAAGAAAAAAAGAGCTCGAAAGAGCTTCCGGCGAACAGCGTCAAGAACCACGCAACAAAGTGAGCTCGAACGTGAAGAAGGTGTGCCCGGCCGAAGAGAAAAGGGATGCGGAGACTGGTATGGAGCCGCCATATTACGACAAGATAGTCAAAAAACGCTACAGGGACGAACTCTACTATGAAATGATCCGACAAGCTACCCAACCATCCATTTTCCAGAGGTGTCAAAGTGGACATGATGGTGTTACAGTAGTACCTCCATGCGATTGCGGCAAACTCATGTTGGTGAGGAAAGACCAAATTTCTCAACTAACTAAGATATCCTTATTTGTCAGAGGTTGGGTCTACAAATTCGAGACGGAACGCATGCTAGTAGTCTTTGGTCGCCAAAACTACACTTTGGATGTGAAGAGATGGGAAGTCTTCCACAGGGAGGAGCAGGAGAACGGTACTTTCCTTGTGGTCGAAAGTGACCATCCCTCCATAGTCAGTCTGAACAGAGACTAGGGGCATGTCATGGTATGACAAATCAGCCAAAAAGCCCTTTTACTGGAAGACCACTGATCGAGGTCATCCAGATAAACCTCCATCGGAGCAAGAAGGCAACCATGGCCCTGATGAAGCAAATTGATATACATAGGTAAAATTCATATTGATTTAATCCAAGAACCTCGAACTATTCAGAAGAAGGTATATGGACTAAACCATATAATCAACCAATTGTTTTATGTAAATAAGGACCCCAAGGAGCACCTTCGTTAACAATTTACAAACAATCCTCGAAACTCCCTTAAATTACACTTAAGTCAAAAATGTTGAACTTTTGTGATGGAGGAATCCGAAATCTTCCTGGGTTTTTGAGAGCCGGCGGGGGTTTTAAGAGGTTTTGGTCCATTATCTTAGGAGCCGCAAGAAGAATCTGCTGTTCCTGAAGGTGTGGACCGATATAGTCCATATACGAATCCATTCTATGTCTGGAAGAAATATTACTATGTACAAAGTTTGGACCAAATCGGTTGATATGTTCGAGAGTTGTAGTGCGAAACAGCCAGCCAGCCTGACAGACGGATGGACAGGGCCAAACCAACTCCAAATTGTCTGAAGTGGAATTCGTCTAAATATACTGTGGCGCCCCTGGCTATGTCGTTGTACGACATAACATGTACAAAAGCTTCAAATTTTCTAGAATCTTCGGCGACTTTATGCTTAGGAATGTTATTTGTGAGAAATTTATCGTTCCTTTTTCCTCAAATAACCATCCTGATCATATTTTCTTTCATTAAGTATTTTATTGAAAGGACAACAAAACATCCCCTCCCATTCTAAAAAAATAACAAATAATCGAAAATATCTTCAAAACTTACCTTCAAACTATTGTAAGGCCTTTCCGCCTTCAATTTAGCGTTAATACCATCACGATTTTCCTGTTGCTCATCTGGTGGCAATGAAGTCATCGATAGTGAAGTTTTTATATTGGATAACGATGACGATGAATCATGACCACGGCCGCCATGCATGTTATGACCGCCACCGCCGCCGAGACATTTTGAAGATTTATTGCGTTTCTTTTTCTTTTGGTGTTGTGGCAGGGAAGCCGAGCCGGCCGCCAATAGAATTGATTTATTTTCATTTGGTTTTTGAGGAGTTACAAATTGATTAGATGTATGTGATGAGGCGGATGAAGTTGCCGATGTGACAGAGGATACCAAAGCTGCAGATGGCAAAATATCGGCAGAAGGATCTTCTGTATTGGCCACCATGGTTGTGGTGGTGGTGCTATCTTGGCGCTCATCTTCATTATCATCATTAGTGTTGCTGTTATTAGTTAAGCTTGTTGCAACAACATTAACATCACTTGGCATTGATGTTGTTGCAGAAGTCAATGTCGAAGAAGTTGCAGAATTTTGTTGCATACATTTTTCCTCTTCGGACATCATGGCCGCTAGTAGATCAGTCTCTTGGTTGCTCATATCATTTGAATTGTTAGCCACTGTATCAAGGCTTGGTGCTGAGGTGCTGCTGGAGGGTATAGTTTGTGCTGTGGGCGGTGGAGTTGTTGATAAATTGCAATTCTCCATATTTTCACTAGAAGTCAAAGCTACGTTTGACGACGATGTTTTGTTGTTTTCATTGGCAGAAATATCCATTTGGTCACCACCATATCCATTTATTATTGACTTTATAAGGTGTAGAGTGTGGACATAGCGTTGCCGTTGTGTTTCGTTACTGGCCAAACTCTGCTGTAATGAAATGGAAAATTGAAGAAAAATTCAACATTAAATTTCACATTATCGTTTGTCATTTTAACGGAAATGAATTTGTTCGGAAGACAAAGAAGAAGAAAACTACTACTTCTACTACTATTACTGTTGCCACCAAGCTTCTGAATGTATGTTGAATTTTAATTAGAAATAGGAAGAAATAAAAGGAAATGGTTAAATGTCTGGATGGCATGTGATTTTGTGTTCAAGTTGTGTTGTCTACGAGTGTTTGACAAGAAACCATTAACCAACACCTTGCAACACTAAGTTAGAAGGGAAGCACTTCTATATCAAATGCATTCATTGTTCCGTGTCATAAACCGAGCAAAGGTGCTCCCTCCTCCTCTGAAAGTCATAAACGCTTGGAAGTGCAGTAAATCGTAAGAAATGTAAGAAAAACAATTTCACCTAAACTTTATTACTCTGAGAATACCATATAGGTATGTATGTCTGTTCTGCTATCTTATCTCTCGTTTTTGGTAAATCATTCACCACTCAGTCACATTTTATTTCTAGACTATTTGTCATTTTTACTCAAATACTAACACTCAAACAGAAACACAAACAACTTGTACTTTTGCTTACATTTTAATTAATCGATAAAAAAAAATTAGAAAAAAATTAAATGACATATTGATTTGACAGATATACAGTGGTGTAAAATAGAACAAGAACAAGTAAAAAAGTATCAGTCGGCTTTGCCGACAGAGATATACCCTCAGCCTGTGTATATTGAAACAAATTTTTTCCAAAAAACGCATGTATTTAGGGAGTTTTAAAAATTTTGGGCGTTTGAACTGACAAAAATGTTGATTAGGATTTAATATCAAAAGTTTTGCGGAGGAGATACTAAAAAGAATGGATCTCCAGCCACTACATATGGTACCATAGGGGTTTTTTAGAACTTCTGGGATGTTTGCTCAAGAAGTATGGACTTGCCCCTGAAACAACTTTTACCATCGCAATTGAGGCAACGAATGCAAGTTGCTTCAACAAAAATCAAAGTGATTCGAAAGCAGGTCTTAAAGTGAACATGTATCCGAAATTTTGAGTGGGAGGTACCGGATGGAGTGGACAAATATATACCATATTTGAACCTGATCTATATCTGGAAGATATATTAGGATGTGTAAAGTATGGACCAATTCGGCCACTCTCTTCAAGAGTTATCGTACGCACAATTTTTCCGAAAATTTTTGAACTTTTGTGGGGGAGGTACCTGAAGGAGTGGACCGATATTGCTTATCTTCGAACTTAAACTACGTTTGGACAAAATATTACGAAGGCCAAACTTTGGACCGAATCGGCAGACCTGTTCGAGAGTTATTTTGCCCTCCAACCTCCTCACACGGTGTCATAGGGGTTTTTTGCAACTTTCAGGCTATTTACTCAGGAAGTATGGACTTGCCCCTGATCAATCTTATACCGTCGTATGGAGGGCAGTGAATACAAGTTGCTAAAGCAAAAATCAAAGCGATTCGAGAAATGTTCCTAAACTGAACTTTTCCAAAATTTTGTGTGGTAGGTACCCGACGGAGTGGACCGATTGAGTCCATATTAAAACCTGATCTAAGTCTGCTACACGCTCCACGATGGGCAAAGTATGGACCAAATCGGTTACACCCTTCAAGAGTTATCGTGCGTACAAATTTTCCGAACATTTTCGAACTTTTGTGGGGGAGGTACCGGAAGGAGTGGACCGATATAGCTCATCTTCGAACTTAAACTAAGTTTGGACAAAATATTACGAAAGCCAAAATTTGAACCGAATCGGTTCATCCCTTTGAGAGTTATCGTGCGCTCCAGCCAGCCAGACAGGCAGACAGACAGACAGACGGACGGACATTGCTCAATCGACTCCAAATTGTCTGAAACACATTTCGTCCAAACATACTTGGGGTCTAAAACCATTATTTCGATGAGGCACATTTTGCCCGTATGAAAGTGTATATACCCTTCATAGCCTAAAGGCTGAGGGTATAAAAAACGGCCCGGTAATGCCGAACTTTTAAAACCTTGGATCACCATAAAATCTTCAGAAAAAACAACAAGTAAAAAAAACGCCAAGTTCGGCAGGGGCGAAATTTTTATGCCCTCCACCATTAAATACTCTGATCGGTCGGTCGATACCGCTATATGGGGGCTACAATAAAACCTGGACCTATGTCCATAATTTTGTTGGACAAATTTCTTGATCACTGGGAACCCTAAATTACAAATTACAGGTAATTCGGTCTGCAAATGTTGCTAAAAATTTTAAAATACTTGAAATCGGGAGGTTGGCAGTTTTTAGTAGAGAAGCTTTCTGGTCATTGGGAACCTCAAATGTCAAATTTCAGCCCGTTGGGGCTACACCAAAACGTGGACCTATATAGCCCATCTTCGAACTTGGCCTGCCTATGGAACAAAGAGACGCTAGTGCAAAAGTTTAGCGTTCTATTTCAATTATTGCAGACGCTAGAGTGATTACAATAGACGGACAGGCGGACACGGCTAAATCGTTTTAGAATTTTATCCTGATCAAGAATATATATACTTTATAGGGTCGCAAATGATTAGTTCGACGTGTTACAAACAGAAAAACAAACTTAATATACCCTCCATACTATGGTGGAGGGTATAAAAATACAACAATAAAATGACACCTCATGCAGCATTCAATGCTAAGTAGTAGAGTATCAAGTCTCCAGAGGTGCTTTGAGGAAGCTTATCATGTGGCATTGTTCACGGCTTGGCATTGTTCACGGCAAGCATTCTACAACTGACAGATAGTCAGTTTGGGCTAAGTGACAGGTGGGTGAAACCGATTTCATTTCTCCAACTCTGGACTTTGACACATCTAATAATCCCAGACGGGAATGATTAAGCAAAGGGCGGGTAATTTTTTGACAGTCTATCCATATTTACTGATGGGTCGAAGATGGATGAAGGCACGCGATCCGGTATGTTTTGTGAAGAGCTGAACATTAGACTCTCATATAAGCTTAGCAGCAACTGCAGTTTCTTTCAGGCAAAAGTCTTGCAGTGTTTAAAGCCTTAGAGCCACTAGTAGAAATTACAGGGTTTGAAAGTAGGGTAGTTACAGTATTAAATCTAAGACTGTTGAAAATTATAGTATGGTTGTTAAAATTTACATGCTACCTTGCTAAAATATTGCAGGAGCCTGAAGTGGCTATGGTGGCGGGTAATGCTAGACTATAAGTTTAACTAATCCTTTCTTCTATCCATTTGTCTTTTCAGGATGAATGGACCGCTGACCTCTGAGGGAAGTGGCTGCCAACAGGGAATGACAGCCGTGCATCCACAAAAAGCTAACCAGATGTCATGAAAAGGCCATTAGCTCAAGGATATGGGACCTACTGTTTATCGCCGAATCCGAACGACGCGTCAGACACCACTTGTAGAGAAGAAAAAAACAAACTTAATATTCGCTTCATTCTATGTTGGGAATAAAAAAATAATAAATAACTCTTTATCGTTCTTGAAGAAGTATATATTTCGTAATTTATACTTCAACCCTTTGTCGCAAAGTAAAAATTCCTTGGTAAAATTTCCTAAGTTAAAAAAAAAACAAGATTACACCAAGGTCTCACTAAGAGAATAACAATGAGTCAGTCCGACACAAGTGTAAAGTGTGCTACAGAAACGCTGTGTGTTCGTTACACTTGAGGTGCGGAGGTGAATGTCAGAACAGGTCCAATAATTTCTAGAAATGAAATTTCTAATTTTTTACGATGTCATTCTAATGAATAAAATAACACATACATACATATTATGTATGGATGCATCTTCCAAGCAAACTTATGCCCCCTTTCAAGGAGGAATAGTGAAATTATCTACCTCGACACTGCATTTAGCATAAAATGTATTTTGTTTTTGAATTTTGAAACAAAAACGCAAAACCCTTTCGAATTATACACTAACTGCTTGCTGTTCCCCCATTCGTTACACGTTACGTTTTTATGGTAAAAATTGCTGATTTTCTAAGCTCGTCGTTGTAGTTGTTGTAAAATTTTAACGTCTCTTTTTTATTGTTAATGGTTGTCTTTAGAGAAACTCAAGCGTTGCAAATAAAAGTTCTTAAATTACATTTAAGTGGGGGGAGGGGGAACACCACCAAAGGAGACAAACTCAACGAAAGACCCAACAACAATAGCAAAGCAACAACAAAAACAGTAACAAGAACAATGTTAACAAATCAACGATCAACTAGCCACCGACGACAACAACGACGGTTCGCCCTAAATACTTAAGACGCAAATAAGCACTTTATGACAGTGGTCTTAGCAAGGCTTTACTGAGTTGTTTATGTGCCTCGAAGGTGTTGTTTAATGCTGTTAAGAAAACCACTCCCACCCATTGTGGTCTGGCGAGCCAAAGTCACCTCTACCTAACCCCAACATAAAGCAGAAGAAGGAATATTCAAATGATATTTACCATAAATTAGCACACAGACATTAGAAAATAGTTTAAAAGTTGAAAAAGGGGGGAGAGCGAACCAGCATTAGGCCTTCAAAGCTGCTAGACAAAACCATCATTTCTGGGTAAACTAATGGTTTTGTTATTAGTTGTGGTATGGAAAAGAAGCACATCACCAATAAATTGCTTGTGGCATACTTGAGAATTGTAACGAAAAGAAGAAATGGAAAAATTGCATTTCAATCATCATTGGCGCTAAGGTGAAAATAACAAGAATTAAACAGTTATGCATTGCAATTATTAAAAAATTATTATGTTAATTTACCTTGGGATATTCAATTGAATGTTAAGATTAAATTCCGTGGAATGTAACACAATTTACAGCAAAAATCTCTTTTATTGAATTTTTTAAAATTCCTTTCTATAAATTCTATTTATGAACATTTTCAAAGTTTTAACTATTTAGTTGACATTTAAAATAAAATGTTGTTAACATGTATTTTGGATTAAAAAAAAACAACAAGTAGAAAAATGTATGAAGTAGATCTAAATGTCCGATAGAACAATAATCAAATAGAAGGTTCTGTGGAACAACCTTCAACGTGCGATACTACAGATTTGTGAATTGGAAATTCGCTCAATAATTAGCCTTTCAAACAGAATCCCCAAGAGTAATCACAGAAAATGTTAAGTGGGGAATATGAAATGGGTTTCTGCCCAAATAAAACCGTTCATGTTCTCATTGGCCAATTAACCAAGATACAATAACTTTGGGACTTATGCCCGATGTTATGAGAAGGAGTTATGCCTTTAACATTTTCGTAGGTGGCAAAACAAATATTAGCAAGTTTACAGCGTATATCTTTAGACATTAGACAATCAAGAGAGTGTCACAAAAAACAAAAAAACAAAAAAAAAAAACAAATATTGAGACATTCCGTTGTCATTATGACAACGACTACTGGAATAATCTTCGAACTATATCTTGCCAACTAGCCGTTATAGTTGTCAACAAGCAAGGAATTGCCAAGACAAAATTAGATCATTGTAATTAGGGAGCTACCGGAAGGAGTTGTTGTATACAAACCATCTTTGAACTTGATAAAAGTTTGAGAAATATGTTACTATGTGCAAATGTTGAACCAATGTCAGTCAATCCTTTCCTTTACCTATGGTAAAAATTTCAATACGATCCACAAGCCATTTAAAGCGAATATGTTGAACTTTTATGAGGGATCCGATGTAGACCATCTTGAAACTTAATGCTTCTTCATCTGTTGTGTTAATGCTTAATCATCTGTTGAATTCGCATTTAAACGAATTCGTCGGTCACATTTATTCTTGAGCTCGAGTCGTCATAAAATTGGGGAAGAGTTCTTTGTTTTCGGTACAAAGAACTAAGAGAACTGATGAGTCCAAGTGGCGTTGGACGAAACTAGTATTCTCTGCCCTTCCCTAAAGTAAATCAATTTTAACTATCCCAACTTTAAAAACTTGTTGTTTTTTTAATTTGAAAACAACAAATATGAGATTAAGCTGGTCTTACTTTAAAAAATAATAAATATCATCGTAAAATTGTTCATCAGTCATTTAAGTTGGTGCCGACGGGGTTATTTTGAGTTTTTGGGTCATTATCTCTGGAACTATGGACTTGTGTTCGAAACAATATGGCCGCGATGACAACCTGCGGCAATAACAAAATCAAAGCCCAAAGTCAAACCTGACCTATGTCTGGAAGAAATAATATTAATTGCAAAGTTTGAATCAAATTGGTCATGCCCTTGAGAGCTATGGTGAGCACAAATTTTGGGAAACATGTTTTATTGTTGTGGAGGAGATATTCTATGTAATGAACAAATATGACCCATCTTTGAACTTGATCTAGGCTTAAACATAAACGAGATGCAAAGTTTGGAACAAAATCGATTCTTTCGAGAGTTATTGTGTACACCAAAATGCTAGACAGATGATCGTAACACAATCACATAATTGTTGAGGGGAAGGCCCCTGGTCGAAGATTCCTCCGAGTCACTACTTCATCCCAGATGCCTAACATCAGCATAGATCCCGGAAAATTAACAGGACTACAACAGCATTACATGCCAATCCATACATATCAGTCGAGGACAGAACCAGATTAGGCCGTTCGACGGAACAGTTATGATGGCTCTTGACCTATCGAAGGTAACCAAGCCAATCTCTTGGACATACATAGACATAGGACGGACATATAGAAGAATTCCCTCCTACCGTGCTTGAAATGATGGATAATCAATTTTATGTGCGGGCGCCAGTCGTTTGTGGAATTCAGAAATAAGAAGTTTAAAACCCGTAGAGTGAAACTCCACACCTTTTCTGACGGCACACAGTGGTTCAGAATCGTTTTTTCCTGGACAAAATTCTGTAGCTTTTGAACGGATAGAGATATATTCATAATTATTTTTTTGTTAGACAGATAACACAATCAGCTTTCAGACGAATTATAGGCGGTCAAGTTCGGTCTGGTGGTTGCAGAGAAATTCAAGGTCAAAGTTAAACTTTTGAGTTTTTTAACTATTTTTCATCAAAATATGAGTGTTTTTGTGGTTTTTATATCTTCCTATGTATTAAAGATGGTCAAACACCAACAAATAAACAAAATACTTACAAAAAAAAACTAAAAAAAAAAATTGAAAAAATGTCGATTTTTTTTTCAAAAATGTGTAAAACAAAATTTTACAAAAAAAATTTAAATTTTTTCGAAAATTAAAAAAATTCTCCTTGGGTTTTAATAAAACTTATATAACTCGTATAAAAACGCATATACTCAAAAAAGTTGTTATTTGTGTCAAAAAATATCATATGGAAACAGTATAGAAAACACACACTTTTACCCATGTAATTTCAATAAATTGAAAAAAGTGTTAAACGGACGGAACCGGACGGGTACAAAAGTATATATGGGCTGGAAGAGGAGACTCTCGGGCATCTTTCTGTGGAAACAGAACTTTGTTCCATGTTGTTCCACAAAAGTTCTAGTCCACTAAATTTGGAATTTCATAAAATTTAGTACCCAAGGAAAAATAAAATAGAACATGTTGTGGGAACGCTACGGTAATTTACTAAAACGATTTTTAAAGGCCACAATCTTATCTTCCTTAAAAAAAAAAACATTGAACACAATAACTGTTATAGTTTCAGAGAAATAGCTTCGTCTTTCTCCAGAAATGTTCAAAAGTGAAGTATTTCCCAAAAATGGGGAAAATGCTTGTCTTTAGGGGCACGCCACTCCCACACCTTCCAATATTTGGGCCTAATTTTTTGGTTTCCTTAGTTTCAATATGTTTACTATCGAATTCCATATAGAAATTAAATATCTTTGACAAAACAAAATTTTGATTTTTGGCCAGGAAAATCGATTCCTGAACCATTGTGCGGCATACAGATCGTAATTTATGCGGATATTTGTACGATCTTGGTGTCAGGTACTAACGTTGATGGGATATGTGATATGTTAATGTCTACATAGCTGACTTAGTACAGTTCTTCCATCTAAGGAATATGAAAATATCCGCGTCTAAATCCACTGCCACACTGTTCACCACCTGAGCGGTTGAAATGAGACTGCCCTTTAACATATTAGTCGATGGTGTCCTGATTTCGACCACAAACTACTTCAAAGTATTGGGTGTAACGTTTGATAGCATGTTTAAGTCGGAACAAGTCGCTCAAGTCGCTGCCCGGGGGACTTGGAGTGCTGACAAAGAAACCATATAGACCTCCTATGAATCAAAAAACTGGTTTGAGGTAGAGATGGGCGCGTGCCTAAAAAATTAGGCACGAACATGCACGAACACGGACCAAAATTTTTATGCGCTTTCACGCACAAACACGGCGTTTTTCGAGAAGGCACGAACACGCACACTCACGCACGAAATTATAGAAAAGATATATCGATATAGTTGTACATTTATTTGTTCAAAAAATTCATATGTTCTAAAATATACATATTGCAAAATTACTTATAAACAAACATTTACATATTTTTATTTAATAACATTATTTTGTCCAAGTTAGAGCTCAAAAGTCTAGTTCGTCTTTCGTTGAGAATATTTCCAGATGTGGAAAAAAATCTCTCGCTCGTTGCTGAGCCGACGGGTATAGCCAACATTTTCCTGGCTAATTGTTTTAATTATTTTAGGTTCGACTGTTTCCAAAAGTTTACAACATCAGTCTGGCTAGATACGGCACTCGCTAAATATGTATCAATTTCTGTATCAATTGGAGACTTTTCAATTTTTCGTCTTTTTGCCAAATTTTGATCCAAATACTCTGAAAATTCGTGTAAATGTGGCATTGTAATTTCCTCCTCATCATTAGAACACTCTATGTTCTCACCTTGTATATCAAGTAACATTGCTTTTACATTAGCTATTACGTCATTTCTTTTATCTTCTAATAAGAAATTCATCTCCTTAAACGGCGGAAATAAAAACGTCCCTATAAGATGTACCATTGCTGGTACAAGGCGTTTAAGCAATGTAAACAATCATTGCTTTCAAATCTTTCATTTTTGCTTTCAAATCTTTCATAAATTGGTATCAATTGAGCAAACTATCAAAAGTTTTTCAGACCAAAGGGTATAAATATGCATAGTAGGGTATTTTTCCGAGCTTAATTTTTCGGAACACACTTTGAAAATTTTGAGAAAAGAAAAGAGGTTCTAACAATGAAAACTTTAAGTCAGATATACGATTCAACTCATTCTTTTCTTACAAAATACTCTTAATCTCATTCTGGACTTGGTATATGCTGTCAAGCATAATATATGTTGAATTCCAACGTGTTCTTATATCTTGTTTTAATGTTTTCGACAATTTGTTGTTTAGCTCCGATTGTTTAAAATATTTTGCAAGCTTTTTTGAGCAGCCAATCAGTTTTCCCAATTCGGGAAGAGGGTGTTTTACAATAACATCATTCATAACTAAGTTCAAATTGTGACAAGCTCAAGATATACGTTTAAATCTAAAATAACGTTGGAACCATTGTCGCTTACAAATACAGAATTCCTCAACTTGTCGTCAATGTCAAATTTAGCAAGATAAACAACCGATATCAAAGACAATATATTGCGTTAACCCGCTGAGTTGTTTTTGTATTTGCTTCTCTCTCATGAACAAAACAAATGGCAAACAAACATCATATTTTTTTCACCCATTCTCTGGCCTCTTCATAACAAAACGGCCAAAAGTACCAGACTACAAAATCAAAGAAAATAAATTTAGGAAAACTACAGTTGGTGAATTTTTTGGTCGGTTTTATATTCTTGTTCGATTTTCTTGTTTAGTATGGTCTCTTGCACGACTTCTTAAGGGAGCCCAACAATTTAGCACGATCGTGACACATAGTGCAGGTCGTGTTTATTCGTGTCGTGCAAAATCGTGTCGAACAAAAAAACACGATCACGCACGGCCAAAAATTTATTCCGGCACGACACGCACAAACACGGCGATTTTCGGGAAGGCACGAACACGCACTACTCACGGCACGACACGCGCCCACCTCTAGTTTGAGGTGTTACAGCTACACAGTTGAAGAATATTCAAACCTGCAAGAATGCAGAGTTGAGGACTACAGAGTGCCTATTCATGATACAGTGGACCATCTTCGTGAGGTGACGACGATTGTATCGGTATATCAACACAACAAAATATTGTCATTGGAGTACCTGCTTGGGTGAGTCTTCCCCCACCCTGGCACGTCAGGTGAGATCTTCATGATCAGGAGAGAGAAATGCAAAGGTATAAGCGAGAACCTCTATATCACAAGCCTATCCGGTAGACCTGGACAGCATTAACACTAGTGTCGTATTCGGAGACTACCCCCATCTATCACAGCAAAAGCACACCAGCTACCAAGGCAATTTTATATTTTATTTATTGGCATATTCATGAGTAGACGAAGATTTTACCGGTATATCAACACAAGAAGATGTTATTGATGCATTACCTGCACGAGTGCTATCGTGGACAGGCTTTTCCACCTAGGCACGTCAAGAGTGATCTTCATGATCTGGAGAGAGAGGCCAAAAGGTACAAGCGAGAATCTCTAGATCAACGAGCCTATCCTACAGACATTAACACTGATGTACTACATTACTATACTACTGCTACTGTTGCGAAGATGAGAATTGATGAGTCAAAAAGGAATCATACATACTTAGATACTTAGATGCAAGTGGCGCGATGTAATATATGCTGACGGCAGCACGATTGACCGCCGATTTGGCTTCCCGGAGAATGATGACACCAGGGTAATTGGTGGCTTTGGCGGCGCAATGGCTCGATGAGTGTTTCAAAACCTACTCGACTCGCAAAGCAAACGCTAACAACGGCCCGCTGTACGCTGTTGTCTTGTCTTTAAGCCAGGGGAACGTTTCACAACCGAACTTAACTAGAACGACAACACAAACAGATCCGGCAAAGGCGGTTCATTATACACTAAAGTCTTGTTTTAAAGCCAAGGTCATGTTTTACAACTCCATTCGACTAGACAACCCCTACATCAATTCACTTCCACTGGTAGTGGAGGGCACATTTCATAACACCAATTTAGGAGCGTCAGTTGCTACCGCAAACCAGAGTGGTTTTGGCTCAATTACGCTCGGAATGGTGCAGTCATCTAAATTCCTATAGAGCAATGACACCGTGCAAAACATCTGCCCAGCATGCGGCATAGACCCGCACTACACAAACCACCTTTTTAACTGCCCTGCCAAATCTACTCAACTAACTCTAGTAGCTTTGTGACATCAACCCATCGAAGCAGCTATATTCCTAGAACTGGAGATATACCCAGATTAAGAAGGAAATCGAACAAACAACAACGCAAGTCAAGGTCAGGTTTTTCGACCCCACTTGACTAGGCAGAAACTACAACTAAGCTATTCCCTCACAATCCATGTGCCCGTTTTTCAAACCCACTTGACTCAACAACCGTCCACAGACGATTACCTCTACAGCACCTTCTCTTATATCTGCAGGGAGCTGGCCGTCGTTTGATTCAAACTTCATCGGCGTAATAAACATTAATGTAGCTACCTGACGCTAGGGGTTCGAATCACTACTGTATCTGTGTATTAGTTTTCCTGTCCTACCACATGAGGGCAACTCGATTGTTAAATTTGAATTTAATATAATTGAAATGAATACATATTAATGGAGAAAACTGTACAATGAAATAAAAAAACGTGTACCAATGACTTTTGAGTGCTTCAGGGTAGAGCTAACTCATTGATATTGAGAAGTCTCCCCTTGCTCCTTCGGGAATGTGTGTGCAACATCTGTTAAATGCCATTGGTTAGATAATTAATTCATTTCGGTTCAATAATCAGCATTACTGACATATCATTTTTTACTTATTTCATTAAGATCTCCTGGTAAAATTTTAATATCTGGACCAGGGCAATGTCTTAAGCTACTCGAGATAGAATCTGATATAAACAACACTTAAAAAAAAACAATGAAATTCCATATAGAACTTAGGATAAAGCTAAGTTTGTAAATAAATTTAATATAATACAAAAATAATTGTTTATATAAAAAGTTCTTGTTGTTGGTGTTTATGAGGTAACTTAATGAATTTTGTTACTTTATTTTCTGTTGTTATTCATTTGTTGTCACTAGCATTAACCATTATAAAGCAAGATTTGTTTTTGCCAAGTTTCCCATTGCCACCAAAAACGAAATGACATGCCACCAACTATAGAACAGGCATTCAGTCAAAGCTAACTAAAAACACAGCCGAATCCACCGAATCCAGCTAGACAGTGTATGAACCATGTAAAATCCATCGAGGCATATGGATATGTCGCTGTCGTCGTCTTGGCGGTGCGGTGGCACATTGATATTCTCGACCAATATTTCTCACCAGTACTCCAAACAAAAAGAACATATTTGCCACCATCAAAACACGACGACCATAATGGGCCATGGACTGAAGAGGGAGTCTAACGAGAATATGAATATTTTCCATATAATTTTTTTACTATTTTGTATTACAATTTATGTGAGGGTGAATGTATGTGTGACTTGGGCTGAAAAAAGGATTTGCATTTGCCTAAAGTTTAATAAACAATTGATATAAACGTTTTATATTTGTTTGTGTTTTTTCTGTTTCTTTGTTTGCCATGACAGGCAGCCATGAAAATTGGTCTTTTTGTTGAGTCATACATACACATGCATGTGACGAACAACGGACGTATGTCTGCCAGTCCGTCTTTGGTTGCATATACTCATATGTGCCATATCAGATGGATAGATGGATGGATTGGTTGGTTGTTGTTATATGAAGTGTGTTTTTGTGTTTTTTATTGTTGAACATGTCTAACACAGAATGGTTTTCAATTAAGTAATAAATTTTGCACAAAATGAATAAATCAAATTAATTTTAGATTCAATTTTATTCAGTCATATCTACATAGGGTACGTAAAGAAAGGAAACGGTTTAAAGGCATATGTCAGGCCTTATTACAATTCGTGTCTTTTAAATACCAAATGTAAAATTTTTGCATATACGAAGTTAGGCAATTTGGGTAGCTGAAACAATGTACATATGATTTTGGCCTTGATCTATTTACGAGCATTTGTCATGGGGTTTGTTTCAGTGTTTAACTTCATTCAGTTCATTGCCTATTAAAATAAAATGAAAATCTTTGTAATTAGCAAAAGCTTCAATTAAAAAATCCGCATATGGTGTTAGACACCCTAGCACAGATACTCCATTATTATTCAACCAGACAACATATAGGTATAAACCAAGACTGCACCCCTATGGAAAAGGAGGAGAGGAGGACGAAGAAAACTAAAAATAGCAAATAAGCCATATGTACATACATCGACCATTTGAGTTGATTGCTATGCCAAGGCAAACGTAATGCATCCGATTATTTTCCCCCGCATGTGTTTGCGTTGTCGTTTAATGAATTGTTAAGTGTCTTGCGACATGTTGCACCGGCAGCAATGACGCCTTCCTTTTGGTCCTCCTTTGCATCCTCTACCGTTAGACTTGGTAATAAGTTTCCACCAAAAAAGCATATCACGCGCGTCCTCGACGTTTCGATTTCGTTGTAACGACGCCGCCGTGACACAATATTTGGAACAATAACAGCAACAACTGCAGCAATATTACGAATATGGCGACAATGTTTTGTAGCCAGAGAAGAAGTGAAAAAAGTGTCATTAATGACACACGACGAGGTAACAAAATGGCAAACTATCAAAATAACAAAACATTACCACATGTTTTACGTCCGCACCAAAGACGACGAAACAGAGCTAACACTAAACTGTCGACTATGATGTTGCCACCAACAACCATTAACATCACCATCATTATCGCCAGCCACTTTGTACAACAAAATGCTGGTGTTTGTCATTGGCTTTATTTGATTTTGGTTATAATAACACCACCAATGATATTGCCCGCTAAGGTATTCTTTAAAAGCCACCACTATTCAATGTCTTAGTTTCCAGATATGCAGAGCCAGCTGCTCAGCTGGTAGCTACAACAAAAGTATCGGTAATATTTGGAGTAACCACAATGTCATCGACGATCGGTTTGGTCTGTTCATATCAGTTGCAAAGATTAGAAAATGTTGTTAAAGCATTTTAATAACAACAACAACAATGATAAAAATTACAAAATTTGTTCGTTTTTGCTAAATAAATAAGCCAAAAAACAAGTAATAAAAATGTATAGATACGTCTAATTTTTGATAGGTTTAGGAGCAGAACTGTTGTCGTTGTGGCCGCGTTGTAAAGCATGTGATTTGTTTGAGAAAAACCTATAAATTGACTATACTCAATATTCTTTTAAAAAATAAATATTTTTGGTGTATTGTTTGAGTTTCCAATAGATAATTGGATAATTTAATGACTTTATTGTCTTTCTACGAAAAAATCGTTGCGGGTGGTACTCAGCTTTAGATTTCTTAACTGTGGTAACTAAATCGACAGCATATGGCAAATTTAAATAATGCATTTGAGGTGGTGGCTGAGGAACCTTGTCGTCCTCTTATAAATTAATACGCTGGCCAGTGGCCCCTTAAAAAGCTTGAAGTATAAGCAAAAGGGCTTCTGATATTAAGAAAACAAAACTTCAATGTTTTCATGTGTTGCAAATTTGCTTTTGAAATATTTCCGTGCTTTTCCCATAGGTATCACATTTGCATTTTAAGGAATTTGGAAGAAGTGGTTGAATTTTTATTTTTCTCCTCAAAATAAATTTTGTACTTCACTTTTCTTCAATCCAAATGATTTCATTGCCCATTAAATTTGTACATTCTGATCTTGATTTAGCATATAGAATATTGTCAAAGCTTGGAGTATAATCAAAACGACATCTGTATGACTATTCTGTAACTTTTATCGATTGAAAAGTCGTTAACATTTCTTTTGTTTTTATAACAACTACAAAACAAACAAATGAAATTGTTGTAAAATAAACAATGAGTGAAGTTGTTAAAAAGTTACTGAATAATTGCGACCAGCCCCCCTATTCTGTAACTTTTTAACAACTTTACTCATTGTTTATTTTACAACAATTCCATTTGTTTGTTTTGTAGTTGATTTCGAGATGTTGCCAAATCTTTATTCTGGAAAAATCGGCTACGAGAAGGGATTGGGTATGAATACAAGGAAATTGTGAGCAATCAGTCATTTGTGATTTGTAGAGCGAAATTAACAGTCGTTTGGTGACGTAGGGGATGGAAGATACCAAGGAACGGTCCTGACCGGTTTTAACATGGCAAAGCCCAGGATTTATCTTGGTCCCTCTTTCATCTCAAGTGGACACTGACCTCCCCGTGGTGTCACCTGGGGAACTGCCTTTAACACCCGTTAAAGGTAGTGAGCTAACATGTGCCGCGCGTTCACCCATAAGAACGTTAAAAACTTGGGTTTGGGCGTCGGGTTAGTAACCCTCCCCTAGAAAAAAACAGCCTACTATGAAAAAACGAAAGAAAAGAAAAACAAACCCCTCTAAAGTTGACGAACCCCGCAAACGTTTTAAGGACCATGATCTGCGAATCTGCACCTGGAATGTTCGCACTCTTTATAGAGAAGGTGCAGTCTTCGCATTGGCAGACGTACTTGGAAAGTACAAAGCCGATATTACTGCCATACAGGAAATACGATGGACTGGGAAAGATGTCACAACAACACCTAAAGGTGACGCACTGTATTATAGCTGCCATGACACAAAGCATGAGTTTGGTTGCGGTTTTGTAGTTGGTCGGAGGTTAAAACATCTGGTCTCCAGCTTCACCCCAGTGAATGAAAGACTTGCTACAATTCGATTTAAAGCAAAATTCTTCAACATCAGCTTTATCTGCGCTCATGCCCCAACCGAAGACAAGGACGAACAGACCAAAGATATATTCTACGAGAGCTTAGAAGAAACATATGACCGTTGTCCTGCCCATGACATTAAAATTGTTCTAGGCGATTTTAATGCCAAAATTGGAAAGGAGAATATCTTTGGACAAACAGTTGGGAAATTCAGTCTACATAGTGAAACATCAGACAATGGAATGAGGCTGATAGACTTCGCAGCGGCAAAAAACATGGTAGTTAGCAGTACCAGATTTAAGCATCTCGATATTCATAAGGGCACTTGGCTGTCTCCAGACCAAAGAACAATAAATCAAATTGATCACGTTGTGATAGATGGAAGACATTCATCGAGCGTGTTGGATGTACGATCGTTCCGAGGAGCAAACATAGATTCGGACCATTACCTCGTTGCAGCAAAGGTACGTACCCGTCTAAACGTTGCAAATAAAGCACGGACAGACACAACACGAAAGTTGGACATCGCCAAGCTGCAAACACAACAGATAGCCACAGCATATTCCACTCAACTGACCCAATTGCTTAATGATAGCGCTTCTCGTCCCGATAACATATCAGCACAATGGCAAAATATTGCCCACTCCATGCAAACAGCCGCAAAATCAGTACTTGGATACCAGAGACCTCCACCAAAGAATCCGTGGTATGACCAGGAGTGCCGGCATATAGGGCTACTTTACAATCAGTAGCAACGCGTAGCGCACGAGAGAGGTATCGGGAGAAAAGGAGAGAGGAGAAACGTCTTTTCCGCAGGAAAAAGAGAGAAATGGAAAAGAGGGAGTGTGAACAAATGGAGATGTACAGGAGACAGAGCGAAGTCCGAAAATTCTACCAAAGAGTGAAGCATCAAACTGATGGCTTTGGTACAGGAATATCGTCCTGTAGAGATCAACAAGGTAATTTGGTAACTGATACAGATAGTGTGCTCAGGATATGGAAAGAACATTTTTCCAAACTGTTGGTATCCGATAGCAGTGAAGACGGCGAAGATACCACAGATCCAATCCCAGATGATGGTATTGAATGTATACCGCCCAGCCAAGATGAGGTAAGGACAGCAATAAACCGGCTGAAGAATAATAAGGCGGCAGGAGCAGATGGCCTACCAGCCGAGCTGTTCAAAACCGGAGGCGACACGCTGATAAGGTGTATGCATCAGCTAGTTAGCACCATCTGGCAGGAAGAACGCGTACCCGACGATTGGAACGTGAGCATCCTATGTCCAGTCCACAAGAAGGGTGATAAGACTGTGTGCTCCAATTATAGGGGCATAACTCTGCTCCCTATTGCATATAAGATAGTATCTGGCATATTGTGTGAGAGACTAAAGCCTATGGTCAATGAAATTATTGGACCCTATCAGTGCGGCTTTAGACCTGGCAAATCCACCATTGACCAGATATTTACCTTGAGACAAATCCTGGAAAAGACCCAAGAAATGCAGATCGACACCTTCCATCTTTTCGTCGATTATAAAGAAGCATTCGACAGCCCTATACGTTCAAAGGTGTTCCAAGCCATGTCTGATTTTGGTATTCCTGCAAAGCTCATTCGACTTTGTAGAATGACATTAACTGAGACGAGATCCTCAGTTAAAATTGGAAAGAACCTCTCCGAAGAGTTTACTACCAAAAGAGGTTTCAGACAAGGAGACGGCCTGTCGTGTGATCTATTCAACATCCTGCTGGAAAAGGTCATACGAGACGCGAAGGTCAAAAGAAATGGAACGATATACACGAACAGCCACATGTTACTGGCTTATGCCGACGACATTGACATCATGGGTCGATCGGTAAAGGAAGTAACTGACACCTTTGCAAAAGTCGAAAGAGAATCTGCTAAAGTTGGTCTGGCAGTAAACGGCGTAAAAACCAAGTTGATGGTATCGACGCGTAATATGTCCATAAACACCGCACCATCTGTGAATGTTGGTACCTATAATTTTGAGGTAGTAAAGGACTTCGTCTACCTCGGCACCGCCATAAACACAACAAATAACATCAGTTGTGAAATACGAAGAAGAATAGTGTTGGCTAACAGATGCTACTTTGGGCTGAGTAAGCAGTTTAGGAATAAAGCCACCTCTCGTCAAACAAAAATAACACTGTACAAAACACTGATACTACCCGTGCTAATGTATGGTTCCGAAGCATGGGTACTTGCTCAAGCAGATAAGGCAGTGCTTTGTGTGTTTGAGAGAAAAATTCTTCGAAAGATCTACGGGCCAATCTGTGTTGACGGCGAATATCGGCGTCGTATGAACATCGAGCTGTATCAACTATACAATGACATCAATATAGTTGAACGAATCGAGATACAACGATTGCGATGGCTAGGCCATGTTATAAGAATGAGTGATGATGAACCCGCTAAAAAGGCGTATAAATACGGGCCGCATGGAGGTTCTCGCAGATCTGGAAGGCCAAAGCTTCGTTGGAGCGAACAAGTGAAACGAGATATCACAAAGCTACATATCCCAGATTGGGAAAATACAGCAGCAAACAGAGAGGATTGGAGATTTTTTCTTAGTTATGCTTATGGAACAAATGTTCTGTAAAAGGCCAGCTAAGTAAGTAAGTAAGTAATTAACAGTCGTTTAAAGAAAAAGTAACGGATAAGCTGTGTGCTTATTAGAGGTAAGCTGTGTGCATAGTAATTAAAGTCGGTTACAAATAGTTCAAGTAAGGTAAGGTAAATAATGCATTGTAGAAACGAAATCTAAAACGCCCCCTGTTTTATTTTGTACAAATCGTATCGGGGAATAAAGCAACGTCTACACGGAGATTATTTAAATTTAAGGCCGTAACTGTATAACCAAAACGACTTCTGATATTGTGAAAAGTCTTCAAAGTTATGATGTATTTTGTAAATTGTTCAATTGGAATATTTGCTAGATATTCCTATAGGTATCAATCGCACTGCTCTTACAGGCGAAGCAAAGTTATCTTTTCTTTCAAAATTTGTATTGGTACAACTGGATGAATTTTTGTTCTCAAAATACATTTTTTCTTCACTTTTCTTACCAATAAAATTTGTACATTCTTTTCGGGTGCTGACGAGACCGAGTTCGTCTGGTGAGAGCTATAAGGCTTAAGTTGACGCTGATCTTGGATCTTGCTGTGAGCGCCTAAGCACACTTAGTCGAGTGAGGTTATGAAACGTGTCCTTAAGGCGAGAACACAATGGATTTTTGTTGCTTATTTTTTCCGCCTCGCTTCAAAGCACAAAAGTGAAATTGTTCTGTTTTCAATAGGAAAGGCCACAACGAAGCGAGGCTTCTGGCCACAAAGTTGAAAATTGTTGAACTTTTGAATTATTCGCCTGGCTTCATTTTTGACATTTCGTTTCGACATTCAATTTGTTATAACACCTGTTCAATCTGAAAAATATAATTTGGATGTAATTTTTATGTTCGGTACTAATTATTTACGAACAATTCATATTAAAAAATTGTATTTTATTTGATATATTGAAATAATTATGTTTATAGCGCCCATGAATTTTACGCTTCGATGTGTGATACCAAGAAATAAGCGGCCTAGTGAAGAAATAAGCTAAGCAGGAACATTAAGCTAAGAGCTGACTGTGTTCTCACCTCTAGTGTGTTTTTTGTCTAGTCGAGTGGATGTATTATCATCGAACTCAAGTGGGGTTGTGAAACGTGGATTTAAGAAAAGCGTCACCGTACATCTGGCCTACCATTCATATGACTGCTATTCTCCCAATCGCGCTTTTGCTACCACCAACAATAGATATGATTGAATGAGAATGGATTCCCAATATGTAGCAAAAACGGATACGGGAGTTTTTATGTATATTTGGGATTCTCACTAAATTGAATTCGCCACTCATACTTATTCTAGAGCTTGAGGAAATTATTTTTTCCTGATAAGGATATGTGGCGATATCCGAAATGTCTTATCTGCCTATGCCGAATGCAAAAAAGTTAAAATAAAGCTGAACTATTTTGCAAAGAATTCGAAATGGCTAAATATGATCATTTGAAGGACAATTTGTTCCCTCTTTAACATTAATGAAAAGGAAAGCTTATTGTTCCCATAATTCATTAAAGGTTTCGCAACTGAACATTTTTTCCCTCAGCTTAATCCAATTTTAGATTAACAATTAATGCTTAAGCTTGAAATTTCTCCTGAATAATTTTGCCTTGTTATCTTTGCGAATAAGAAAACAAACGCCCACATGATGAAAACTTTGGCTATCTTAACTTTGTTACACAAAATCAGTGCAACAAATATAAATTAATCATGAGTTTCATATCGATTTTGGTATTTTTCCCTCTTTGCAGTGTAAATATCTGTAACATATTATAACCATAACAGAGGAATTTTTCAAAGATATTTCTACTCCTTTTGCCAGACAATCCTTTTTTGGCCTGCAACCACCAAAGTGAATTTGCACCACTTTCTAATTTGTAATGCAAATTAGTTTAAACGAAACAGTCTTTGCTTCCCGGTTAGTTGCTAATTTCAAAAACACTGGCTGGCGAAAAAAATTTCTTAGGATTTTATAAAAATTTAGCCAAGGCAACAATGTCTTAACTATGAAATATTTCGACTCAAATACTGAGATTAGAGCAAATTTTAAACAGTCAAGCAGCCGAAACAGAAACATTAACATACAAAGTTGAGCGTTGAGGCCAATGAAGCAGAGTCAGTAATAGGAAAATGTGGCCAAAGGAACGCTTCATCATTGCCACCAATGTCTGTGTCTGGCACACATGATCCCCACATGAATGAATGGCTTTGAGTAAATCGACTCCTTGTTTGCTTGCCACCAACACCACCAGCAACAATAACTGCAACAGCAGACATCAGTGAATCAGAAAAATTACAACCAACCAGGCCAAGCAATCAAACAGTCAAGCACCATCCACCAACACACTCCACAGTCATTTAGTCTTGTTTTTTTTAGTGGTGATTGGTAATTAACGCTTTGTCGTCTGGAGGTTATTTAATATCAATCTGCTCTCAACGACCACTAAATACAAGCCACAAACAAATAACCCCCGACCAGAGGAGCACTACGGCTGCTGCTGTTGCCGCTGCTCAATGATCCGCCGTTTGCCATATCTGTTACCCCCAAAAAAATGAAACCCACAAAAAAACTTTCGCCCATTTCACTTTTCTCTAAGCAATGAAAAATGAAAAGATGAAAATGAATTTGCTCCAAATTAGAGAAAATTTGACATTGTCAACTAGGAAATTGTTACAATTTACAATGACAATTTTGTATTTTTGTGGTTATGTAGAGGCGTATAAGGGAGACCAGCAACAAAGTAATGCTGAACAATTTTTCTGAATTTTTACCTGAAACTTGACCCTGTAAAATATAGCGCTGGCATTCACTGTCACATGTCAACAATCCAGCAAGGCAAATGTAGGGTCAACTGGAATCGCCTTCGTCACTTATTTCCTTCGATTCAACGTCATTGGCGTCTTACGATGGCGAAACCCACACAGAGCTCGAGATATCTCCTGTGCTAACAGAGGTGACCAGAGGTCAGGACAGTATTCGACAAAAATTTGTCTGTGTGGAGACGCTATATATTGCTGCCATATCTTCACACAGACGGGGCAAGCAAACAACTTTTTAGTAACAATAAGTGGCCGACCATTCCGCAAGAGCGTTCCGTCCGGAACTGGCGGAAGTAAAGCTCCAATGAAAACAAGGCGTAGCGAGAGGATAAAAATCGTTATAAAAAGAATAATAGTTTGTAAGCTTTTTTCAGTATCGGAAAGTATTAGACCGGCACAGTTGTGACTAGAAAAGATAATTGGAAATCATGAAGACATACATAAGTTACAGTTACCCTAGGTATCAATTTTGTAACCAAGATCCCGTCAACGTGGCCTGGTCAGCGTATAAGCAGAGAAGCTACGTCGGGAAGGCTACTGGATACAAAACCACAGGGAAGAAATCGGATAACCAAAAAGTGAGTGTGCTGTATTACGCTGATGTAACTTATGTTATGATAAATAGCAGTACACCAGTGTATTATCACGAAAACGCGAAGTTAGATTATATCGCGGCGGTCGAGAGCCTTCGTAGGCCTGAACATTGGAAGTAATGTTGTCGAAATATTAGGAGCCGTCGTGGGACTGAGCCTATACATAAAAATATCTTATAAAATTTTTCTCTTGAGGGTCAAGATCCATCGTGGGTCTGAACCCACACATAACGTGGTCGTAGCTAAATTATATTAGTGAGTTCAAAAGCCATCACTGGCAAGAAAACAAGAATAATGTGGCCAGTATTCCGTAATTCATTTAAGATACTTCATAGGCCAGAACACAAGAATAAGATGACCATTGTTACGTTCAAGAGCCGTCGCGGCCCAGGAAGCAAGGAAAAGTGGCCGACGTTTCGTTCAACAACCGTCATGGGCGTGAACGCAAATATAAAATAGTCGTAGCTAAATAATATCGCGATGTTCAAGAGTCGTAGCTGGCCAGAAAACAAGAATAATGGGCCAGAACGCAAGAAAAAGTGACCGATAGTTCGTTTAAGGTACATCGTGGGCCAGAATACCAGAATAAAATGACCATATTACGCTGAAGAACCGTCGTGGCCCAGGATGCAAAGAAAAATGGCCGACATTTAGTTCAACAGCCCCCGTCAGCCAGAAAACAAGAATAAAATTATCGGTTCGTTAAAGATCTGTCATGGGCCAGTACACCAAAATAAAAGTGATCGATATTCCGTTCAGGTGCGGTCGTGGGCCTGAACATCGTCAGAATTGTTCGCAATCTAGTTTAACTCGTAGAGTCAAGAGCCGTTGTGGGCCTGAACATGATCGGAAATGTTCACAAAACGTCAAGAGCCTTCGTGTACCTTAACGTAATCAGAAGTGTTTCCAATCTAGTGGAACACGTAGAGTCTAGAGACGTCTAGCCGACAGCAGTACTGCCATGGGTCTATAGGCAATAGAATACCTCCTGAGGTTTTCTATAGGCAACACAAGACCTCCAGAGTTCTTCTATGGGTAACAGAAAATCTTTTGAGGCCTTCTATCGGCAACAGAAGACCTTTTGAGGACAACAGAAGACCTATATAACCTATAGAAGATCTCACTATGGACAACATCAGACACCTGACCCTCTTCTATAAGAAACAGTAGACATCTTGAGGTCTTCTATAAGCAACAGAAGCCCTCTTGAGGTCTGCCATAGGTAAAAGAAGAAGAAGGTATATCTATGGACAACAGAAAATATGTTGAAGTCTTATACAGGCAACAGAAGACTACTTGAGATCTTCTATAGGTAACAGAAGACCACTTGAGGTCTTTTATAGGCAAATGAAGACCTCTTGAGGTTTTCTAAAGCAACAGAAGCCCTATTGAGATCTTCTACAGGCAACAGAAGACGTCTTGAGGTCTTCTCTAAGCAACAAAAGACTTATTGGGGTCTACTATGGGAAACAGAAGACCTCTCGAAATCTTCTGTGGGCAACAGAAGATCTCTTGAGGTATTCTATAATACGTAAGACCTCTTGAAGTCCTTTATAGATAACAGAAAACCTCTTGATGTCTTCTATGGGCAACTGAATTTCTTTTGAGGCCATCTATGGGCAACAGAAAACCTCGTGTTGTCTTATGTTATTCAATAAAAGCTAAACCTCAGAATTTCTAACCAAAATTCTATCTTTCACACTCAGTCACTTCAATATAAATTTTCTATGACGAACCCTATCCCTGAGGGCCTATCCCAGCAGCCGGAGAAACTATAATAATTGCAAAAGAATTCTCGAAAACCCCTTAACTGCACTTTAGCCAAAATGTTAGAACTCGATTTCAGTTGAAGAGAAATATTCGACGTACAAAGCTTGGAGTAATGCCCAGCATCCCTTTCAATAGTTATAGTGCACACCGTAGGATTTTGGTATCATGGAATTGCCTAGGAAATTCATTATATCGCTGTAGACGATATAGTCCATATATACAGACCTGATCTATTTCTGGAAGACATATTACGATGTGGATCATTTGTACGAAATTGGCTACTCCCTTCGGAAGATTGAGCTTGATCTAAGTTAGGAATTACAGATTTCGGCCAGTTTGAAACGATTACCAATCACTGTACGAAAGAAACCAGTTTGACAGTTTTTAGCCTAAATGTACTCAGGCCGATCATGTGTTGTGTTGTTTACGGTGACTTGACAAAATACTTTGCAAAAAATGGAATTTATCTCTGAACATTTTCTTCCGATCATTTTTCACAACTTTCGGCGTGGATAATCACGGCAAAAGTGCATCGATCAAATTAAACCTTTGTATGTCGATAAAGGACCGTCCTATAGCACTATGAAAAACTGATTTGATGAGGATCGCCCAAATACGGGTGTCAGAAAAAATTATGCCGTGCCCGAACGGATAATTCAAGATCGATCGCCATATTATATACCGTGGGATAGAGGCATTAATCCACCAACTAACGTTTGATATTGCATGAACACTTCGGCCGCAAAAATAGAATTTTCTCGTTAGATCCAGCACAATTTGAAAATTTCCCAAAAAGGCTCTTGTCGATTGGTGTAAATACGATTGCGGTGCTTCAAACGACGTTTATCAGATCGTCACAGACAACAAATCTTGGATTTATTTTTTTATGAGCCCGAAACAAAACAGCAAACGACCGTGGAGGTCTTCGAAGGCGGGCCAAATGTTTAAAGTTGTTCAAGGAAAAACACTTCGAAGCAAATACTCGGCTGTTTCTTCGGCTAGACTGACCACGTGGTTACTATACGGCTTGAGGAACGTAGGACGGTTAATTCTGCTCGGTAAATTACAATTTGTTTACCTGAAGTCTCCAGAGAAATTCGAAAAACGAACAAGAGAGGACGAATCATTATTATGCACCATTACAAAGTGAGCTCTCACACATTGATTCAAACCAGCGCCTTTTGACCGGACAAAACGTATAATTTATGGGTCATCCGCAGTGCAGCCCTGACTTGGAACCCAATGACTTCATTTGGTGCTTACACAACAAGAAAAAAGGCGTGGTCATCAATTTTCGTCGCCAGAAGATGCTGTTGAAGCATTAAAAAACGTTTTGGAGGCGTCTCAATCGGGGTGGAAAAAGTGCTTCGATAATTGGTTTGAGCGCACGAAAAAATGTATAAACAATGCTGGAGGCTACTTATGAAAACAATAAAACTATTTTTGATGGTAAATATTCGCATTTTCATTGTTAGGCCAGTAACTTTTTTAGTTTCCCTTGTATTTGTCGTTGTTATGGGTGGTAAACCTAGTGATTCCACAGGGAGATAAGTGACACTATTTGAGATGAGTAGGAAGTGATGAGAAAATCATAAAGACCATTCTTGTAGTGTGTTTTGGAGTTGATCATTGACAAGACTAAGGACTTGAGCACATGACATGTAATGGCAAACCCTACCTCCCCACCAAAATTCAGCTTTCTTGGAATTTTTGCTATTTCAATGCCTATTTTGACTGGCCTAAATAGAGACGATAAGGCATTGCTTCGTACATATCTACCATACAAATATTTTTTTGTTAAAAATATTAAATTTGTTAATAGAAAATTATCATCAATTTACGAGTATAAATAAAAAACAATCCATAATTCATAGAATATAAATATGTATTGCGTTGTGAACATTTACTATGAATTGATTTGATTTCTATTTTACGTGTTTTTTAGCTGATAATTATTATTTGTGTGATAAGTTTATGTCGGTATCTCAAATTTTGTTGCTTTTTTCTGTTTTAACGCTAAATTTCGATTCTCAATTCGTTTTCTTGTTCAAAACGTTTAATTAATATTTTCCTCAACGTTTATGACGTTCGAAAAGGCCTCCACGTTATTGTCATTAAAAGTCAAAACATTTACAATAAGTTTTGTTGTTGTAATAGTATTTTGTTGTTTTGGTCAAAATGTTGGCAATTATGAGTTTTTTCTTCTTTTCAATTGTTTTAAACATGAAATCGTTAGCAAAATCTTAGATTACAACGAAAAAAACATAATTTTTAAATTGATAGTTTCCTAGTTCGGTTTTGATTCTATTTTTTGGTTAAATGAACCACATCCGCCTACAATTATTGTACAAAATCTTAAGTAGGTTGTTAGAATTTATTCGAGTTTTTGTGGGGCGAAGAAGAAAAATGTTTTTGACTGAGCAAAAAAGGAAGTTTACGCTTTCCGTGTTTTCCATATAAAATGTTCGGAAAATATTTGTTTGTAGAAATAAAGCTTTGGAGAGAGAAGCGACCCATTTATGAAAATGCAATGCGTACAGACCGATTCTTTTTTAGCTACTTTTAAGAGCTGACTACCTCGCACGTAGTATCAATCATCGTGCAACACCACTTCATGGCGAACCACTCTATAGGAACTTTTTTCAATTAAGCTATATTACTTTTAACTTGTTTGCACATAGGTATATAAGTTTTTCCCTACTAAAAAATCCTAACTTTCCTATCCTTACTTTTCCTAAAATCATTCCTTTTTCCTTTTCCACTTTTGTTTTTTGTTTTTTCCTCAGACGATTTATTGCAAATGACTTTGCAACAACATAATTGCTAAACACAACCGATTGCAACATTTAAAGATTTTGAAGACAACAAATTTTTTACATTTATTAGCCATAAATTCTTCAAAGAAAGCGAAACTTTTAAACGATTTTTTTGTTTTCAACTACATCGACTTACCTTTAGTTCAGTTGAGGTTTAGTTAGAGCAGCAAAGGAATTGTCCATTAATTGTGGCAAATGTTGTGAGATGCTGCTGCTATAGATGTAGATATGGATGCCACAATATGTGGCATTAAGGCACTTCAAATCGAAGAAAAAAACTGTTTTTTTTTTTAACCTAATAGCACGTGTTCGACGTAAGATCGGTGGTACGTTCAACTGGACACAATTTATCTCTCTTTTTCTTTCCGAAGTCGATACGCACCAAATCTTTGTTGTTTACTGTTGGACTATTTGTATGATGTCCACATGACTTTCAACAAAGACAAAACACACACACACACGGGAAAAGAGGATCAATGTGGCAGCAATGTATCCCCACAAATGTTTATGCAAAACAGAAGACTTAAATAAATTTTTGTAAATATTTTTTGTTTCTTATTGTTGTTATTAGTTTGTCGTTGTAGCAGCAGTCACTGACTCGTTGCGGCGAATGCCTGGATGATTGCAAAATGATTATGATGATGACAAGAAATGTTGCTTTATTATTCCTTTTTGTTTACTTCGAAATGAAAGGATAGTTAAACAATATTGATGTTGCTGTTGGTTTATTGGTTGTTTTTTTTTTTTTTTGCTTTGTTTTTTTAATAAATATTTAAATTATTACCAACATTTATATTAAAGACGTGGATTACAAAAAAAACACTTTTCACACTGCACGATACAGCAAATTTGGGCGCTAACACTGACAACAAACTTGACGGAAATCTGCAAAGAAAAGTAAAAAAAGGAATAATTAGAATTTAGAAAAATATTGTTACGGAAGTAACTAGTAGATTTGAGTTAATTTAGATGAATTTCTGTTCATTTAAGAATTTGAATTGTAACGTAAATTTTTATTAAGAATTTACTTTATTTAAATGAAATTCACAACAACAATTATTGTATAGAATTCCAATCACTACTATTCTATGTTAGTCTGGCAATGTTTTTGTGGTACTTATTTCATTTTTCTCTCTCTCTCTCTCTCACTCTCTCTTTTATTTGGATTATTTAGTTATGTTTCATTCATATTAACCCCTTCTGCTCTATCTTATTTACTAGGTCTGTCCCATTGGTTGTTTACATTCACCCGTCTATTTGTATGTGGGTATGTACATTTGCGAATCCACTAGCATGTTGCATAATCATTGTGGAAAATTCTGCTTTCAGGATTCTAGAACAGTCTATGTATCAGCGGGCAAGTATACACACGGAAGAGGATCGTCTGGGCGAGTGAGTTGTAATTCAAACCGCGACTTTAAACCGCCAGCGTATGCTTAGTACAGTGTAATCTGAAGCTGTGTGCTTACGAGAGATAAGCTTTGTGCTTAGTAGAGTAATAAAGTCCTGCGTGGATAAAGTCTATAATGCATTGTAGAATCGTAATCTAAAACGAATCTTCGTTTTAGTTGGCACAAATCGTATTGAGGAATAAAACAACGTTTACACGGGATTAAGTTAAACCCTAATTACTAGTAAATAAAAAATTCATAAATATTATGAAAAGTGTTCCAAATGTTCCGATTCATGCATATTATGAACATCGTTATTAAGGCAAAAAAATAATTTCTTCTGAGACATTGAAAATTGAATTTTGTTAAGTACAAACCGATATTTCAGCCATACAGGAAATACGATGGATTGGGAGAGGCTGCGGATTTGTAGTTAGACAAAGGCTTCTCCCCGAATAAAAGCAAAATTCTTCAACATCAACTTTATTTGCGCTCATGATGACCGTTGTCCTGCCCATGACATTAAAATTATTCTAGGCGATTGTAATGCCAAAATTAGAAAGGATAATATCTTTGGCCCAACAGTCGCGAAATTCAGTCTCCACAGTGCAACATCTGACTATGGTATCATGCTCATAGACTTTGCAGCTGCAAAAAAACATGGTAGTAAACAGTACCAGATTTAAGCATCTCGATATTCATAAGGGCACATAGCTGTGTCCAGATCAAAGAACAAGTAATCAAATTGATCATGTTGTGATAGATGGAAGATATTCATCAAGCGTGGTGGACCACTACCTTGTTGAAGCAAAGGTACGTACCCGTCTAAACGTTGCAAATAAAGCACGAATAGATACAACGCGGAAGTTGCCACAGCATATTCCATTCAACTGGCCCAATTGCTTAATCAAAACACTCCTCGTCCCGATAACATATCAGCACAGTGGTAAAGTATTGCCCACTCCATGCAAACATCAGCAAAAACCATACTTGGATTCGTAAAGTCCTCCATCAAGGAACCCATGGTATGACCAGGAGTGTCGTGCTGCTACCGAAGAGAAAAATGCGGCATATAAGGCTACTTTAGAATCAGTAGCAACGCGTAGCGCACGAGAGGTATCGGCAGAAAAGGAGAAAGGACAAACGTCTTTTTCACAGGAAAAGAGAGAAATGAAAGAGTGGGAGTGTGAGCAAGTCAAGATATTCATGAGCCAGAGTGAAGTGCGAAAATTCTACCACAGATTGAAGCACCAAACTAATGGCTTTAGTACAGGCACATCCTCCCGTAGAGATCGGCAAGGTTATTTGGTAACTGATACAAATGGTATGTTCAGGATATAGAAAGAACATTTTTCAAAACTGTTGGTATCCAATACTAGCGAAGATGACGAAGATACCAGAGATCCAACCCCAGAATATGGTATTAAATGTATACCTTCCGGCCAAGATGAGGTAAAGACTGCAACAGGCTGAAGAATAATAAACAAGCAGAAGCCGATGGCTTACCAGCTGAGCTGTACAAACCCAGAGTCGACACGCTGATAAGGTGTATGCATCAGCTAGTTATTACGATCTGGCAGGAGAACGGGTACCCGACGATCCCGACGATAGGAACCTGAGAATCAGGGATCTTGTGCGAATGACTAAAGCCAATGGCCAACGAAATAATTGGTACATACCAATGCGGATTTAGACCAGGCATATCCACCATTGACCAGAAGACCCAAGAGACGAACATCGACACCTACCATATTTTTGTCTATTGTAAAGCCGCTTTCTACAGCCCTATACGCTGAAAGGTAATCCAAGTCATAACAGAATTTGGTATTCTCGCCAAGTATGCCAGAGTAATATCATGACGATTGTAATCCGTAGACATCGATCCATCCATGTAGTTCCCTCAACACACAATTATGTTTATTTCTTCTTTAACATCTAAGAGGAAAATAATTTTGGTGAAACTTTAGCAGCAATTGCATCATATTCAAACATAAAAGCAACAAAAATATCACACAACAATGTTTCAAAGCGATTGTTATGCTTCATAAGTTATTATGCCAACCACCCACACACACACACTCTTTGATTGGCGCTTATGTCAAGTACATAAATTATGAGCCCAAGTGGTGGGGAAGGAAATAAAGGAAATCAATAACAAACAAAACGGACAATAACAGCAACAAATACCAACTCATTAAAATAGCCAATGGCCAAGATACAAACAAAACAAGCAAATCTCGCAAAATGTAAGCTTTGCCATTGTTGTTAGGAAATTTGCAAAGCTCTTGGGAGCTCAACAATTTGAATGTAACGCACTCCACAATGGATGACGACGACGTCCACAGACAGGGACCACCTTTAGGCATAATTTCAATTTACAATTTTATGATTATCACAACGTTTAAAGGAAATTAGTTTAGCTTTTCATCAATTTTATTTACACTAAAAAATTTCAACAACCTCGTCACAGTCATTCATTGTTTGTTTATCTTTTTGATAGGTCTGTCCAGCAATAACCATAACAATTTGACACAATGAAAACGGGCAAGTTGCATGCAGCGACAAAGTTCCTTCCAATGATGAGAAGATGAAAACTGAAGAAGTGGAAATGAAAGAAAAATCGCCAATGAGATCATTGAAGTCACTCAAAATTGCATTTCATAATGAAAAATTATTATGGCCAATCGATCGATGAAAAAAATAAACGGCAACAATAAATGAATGTTGTTTTTGGCTATATTAGAAAATATGAGACAATAGCCATCAACGACAACAGCAAAAACAACAAACAACAATATGATCAACAAAATATTGGCACAACATCAAAAAAAAAAAATATTTATTACCGTTATTAACCTTTTCGAACTCTCACTCTTCAGATCACTTACCGGCCAAAAACAAAAAAAACAGGGCGACAACAATCATAATAGACATCAATGATGATGACGATGATGGTGGCAAAGACCACTACAGACAGACTTCGATTCAACCACCAACTAACTAACCACATGGAAAAGACAACACAACCACAACCCAGACTTTGGTAGCAGGAAATTGAGATGATCAAACATTTTTAAAAAATGGAGAAGTATTGCTAAATGTCCGATATATGTCATCGCCGATGACTTTTCCTAAAGAAAAGTTCATTGCCGATGATTTTTCCTAAAGGAAAGTTCATCACCGATGACTTATTCTAAAGGAAAGTTCTTCGCCGATGATTTTTCCTAAAGGAAAGTTCATTGCCGATGACTTTTCCCAGGACTTCTCATACGAGAACATTTATTGACATTGATCGACATGATGACCTTTTTCTAGGAAGTCATCTCCGATGAAATTTTCTATAGGAACAGACATCGGCGGTGAATTTTCCTATACGAAAAGTCATCGCCGATGAACTTTTCTATACGAAAAGTCATCGCCGATGAACTTTTCTATACGAAAAGTCATCGCCGATGAACTTTTCTATACGAAAAGTCATCGCCGATGAACTTTTCTATATGAAAAGTCATCGCCGATGAACTTTTCTATACGAAAAGTCATCGCCGATGAACTTTTCTATACGAAAAGTCATCGCCGATGAACTTTTCTATACGAAAAGTCATCGCCGATGAACTTTTCTATACGAAAAGTCATCGCCGATGAACTTTTCTATACGAAAAGTCATCGCCGATGAACTTTTCTATACGAAAAGTCATCGCCGATGAACTTTTCTATACGAAAAGTCATCGCCGATGAACTTTTCTATACGAAAAGTCATCGCCGATGAACTTTTCTATATTGGAAAAGTCATCGTCGATGAACTTTCCTATATAGGAAAAGTCATCGCCGATGAACTTTTCCATATAGGAAAAGTCATCGTCGATGAACTTTCCTATATAGGAAAAGTCATCGTCGATGAACTTTCCTATATAGGAAAAGTCATCGCCGATGAACTTTCCTATATAGGAAAAGTCATCGCCGATGAACTTTTCCATATAGGAAAAGTCATCGCCGATGAACTTTTCCATATAGGAAAAGTCATCGCCGATGAACTTTTCCATATAGGAAAAGTCATCGCCGATGAACTTTTCCATATAGGAAAAGTCATCGCCAATGAACTTTTCCATATAGGAAAAGTCATCGCCGATGAACTTTTCTATATAGGAAAATTCATCGCCGATGAACTTTTCTATATAGGAATAGTCATCGCCGATGATCTTTTCTATATAGGAAAAGTCATCGCCGATGAACTTTTTTATATAGGAAAAGTCATCGCCGATGAACTTTTTTATATAGGAAAAGTCATCGCCGATGAACTTTTCTATATAGGAAAAGTCATCGCCGATGAACTTTTCTATATAGGAAAAATCATCGCCGATGAACTTTTCTATATAGGAAAAGTCATCGCCGATGAACTTTTCTATATAGGAAAAGTCATCGCCGATGAACTTTTCCATATAGGAAAAGTCATCGCCAATGAACTTTTCCATATAGGAAAAGTCATCGCCGATGAACTTTTCTATATAGGAAAATTCATCGCCGATGAACTTTTCTATATAGGAATAGTCATCGCCGATGAACTTTTCTATATAGGAAAAGTCATCGCCGATGAACTTTTTTATATAGGAAAAGTCATCGCCGATGAACTTTTTTATATAGGAAAAGTCATCGCCGATGAACTTTTCTATATAGGAAAAGTCATCGCCGATGAACTTTTCTATATAGGAAAAATCATCGCCGATGAACTTTTCTATATAGGAGAAGTCATCGCCGATGAACTTTTCTATATAGGAAAAGTCATCGCCGATGAACTTTTCTATATAGGAAAAGTCATCGCCGATGAACTTTTCTATATAGGAAAAGTCATCGCCGATGAACTTTTCTTTATGGTCTTATATGGTCAATGTCATCTTCGATGAACTTTTTTATTGGAAAAGTATTCGTCGATTAACTTTTCAATAAGAACAAGTAAAAAAGTATCAGTCGGCTTTGCCGACAGAGATATACCCTCAGCCTGTGCAAATTGAAACACTTTTTCACAAAAAACTTATGTATTTAGGGGCTTTCAAAATGTTGGTCGTATGAACCGACAAAAATTTTGATTAGGATAAAAGTTCAAAAATTTTGCGGAAAAGGTACTTAAAGGAATGGACCGACATAGAGCATGGGGGTGCCATAGGGGGTTTTTGCACCCTTCGGACTGTTTTCTCAAGAAGTATGGACTTGCCTATGAAACAACTTTTACCATCGTAATTGAGGCAGCGAATGTAGGTTGCTTCAACAAAAATCAACGTGATTGAATAGCAGGTCTTAAAGTGAACTTATCCAAAATTTTGTGTGGGAGGTACGGGATGGAGTGGACAAATATAGTCCATATTCGAACCTGATATATATATGGTAGATATTATGGGAATGTGTAAAGTATGGACCAAATCTGTCACTCCCATCAAGAGTTATCGTGCGCACAATTTTTCCGAATATTTTTGAACTTTTGTGGGGTAGGTACCTGAAGGAGTGGACCGATATGGCTTATCTACGAACTTAAACTAAGTTTGGAAACAATATTACGTAGGCCAAATTTTGGCCGGAATCGGCATTTCTGTTCGAGAATTATCTTGCGCTTTCACCCATAAACATGGTGTCATAGGGTTTGTTTTTCAACTTTCAGGATATTTTTCCAGGAAGTATGGACTTGCCCCTGAGGAAACTTGTACCTTCGTATAGGGGACAGTGAATACAAGATGACAAAAACCAAGGCGATTCGAGAGCAGGTCCTAAACTGAACTTTTCCGAAATTTTGTGTGGGAGGTACTCGAAGGAGTTTACCGATTGAGTCCATATTGGAACCTCATCTAAGTCTGGTAGAAATTTCATAATGTGCAAAGTATGGACCAAATCGGTTACTCCCTTCAAGAGTTATCGTACGCACAAATTTTCCGAACATTTTCGAACTTTTGTGGGGGAGGTACCGGAAGGAGTGGACCGATATAATCCATCCTTGAACTCGAACTAAGTTTGGACAAAATAATACGAAAGCCAAATTTTGGACCGAATCGACAGTTCCGTTCGAGAGTTATCTTGCGCTCCAACCACTACACACGGTGTCATAGGGTTTTTGTAACTTGCCCCTAATGAAACTTAGAGCGTCGTATAGAGGACAGCGAATACAACTTGCGTAAACAAAAATCAAAGCGATTCGAGACCAGGTCCTAAACTGAACTTTTCCGAAATTTTGTGTGGGAGGTACCCGAAGGAGTGGACCGATTGGGTCCATATTGGAATCTCATCTAAGTTTGGTAGAAATTACACGATGTGCAGAGTATGGACCAAATCGGTTATTCCCTACAAGAGTTATCGTGCGCACAAGTTTTGCGACAATTTTTGAACATTTGTGGGGGAGGTACCTGAAGGAGTGGACCAATATGGCCCATCTTCGGACTTAAATCGAATCTGGACAAAATATTTCGATACCCAAAATTTGAACCGAATCGATTGATCCGTTCGAGAGTTACCGCGCGCACCAGCCAGACAGACAGACGGACAGACAGACAGACGGACGGACATTGCTAGATCGACTCAAAATTGTCTAAAACGGATATCGTACAAACATACTTGGGGTCTAAAACCATTATTTCGATGAGGCACATTTTTGGTCGCATCAAAGTGTAAATACCCTCTTTAGCCTAAAGGCTGAGGGTATAAAAATCATAATAAAAAAGTCATCCCTTCTTCTATAGTAAAAGTCATCCCTTTACTTAATAAATAAAAATTTGTACCAAGCAAACCACTGTTCTTGATTTTATTTCTGTCCTCAAAAAAGGTTTCATTAAACCTCTAACTGACCAATTGTGATAAGATTTTCTTTCGTGTAGTTTAAGTGGATCAAAATGTCAGCAGTTTCATCAAGAAACATTTTTACAACATCACCTAAAACAGCTATCACAACAACATAGTTTCTGAGCCATAGTCTATGGTGGTGGGGAAACTCTGTCATTGTTATGACGATGATGTGGCTGATGGCTGCAGCAAAAAGGGGACAAGTTATTACAGCTCTAAAACCTTTTCACCTAAAACGTTTTGTTGCCAGTTTTTGTATCTTTTTTGCAAGCCAATCCAGGAACGGAACAAAAAGCTCTGTTGCAGCAATGAAACGAACGTGTGATTGATTAAATTGCGAAAAAATATCATTTATTGGCAATTTGTAAAACAACTTAACTGTCAAGTTGTTAACGGTCTGGGACATACACCCAAGACGATGCCAACGCTGATGATGATGGCAGGCAGCATCAACGGTGTCAGCAGTCATGATTATGATGAAGATGATGAGGCCATGACAAACGGTTATGACGAAGAAATTTATGCAAAAAGTTGAAAAAAAGCTCTCCACAAAAACAAAAAGTATTCGCATGAATCGCAGCGTGCTAGAAAAAGGAAAAGTAATATCCACTTTTCGCCAGACTTTTTTGTTTTTGCCTTACACGCCAACAATCCATCATTATGACTCCTTTTCAATAAAAGTAAACGCCCACTTGTGGCGTTGTTGTTTTCCTACTGAGGTTGCTTGGAAAACAAAACGTTTTGGTTTTTTTCTTCTTTGTTTTTTCCTGCAAAACAAAAGAAAGATGAACAAAAACCTTACGGTTATGTGGTTTAAAAACGAACAAAAAAAACACAGATCAGTTATCGATAGTCAGACAGCTGGGCGCAAATGCAAAAAAGGAAGAAAAGTCTAGGTATTTCTTGAGAGGAGTTGCAACCACAGAGCATTGGCAAAGTGTGGATGTGTGTGTTTGGTGTAGAGGCCAAATTATGGTAATGCTCTAATAACCTTTTTTCCACCAACAATTTTTACATTTTTACAGCTACTGGCGATAATAATGTTGTTGTTAGTTTTTTTTTTTTGGTTATAATGCTGCGTTTCAATTTTAATGCAACACTGACCCATGTATTATCACCTTTACAAAGACACAAATAAGATATGTAATTGAAACTATTGTTTTCACCCAAATTACACATGTTACTCAAATCTACGATCTGCTTGAAAACGTATAACTTATTAATTTTGATAATTGTGAGAGGTACAAAGCTCGTGAATTTGTAAAATGAAATATCATTTCAAAGGAAGCTGGTATGCAACTTTTCGAAATAGTGTGGAAATCTAGGCACCAAAGCCAGCCTCCCAATAATGTAGAGAAATTTAAACATAACAGATGTAGATGCATATGTGTCTATTTTGTTTTTCTTGGGCCTTTTCCAGGAATTGGTGTAAGGTGAAAATCTGGTTAAACTGAATATTTCTATTAGAGATGTCATGAACTTCTAACTGGGAAAATCATTCCCGATAACTTATCTATAGAAAAAGTCATCGCAGTTGCACTTTCCTGGAAGAAAAGTCATTGCCGATGACCTTTACTATAAGAAAAGCCAATCATTATCGGTGAATTTTCCAATAAGAAAAGTCATTGCCGATGCACTTTTCTTCAAAGAAAAAGCCATATCCGATGAACTTTTTTTATAGGAGAAATCATTGCCAATGAACTCTTCTTTAAAGGAAAAGTCATTGCCGATGAACTTTTCTTTAAAGGAAAAGTCATCGCCCATTAACTTTCCTATAAGGAAAGGAACAGGAACAGTCATTGCTGATGAATTTTCCTGTATGCCGATGAATTTTCCTGTAAGAAAAACGATGGCCGATGAACATTTCTCTGAAGGAAAAGACATTGCCGATGAACTTTTATTTAAAGGAATAGTCAGTGCCGATGAACTTTTCTTTGAAGAAAAAGTCATATCCGATGAACTTTCCTTTAACGGAATAATCTTTGCTGATGAACTTTACTTTAATGGAAAAGTCATCACCGATGAACTTTTCTATAAGAACAGTCATAGCTGATGAATTTTCTTGTAAGAGAAGTCGACGCCGATGAACATTACTGTAAGAAAAACGAAAAAGTCATTGCCGATGAACTTTTCGTTAAAGGAAAAGTCACTGCCGATGAACTTTCCTTTAAAGGAAAAGTCATTGCCGATGAACTTTTCTTTAATGCAAAAGTTATTGCTGATGAAATTTTCTTTAAAGGAAAAGTTATTTCCGATGAACTTTTCTTTAATGGAAAAGTCATTGCCGATAAACTTTTCTTTAAAGGAAGAGTCATTGATAATGAATTTTTCCTTAAAGCAAAAGTCATTTCTTTGAATGAAAAGTCGTTTCCGGTGAAATTTTTTTCTATGGGAAAAGTCATCGTCGATGATTTTTTCTATGGCAAATGTCATTGTCGATGATTTTTTCTATGAAAAATGTCATTGTCGATGATTTTTTCTATGGAAAAAGTAATTGTCGATGGTTTTTTCTATTTAAAATGTCATTGTCGATGACTTTTTCTATGGAAAATGTCTTTGTCGATGGTTTTTTCTATTTAAAATGTCATTGTCGATGACTTTTTCTATGGAAAATGTCTTTGTCGATGATTTTTTATAAGGGAAATGTCATTGTCGATGATTTTTTTCTAAGGGAAAAGTCATCGTCGATGAACTTTTCTATGGGAAAAGTCATCGTCGATGAACTTTTCTATGGGAAAAGTCATCGTCGATTAACTTTTCTATGGGAAAAGTCATCGTCTGAACTTTTCTATGGGAAAAGTCATCGTCGATGAACTTTTCTACGGGAAAAGTCATCGTCGATGAACTTTTCTATGGGAAAAGTCATCGTCGATGAACTTTTCTATATAAGAAAGTCGTCGTCGATGAACTTTTCAATATAAGAAAAGTCATTGTCGATGAACTTTTCTATACAAGAAAAGTCATTGTCGATGAACTTTTCTATACAAGAAAAGTCATCGTCGATGAACTTTTCTATACAAGAAAAGTCATCGTCGATGAACTCTTCTATGAGAAAAGTCATCGTCGATGAACTCTTCTATGGGAAAAGTCATCGTCGATGAACTCTTCTATGGGAAAAGTCATCGTCGATGAACTTTTCTATGGGAAAAGTCATCGTCGATGAACTTTTCTATGGGAAAAGTCATCGTCGATGAACTTTTCTATAGGAAAAGAAATCGTCGATGAACTTTTCTATGGGAAAAGTCATCGTTGATGAACTTCTCTATGGGAAAAGTCATCGTCGATGAACCATTCTATTGGAAAAGTCATCGTCGATGAACTTTTCTATGAGAAAAGTCATCGTCGATGAACTCTTCTATATAAGAAAAGTCATCGTCGATAAACTTTTCTATATAAGAAAAATCATCGTCGATGAACTTTTCTTGAGAAAATTCATCGTCGATGTACTTTTCTATGGGAAAATTCATCATCGATGAACTTTTCTATGGGACGTAGTTTTCTATAGAAATATTCACCTTTTCTAGCATATGAAAAATCTTATCGCTCTTTGCAAACGGCAAAAAACTGTTCGCCTCCAACAACATAGTTATTAGATTTAATTATTTGTTATTGTTGTCTTACAATTGTGTCAATTAAGATTCTCCAAATATTTTCAACAACTGAACAAATATTCCAATCCAATCCCATCACATAACATGTCCACAAGCCACCACAAACAAGTCATGCTTTATGTATTGTCAGCTTTACGTTTGCGTGGATATTCATTCATAGCCGTTGCAGGTTGTTTCACTTTCTACTCTTTAAATATTCCGCGATTTGTGTGCGGAATGACATGGAAACTTTGGCAAATCCACTATGCAGCACTAACCACCACGATGAGGAGGACAATAAAATTCCATTCATTGATTTGTTACCAATGCAATCAAAATAAGAATTTCTTCTTGTTGTTACAATTGCCACTACATCTACGAGGAGCAAGCATCATACCACCACCATCAGACTTGCCGTCATCATCAAAAGCCAGGCTCTCATTGATGCTGAACATGCCAAACAATAATCTTTGGAGTTTTATGATCATTGAGTGGCTGGCAAAAAAAAGTCCCAGCATTTTTCTCATCTCTTCTCATTGTGTGTCAATAGAGCAAAGTTGTAGCTGCCCACCTCACGTCCTTGCCTGCAACTCCGCTGGGATGATTGTTTCATGGTGGTTGGGTCCCAGAGAAGGTGTTTTGCAATGCTGCAATTTCGCATAGAAAACGCAAGTGCATGAATTCCATTTCAATTCACCGATTTTCTGTGTGATTATTTGGAAATGATGGTGGTGGTGCGGCTAGTGCTGGTACTGCATCATGAGATTTATTTTTCTTCTAGTTGGTGAAAAAATGTGTGAAAATAAACTAGTCTAAAGTATTTTGGAATTGATGCTCATCATCATCATCCTGAGCAACAGGTCTGCCTGCTGTGGATAACAACAAATAATGCGTCCGTAATTATTGCATTGTATTGCGGTATGTAGCGAATATTTTGAACTGACGACCAACTGACATGAGTAGATCGCATTGTTAGAAGTGCCGTGGAAGGAAAGTGAATCGAGTTTTCTCATTTTCAACATATTTTCAAGTGATGACATTACAAAGATTTATGATTGAAAGAAATTGAAAATTTCACAAATCCACTCACAAGGCTCACGATGTCTTACATTTAAGGAGTCAGCAAATTGAGGAGTGTTTTTCTATCCAAAAAAAAAATATATATATATATAAAAGAACCAAAGCATTATTATGTACTATGTACCATAACCAGATATACTGGGGACACAATTTTTAATGAAAAAATATCACTTAATGCAAGGGTGATTGCATCGTAAAGCCACAAAACTGTTTCCAGTTAGAGGGAAGTTGAAACAATTTGATTATTCTCGAAGAAGATTATATGGGTGATTTGAAAAAACCAAAATCCAAACCACATGGCTTATCAATACATTTCACAATTGTCCCATATCTTAAGGTCATGCTTTACTACGACCTCAAGCACTTATGATGAATCCCACATAAAAAAGAAGAAATTGACTTAATGGTTTTTAAGTGTTTGATAAGAAGATGATAAAGATTCTGAAGTGGTGGTTGTGGTGCTGATAGTGGCATCTCTCTAAACTAAATCAACAATAAATAAATGATTCAGTTTCAAGAACAAGGCAGATAAAAACCGCCTCTTAATAACCATAACGAAAACAATAAACTTCTTTTTGTTAAATTTCCCATTCAAAAAACAATGACAACAACAAATACATTCATACATAAATATTTATAAATCAGAAACAAAAAAATGGTTAAAAAGATTTCCTATGCATTCAAAACCCATGAAACAAAAACGCATTCAATATTTTTTTCCTCTAACATAGCGCGGCATAAAAGAAAAGTGGGCATTGATAAATGCCTCTTCTGCTGCTGCTGATGGCAGTCAGCTACTTGAAGTGCAATCAACAATCTCTCACACATAGTACATTTGATGATTTTGTACAAATGATAAAGCCATAATTTCAAATTGAAGTTGAATTAAAAGTTTGTTTTTTTAGTTTGTATTGTCTGCACAACTTTTCCAGATTGAATGTCAAAGCTGCCGTAATGCAAACAACAAAAAAACGCCAAAATCATTGATACGTTTTAACAAACAATGAAAGATAAAAATGGACAACCAGTCATATGAAAATAGACATTTACGATATATGGACAGTTTGACAGATCAAATGGACAGATTGGTCCAAACTAAACAATTCAAATTATTTTGGGTGGCTTACAAAAATTGCGAACGATTGAAGGACCAAAAAGGTGCATTTACGGGAAGCCTGAGTGTTGTGCAAGATAACTCTCAAAAGGAGAGATTCGTCGAAACTGTGCATTTTTTCGAAGACTTCGAAAACTTTGAAGACGAAATACGTACTTACATATATACCAATTTTCCGTTACATCCTCAAGTAAGGATTCCTCAAGTACCTTCTTGACCTTTTGAAGTGTTCTTTATGTTTTGGGCTTTTTTATGGAGGTTTCGAAATTCCCCTCTTGCGTGGAGCACCAAAAAATTCGTTATTAACAGCGTACGAAAATAAACTTTATGAAACGTTTGCAATTGTTTCGTTTCGTATTTTCCATAGCAACAAAACGAAATATCACCCTAGTGGACCGAACTCGCTATTTAGTTTCGTCATGTTTACATTCGTGAGTGCGAACAAAACGAAAAATGAAAAGTTTTCAACTTCACAACAAAACAAAACATACAATACACACTACAAAGTACGGCACAATTACCAAGGTAGCTGCGGCAGCCCAGCTGATCGAATGTAAAATGTCAAAATAGACTGGAAATTCGCCATGAAAAATCAAAACAAATATTCAAACGTCAAAACAAAAACCATATGATTCAGTTATTCTGCGTTCTGATTGGTTAAATAAATTTGACGCGAAGTTCACATGCTGAGGCGAATTGTTTTATTTTTCGCCTTGTTTACAAATTTTAACATTTTACATTACTAAAAAACGTTTCTTTGTTGTAGCAATTCGCCGATGCATCTACCTAGGTAATTGTGCCATGCTGCAAACGTTTGGTGGTTGATTGAAACATCCACCGTAGTATGTCACATACGGTAGGTGATGTTAGCTTAATGAATGTGCTATTGATCATTTGTGCTATTGAACGTTTCCAAACGATTCATTTTGTTTCGTTCGTAAATGAAAACGTTCAAAAACGTGCGTTGCGTTTTGATTCTCATTCGTAATTGCACTTTTAGGGTTGCGCTGTTGAACAAGCGTACTTTTTGAACGAATAGACGTACGTTTTTTAATAAAGTGCCAACAAATTATCTGCCTACTTGAAGATTAAAAAAATTCTTTGGAAAAAATCAAAATTAAAAAAAAATCTTTGGAAAACTACAAAATTAATAGCAGGTACTACATATAAATTATAGAATTTTTTACAAAAATTAGCATTTCATAATATATGAGTTTTTATATGTCAGTTATATGAGCTTTATGACAACAAAAAAGTATTTTTAATTGAACAAATTTAAATTGTTTTGAAAAAAAATGATTTTTTTTTAGTTTTATAGTTTGTTTATTGGTGTTTTTAACTTTGACCTTTGATCCCAAGCACAAATAACATATTTTTCGAGAATGGATGCTATATAACTGTCCAAATGTGATTCAAACACCTTTCCGATCCTCGGATTTGAATCCTAAAGGAAATTTATGGAATATTTTGGAGACAAATATAAGAATTCATAACATCTAAAGTATAGGAACCCTGTTTGGACAAAATATTCAGCAGGCCAAATTTTCGGCTCATCCGTTCGAGAATTATCTTGCGCTCCGACCAGCCAGACAGACAGAACGACGAACGGACATTACTAAATCGATTCCAAATTGTCTGGAACGGATTTCGTCCAAGCATACTTGGCGTCTAAAGCCATTATTTCGATTAGACACATTTTTCTCGTGTGAAATTCAATTTATGTACTTACACAGAGAAGAAATATGGTGGGAGCAATCATATTCTAAGAACAAAATAGAGTATTATAAATATCTGAAAATATATATTGTTGGTACAACAATATATATTGTGTTTCCTGACACAAAATATATGGCGGAAACAACAATATATATTTTAAGAATTTTATAATACTCTATTTTGTTCTTAGAATATGATTGCTCCTACAATCTGATTGCTCAAACAAATTCATTTTTACGAAATCTAGTTAGACTTATTAATTTGGATTCGAAAAACCAATCCAGATTTGGCCTCATAGCTCTGGGTTTGGCCCCTGAGAGCAAGTGAGAGTAAATAATGCATTGAAATTTATGCTCACATGCTCTCAGTAAGTGCACACTGCCTGTCGCTGGAGCAAATATTTTCCTTAACTCAAATTCATTAAAACGAATTTTTGGTATTTTGGTATATTGGCGCCAAACCTAGGGCTATGGGCCCACGTCTGGATTAATTATTCGAGTCCAAATAAAAAAGTCTAACTCGATTTCGTAAAAATGAATTTTTCTCATATTTTGCATTTTTGGCGGCCAACGTGAGACCATTAGCTTAGATTTCAATATGTGGATATTCAATTCAGGATAAGCACTGTGCGCCCGTACTAACTTTAAGTGAAGAGTGCTTACACCTGGGAAGTTTTTATGGATTCTGAAACTAAAATGTTCATAGAAAATAAAATAAAAAACAACAAATCGCAGGAGAGCTTTTTTAAATGAATTGCGAACAAAGTTCGTATTTTTATGGTTTTTTAGTTTTTTTACGATTTTGCTTGGAAATCGCAAGTCCTGTGGAAATGGGATTAATCAAAATGTTGTAGCAGGGAAAATTATCTACAAAATTGACCTTTATTTATTTTCGTAGTGAGATATAGAAGTTCAAATTGAGACAATGAACTGACTGTATCCTTATAAAACAATGTCTGGCACGGTGCGCCTTAACTAATTTTAAATGAAAACCGCTTACTTTTAAATAATTTCTTGTTAGAGTCGAGCTTAATGGCCAATGATTTTTGCAAATCAAAAAGGAAAGCCGAATATTCGAGAGGTAGAGGCTCATCAGACATATAGGCTGTGGAGCTTCTTCGCTATCCAACTAACTTTTCCTGTTTCAAATGCAATATGTTTTTTACAACGCTGTATATCTGTTCATTCATTGTATGGCTTCCATGACAAACGTCTAGCGTAGTATTTGAAACGAAGCAAAATCCCGAAAACCTAAAAGTGTGAACTCTGGTCGTTATTTATTTTACAATCCCTCCAGTGACTTATTTCTTGTTTGTGGATTTTTTCTCATCTATGAACATTGCTGTTTCAGAATCCGCAAAAACTTCCCAGGTGTGAGCACCTTTCATTTGAAGTTAGTACAGGCGCACCGTGTTGAGTTTTATTCAAGATAAATACTGCCTCTTCTGTTCGATTTCAATTTTCAACAATATTTTGAAAGGAAATGTAGCTACTGTATGGTCTCACTAGATGACCGGGTCCTAAAATTTATAACAAATTATAGCACTGTAAAGTTTGCTAAAAACATGTTTCATGTGCGATCGTGCTTTTTTTTAAGTACCGTGCTAGTGCGTGAATGGACCTAAAATTTGTGATTTGGGAAAAATTATACTCATTTACATGATAATTATTTTATTTGACATACAAATTCAACTCATTTCCTTCAATAAATCAATATCTGACAATAAGTCCTAACAGTTAATCTCAGAATAATGACCCGGAGGATGAAAAATAATTCAAATAAAACAGATGACTAAATATCCATGGGCAAAAGAAAAATTGATTGGTTTTCCATACGCGTGCGATTGCGCGCATCGCATTGGGGGTTCCATTTTAATGTCAAACGATAGACACCGGGTCTCTGGAGTCATGCAGTTTAAAATGAAGAACAAAAACGATGACATTGCAGGCAGACAGGCAACAAGACGAGTCGCGCACACAGTTTTAATCAAGTGATGAGTGACACAAATGCTCATTGGCAAAACAAGTTGAAACAAGTCACAATTTAAGACATCAAACAAAGACATGACAGTTATTCATTCATTCGTTGGTTCATCCGCAACGTTCAGTTTATTCGTTTCGGCATCATTGTTGTCGAACAGCAACAATCAAACTCCCCAACGATGGGAAACAATTTTTGGTAGTCTGTAAGAGATCGCCTCTTCAAAACCATTATACCTATCTGGCAAGCACCAGCATAACGCACAGAGTCGCATTTTGGAGAGGGGGTAATGAATGAAATTAAAATCCCAAAAAACACACACAACACAAAGAAGTTACAGAGGCGGAAGAAGAACATAAAAATAATAGATCCAAAAAACAAAAATTCTTCATAAAACTATTTTTTTAACTGGAATGGTAAATTTGGCTTCTAAGATCCTATTCAAGCTCCCTTGAATTGCATTATTTAATCGCTGCTAACACTGCGCCTATGAAATATTGCAGCTTCTTTCGCTGCAGCTTGTCATTTCTGTCGCAGACTAAGATCACCAGACAAGATAAATTTCTCAACGTTCTTAAAAGAAAGTGAAAGACTGATGTGAGTGAAGTTTTTTTTTCAATTTTTATTTGCTTCCAATTGAAGGGGAGAGTATTTTCACTTTTTACTCCTATGACGATTGTCGCAAAGAAGGAAACTTTGCTTCTTTTTTTTCTTGTTTCGTTACATTTCGTACACACACATAAGGCAATCTTGTGAATCTTTAAAGTAAACAAAAAATTGAAATGAAAACAATAAAGCTCCAAGAGAAAAACAAACAATTTCAAACATTGCAACCATTCCCTGATACTGCTCGTGGAGGTGCACTTCAGCAGTCTTAAGTGCCATCCGACAACGTTAATTCAATGAAGTTAGTAGAGTATTTATGTAGTACAATTGGTGGTTTCACATTTCATTGGGTCATTGGTGTAATCAGCAGCAGCAGCATCGACGGCGGCAACAACAGACGGGCCAAAATAGATAGGCTAAGCCAACATTCACACCCATTTTTGTATGTTGTGATACAACTGCTGCTGTGGCCCCTAATATGGCCATAATCACTCTCATTCATATTGGACAAATTATGTTTTGTTTAGTTAAGCGAGAGCTTTGGCAGGCGGCGGTGTTAACCAGTTTATAGTTTCAGTTTTATCACGTTTTTCTGATTGTAGTTTTGCCGCCTTCAAATAAACGAAGAAATAATTAGATTTAAACACAAATACACTCAGGAAAAATGGAAAATCTTAGGCATCCATGCACCCATGCAAAAGCACGAAAATTTGAAAAAACACGAACGGATACAAAACATTATTTTATCCCAATATTGTCATTCATTGCGTATATTAAAAGAAACGAAAACAAACTCAGAAACGTTTTAAATGATTTCAAATCAGACCTTGTATTTCAGTTTGACTGGATACGGCACGTGCTAAGTATCTATGTATTGCCTGTAGTGTCGATTAGGAACTTTTTCGTTGTTCGTTGTGGTGTCTGTAGAAACGCCTTTCGGACTTGACGATGAAAAGAACTCCTTGAGCTAAATACAGAATCTGTTTGCACTAATAGATATGAGACATCTCCACTTGTTAATTAAAGGATGTTCTTGGTAAAGACATTTATTTTACCCGCGTGACACGAATACCGAGCTTAAAAAGGAAAATCGACACGAAACACGGCATAAACCGCAACGTCATTTGGAATTTAAGTCTAATTAATATCAGAGACGTGTCAAGTTGTCTGTTAAGAAATGTTCGTGGGACACGAAACTCTGTGTTAAAGCGGAAACACGACATAAATCCAACCTACATATAGAAAAGGTTTCTCCAGCTTAAAAGTCTAATTTATATCAAAGCAGTTTCTCATTGTCATTCGGGAGATGTTCGTGGAAAATATTTTTATTTTACCCGCGTGACACGACACTAACGTTAAAGTGGAAACATGAAGAGGTTTCAACAGCTTGAAATTGTAATTGATATAAAAGCCTAGACTAATGAATTTATAGACGACGGAATGCTCTCGCCGAGTATGTTCGAATTGAGTGTGGTAACTAAGAAACTCAATATAAAATGCCAAAAATATACAACTTAACAAATATTTTGTTCTGACAACAGTCTACATAGGGTTAGCTTTTGATGGGAACTATATCCTCAGATAAAAATATCCAAGAAAATATTGTAATTTTCCCTAAAAATCGTGTTCGAACTTTTTTGAATTTTCGGGTTTGAGTGACTTGTCCGCGGAAAAATTGAATAATCCGTCGTCTATAAATTCATTAGTCTATGATGAAAACAGTTTCCCCTTTGCCTGAGAGAAGTGTAAATACATGTGTATGTATGTCGTATGTCTTTTAAAAGATGTTCGTAAGAAATAGTTTTATTTCACCCGCGTGACACGAAACTCTGGGTTAATGTGAAAAAAACGACATAAACCGCTGCCATATATCAGTTTGGAGGGAATCAGTGAAGCCCTTGGAAAAACTAACATACTCTTAAACCATTGAGAGAGACTGCTATTCGCCATTGGATGGTTTAGCGATTCGAATAGCGAATACGAGGGCTGCACGATAACTTTCTGAACACTGTTCTGTTGCTAGGCGCCATTTGACAGTTTTGTTTACAGCGACTTTGCAAAAATATGGAATTTACCTGTGAAAATTTTCGCCCGATCACTTTTCACAACTTTCGACGCGGATAACCACGGCAAGAGTGTATCGATCAAATTAAATCTTTGTATGTCGATAAAAGACAATCCGATAGCACAATGAAAAACTGGTGGCCGACACTCGCCAAAAGACGAAGGTCATGAGGGTCGTACAAAAACGGCCATTGTGCCAGAAAAAAATTAAGCCATGCGTTAACGGACAATGCAAGATCATCATATTATACACCATGAGATAGAGGCATCCTTGGTCATTTCTTCCACCAACTATCATTTGATATTGCAGGAACACCTGGCCGCAAAATGGGCTTTTCTTCCTAGAACCAGCACAATTCGACAATCGCTCAAAAAAGGCTCTTGTCGATTGGTGCAAGGAACTTGTGAATAAAACGATCGCGACCGTCGCAGACGACGAATCTTGGTTCCATGTGTATGAGTCCGAAACAAACCAGCAATCGACCATGGTGGTCTTCGAAGTTGACCCAATTCCAGCGAAAGTTGTTCATGGAAGAAGAACTTCGAAGCAAATGGTCGCCTGTTTCTTCGGCTAAACCGACCATTTGGCTACTATACGTAGGCTGAGGAACGCAGGGCAGTTGATTTTGATACACTACAATTTGCTTGCCCAAAGTCTCCAGAGAAATTCGAAAAAGGAACAAGAGAATACGAATCTTTGTACACCATGACAGCGCCAGCTCTCACACATCGATTCGAAACAGACCCAGCAAAATGTTCGATGCCAAGGATGCTATTGAATCATGGTTGCAAGTGATCTGGCATGTCATCTTATTAGCATTTTCACTCATGAATTTTATATGAGCGTGACTACCATAAGATGACATTTATTTTCGGATCTTAAAATTACATTCATTGTCGGATCCTAAGCATGTCATTTTGACGGCACCTTCCACACCGACGGCACCTTCCACTCTCAGCCACTGATTTTGTTTCATCTTACAAAAGCTTTTCTATTATCTTCTCATCGCCAGTTCAGATTTCGACATGGACTCCAACAGCACTCCTTTAAGAATTTCTAGTTCGTGAACGAACCTACATTTAATTTGTAATTTTGTAATTTCATAACAAAAATTTTGGAAATGTATACTCTTTTGTTTTGATGTCGCTACTTGTAGGGATGTACAAATCGACTTGTTTGTTTGTAGTGATCTGTACAAATGATTGAAATGCTGATGAAAAGATCGGATCTTTCACGACTTCCTTTGCATGGGTTTAAATGCTAACGAAAAGATCGGATCTTGCACGACTTGCTTTGCACCAATGCAAAATATGCCATGAAATCACGTCATCGCATAGAACCCCTTCCTTCAAATTTTGCTGGGATGTCATTCCTAGTAAGTAGAAATAGGTAAATATTTCTTGGATATTTATTTATATCTCTTTTACGGGCGCGGTATGATTGTACCCTCAGCATAGAGCCCAAGTATGTTTGGACGAAATTCGTTTCAGACAATTTGGAGTCGATTTAGCCATGTCTGTCTGTCCGTCTGTCTGTTTGATGCGCTCGATAACTCTCGAACGGATCAACCGATTCGAACCAAATTTGGGGTATCGTAATATTTTGCCCAAACTTAGTTTAAGTTCGAAGATGGGCCATACCGGTCCATACTACATATTTGAACAAAAGTTCAATTTTTTTGTGTGAAATGGTGTGGACGATAACTCTCGAAGGGAGCAATCGATTTGGTTCAAACATTGCATATTGTATTATTTCTTCCCGATATAGATCGGGTTAGAATATGAACTGAAGGTGAAGTTTAAGAGCTCCTCTCGTATCGTTTTAATTCTTTTTTCAGTAGACTGTACTAGCGGCCTCATTTAAAACGGTCCAATTTTTTCCGGAGTGAGTCAATACTTCCAAAAGCTCCAAAAGCTTGACGGCACAAACTCAAAAACTTTTTCAAAAATTTCTTTCAAACTTAGTTTAACGTAATTTAATATTTCGGGTCCTTTATGAAGAAGTTTGGTTACTAAAAATGTTTGGTATATGTCAATGATTTGGTATAGCTCCACATTGCGGTACATACAGATTTTAAAGCAAACTCGCGATACAAAATCAATATATTTTATATACGCCATAATTATTGTGTTTGGTTTGGTGTTTTTGTCAGTGGCTGAGGGAATTTATATCTCCGTCAGCACAGCTATCCTACGTTGGGCGCCAAAATAGCACGAAGTTAAGTTTAACGAAAGTAATCTAAGAGAAGTGATATTTGAAAGAAGATATTTGTTTTACAATTTCTCCGACTTATCAAGAGTTATTTTTCTCTTCAAAATGTTTCTTGTGTCCAGTGGGCGCCACGTTGGGCGCCAAAATGTTAATAAATACAATATATATTAATCGTCGTTTCACTGTTAATTTTGAGTGTACTAATGAATTGATGTCGCTTGTAGGTAATCTTTAAAGCCAGTCGCAGTACACATATGATCATACAAACACTTGCAAAAAAAAACTACAAAACCGTCTCTCTTTAAACCAATATTAGCAGCATCTGCTGCCGCCAGCCACTCTAATCAATCGGAAATTGGAAAATTACTATTGATTAAGTCTCCGGGGAGGAGGATGATAATGATTTGAAGAAAATAAACTATTGTCAACGTTCCGATATTGATTGTATTTGGGTGTTATGATGATGTTAAAAACAAACAAAAAATTCAGTATTTTCTTTGGCATTTGTCAAATACTTAAGTGGATAACAACATAAAAATTACTCCATTTTTATGAATATGGTTTTGCGAAGAAGAAACTCTTCAAACGCGAAACAATCAATTAAAATTGAGTTGGTTGGTGTTTTGTGATTTGATTGCATTGTTGCCATTTATGGCAATGTCAGTGTTTCAGTGGACAATGGATGACAGTGATTTATTGTTTGTTATGGGCAATTGCAATAAAATCTTCATGACACATATAATTGTTGTTGGTGTATATTATTGACATGTCTATATTTAGTTGGAAATGTTCAAATGTTTTAATTAAAGTCAACAATTAAACATTGAAAGCAATAAAATGAAAATTTTTGAAATTTTCGAAATAAAAAAGAAAAATGAAATTACATATTTTTCTGCAAAATGTTTCAAATATTTGTGAACAATAAAAATCGACATAAATGGATTGGGGGGAAAATAATCATAAAAAGAAATCTCCACAAGGTAGTAAATAAAGCCTATTCATATAGTAAGTGTCATATTTCCTATAACCAAACAATTTTTGCTTAAGTCATGCACAACATGCTCATCACTGGTATCACTGGTGTGTGTGTAAGCTGTTTGTTTTCCTTAGTTGTTTTTTATCGATATGTATACAAAACTCTAGATGAAACACTTTCATTGTCAGATAGAACGTGCTACTCCATATTAATGATTTGCCAAGTTTGTGTACATGAATCAGACCATTGTTAACAGTTTATAGCTTAGATGGTTTGATAAAAAAATATTTATTTATTTTGTTGTATAAAATGGTGATATTGACATTGCAAATAATGTTTTCTTTAATTGATTTAGACTTTGCTGAATATACATATTCGATAAAAAAACTTTATGATATTATCGAGGTATGCGAATGCATGAGGTTCCCGTTCCAGTCCAGTGTTTTCGCCCAAGGCGTTCTAGAATATTGCTGGGGGAATTGTAGTCCAAACGACATCATACACCATTGACGCAACCCTCGAAAACGGCTGCAAATGCTGTAAATTTTTGCTGTCATCTTCTATCGATATCTGCTAATATCCAACTTTCAAACCCAGACTACTGATTCACCTAGCTTCTCGAAATCTGAATGAGATTCTCTGCAACGGGTTGGAGCAACTATTGAGATGCCGGAAGTCCACACACAATAAGTAGGTTACATTTTTTCTTAATGTTGGTTTGGTTTTTAGAGCCTTTAGCCAATAGTTCATTAATTTTTACTTCGATTATGGCCAATATAGCTTGGTTTTTCGAAGTGTATCACATCTTGAAAGAACGGTCATCTGTGAGCACTATTCTATGCTTTGCTACTGTTTATAGCCCATGCAATTCTCTGGAATTCTGTAGCTCCCTCTCCAGGAATATTTGTATTCGGGTTTGTGTCCCATATCTGCCGTGCCGTCCGATTCCGTTGATAGTGTGGCGCCATCTACGGCAGTGAGTTGTAGATTCCTTTCAGCTGCATTATCGCTTTAGGAATAGGTGAGTCGACTTTCGATTAATCGATTAGTCGACTTTTTGCAGTCAAAAGTCTAAAAATCGAAGTCGCGTTTTGATTAGAGGGAAAATCGCATAATCGATTATTTTGTGATTGATTTTGCCCATAGATTTTGGTAGGCTTTGGCAGTTCTACAGTTTTCTGATAGCTACAAAAACATCTGTGCAAAGGAAAATCTACGAATAGTTGGTTATAATCGATTTTCTGTGGCTATAAAAAAGTCGAAAGACGAGTTTTAGGACAATTGAAATAATTGCCAAAACGAAAAATTGTATTTTTAGTTTCATTACCTATCGCTTTTAGTGCTCGCCACATGAACTTACAAATTGGACCCGCACAAGTGAACTGGGCGTTACATTTCATCGACGAATCTAAACCAAGTATAAAATTCTCCGCCGCCTCTGACATAATCAAAAATCTGTTTTGTGCCTTAGACTTCGATCAAAAAGTCTATTTCCATTATCAGAATACATAGAGCTTTGGGCAAACTACCTATGGCCCTTTTAATTTTTGGTGCAAATTCCCTGCTGATGAAACATCTTATAGCCCATATTTCTACGGTAGCATCTACATGAATCCCCCGATGATAACTGAACCTACTACTATAGACAGGTCGAGAATCAAATGGGTTTCTTGGGCCATGTTTATGTTATAGCCTTTTGCAGGGTTAAGCTTCTTTATGAGGATTTTTTTGAAATATAAGCAATGGATTTGACATTTGAAACCCAGTGGGTTTGTTAAATTGGTTATATATGAACGTACTATTAGACTTGCCTTGGGACTCTTTCACAATTTTGTGCGAAATGACCGTCTTATCCACAGTGTCCGGATTTACTCCTCCAACATTCTAAATAGATCTTCCAGAGTACGAAAATCTCTTCTTTAAATGTACCACTGATGTTCTGGAAGTGTATTTCGAAAAATCTTCTCCACCATGTGAGCCTAAGTCGTTGTGTCACATAAAGTTTTGCATATGAAGTGGAAATTTTTCGTGGCTTCTACCGTATTTTCGTATCTCATCCCCAAAACTAACGAAGTGGAAAGAAAAACATCAGCAGATCTACCCGGTAACTGACCCAACTACTCCAACGCTTGTTATTCCTAAACAATGGTGGAGCTTTTTCTCTCAGCACCTTCGGCTTCACCGCGGTAAGCTACACCATTGAGGAAATCCCAGTGCTCACATTTCCCATCGTATGATAAATTCCACTTTCTCACTTTCTCCGACTTGATTTTCATTGATGCCCCTTTCTATGTTGAGTGGTTGTCCATCGGTATTGGAAGAATATTCTCCATAAAATCAATCCTCAACATTTCGTTTTGGGTATCACAATTCCCGGGAGCTTCTTAAGCGTTTCGGGACTGGAATCGGCTGTGACATTTAGGTTTCATGTTTTGCTTGTATAATCAGTAGGTTGGCCCGTACTCCCCTTCCCGAAAATGCACAAACAGTTTCCTTAACTCTACGATTGGTTCACAGTCCCCCAGATATTTTGTTAATTCTTCCATCCGAAGACACTTGTAACACGTTCTCCATGTTCTGATCAGAATTTGTATATTTTATAATTTGTTAACTGTTTATTGAACTCTTTATGCCCCGCTCGGACGCCACTGTAACGACAAATTACCTCTACATATTTTGTTTCTAATGACTTGCTTGCCTCTTCCTACTCTCATTTCATACTGCCCCTTATCATTTCGGCATTGCCTTTCAGGCTTTTTAAGCAAAGTTCCCGACCTCGTCTCTGCTGTTATTCCAACTACAGTTGAACCTCGATTATCCGGGATAGAAAAGAAATGTTGGTCTTTTTCCATTTCCTATATTTTTCGTTATAAACTTTATTATCGGGGAGTAAAAGCACACTTTCCAATAAATATGATTAAGCAGACATAATTTGTATATTAACGGTATCACAAAAACCATGGGACAAAGTCAATTCAGATGAATCTGATGATGGTATCCATCTAAAATTTTGTAGATTATCTTTAGAAATACATATATCAAAAATTACTGACTCTATTATTGTACAATACGATGTAATTTTTAGTTAAAAATATTTTCAAAAATTGCATAAAAACATTGCCTCCATTATGCGTGAAAATCGATTATCCGTAGACATCGGATTTTGCATATTTGCATATTTTTTAATAATAGAGATACGAAGATTCTGATTGGACCAAAATTCGTTTCAAAGAAATCTAAATTCAATGGCAGGGTCATATTTTGTATTTATTTTGCATATTTGCATATTTTGCATATGCACAAAATATGCAAAAAATATGCAAAATATGCAAAAAATATGCAAAATATGCAAAAAATATGCAAAATATGCAAAAAATATGCAGAATATGCAAAAAATATGCAAAATATGCAAACAGTTTTTGGCCGAAAATCGTCATAAAAGTCGTAATATTGACAATTAAAGTTGGGAAAAATCATCAAAGTGTCCTAAATTAAAACTGTTGGCCGTTTAACGTCGCTTTTTTAGCAGATTATTATGCTATTGAGACCCCTTACCACAGTGTGGATATAAAAATATGGTTATATGTATATTGTAATACCATTTTTTATTATTAACCTATTAAAAAATATAAAATTTGATAAATTGTCAAATATTTTATTTAAAATGCAATATTTTCTTTGTCTTAATTTGTTGCATTAGTCTGGTTTTAACTCAAAGGGAAAACATCGATGTCGGATTTTTTATGCGGCACTCCCCTAAAGTATTTAGTTTGGTTAGATTTTAAGATTGTTAAAGTTTAAGCACAATTGGAATATGTTAACACTGGGTCCTCGTAGTTATGAAAATCTTGACTTTTTGGCTATTTGACGACTTCAGCTACCCATATCTATGATACGGTTAAAACTATTTGCCCGTGTTATGCATTAAATTAAATGCCATACTATTCTTAATATTTCTTGCCGAACAACAAAATACGTAAGTAATACTGAATTCAAGATAATAAAGCCAATGTCCCGAAAACGCCTTAGGGTGAAAATGGAATCTATTGTGAAAAAAACACTTTTTACAGTGTTTAATTTAACTTGCTTTTGTGTCTGTTTAGTTCAAATCTAGTAACTTATTTTCCACACATTTGTAGTTGACCAATCGAACTAAAACTTTGCACACTTTTCAGACTTGGATGACAATACATGAATATGAAACCAAAACCAATACGGGTCCATTTTTTTTTCTTAGAGCCCCCATATAGCGGTACCACCCGATTTAAAGTATTTTAAGGATTCTCGTTAAATTTTTAGGCCGAATTGGCTATAACTTGGCATTTGGGGTTCCCAATGGTACAGAAACGTCCTCACTAAAAATGTTGGACTCAGGTCAAGGTTTTGGTATAGCCCCTATATAACGGTACAACACGATTTCAGGTATTTTAAAGTTTTTATCTACATTTTCGGCCTAAATTGTCTATAATTTTGTTATGAGGTTCGCAGTGGTCAAAAAAATTAAATGCTGAAAAGTTAAAAATAAAAAATAGTTAAAAAAATAAGTTACAGTGTTTTATTTAAAAATGCACTTAAAACTAGAAAATATTTTTTTAATGATTAAATCTCTCAAATAAAACACTTGCATTTGAATTAAAAATTGTGGCAATTTTAAACGGCCACCAGCGTTTTATTTGAGAGAATCCATCATTAAAAATTATGTTCCAGTTTTAAGTGCTTTTATAAATAAAACATTGTAACTTACTTTTTTAAATTATTTTTTATTTCTTCCCATATTATCAATTTTTGGGAATGAAAACAAATGTCTTTTACATTTTGTTCATATTTAAGGGGCTGACATAATGTGATTTTGGAGACATCTGGGTAAAGATGACTACTTGGTGATGAACTCGACTCCTTGCTCTGCTATGTCGTTCACAACTTTCAAGTTGTTTAACATCCTTTACCCTTCCTGGTAATTGATGTGCGGTCAAGTTACAGGATCTTTTTCAAGAAATTCGGAGTTAATGCTTAATCTCTTGAACAACAAGTAAGTATACCCTATAATTACGCCTGGTAGACTTTTTCTGGAAATTTCGGCAGTTGTTCTTTTGTTATACCTTGCTTACACGTAGCCGGATTAACCCAGTGGGTTTGGATTCCAAATGTCAATTCCATAGCGCAAACGTCAAATAAATCCTCTCGAAGTGGGTTAACCCGGCATAAAAACTCTAGTGTAACCGTACTATTAGTTTGGTTTTTTCCATCTTCTTCTGCTTGCTTTGTTAAGATTTTTGTCGCATTTGGCTCTTTACGATGGTTTGAACTATCAGATCAGGCCAACAAGTTCAGGACTAAGATACCACAGATGATATATAATTTTGTTATTTCCTTTATCTGATATTTGTTTCGTATTTCAGTAAATCTTCAATGCGGTTTAGGTCTTTTTTTGGACCTAAAAAATATTTCTGAATTTCGCTTTCACTATTTGTTGTATTAAACTCAATCTATTGTCTCTAATCCTTTTCAACCTATTGATTATGTTTACCCAATCCATCCAATATTATATCTACATAACCATTATCTTGTTCATTATAGGTTTTGTAAAATCAATAACCCACACTCTCATTTATAACACTCAGTTGTTGTCCTTTGATACAAAATAAGAAACGTTCTGGGCGCGTTAAACCGGGCTCGAAAGATGAAAAAACAAAGTGCTACTAAGACCTCTTGTTCTTGGGAAGTCAGCTGGGAAGTAGTTTTAAACCATGCTCGCCTACATCGAACTTGGATTTGTCAATCGCAGACTATTCTTATAGAAATCGCGTGAATATGTTTGTTTGATGTCCGGATGTGCTGCCAAACTTGCAGTCAAAAATCCCTCTCAACAATAATCCTTATTTTTTAATTTTTTAATCGAGCTTTATGATCTATTATGCAAGTGAAAAAGGAAAGCCGACGATTCGAACACACCCACCACTATGTGACATGCATGTCTTCTTTCAAATGCATTTTTGTTTTGTATTTTACAACAACAAATGCATTTGAAAGAAGAAAAGTTCGAGGACATCGAAGCCGCTCCACATCCGATATGTCTGAAGAGTCTTTACCGAAGACGAAACATGCATGTCACATAGTGGTGGGTGTGTGGGTTCGAATCGTCGGCTTTCCTTTTTCACTTGCATAATAGATCATAAAGCTCGATTAAAAAATTAAAAAAATAATCTTAAAAAATGATCTTCGCCTAAAAAGGCAAAAATTTCCAATAATCCTTATAAATCTGTACGCAGTTACAGAAGCTCTCGACTTAACATCTGCTCAAGCTGGTAAGACCCCATTATTCTAGGCATTCGTACACTGCTAAGTCTTGTTTCTCCCCTGAGCTACTGTCAGATTCAGGAACGCCCAGGAGTTGTTCTTTACCCTCATACCAGATGATACCAGAACAGCAACCCGTTCTTTCTGCACTGTTTTGGGAATACCTGGTAATAGTTTTCCATGCCAGTGCACGCAAATAGCCTTGTTTTGGGGTATCTTCCTTGAAGTTGTTGCTAGTATTTTTCACTTTTTATTCTCCGGAATAAACGGATAAAGCTTCTAAAGATCATATATTTGTTGGGGTCCTCTCCGAGAGCTTCTACTGTAGAAAAAATGATGCGACTAACGTTCCTATAGGAAACTTTACAGGGATCCAGCAGCAATGACAATTTCATGGTTAGGAGTTTTTGTTGAAGCTGCGCTTGATTATTTTCGGGACAGATGGTTCTGCAGATTCTACGAAGCGTTTAGCATCAAAAGAAGACCTAGACCTCATTGAAAATCTATTGAAATACGAAAACATAGACAGAGAAAGGAAATAAAAAATGATAAATAACCTGTGGTATCTTAGTCCTGAACTTGTTGGCTTGGCATTGTTTGATCCGACAGTGCAAAACACCGTAAAGAGTCAAATGGCGACAAAAATCTTAACAAAGCGAAGATGGAAACTTCTCCGGAAATATTCGACCCAAACTTACAAAAGAACAACTGTTTGAAATTCATAAAAAAGTCACATTAACTCCGAGTCGAGCTCACCACAGATTACAACCAATTAATTACAAAGGACGAACAACTAACACAATGCGTTCTCCAAGTAGTCTGCTATACCCAGATAGGCTCCATTTTCACCCTAAGGCGTACGTAGTCACGTTAATCGGGACACTGGCTTCCTATCTCGAATTCAGTAATACTTACGCATTTTGTTTTTGAATATAAAATAAACAGAATGGCCTTTAATTTAATGCATAATACGGGCAAATAGCTTTAACTGCTCCACAGATATGGGTCTCCGAGAGAGACGAGATTTTCATAACTTCGAGGCTCCAGTAGCACGTGTTAACTTATTCCAATGGTGCTCAATTGGAAATCTTAATATTAAATCTATCTAAAATCTAATCTAAGTAAACAGTTTAGGCGGCACCCCCGCCTAAAAAAAATCCGACATCGATTTCTTCCCTTTGAGTTAAAACAGCCTAAAGCTACAAACTAAGACAAAAATTTACATAAAATGATTGATATTTTATCAAATTTTATATTTTTGCATAGTTTAACAATAAAAATAGTATTACAATACCATATACCCTGCACCACACCGTCGTAAGAGGTATCAATAACACAATAATCTGCTAAAAAATCGACGTTAAATGGCCAACAGTCCTAATTTAAGACATTTTAAAGTTTTTTTGATGATTTTTTCCAACTTTAATTGTAAATTTTACGACTTTTTTGACGATTTTCGACCAAAAACTGTTTGCATATTTTTTGCATATTCTGCATATTTTTTGCATATTTTGCATATTTTTTTGCATATTTTGCATATTTTGCATATTTTTTGCATATTTTGCATATTTTTTGCATATTTTGCATATTTTTTGCATATTTTGCATATTTTTGGCATATTTTTTGCATATTTTTTGCATATATTTTGCATATTTTTTGCATATTTTTTGCATATTTTTGATATGACCCCAAATATCGAAAAATTGACCCTCAAAACGCCTAGATCCAAAATTTGAGTCCAATCGGATGAGAAATAAAAAACATGCAAAAATCCGATGTCTAATTATCCGTAATGCCTCCGGTCCCGACCATCACGGATAATCGAGGTCCGACGGTACATGTCTTCTCGAGTCAAGTGATCTTGTTTAAAATATGGGTACACATGCGGACTCAGCGATAAAACAATGTCCAATATCAACGAGTTAAAGATAGAATCGGACGGAGGAATCCCCCGTGTCTCTTCGGAGATGCTCCCACTAGCATAACTAATAAAAATTCTCTATTTTATTTCATTTTTATATTTTTAACGCAATTATTAAGCTCCAAAGTGTAAATTTGTTTCTTTATTCTCATCATTTGCAAAAACAGTCTTTGATTTATTAGCATTACAATCACGCAACTACCGTTCACAACATGGTCAGGGTCAAAGATGTCTGAATTTATTTCAATTCATTCAAATTTCAAGTCAATCAACCAAACTTTTTGTGTAGACTGTTGTAGTTGTTGCTGTTTGCATGCCTAATTTAATTCTAAAATTAAACAACGATTTTGTCTTAATATGGCTCCGATGGATAGTTGAATCGGATATTAAATTTCGACTGCAAACGAACTGAGGCTTGATTTGGTTTTCTTTGATTTGCATGATTGGCCCGGCCACAAACGTTTAACGTTTAGTGTTAAGAGATGGAGTTATTTAATACAAAATAATGTCCGGTTGTCGCGCTTTGTCATACCGGTGGCAGCGCAGCGGTGGCGGCGGGCTAACACGTTAAGTTTTTGAAGGTGTTTTGAATTCGTGTTTTTCTCTTTTTGTTTTGGTTTTCGTTCATTTTTCGGAAACCAATTACAAATGAAACAAAAAAACACAACAAAATCTCTACATGTTTAATTTTTGGTTTGTTTTGCTCGCATGTTTGTCTTCAGACTGGCTACCAAAAGTCGTGTTTTTCATGTTTCTGTTAATTGGTGATTTTGGCGCTTTTTAGGTTTCAAACTGTCTGTCTGCCTGTATGTATGTATGGAGGGGGAGATATCTTTGTTTTGTTTTGAGTCATTTTTCACTTTTTTCTACATTCCAACTTCGCTTGTTGTATTTTATTGTATAATTTTGGTTATAAATAAATCACTTCATTTCGAATGCAATACACGTTACGAGAAATGAAACTTAGAGTGTTGACTCAGTTAAATACTAGGTACTCTGGGGCCAGCGTTGCCAGTATTTTTTAGCCTCTTTTCCCCAACTTGTCCAAGACTTTTCCCCAAAATTCCCCAGATTTTATTGAATTTCCTCAAAAAAATCCCCAAACATTTTTTAACAAATAATTACAAAAAAATCAAAAGTAGTTTTATTTTACTATTGAAATTCATATCATTAAACTTGTAAAGTATTCTATACACTTATAAGTGCATTAAACTAACGATATTGAAAACTTCACTTTCAAGTGATTCAGAATCATTAGTCTCATTGGATTTATGAAAATTGTTATAATGAAAGAGTTGTAACATTTCTTTATGCCATGTTCATACCAGCATTTGAATAACGTCGTTCGTTCTCATAATTACGTACGACATGGTACATCATTCATAGCGACATGATTCATATTTTCATAGTTTTTGTTTACTGATTTTAAAGAAAGTTTCAGCCAAAAGACGAATAAAGTTAATTGATATGAACTGAAAAAATATTTGTCCTTCTTTCAGATATCTATTTAATATTAAATTATATTTGTTTCATTCATGTTTTCTATTTTTCTCACAATTTTGGTGTTTTCAGTATATTTTCAAATTTTTCTATTTTAAAAATTAACGAGAGAGAGAGAGACCTGCCAAAATAACTTTTTGGTATACAGACTTTCCGGCAGGCATTTGATTTTTGTTTCTAAATTTGTACGCGAATTTGAAACGATAGACAAGAAATGTAAATGCAATGAAAGAGAAGACAAAATTTGCTATGATTTGAATGTATACTAGTCGTTAAACCGTTTACTTTTCATTCATATTCTTCAATTTTTCTAAAAATGTTTGGGTTTTTAATAAATTTTTAAATTTTGTATTTTTCCTGTCATACTTAATTTATTTCGATAAATTCTCTCATTTGTTAGAGATGGGACATATTTTATCGTCGTTCTGAGAATAATTTAAATTGAACAATGTACACAAATCGTTGTTCGTTCTCAATATTTTGTATGGGAAATGAAGTAATTACATCGTAATTTGGGGTCGAACAACGAATAGAGAGCAAAACACCGTCAGTCTGAACAAGGCATTAGGTGGGTCAAAATTTCTACAACAAATGGAGTTGTTAGAAAATTGATTATTTATTCAAGTAACTGCTGCATTTTATTTCTGAATATGCTTCAAAATAGAAGACTCCTTCTACTTAAGAATTAATTGTTGGAACGGAAAGCATATTTAATACCATCTACAATTTACGAATGCTAACTTTCTGCATTGCGATTCGTAAACATCCGTGGAGATTTTTGTGTTGACAACTGGTTCTAAAAAGGTTTTTATAGAGCTAAAATTGTGTTGACCCAGTGAATTGCTGCCAATATTGGGTTAAAATTGCTTGTACATTTAAGAAATTGCATATTTGTAGGCATCGGTTTCAGCATTTGTATTACAAGCGTTTAAGATATTCGGCACTGGTCTTTTTAACTTTAATAATTGTTTACTCAAAAAAGTACAAGTCAAAATTAAAGCCCAGATCCATGGCTCCTCGTGGTAAATATGCCGAGTCGTTTTCGATCGGGAAAATGCATATTAGCAATGTGCATCGGTTTAAAAATTTAAATTAAGGCCGTTCTTACATCTTTTTTAAATCCCTTTTTGTTATACCTTACTTTAAGAAAAATAAGGAATAAAGTTCGCATTACCAGGGATTGGTAATGGTTGATTTGAATTTGCTCTAAATTTTTTCTTGTTTTTGGGCGCACTTTAAATTTTAAAAGGAACACAAAGTTCCTTTTAATTTATCTGACACTTATTATTAAAGCAAACTTGTAGATAATCTGAAGTAATTAGTCAAAAAAGAAATTCCCCAAAAATCCCCAAATATTTTTCAGATTTCCTCAACATTTTCCCAATTCCCCAAGTCGAAATTTTTTTCCCCATTTCAAATAAAAATTCCCCAATTTGGGGAAAAATCCCCAATACTGACAACGCTGTCTGGGGCCTCAAGTTACACTCAACCAGAAGAGAAGACTCTCCATAATATGGAGTCCATATCAGTGGAGCTGTTGAGTTTTCGTTGTATTATCGTGATTGTGAGTAAGCTTGTCGCTCGTCAGAGTCTTTATGTTGTGGCTTCTTCTTCTACTTCGTAATTTACACGTTACACTTGCTGGCCATATTCTTTTTATAGCGTTTTTTATGAAAATTAAAAATTCAGCATACACTTGTCGTTAGTTAGTTGATTGGTAGGTGTGTAAGGTATTTTCAACTGCCTGTGGAATTTGGAAACAATATTTAGCAATTCTTGTCAATGACATTGAACATTGGCAATTACATATTTGGTTGAGAAGGTGTATTACCGAATCAAATAAGAATTTATAAGTGAATTTTTGGTTTTCAAGAAAAAAGGCATTTAAATACATACAGACCGACGTATGACTATAATTTGACGTTTTATTTATTTGTTTACTTTTTTTAATTTATAGATAGTTAGGCATAGTTACTTGAAGTTAAGTTAATTAATGCCAGCATGTATTATAATTTTATTGCAACGTTTCGTCAACAATGTTGCATATAATCTTATCCCTTGACTGAAGTTTAGTCGAAATTATAAATAAATGACTAAACTTATATAGGAAAAAACTCAATCCAAGTAAAACTCAGTCTAAAATGATATTACAAAATCGCAATTACAATCCGAAAAGTGGCCTTAAACTGGATTAAAGCGCATAAGTGTTGATAAACCTCTTGGGTCATTATAATAAGTCCCACATAAAAAAAAATTATATCAATGTAATCAGAATCACACCCAGTAAAAATTCCCATAACCAATTAACGGACGGGTTTATATAGTATAGCCGTAACTACTTACAACTCAACCTACTAACCTATTATTTCAACAAGAGCATATGACCTGAAACATGTAGTTATGCTATGGCCAATAGAAGTTGTTGTTGTAACAATTCGTTTGTTCTGCCTTATCTGGCTCTGGGTCTATCTCCAGTTACTGGAGTTAGTTGAGTAGGTTTGACAGGACAGTTGTAAAAGTGCAGTGTATCGTGCGGGCTTGAATGCGTCATGGGCAGATGTTTTGCAAGGTGTCATTAATACTTGAACTATAGACAGGTGCATCATTCAGAGAGTAGTTGAGCCAGAACGATTCTAAGCTGCGATAGATGAGGAATATTCTCTGAGGACCGCATTCACACGATAGTCGTTTATGACATCTGTGAATGCTATTTAAACCTGCTTGATAGGATTGGATAGGGATTCCCTCTTGTAACGTTGGTCCTCACTTTTAAGATCATAAAGACTCCTCCTGACATGCCTGGATGGGAAGTCCTATCCACCATGTGGCAAGTAATGCAACGAGACTCTCCCATTGTGTTGCCGTACTTAAAGAATCTTCGTCTCCTCATGCAGATGGTTCACTGAAGACATGAGGATAAACTTTGTTGCAGTTCTCAAGGCGGCATTCTGACAGGTTTGAATACTTTTCCATCGCGTTGCACTTATATCGCAGATCACAATGGCGTCGCATAGCTTACCACAAACCGACCTATCGCGTTATATGTGGTCACCAAGGTTTCTTCATCTGCATCCTAGTCATACCGACTAGGGACTTGAATACCTTGTTCCTACATCTCAGCTTGTCGCAGGTACACTCTAAACCTTTTCTGTTGAATTTCACAATAATAATAATTGGCAACAAGATGCGACATAAAAATGCGTACTTTTCAACAGCTTTGTTGTAAGATTTTATGCAAAATGTGTTTAAAAATTACACATTTTGAGTTGCGATTTTAAACACAATTTATTGTAATTTTGCACACTTTTTATAAAAAATATGCAGAAGTACCCTAATAATTTCTGAATGTGTTTAACAAAACTAAATTTTGAATACGGAGAAAAAATTGTTTTATTTATATAAAAACATAACTTATTTCATTTATGCAATTTAAATAAAAATTTCAATACACCGAGAGGACAATAGTATATCTTTGAACCTGATTTAAGTTAGAGAAAAATATTGTGATGTGCAAAGGTTGGACCAATGTCAGTCAATCCTTTCGATAGTTATCGTGTCCACCATCGATTTTAGTTGTTCACAGTAGGATTTTTTTAGACCATTATGTCAGGAGGAATGGGCTTACATACACTCTAAACTTTTTGCAACAAAATGCGACACAAATGTGCGCAATTTTAAACATTTGTATTGAAATTCTATTTTTTTAGTATTGACATGATACCGACAAAATTACCGCCGTAGTAGGGCGAGGTCAATATGTTGCTAAAAATGTTGTAATTGGAAGTGCTATGAGTACTCGAAATGAACATTAAAATTCATATGCGAGCAGGTCTCAGCCTGTACTTAAGCCTAAATGTTAGATGTTTTGTGGGAGATGTATCGCACAGAATGAACCCATATAGTCCCATATAGTCAGGAGCACAGTCCACCCAATTTAAAGTGTAGGAGTCCGTGGGTCAATTCCTCTCTTCTCTTAACTCCAAAAAAACTTTTAAACAGAAAAAGAAAAGAAATCAAAGATCACCGACTTGTTAACGAAATATATAAATAGAAGAACTGAGTAAGTCATTTTTTCTAGAAGGTATACTTTTATTCTTTCCATTCAGACTCCTGAATATAATGTTACCATCATCTTCAGCAGGATTCCTTCCTCTCTGGGACTTATAGCTCAACGGACACACATAACCAGAGCGACGCAGCTCGTTGATACATTTAATTTGGTATAGGCGTATAAAGTTAGGTCAATGATCATAATTTTGATGTGTTACAAACTTTTGACGGAAAAACAACTTTGCAAAGGATGTGTCTGTGTAGGGTATAAATAAAATAGTCTTATGCCAGACTATGAAAATTTTCATTGAAAATGTTTGCCATTTTTTTCCTAATTTTCATTGACGTCTACACACATATATGAAATCATATGAAAATTTTGATATTTTCATTGCTTTGCATTGGTTTGAAAGTTACGAATTTAAACACAAAGAATAATTTCAGATTACAGAACCTTGTGTACAGAGCTTACCACAAACCGACCTATCGCGTTATATGTGGTCACCAAGGTTTCTTCATCTGCATCCTAGTCATACCGACTAGGGACTTGAATACCTTGTTCCTACATCTCAGCTTGTCGCAGGTACACTCTAAACCTTTTCTGTTGAATTTCACAATAATAATAATTGGCAACAAGATGCGACATAAAAATGCGTACTTTTCAACAGCTTTGTTGTAAGATTTTATGCAAAATGTGTTTAAAAATTACACATTTTGAGTTGCGATTTTAAACACAATTTATTGTAATTTTGCACACTTTTTATAAAAAATATGCAGAAGTACCCTAATAATTTCTGAATGTGTTTAACAAAACTAAATTTTGAATACGGAGAAAAAATTGTTTTATTTATATAAAAACATAACTTATTTCATTTATGCAATTTAAATAAAAATTTCAATACACCGAGAGGACAATAGTATATCTTTGAACCTGATTTAAGTTAGAGAAAAATATTGTGATGTGCAAAGGTTGGACCAATGTCAGTCAATCCTTTCGATAGTTATCGTGTCCACCATCGATTTTAGTTGTTCACAGTAGGATTTTTTTAGACCATTATGTCAGGAGGAATGGGCTTACATACACTCTAAACTTTTTGCAACAAAATGCGACACAAATGTGCGCAATTTTAAACATTTGTATTGAAATTCTATTTTTTTAGTATTGACATGATACCGACAAAATTACCGCCGTAGTAGGGCGAGGTCAATATGTTGCTAAAAATGTTGTAATTGGAAGTGCTATGAGTACTCGAAATGAACATTAAAATTCATATGCGAGCAGGTCTCAGCCTGTACTTAAGCCTAAATGTTAGATGTTTTGTGGGAGATGTATCGCACAGAATGAACCCATATAGTCCCATATAGTCAGGAGCACAGTCCACCCAATTTAAAGTGTAGGAGTCCGTGGGTCAATTCCTCTCTTCTCTTAACTCCAAAAAAACTTTTAAACAGAAAAAGAAAAGAAATCAAAGATCACCGACTTGTTAACGAAATATATAAATAGAAGAACTGAGTAAGTCATTTTTTCTAGAAGGTATACTTTTATTCTTTCCATTCAGACTCCTGAATATAATGTTACCATCATCTTCAGCAGGATTCCTTCCTCTCTGGGACTTATAGCTCAACGGACACACATAACCAGAGCGACGCAGCTCGTTGATACATTTAATTTGGTATAGGCGTATAAAGTTAGGTCAATGATCATAATTTTGATGTGTTACAAACTTTTGACGGAAAAACAACTTTGCAAAGGATGTGTCTGTGTAGGGTATAAATAAAATAGTCTTATGCCAGACTATGAAAATTTTCATTGAAAATGTTTGCCATTTTTTTCCTAATTTTCATTGACGTCTACACACATATATGAAATCATATGAAAATTTTGATATTTTCATTGCTTTGCATTGGTTTGAAAGTTACGAATTTAAACACAAAGAATAATTTCAGATTACAGAACCTTGTGTACAGAGTTTCACCCCCTTCACACCTCTTACCTATAAACTTATTTTCATGTTAATGAACATTTTCATAGTCTAGCATAAAAAATATAAGCAAAACCAGTTTGTGAAATTCGAAAGATAATATAAATAAGTAAAAACGCCGAACTTTTTATACCATCCACCATGGGGGCTAAAATAAAACGTGGACCTATGACCATAATTTTTATTCGAGAAGTTTTTTGATCACTGGGAACCTTAATGATCCATCTTGACAATATTTAGTGGAGAAGTTTCTAGTCCATTAAGAACCTCAAATGTCACATTTCAGATAGTTTGGTCAAAAAATGTAAATGAAATTCTCAAAATACATTCACCCACATAAAGCCAGTAATAGTAAGTAGTAAGAGTATTTTCTCAATCCAAAACCAAGGGATTGGCATGTAAGAATACACCTATTATTACCTTTCAAAAGGAAAACTACACTTTTTACAGAAAAAAGTTATTTTGTTAAAAAATGCTTTAAAAGTCTAAGTAAGTTTTTTAAAAGAAGTAAAAATATCATTTTCATACAAAATTTAAGGTTTTCTCGCAAAAGAAAATATCGGCGCTAAGTGGGTTAAATCGAGTGGTGCCAAAACATGGATCTACATATATAGCCCATCTTCGAACATGACCTGCCTAAGGAAAAGACACTCGGGTGTAAAACGCTAAAATGATTACAACAGACGGACAGAGGGACATGGCTAGATCGTCTTAGAATTTTATTCGATCTAGATGTTACAAACAGAAAAACAAACTTAATATACCTACCCTCTATACTATGGTGGAGGGTATAAAAAGTAGATCATGACTTTAGGTAAGTGAGCTACTAGATTATGGTTTGTAATGATCTTTTTGACACATTTTAAAGTAATGTTTAATATAATAATTATATATAATTGTTCCACAAACATCCCAGATGGGACAAGGGATACTCCTCTCATATCAATGAGCGCACCCCGATTCATATTAGTTTAATGATATGGGACCTACTGTTTACTGCCGAGTCCGAACGGCGTGTAATAAGACACCACTTGTAGAGAAGTTTTACAAGGCTGAAATACTCAGGAAATGTCGCCAACATCACTGAGGGGCGATACCGTTGAAAATTTGATGTTGCCTGGCCTGGGAATCGAACCCACGAACTTTAGCGTGCAAGGCGGGTGTGCATACCATTGCACCACGGTGGCACCCTTTAAAGTAATGTGTAGAGGCAAGTACCCAGTAGCGGGATTCTCTAACGCATTTTTTTGGCTACCGACAAGAATCGGTAAAATTAAAAAGCAAAAGTATGAATAAAAGTTGGCAACACTATAGCTATCGGTAGGACCTATCGACAACTTTATTTTGCTTGCTAACTTAACGACAAATTTCGTTAATTTCCGAAATTAGTTTAGTATGCCTCCAAATATAAACCAATGTTTTAAAAATTGGAATATTCCAAATATGTATTTTTTTCTTCCATTTTTTGCTTTTGCAATATCCAAACTAAATACGTATATAAACATACCAACATGAAAAAAGACCGTAATCCAATAACTCGGGTGGTGATTACCCGTATTTCTCTGGTTCAATATCCAATATAATGTAATTAGGTTTATTCCTTTTTGGGGGTGTTATGTTTATTCACACACTTAGCATCATCACATTATCAAATGAAATTTTTGACAATTTACTTTTTTTCTTTTCTTCTTTTTGTGATTATCTTATACATATCCTCTTTATTTATTCAACTTTTTTGATATTGCTGTAGAATAATAAAAACATGTTCGTTATTAACTTTTCACAGATCTTTTATTTGAAACACTTTATTTGAAAAATTATTTAACTTTCTTCTCTGTATCACATTAATGGGCTAAATTTATTATTTATTTTCTTCTTTTCAATATGGCAGTGCAAGGTAGTTATGTTATAATTTTTTAAATTATATTTTATGTTGACTAGATAAACGGTAAACAATTTCTATATTAATTATGCTTTCACATTTCCATTTCTTATTTTGTTTATTATTTTATAAACTTCTTTTTTTTAATTTTCTTTCATTTCCTTTTGATTACTTTTTCTCACATGACGCGTCCGTTCCCAATTAATCCAACTCCGCAGGTTTGTTGAAACATTCACAATTCACAGCATAAAGAAAAAGAACTCAATGTTAACACACAAACTTTTTGATCATTTCTAGAAATTGATTTCGAAATTTTAATTTAATTATGTTATTTTTGCCTTCAAAGTAAATCACAAACATCAAAATAGTTTAATTAACACAAATCTATTTGTTTATTGTTTTAAACCGGCGAAAGAAAAAAAATCAAAAGTCGAGTATTTTCATCGAATTGAAAAAATTGTCGACGCAACGAAACTCAACAGCACGCTCCGCACAACATTCCCAACTTTTCAGTTACTCAACAACGACGAATAAACTGATGAAAACAAAACTCCAAACAGAGTCGGAAGGAAATGAGTGTAGTTTGAAACAAATGGAATGGGAGAGAGAGCAAAAAACAAAACCACTCAAATGTGTAATGTGCTGCTGGCTGACGAGTCGAGTGGTGGTGTCAGTCAGCCAGCCAGTCAATACGAAGAGACCTCAATAATGAGTTAAAGATAGGTGATGGTGGTGGCGGCGGCACACACAGCTCAAGTCAAAGCGTAAGAAGAAGGCTGGCAAGTAAGCAAATAAACAAGCAAGCAACTAAACTAGGGATGGAAGATCCGAATTTATGCAGTGAACTGTACTAAAAGGTACTTTTTGTGATAATTATTAATGCATACAAGGCAATTTCTGGCAAATATAGCTCTGCTCCTTTACGTGCATGAATATGCAAGTTTTACCACTTTTTACTCGAAAAGCGTTCCTTTACTTCAGACACCATACAATTCATATGGAAGTAGTTTACAACTTTTACTACTTTTGCCGGGTGTACGATTTTCAAAAGTAAAGGAACAGACCATTTTAGTGTCTTTGGTGGTAAGAAGTTTATGTCTTCCTGCATTTGTATGTAACATGCAAACGGAAACGAGTAAAAAAGTTCAGTTTGCTTTGCCGACAGAAATACATATACGCTCAGCCTGTGTCAATTGAAACGCCCATCTATTGACAATATCGAATCTACGGGTTACGGATTTTGTGACCCTTTTTGGAATTTGCCCAAAAAAATATATACATATTTGGTTTGAAGCTCAACAATTTTGCCGAATTGGTTACAATCTTCGGGAGTTATCGTGTGCACAATTTTAGTGAAAAGTTTTAAACTTTTGTGGGAGAGGTACCTAAAGGAGTGGACCGATATTGCTCATCTTCTAACTTAAACTAAGTTCCGACAAAATATTACGATGGCCAAATTTTGGACGCTGTCTGCAGATACGTTCGAGAGTTATCGTGCGCTCCGGGCTATTTGCTAGAACTTCGGGCTATTTGCTCAGGAAGTATGGACTTGCCCGTGATAAAACTTGTACTGCCGTAATAGGGCAGGGCGATGAGGCACATTTTGCCCATATGAAAGTGTATATACCCTATATAAATCTGAGGGTATAACGAGATAGACCGAAAGTTCCTTTTAAGCATAGTACACACTGACCAACAAATCTGACAGTCATCGGGGTATAATTTTTTTAGTCATTGGAACGCTATTTCTTTTTTGTGAAAATCGGGTCAGATTTGGATATATGTATGTTAGCCCGATTTGAGGCATTTGGTGTACCAATCCCTCAACGTCTCTCCAATGTTATTGAAATGGGGAAAATGTCACCGAATTCGGACTAGAAATAAATTTGCCAAATTATATTGAAATAGGTTCAGATTTTAATATAGCTGCTATATATATTTTCGCCCGATTTTAGGTATTTAGTGCATCAACATCGCTATGTATGTATGTCTAATTTCACTTGAATTTTAAATGCGTGACGGAATTTTGCACTAGAATTAAGAAAAACAGTTTTGTCAAAAATAAAAAAAATCGCCAAATTCTATTGAAATTGTGGTGGTGTAGGGTATATTATTGTCGACCAGCCCGACTTTGATCTTTCCTTAAATGTTTTTATCGTGTCATTGCCATTGAAACATTCTTCAATAATAATAATAATAATTGGAGATCCCATAAATGTATATGCGAATAGAAATAGGTCAGGAAAAGGTTTTTTATTAACTATGAGATAAAATATCTGAAGAAAAAGACCAATTTTTTGATAAGCTCCAAGCCATAATACGCGACATAGGCGATTCCAATGGAAGAGTCGGCAATAACACGGAAGGAGAGTTTGAAAAATAAATTGAAAAGTGCGGAAAACTCTCTATTAACAACAATGGTCCCCGGTAATGTAATTATGTATCGCTAATAAGCTCATTAAAGTACACACAATGTTCGCATATAAAAATATGTATAATGTACAGATTCATTAGAGAAAAATGATAAAGGAAACAAAAGTCGGTAATAAACTACATGTCCGAAACAGCCAGGGAAATATATCAATCAATGTACTTCATACACATCGGGCGGGGAATATGAACACTGCTTGGGAATAGTTTAAGAAATATTCGAATCGGTAAACGAAATCTGCGGAAAAGTCAAATGCGGAGGACGACATGTAAAATGAGAAATGATGTCAGAGAGAACAAGATTAGATGGAAAACTACCTATGTCACAGAAATGCAGAAGAAATATAATTACAAAGAAAAATTAAAGGTCAAGCAAATGGTGAGACTAGCAAATCAGAAACGTTGGAAAAATTTGGAATATCAATAATGTGTAATCTAAACATGGTTAAATATTGACTTTCTAAAGCATATCTGGACTATATCTCTGAAACCTATGTGAATCTTCATCTGACCTCTGAAGCAAATTTGTAGATAAGGACAAGAATAAAATATTTGGAGAAGTAATAACCTCCAAAAACTACATCTATTGCTTAAAATTTTATGAAATATCGAAAATTTCCATAATTGTTATACACATCGCACAATGTCACCAAAACCGTTAAATTTTTCTTAATGTTTTCTTTTGGAAAAATATTCGCTTGAATGTAATTCAAACTCTTTAGAACATGCCATTGTTGTAAAATGCATGTATCACGTTGTTTTCAGTATGTTTTTCAACCATATGGAGGGTATAATTAAATTTGTCATTCCGTTTGCAACACATCGAAATATTGGTCGGAGACCCTATAAAGTATATATATATTAATGATCAGCATAAAATTCTATGTCGATTTGACCATGTCCGGCTGTCCGTCCGTCTGTCTGTTGAAATCAAGATACAGCTCGCAATTTTAAAGATAGAGAGTCAAAATTTGGCACAGAAGTTTTTATTACTTGCAGGATGGTTGTATTGAAAATGGGATATATCGGTACACGTTTTGATATAGCCCTCATAGAACGGTACCTCCCGATTTTCGGTATTTTTAAGGTTTTAGCTTCATTATCAAAATGGCTGAAATTTGGTACGTAGTCTTCTTTAGGGGTATAAAACTTTCCCCAAGAATGTTGTCGGTATCGGTCCACACCTTCATATAGCCCCCATAGAACGGTACCTCCCGATTTTCGGTATTTTTAAGGTTTTAGCTTCATTATCCTACCAAAATGGCTGAAATTTGGTACGTAGTCTTCTTTAGGGGTATAAAACTTTCCCCCAGAATTTTGTCGGTATCGGTCCTCATTTTCATATAGCCCCCATAGAACGGTACCTCCCGATTTTCGGTATTTTGAAGGTTTTAGCTTCATTATCCTACCAAAATGGCTGAAGTTTGGTACGTAGTCTTCTTTAGGGGTATAAAACGTTCCCCCAGAACTTTGTCGGTATCGGTCCATGCCTTCATATAGCCCCCATAGAACGGTACCTCCCGAATTTCGGTATTTTGAACATTGTGGCCTCAATATTCCACCGAAATGGGTGAAATTTGGTATTTAGACTTCGCTGGGGGTACTCAAACTTCCCCCTTAAATTTGTCGGTATAGGTCCACGCCTTCATATAGCCCCCATTGAAAGGTACCTCCCGATTTTTCGTATTTTGAAGGTTGGTCTTCAATATTCCACCAAAATGGCTGAAATTTGGTATTTAGTCTTCAATGTGATATAAAACTGTTCGCCAGAAATATGCTTGTACAGGTCCACTCTTTCATATTGCCCCATTTCTGACTAAAATTCGTCGGTATAGGTCCACGTTTCGATATAGCCCCCATAGAACGGTACCTCCCGATTTTCGTAATACTGAAGATTGTGACGTCAATATCCAACCAAAATGGCTGAAATTCGTTATTTCGTCTTCCAAGAGTTATAAAATATTCCAGAAGAGTATTATCAGTATAGGTCCACGTCTTCCTATGTCCCCATAGAGGCGTGCTTCTTGATTTCCGGCATTTTTTAAGTTTTAGCCACATTCTCTTACCGAAATATAGGAAATTTGGTATTTAGTCTTCTTTGAGCCTAAAAACTTTCCGTCAGAAATTTGTCGGTATAGATCGACGTTTTGAAATAGCCCCCATAGAATGGTGGTTTTACAGAAATTGCTGAAATTTAGTATTAAGTCTTCTTCATACACGAAAGGAAACTAATTATTCCATTTTACTTCAATACAACTTGTGGTGGAGGGTATAACAAGTTCGGTCGTTCTTACTTGTTATACCCTCAGCCTTTAGGCTAAAGAGGGTATTTACACTTTGATACGACCAAAAATGTGCCTCATCGAAATAATGGTTTTAGACCCCAAGTATGTTTGTACGATATCCGTTTCAGACAATTTTGAGTAGATCTAGCAATGTCCGTCCGTCTGTCTGGCTGGCTGGTGCGCACGATAACTCTCGAACGGATCAATCCATTTTGTCCAGATTTGATTTAAGTTCGAAGATGGGCCATATAGGTCCACTCTTTCAGGTATAAATACTTATAGTTCACTGACAATGTCGAGAGCAAAAAATTGGGAAGGTCGGTACACGTTTTGGGATAGTCCCCACGCAACGTTACTTCATAATGTTTCGGTATTTTGAATATTTTAGCTAAACTTATGAACCAAATTGGTTGAATTTTGAGATGCGGGTTTATCACTTTACAAAAAACTTTTCCGATAAAAATTATGGACATAGGTCCACGTTTTGATATAGACCCCATATAACGGTACCTCCCGATTTTCGAAATTTTGATGATTTTACATATGTTTCACGTCCAAATACGCCGAAATATTGCATTGAGGGTTCCCAATGGACCAAAAAACTTTTCTGACAAAATTTATGTACATAGTTCCACGTTTTGATATAGCTCCAATAGAACGGTATCGCACGATTTTCGGTATTTTCAAGGTTTTAGCCACATTAAACAACCAATGTAGCTGATATTTAGTATTTAGTCTTCGCCAGGTATTGCGAAATATTTTTACAGAGAATTGTTGGTATTGGTTCACGTTTTGATATAACCCCCGTGGAACGGTACCGCTCAATTTTCGGGTTTTTAAGGTTTTAGCCACATTATCCACCAAAAATTACAGAAATTTGGTGTTCAGTCTTCATATATTTATGTGAGTTTATTGAATATTATATATTATATTGAATATTATATATTATATATGGGGATTTCTGAGTGAAATCGGACACTTTTTTAAGATAAGGTTTTTGATTTCCTTTATTTTTTGCTGCGGTGATGCTGCTCATTAGCAAAACATTTTAGTATATTTTCAGATTTTTTTGGACAAACGGTTCTAAAGATATCGCGCCTTGAAAAAGTCAAATTCTGTAAAAACTACATGCAAAGAAATACTCATAACTTCTTTAATATTGGTCCAATTTGAAAAAATCTTTTTTTGTATGTTTTGTTGTTCTATCAGATATTAAATAAAAAATAGCAAAAAAATTTGCACAGTGGGCTTGGATGCTATTTTCGCGATTTAATATTTAAAATCAATTTTTAAAGATGTTCGACCCCTTCGATTTTCTTTAAATTTTTTTTTGTATTAAACTACGTTCAATTACAAAAATTTTAAGTCATATGTGGTAATGGGATTCGGACGATTACTATTTTTTCTGAATTTTTTAAAATTTGTCAATTCAATTTTTCCTTTATAACTTTGTGCAAAATTTATTAATTTATTAAAAAAATTAAAAGTTTCATTATTAAACATTTGTTTTGATTTTATATTTATGAATTTATCTCAAAAATTTTTAAAAACAGCGTAATTCTTCGATTTTGAAAATGCATCAGCGAAAATTCCATTAAAGCCCACTGTGCATTTTTTTCTATTTTTTATGATAAATATATAATATATAATGATAAATATGTACTATTAGCTTCAAAAATACAAAGGTATAAAGGAAAAATTGTACTGACAAATCTTAAAAAATTCAGAAAAATTAGTAATCGTCCGAATCCCATTACCACATATGACTTAAAATTTTTGTAATTGAACGTAGTTTAATACAAAAAAACTTAAGGAAAATCGAAGGGGTCGAACATCTTAAAAAATTGATTTTAAATATTAAATCGCGAAAATAGCATCCAAGCCCACTGTGCAAATTTTTTTGCTATTTTTTATTTAATATCTGATAGAACAACAAAACATACAAAAAAAGATTTTTTCAAATTGGACCAATATTAAAGAAGTTATGAGTATCTCTTTGCATGTAGTTTTTACAGATTTTGATTTTTCAAGGCGCGATATCTCTGGAACGGTTAGTCCAAAAAAATCTGAAAATATACTAAAATGTTTTGCTAATGAGCAGCATCACCGCAGCAAAAAATAAAGGAAATCAAAAACCTCATCTTGAAAAAGTGTCCGATTTCACTCAGAAATCCCCATATATTATACTAAAAATTTTTTCCAATTTTCACACAAAAGATTCGGTCCATAAATTAGCGGCTTAAATTATTATTAGATCATAATTTTAAATTGCAAGCTTCTTCTTTGTCGTAATCCCAGACCTTAGTTCAAATTTCGCGTCGATCAAATCATCATTGCAACTTCCAGAGTGGCTGCAAAATAAGATAACAATTTTGTTTTTGGTCCATTTCAAATTTTACGATCATCGCCAACAAGTAACGGGGCCCCTTCTGGTCGGAACTTGACCCAACAACATTATGTGACGATTGGTCCATAATTGAGGCCTGGAGTTTTTATTACAATTTTAATGGACGGACGGACATACATACATAGTTAGTTCGCTTTATCTCGTCGAGATGTGAAAAATGGCTAGCGGTCTGCGACGAATATTTCACGATTCAATATTGGGCAAAAAAAATCTATCCACATTGTTAAGTAAAGTATAGATATTTTATTTTAAAAAATCAATAAATTGAAGGAAAAGGTCGTAAGACCCAACAATAATTAAAAACTTTACGAAGAAAAGTCCAAAGATATTCAATTATCTCTCAATCGCGATGGAATTTGGTCAAACAAGCGGAAAAAATAAACGAAGGATAGTGTATTTACCACAATAATAAAATCTTTAATAAAGAAAGCTGTAGATTGTTTTTTCTTCGTCCTGAAAAATTATAAGAATGGACTTACGACCTTTTCGTGCCTAGCAGACGATATAATAAAGGAGTAAAAGGAGTAAGTATATAATAAAGGAATAAAAATAATGAAGGAATAACTAACACATCTTTTAAATAAAAATGGACAAATATCGGTTGATCTTCTATTTTACCCCATGAAATTTTCAAAATATTAGTTGTGTATTTTTACTTTTTCAGTAATAATTATTCAGTAACTTATTTTCAGAGAGTAAGAGAAATTTTACTCTTTGATACGAAAATAGAGAAAAAAGTAAAAAGACAGCATTTAGTAAACTTTAGCAAAATAACAGTTGATAACCAAAACAAAAACATTGGCGCCAATGCATGAACAAAAAAATGACTGAAAGACAATGAAAAAGTTCTTCAATTTTAAGCAAAATAAATAAAAATAATTAATATATTCAAAAATAATCAATAAATAAACGTGAATAGTAATATTTATAGTATTTTTTCCACAAAAATGAGATAAACATTGAGCAGCTGACCATTCACAGATGATTAAAAAACAGCTGATCGAACTTGCTAAATGTTGCTGGGAAAAATTCTTTCATCAACTTTTAGCAATTTCTCAGCAAACAAAATTGTTCAAAATGGTTCTCTCACTTCGCTCTCTTTTACTGAACTTATGTGTAAAAAGACAGTATTTAGTAACATTTTTAATAATTATTACAAATTATCACGTAAAAAGACACACCTATTGTCTTAAGCTTCGTTTTGATACTGAACTATTCGCAGAGGTTCCTTCCAAACCATATGTATACTATGTTTCAAAACGGTTTAAAAAAGTAAAGATATATTCAAATCGTTTTGACACTCCAAAATGTTCACTTGTGGGTTATTTTATCGTTAAGTAGTTTACACTATAGGTATACGTTTTACATTGAAAACTCTTTACCAATAACTTATTGGTTCCGGTACTAACAGCCTGTTTCTGTATGTCGAAAGAAGAATGTGTGCGAAAGAAACACGTCCAAACTCTTGTGTGTTTTTCAAATTTGTTTTTTTGTTTTGAAGCAAAAGCAAAGGTACAATGATTTCGAAAACTAAAGTTCGGGCGTGTTTCATTCGCACCCATTCTTCTTTGGACATACAGAAACTGGCTGTAAGTTTCCCACTTCCCTCATTCCGATACCTATGAAAAGGTACACAAAATAGTACAGTTGTATTACAATTTCCATCTCTGAAGCAAACTATCCGACAGACAGCTGTGTAATTTTTTTTTTATTTTACACGATCAAATCTACTCGTATCGTGTGTTTATGAATCACTTCGTAAAAGAGTAGGGTTCATTGCCTGGCGTTGGCAGAACGAGAATCATTACGGCTGTCACTTCCCCCAAAAAAACTAACCAAAAACCAGCAGAATATTTTAAATTAGGGGTTGTTTTTGTTGTTGTTGTTCGTGTGCACTTCTAATTTCGATGGTTTGAAAACAAACTATGCTGGCCTGTTTAGAGGTGAATTGCATTTTTTATTCCTCCCTACCTTTGCCTTCTTCTTCATTTCTTTTTCGGTTATTGTTTCAAAACAATTTCGTATTAATTTACCAGCATTCACATGACCGACAGACAGACCGACCGGTATGGCTACACTATTTTATGTTTCTTTTTTCCGTCCTTTTTGCTTTATATTCTAAACAGAAAATCGGGAATCGTTCGACGCTGAAAAAAGAAACAAACACGTCATGAAATGCCGCCACCATACTATTCCTCTGCTGCCATATACAGGAATCATGGCTATCTGGCTTTGTGTATTCCACTCGTTCGTTCGTTTGTGCCTTTACATGCTAGAAGTCCATCATGGATTTAGGAATTCACTTCGCCGCCTGGTTGATGGTCGCGTGCTAAATGCTAATAAAATGCCCATTCTTCTAACATTGACATTCAAACGTGGTTCAGCTGAGTTTTTGTCCCGGAAAGAAATGAAAACGAAAATAGAATTAATTTGGAAGTTGTTCGCCAAACATAAACCATTTCAAGTTGACACTGTTTAGATAAGAGCGAATTGAATTTAGGTGATAATACAAATAAACATATGGCAGAAATTGTGTCTCCAAGTAGCTATGGAGTATTTGGCGAGTTGGAATTTATTCAAAACAACCTTTAATTAGGACAGGAAGTTTATACAGAGTTTTAATGATATAAATGAATAATGACATAATTAAATTGAACTCGATTGCAAGATAAAGCAAATATGCCTTTGGTCAGGTGTTGCATAATTTAATATCAAAGTACATACATACATACAGGGTGGTAGAAGGGGAGCTTACTTCAGTGGGACATGCTGCTGAAAGACTTCTGTTTGAATTCTGTTAGATTGTCTGAGTGAGATTTTTACTCGAATTCTCTATCAGAGTAGGGGTACGCAGTGAAATTCAATAATCGGTTATCAATAAATCGGCTTTCGAGAAAAATTTAAAAATCGATTTTCAGTTAGTCGACTTTCCATTAGTCGTTAACAGGCGAAAACCGATTATAATCGAATATAATCGACCATTTTCGTTGATGCGATCCGTGATGGTTATATACATGGCCCAATTACAGGTCCTCCGGCGAAATCAGATGATTTCGATTTCAGCTATCAAAATGAATATATGTGTCATTCGAATTCGCTGTGAGGTATAGAAATGTCAAACTGTACACAAACAGATAGATTTATCTCAAAAAAAAAAAAAAAACAAATACGGGTGTGTCCTGAGACACACTTCACGCCTCAAGCATTTTCTTCAACCCATTTACAAGTATTTTTTGGCGAATTTCTTGGGCACTTAAAAAGAAGAGTACACCCTAGTCCGTCGAAAAATAAGCGTAAATGGGGTGAACAAAATGCTTGTGGCGTGAAGTGAGAGGTAAAGTGTGTCTCAGAACCAGAGCTCCGAATACTCGCTCGAATTCCACTCGCGAGTGAAACTCTTTTCGAATTCGAGGAAGTTGAGGGGGATAACTTGCCCCGTCCCCACCGCCAAACAAAAACGTACCCCACCCCCAAATAAACTAGTCCCACTCCCACCAAAAAAAATCGGACCCACAAAAAACTACCACCTCCCCCCAAATTTTCACTCGCGAGTAAATCGGAGCTCTGCTCAGAACACACCCGATAAACTTAATGTTGTACACGTAAAATATCAAGCTTTGTGGTGTTTTGTATTAGAATATACATAGTTTACAATAACTTCTTTTGGCAGTTCAAGTTCGATCAGGTGGTATTTTCGTTTTCGTCAAATAAAAACTACGGTAACAACCTTTTCTCGGAAAATATTTTGTATGTATCTACCTGAATTGACAGAAAAGAAATTTGCATCAAAAATTTTTTTCGCCTCTGTTTATGAATTTTTGACATTTAAAATCTTCGGTTTTCTTTGAATTCGCTTGCTGGAGGACCTGTAATTGGGCCATGGTTAAATACCAGCTTCAGGCAAAGGGTGCACGCACGCTCTTTGGGAGCGTACATTTATTCACGTATACAACATGTGGAGAGAACAAAACAATTTAGCAATTTAGTATTATCAACTGAGCAGGCAACGAAGAAGGTTGTGCTTGGCTTTTTTGTTTTCTCTGTATGCGTCGCCTTAGCGAAATGACTACCCTGCCAGCAATTGGAAGTGAGTTTCGCACTCCCTCGCCTAAGAGGTCACTCCGGAGACACTCCAAGGAAGATCGTTGGTGAATTACACAAACAATTTCTATAGCCTTATTGTGATTACGTTTGATCGCGTATGCCGACACTTCGGAGTGACTTCTGAGTCACTTCCAAAGCGATTGTTTACATTTATTTAATGATTCAACACATTTGAACAAATATAGAACATTTTCTATCTGATGATTATATGCGACGGTGGTGCAGTGGTAAGCATACTCGCTTTGCACTCTGAAGGTCCGGGTTCGCTTCCCAGGTCAGGCAACAAAACATCACATTTTTAAAATGACAAAATTAATGTAGGCGGAAATTGCAACGAATAATTTCTCTAAAAGAGAAAAATAAATAAATAAAAATAAAAAAATTAAAAAAATAAATAAGAATGAAAAAATAAATAAAAAATAAAAAGAAAAAAAATAATTTTTTTTTTAATTTCTAGAACTATCGCGGAAATGATCTTCTAGAAGTGTCGCTGGAGTGACTTCCAAGACGACACGCCGACGTGGTTCATTTCTTCACAACGGAGGTCGCTTCAGGGTGACTTCTGCGACTATCGCCGCGACTGTTTTCATCGCCCTGGGCGACACGCCTAAGTCACTTCCGCGATAGTTTTTGCTTGCAGGGTATAAGCACGTTATGTTTCCAATACTAATGCAAACAACGCAATGTGCGTTGGTATGGGTTGCCTGATGCTGATATACAATATAAAAAGTACCGTCGATTACGCGGTTTTACCACCCCCAATAGTCAACTACGACTAAAAGTCGATGTTGCGTGGTAATACCCGAACCAACGGGGCAACTAATAGCGGAACAGATATGCGTATCGCAATGTTCCCTAGCAGAATCACGGCTAATTACAGTAGCTCCCCTGACGATAGTATAGTCAGCTCGTCGATTTTGCCAGGAACAATTTGGCAACCGCGTGTTTCGCTGATTCTCGTTACGTTGGAGAGGCCAAGCGGCTTTGTGAGCCGGAAAATCGTACACAGCATCCCTTGAAGATCAATCCCTTCAGCCAATTGCCGCCCCCTCATTTGCCAGAAAGAGAGGACTTAGAACCATCATTCCCAGGGCGACCAAACGCAATATTCCATCTGGTCGAATACCGAAATTGAGGTCCAACGTCCCAACAGAACAGCGAGATACATATTTTACGACTGGCATCCTCAGATGATTCCTGCATGCCAACTTTGTGAAGGCCATTGATACCGTTGAGAATCAGCACCACAGAGAAAAAAATCTAGCGGCGCGAAAGTAAAAAAATCAAAGTATAACAGACACTCTGCTGACTAAAAATTTGTTTTTACTTTTGTTGTTGTTGTAAATATTCACTCAGTTATTCACTGTCAAGTGCAAGAAATTTTGATGCATCAGGTTTTAGAAAATTGTTGCTAAAAACCTGATTTCATATTTGTTAAATTGTTAAATAAATTCGTAATGAAACTAAACAATGTTTATTTTTTATTGATACGGGAGGGTGTAAGTGAAATTTAAAAAAAAAATGTTGGTGCCTGAAGTTACATAGTTATATAGCAATAAATTTTTAAAAATTATTATTTTCTTATGTTTTTAGTGCAATATACTTTTGTTGAATGGAGCGTAACTACAAAGGTCCTCTAAGGTCCAGTCCAAATTTAGTTTTACTAATTTATTTGGACTACCTAGATTCCGAATGAACCCAATTTAGCTGCAAATCTTGCTGATAAATGGTCTTGAAAAATACCCTAAATCCTCAAAATAGCCAAAATCTGTCAGTACAGTTATATGGGGGCTATATCAAAATGTAGACCTATGGTCACAATTTTTGGTGGAGAAAATGTATAACCAACGAGAATCTCCTATGCCAAAATTCAGCTTATTTGGTCTGAAAATGTAGATAAAATCCTAACAATACCGAATATTGGGATGTACCGTTATATGGGGACAATATCAAAACGTAGGCCTATGTCCACAATTTTTGGTGGAGAATGTTTGTGTTCACTGGGAACCTCAAATACCAAATGAACCTAATTTGGCCGGAAAATGTAGCTTTAAACCCCCAAAATACTGAAAATCGGGAGGTAACTAAAAAGGGCCCTATACCCAAACGTGAACCTATGTCCAGCGAATATCTCCGCTTCTGGTTGGAGTATTCCAAAAGGAATACCCGTCAATGGATGAAGAAAAGATCTCGTTTATATTGATGCAAGGTATGTTGGCGTAAGTGAGCAAACCGAGATACTACAAAATTCAGTAATATACCCAATTTTTGTAATCACGCTAGAAGTTGGAATTTTGATCGGATAGTGACGAAATTTTCGGGGGTAGATGGGGGCCCCACATAGGGAGAAGCCTATTGATTTTGGTAATAGTCTGATAATTTTTAGGGTCGGAATGGGGAAAAACTCATTTGGAGACAAATTCAAAGTTTTATTCTTTGTGAATATATCGGCTCCTAGTAGGGGTATTCCAACGGCAAGGCCTGTCAATGAAAGAAGAAAATATTACCTTTACATTGGTGTAAAGCAGGTTGGCGAAGGTGGTCAAACAAGGGAGATACCACAATAGTCGGTAATGCGTCCAATTCTTCCATTTTTTGCAATCAAGCTACAGGTCGTAATTTTGATCGGATGGTCACAAAATTTTGGTTGCTTATGGGGGTCCCAGAGAGAAAGAGGCATATTATTTTTGGTGGTAGTCGGATTATATTCCCTAAAAGAAATGTTTACCAGTGAAAAGCTTATGCACAGGGGTAGTGGTGTAGGGTATCACATGGTCGGCCCGTCCCGACTATAGCCTTTGCTCACTTGTTTTAAATAGATTCTTCAATCTATTTTGGGTAAAATAGCCATATTTGTCAAAACAATTTTTTTCTATTTTTAATGTATCTATATCCACCGTTTTAGTGGAAAGATTCGAAAGGACTCGAAAAAAGAGGGGTTCAAATGTTTTCTAAGAAAATTCAAGCATCAAGTTTTGGCCTTTAGACTCCAATTACTAGGATGCTGTATGGAGCACACTCATGAGATAGACATTAAACGGTCTAAAATCACGAGTTCTATAATCCTATTATGAGTTTTGAATATTACCTCGTGGCGCGTCCGGATTATTAAAAAATTTAAAAAGCCCTGAAATTCCGGCTTCAAATCATCAGTACAATTTCAGGTGGATGGAGTGGATATATCGGATCATCGTCAGTACAATTTTAGGTGGATGCAGTGGATATATCGAATAATCATACCTAGTATCATGTTGCCCATGGTGTATTCTTTGAGTCTTTTTTTGGGCATAGGTCTACAAAATGTAAGGTTGAGCCAGAAATCGGAAGGGAACATAAAAAACTTGTTGGTTGCAACCCATTTTTACAAATTTTTCTACCTTGATGCTAACACAGCACGGTACCGTGCCGATTTTTTGTGTTTAGCGGGTGCTTTGTCACAGTTTCGGACCAAAGTACACAAGTTTTAGTTCCGATAATTGGTAATACAGGGCAATGTTTTTATGCCCTCAGCATTTATGCTAACGAGGGTATATTGTAAAAACCAAAATTCCTTTGCAATTCCATTTGAAAAAAATTAAATTTTTTTTCGAGCACATCTAAAATTTTCGGTACAGAGTTTAAGGAAAAAATTCTGGTTTCAAATCTGTTCGCGTTCACAAAATTGGCCGATACGCGCAAAAGTTGTAGCGGTTTTTTTTTCATATAAAGAAAAAATATTCAAAAATGTCTTATTTGTTGTTATGAGAAAATTTTTGTATAAATCATTAACAGCATTCCATATCTATTCGTAGGGTTTAAAAATTCACTAAATCAACAAATAATAAATAAATATTGAAGTAAATCCAAATTATCCTGTCCCAGAGTGCGTACAAACCCCCAGAAAATAAATTAAAAAATATCTGCGGAATCTAGACAATACGTAGAAAAATATGAAACCAAATGTATAGAGATTGGATACATAAATTGCATATTATAGCAACAACAAAAGAGAAAAACATATTGTTAGACAATATTGTTGCAAATATATTTTTTTGTTTGATTCGAAAAATTAGAAACAAATATTTGGGAGTTCTCCAACTATTTCGCTAAAATCCCATACGATAATTAATGTACTCTACTAAAACTTCATCAAGAAATGTGGTTTACCATCGCAAAAGCTTAGTTGCTTACTGTGATAACATATAAGGATAGGAAATTAAGAGTGATATTGAAATTACAATCATTCAAAAAATATGAAAATTAAAATGCCTGTAATTCGCAAATTAGTTAAAATCAGTTGAATCGCATCAGTTTTTGGATTAAGCATCAATCTCTTTCAATATTTATGCATATTTCGATGTTTCACTCAGCGGCCAAAGTGTGCCGCCAGTTGCATCACACAATGCCAAAAACCTTAAAGTGGGTAAAAGTCAGCGTACGTAAAAATACTTTAAATAACATTTCCAATCGTTTCGTATCCTATTTTCCATAGGAACAATACAAACGAACAAAACGAAAAGCGAAAAGTACTCAACTCCACAAGAGCAGATAGAAAACGGAATAGTACTAAACACATGTGAATAAATCAAAAATGTTTGGTGGTTGATAAAATTCACTGTGGTATGCTGATTGGTGGTTGATAAAATTCACTGTGGTATGCTGATGCTATCTTATAGGGTTGTTAAGCAATCACATGTGTGTGTGTGTGTCTGAGTGTGTCATTGACAATACGCACGGCAAAAGTTTCCCAAAAATACTTCTTTTTTCGGTGATGAATGAAACAACTCGGCAAAGCATATCCGAAGTACATTTCAGCAATCGTACAGTTTCCATCTTTTTACATTGAAAAGTTTGTGGTTTTGTTTTGGTTGTGAGAATGAAACGATTCAGAGAAGCTGAAAAGTTTGTTGCTTTGTGTGATTGGTACGGGAATTGTTTTGTTTGTTTCCGTTCATTGGTAAAAGTCGCGCAATGTGCATACGATTTTGATGCGCTTCCGGTTTCATTAGCGCCCATCAAAAATACGTCAATATACACCTGTTTCAAATAGATTCTTTAAGAACCGTGGATGTGCCTCCACATTCAATTTTGCGTAAAAACAAAAACATATTAATCGCGTATCTCTGTAATTTATGACACGCGTTTTCGCAAATATTATAATCGCGTATAAAGTATTCCATTTATGTAAACATTTTTAAAGAAAATCGCGGTTTAGTATGCGGATTTGTCAAAATATATTTTTGCCGATTTTTCTATTTTCAAGGTATCTATATCCGCGGTTTTAGTGGATGGATTCGATCGCGCATGGGCTCATTAGATCCGTCGCGTAAAAAACTAAATTCACGCGGGGTTCAAAGGAAATTGAATGTCAGTTGTAAATTTTACACGCAAAAAATAGTTTTTTTAAGAAAATTCACACATGAAATGTTGGCCTTTATACTCCAATTACTAGGATGCTGTACGGAGCACACTCATGAGATATACATTAAACGACGTTGAATCACGATTTCTATAATCCTATCATGAGTTTGGAACTTATCTTGTTGCGCATCTGGATTATTAAAAAAATTAAAAAAAACCCCGAAATTCCGGCTTCAAAATATCAGCATAAATTGTTGGTGGATGCAGTGGATATATCGAAAAATCATACAATAGTATCATGTTGCCCATGGAGTATTCTGTGATTCTATCTTTGGGCATAGGTCAATAAAATGTAGGGTTAAGCTAGAAATTGGAAGAGAACATAAAAAAACTTGTTGGCTTCAACCCATTTTTACCCATTTTTCTACATTGATGCCAACACAGTTTCCACAAAAATGAATTTTAATTGTGGACATTATGGGACCCCTTCTGAAACACTTCATTTTAAAGAATTTTAATCATACTATATGGAATATGATAACAGTTTGCGAATTCTGAATGGGTAAAACTCGGATTCATCGATTGTAAAATATTTTTGGTTTTTACCATATACACTTTAATACGGGCAAAATGTGCCTCATCGAAATAATGGTTTAGACCCCAAGTATGTTTGGACGAAATCCGTTTCAGACAATTTGGGGTTTATTTAGCCATGTCTGTCCGTCTGTTTGTCTGTCTGGCTGGCTGGAGCTTACGATAGCTCTCGAACGGATCAACCGATTCAGTCCAAAATGTGGCTTTCGTAATATTTTGTCCAAACTTAGTTTTAGTTCGAAGATGGGTTATATCGGTGCACTCCTTCCGGTACCTCCCCCACAAATGTTCGGAAAATTTGTGCGTACGATAACTCTTGAAGGGAGTGACCGATTTGGTCCATGCTTTACACACCCTAATATATCTACCAGGTATAGATCAGGTTCAAAAATGGTCTATATTTGTCCACTCCTTCATGTACCTCCCTCACAAAATTTCGAATAAGTTCACTTAAAGACCTGCTATCGAATCTCTTTGATTTTTATTGAAGGAACTAGCATTCGCTGCCTCAATTACGACGGTAAAGGTTTTTAAAAGGAGCAAATCCATACTTCTTGAGAAAACCACACCATATGTAGCACGATAACTCTCAAACTGATCAACCGATTTGGTCCAAAATTTGCCTTCGTCCCACAACGTCCTGTACTTCCCCATATTTAAAACATGTCACTAAAATGGTATGTACGATATCTCTTGAACGGGGTACCTCCCCCACAAAAGTTCAACATTTGTGTCGAAGTGCAGTTTAGGTTCTGTTCGAAGATCCTTTGGAAATGTATAGCAATGCCTTTTTGTTGTGGTCCTGTTTACAGTGATATTATGTTTTCTTGGACAAGTCCATACTTCCTGGCACACTGGTCCAAAAGTTATACGATGACCCATTGAAATGGCTGAAATGACTAAATACATTCGATCTGCCCGTAGATGAAAGTTTCAATTCATATAGGCTGACGATTTATCTCTGTCGACAAAGCCGACAGATACTTTTTTACATGTTCATAAACAAAAGGAAACTATTCAATTTTGCTTCAATACCTAACTTAAGCTGGGTACACATTGTCAGTTTTGAATCATGCTCATGCTAGTGTGGCCGTTCATTTTTGTCATTCATCATGCAACCACAAAATATTTTGAGGTTGTTAGAGGGTTGGACAGTTATCGATTATTGCGAAAAATCGACATTCAAAACTGACAATGTGTACTGTCATTTAATCCATTTTTTTATATTTTTTTTTTGTGAAAATTCTCTTATTATCTAATGTTGACCTCCTGAATCCGAAAATCACAATGAAACAACAATACAGCATTGTAATCCGTTTACCCGTTATTATTTTATGTTTATTTTGTTTGCGTAAATCAAAGAGTTTTATTGATAAAATAAAAAAATAATATAGTTTATGAACAAATGATTGAGTTCAAAGATTTTTCAAATTAAACAAAGAGGGAAAACGAATTTTACGTCTTCAATCAATTTTATTGGCTATAATGTGATATTTTTCGAAACATGGACAAAATTATAAGGCCACATCGCATTTTTGACACTTTGTACGTGAACGACGTATGCAATTTTAGTTTTGACATATTTTTGTTAAAATCGTTTTTGTATAAATAAGAAATGACCTTCCTTGCTGCAATCCCTGAAGCTTGGGCCTGGAAAATAGGCTTCGAGGCATGACTTCGAGTGCAAAAACGTCAACGATTTCTTCCTCTTTACAATCCTCGTCATTCAAAGAGTCTAAAAAATCTTGTATATCATATAGTGTCATACTTAAAATAAACCAAATAAAATCCTTATAATAGTACGTTTATATATATATATATATATACAGTTGCGTTCAAAATAATAGGAGCGCCCATACAAAAAAAGAAAATTCTCAAAAAATATGGTCAAACTTACCCATTTTGGTTTATTTTGAATTTGTTTAACATTGTTGACATCCCAACAGTTAATTCATCAGCAGAAATGTGGCAATCTGTGTTAAATTATTTACTATTTACACCAACATTATAAATCGTGTTTAAAGTTTTTGTTCAAAAAAATAGGAGTGTGGGATAAAAATGGCGATAAAAATAGCTTTAGTTGAGTTTAGGATCAAAATTGTCAATAGTTTAGTTAACAGTAGTAAATCCAATAGATTTTATGAGATTTGATTGCTGTTTGAAAACAAAAGTCCTTTGGAGGTAGCCAAGAAACAGGCGATTGTCCTTGCAGAAATTGTTTCCATAAATTGAGCACTTATTGGGCAACTCAATGGATTTTGTAGACAAAAGCTTTAACGATTAGATTTGTTTGATGCTGTGGATGTTATCTCTAACAATATATAATGATTGGTATCCCATAAATTTGTGTATTTTGATCCTAGAGCCAAGTTTAAGGACAGTTTACATTAGCCCTTAAGGCAAGGATCGTCCAAAAAATCGTATCTATAAGGAATTTATTCCCCTAACCAAATAATATTTAAAAGTCCTTAGGATGCCAACCTTGTATATGCAATCAGTTTCGCTTCTATTCAAAAAATGTTTAAAACGTGAACGGTTGAAATGTAATTTGGACCATTTAGTGATAGGCAGGCTGGGATTGCACTAAGGTTGGTATACGCCGTAATATATTTTTCAATATAAACTTACGTTTTTCACTCAAAAATACTTCATTTAGGTTATTTTCATTAGAAAACTGTTTATTATACGATGTAAAACCTAATAAAAATAATCTTAGGCCAACTTCAAAAGTTTGTCTTTAAAGTTTCCTTCTCAACAAAGCGTTTTGAAAAATGTCTCCTATGTGCCAATCATCCAATTATTCAAAAATGAACCATATAATGAATTCTGCGTGCAGTTAAGATTCTAAGGACCTCAAAACATCACTTGATTGAGAAATTAATGCCTTATAGATACGCTTTTTTTAACCGATTCTTACGTAAAGAGGTAACGGAAACCGGCTTTAACTTGGCTCAAGGATCAAAATACACAAATTTCTGGGATACCTATCATTATATATTGTTCGAGATAACAGTCAGAGCATAAAAACACTAATCACTAAAGTTCTGTCTACAAAATCCATTGAGTTACCCAATAAGTGCTCAATTTATGGAAAAAATCGATGCAAGGACAATCACCTGTTTTTAGGCTACCTCCCAAAGAACTTTTGTTTTCCAACAGCCATCAAATCTCATAAAATCTATTGGATTCACTACTGTCAACTAAAATATAGACACTTTTGATAATAAACTCAACTAAAAATATTTTTATTGTCCTTTTTCTTCCGCACTCCTATTTTTTTGAACAACAAATTTGAAGGCGATTTATAATGTTGGTGTAAACAGTAAATAATTTAAAACAGATTACCACATTTCTGCTGATGAATTAACTGTTGGGATGTCAACAATGTTAAACAAATTCAAAATAAACCAAAATGGGTAAGTTTAACCATGTTTATTCGACCATTCCCTTGGTGTGAATGAGCACTCCTATTATTTTGAACACAGCTGTATATATAATCCTTTTTATATTATTGTTTTGACGGTTTTATAGTGCGTCCCTGCGGAACACATTTTTTTTAAAAACTAATGGCCTGTTTCACTACGACGATTCGAATACAAATTCGTTCGAACTACTAACAAACTTCTGTTTTTTGAAAAATATTTGAATCATTTTTGTTTTCAATCAAACAAATATTTTCTACAACGACAGGAGTTTAGTAGTAATTCGAACAAATTTAAATTCGAATCGTATTAGAGAAACACTTGCCACTTGCGAGAACTCATTTTTTCACTTTTTTGTTCAATTCTTTTTTATACACTTTTAACTTCCTTCTAGAACTGCACCTGTAACTCGGATGCCCGAAACGCAAGAGAGAGCAAAAATTAGCTGCATGTGTTTACTGTTAGAAAACAATTTCAACAATATCAAAATATTATGTTTGTAGTGTTTTTTCGCTGAATCGCAAAACACTAAAAGTGGTTCCACATGGAACCACCGCAGTGATTACTTGTTTTTCATTATGTAAGTAAAGTAAAGGTTTAAAATATTTTAATGTAAAAATTATACATATAACGAAAAACAAGCATTTAGCCCACCCCTAGTTTAGATCCTGGCTACGCCCTTGACGTGAAATCGGGCGAACATATATATGGGAGCTATATCCAAATCTGAACCGACTTCGATATAATTTGGCTCATTTATTTCTATACTGAATTCAGTCATACATTCCAAATTTCATCGAAATCGGACATATGTATATAACGTGTGTGGTACAGGAAATACGTGAAATCGGCCGAAAATATATATGGGAGCTATATCCAAATCCGGACCGATTTCAATATAATTTTGCACACTTATTTGTAGACAAAATTCAGTCACACATTCAAAGTTTCATCAAAATTGGACGTATATAGCGTGTTTGGTGCAGCAAATACGTGAAATCGGGCGAAAATATATATGGGAGCTATATCCAAATCTGAACCGATTTTCACCAAAAGCAATAGCGTTCTTCCTATGGCTAAAAAAGTTGTAGTCCCCAATTTTCAGCTGAATCGGACAAAAAATATGACCTGTATGTTGCAAAAATACATGGACAGACGGACGGACAGACAGACAGACGGACGGACACGCATAAATCGACTCAGAAAGTGATTATATGTATATCCCCAAAAGGAACTGTGGGTCTATTTCGTTTCCTTTTGTATTTTACATACAAATGCACAAAGACATAATACCCCTTACCACTGTGTCCCAGCGAAAAGTTTGCCTCCAAAGAGGCAGTTAAATGATATGTACAAGTGATTTGGAAGTGCATCAAATTATGCATTTTCACTCATGATTTTTACAAGGGAGTGACCCCGGAAAGAGGCACTCCATTGCACCGCATTTTAACTGACCCTTTGGCATTGCATTTTAACTGAACCTTTGGCACTGCATTTTAACTGACCCTTTGGCATTGCATTTTAACTGACCCTTTGGGGTAGAATAGGAGGCAGTCCATAGCACGTGTTTTGAATAACAAAATAAAATGCATTTATTATTTGTGTAAAACAAAAATATTAATAACTTTATTAAATTAACATAAATTATGAAAATTCTCTATTGAATTCAATAGCAAACATGTGTGTTCCTTCGCTCTTTATTTAATCCAAGCTTAAGTGCTTTTGCTTCTTCTGCTAAATGGGTTTGATATTGTCTTCCCATCACCAGTTAAGATTTCGACATGTACTCCAACAGCACCCCATTGGGAAATTTTCTTCTCGTGAGTTACCGGAAAAATGTTCACAAATTAAATATTATTTAGTTTGTATTAACAAATGTTTGGAAATGTAAACGCGATTATCTCTTTTATTCCGCTGCCTGTAGAGATGTATAAACTGATTTATGTACATGTAGGGATCTCTAACAACTGCTAATAAAATGTAGTGAACGGAGTGCCTTTTTCACGACTCCGTTTGCACTGCATCCGGATGCTGTTAAATTGTGAGGAATTGGAGTGCCTTTTTCACGACTCCGTTGAACTGCCTCCGGATGTTGTTAAAATGTGACGAATGGATGTGATTCTTTGGATTGCATCCAAATGCGGTTAAAATGTGAGGAATGGAGTGCCCTTTTCACGACACCGTTTGAACTGCATAAAAACATGCCGTGAAAGAACTAGTCTACATTGCACTACTTCCAATTTATTTTGCTGGGGTGGTGTAGGGTATAATAACAGTTCGTGGTGCACATGTGCACTGCACATTTAAGTTCTTAAGCAACCCTTAATATTCGTGTGAGTGGCACAGTGTGTAGTGCAAGCATGGTCACATTTGGCACGGCGGTGCCGATGATTTTCGGCAATTTACACGCACATGACCCAAATCCACAGAAAGAGCGTACAAAAGAGAACAAATGTTTTGATTTGTTATTGTTTTATAGATGGCGTGAATACAAACGTTCTAACACACTGTTATAAGTTGCCAATATTTTGAATACATTCACATTTTCTCCCTTCTCTTTTTGGTCATGTCTGGTGTAGTGCCTTCGGCCAGAAATCAGAGGGTTCGTGGGTTCAATTCGGGCAGACAGCGAAATTAAATAAAGTAAAATAAAAGTAAGAAGTGCGATGAAATTAAAAACAAATTCTCTACATAAACTGTTCTAAAAATAGAATTTTTTCACCTTACTTTTCAACTTCTAGTGGCCACAGAATAACTAGTTATTCTAGTGGTCATAAAATAACTAGAAACTGACTGCGACATGCCCTTGTAAAAATAATGGGGAAGAAAGGGAGTTTTTGTGAGTATTTACGGCTGCCAAAAATCCCTTACAAAACTCATGATTTTGGGAGGACTTTTTTGCTGGGTATCTATCCAAAGGAATGACTCTCTAAATAAAATCTACTTCCAAAATAGAATATGAAGGTCCATGTCTTTATTTACTCCCTCCGCAACACTTTTGAGGTTTAATCTAAATCACTTTTTTGAATTTCATACCTATATTACAGACCCATAATTCCCCCAAAAGACATACTTTTTGGGGAAAAGGATTTTGGTTGTGTAACTGATATTCGATCTGTCCATATATTATTACAAAATTTTTAATAAGGTTCTATTGGAATAAATAACTAACATTGTTAATATTTTTGTTAACAGTTTAATTCTTACACATGTTTATTAATAAAATAAAAGAAAAAATAGTAAAATTTTACTAAAAATATTCTTAAAATTTGCAAAAACAAAGAATATCTCATTGCTTGTACTGTCAACTAAAGAATTGCAAAATGCACAACTTTTCAGTCTTACACTGTATTGTTAGAAAAGTTGGTTCTAGTATTTCGTATGCCCACCTCGGGCATCAATAACAGCTCTTAAATGTCTCAGAATTGAATAAATAAATAAATAAATACATAAATAAGTAAATAAATAAATAAATAAATAAATAAATAAATAAATAAATAAATAAATAAATAAATAAATAAATAAATAAATAAATAAATAAATAAATAAATAAGTAAGTAAATAAATAAACAAATAAATAAATAAATTAATTAAAATATGTCATATTTCAATGGTATTTTTCACTTAGAAGTGTCTGTACACGCGATAAGAGATAATCAAAAAAATGAAAAAGGCATTGTTTGTGTAATTCAACAACGATCCTCTTTTATCTTCCTTGTCACTTCCAAAAGCTGGCAGGGCTGTTACTCCCAGTGAGATCTGAAGCATTGCACAAGCAGGTGAGATCTCTTGGTGTGTTCGAAAATAAGTCCGGCAAAGTATGTACAGGCCAATCTATGTTAAGCAGACGTCGACATCGTCATAGTTTAGTTTACTACAGCGATTACGTTGGTGATATCACAATGTAAAAAGCAAGGTATTTAAGATTGGACAAAAATGTAAGAGTTCGGAGGGGGCGGAAATCAGTTTTTTTAGTACATATGTATATCGTTATTATGTATGTGTTGATATATCATATATGTTTTCAATGCTTTTGGTCCAATATCACATGATGATAGAGGAATACTTACACACAGAAGCAAAAATGCCCAGCAATAAAACGGCATACCTACAAATAAAGAGACAAAATATTGATTTAAAATATTTCACTGCTCGCTATTAAATAATGAAATCAAAGGAAATTACCCACAGAGTCTAAAAAAGTAAATATTTATTTGTGTAGTGACGTTAACTCCCCGTATTTCATACATTTTGGAATTTCTACTTGTCAGGTTTTCCGTCTATCTGCCTGTCTCTCTGACTTTTCAAATATGTCCAACTAAAAGCTTGCAATGGAAACAAATCAAATCAAATCTGGCAACAATTCGATGAATGAATGAATACGCATTTTTTTCTGCAACGTTTTGGCAAAGTAGTGACGTTATTTGCCGGCGGAAGCTGAATATTTTAGAAAGTATTTTGACTTTTGATCAGGAGACTTGACTAGAGAAATAAATGTGTTTTTTCTTTACATAATTTTGATTTACTCAGGCACGCATTTGCAGCCACACACACACTCACACTTTATTTTCATTCATTTTAACAAATGAAGTTATATTAAAATTTACAACTCCTGAGTCATTGTTTCTTTCCACACAACTTGATTTCCGTATGAATTGACAAAAAGTGTTTTTTAATAGGCCGCCGCTAGCCACTATGATCACAGGCTGGCTGTGAGCCAGTCAGTGTTACCCGCGAGTGTGTGTGCGGGCTCTCTCTGGAACAATTGAACAAATCATAAATGTTATCCGTTGTTTTTATTTTATTTTCGAAAATTTATGACTCTATAAAATGAAGTTTTTTGTTTTTCATTGGTAATGCTGGTCAAAATCCACTTAAACTGGGTTCAGTGCTAAGACGATGGACGCACGTTGTCGCACTGAATAGGCCGACAGACCGACCAATGACTATGGCGTTTGTTGATGATAAACGAGTGCACAATAAAATGTTGGAAAATGAAAATGCAATTCAAATTTTCAAATTATGAAAAGACATTTTTCTAATAGAAATGATGACGTTAAATGTGTGGATAGTGTAATTGGTTGGTCATGCCACTAACTGAGGAGGATATGAATGACATTATGGAATACAGTATTTGGAAGTCACACCATATTGGGGCGTGACGCAATCAAATCTTAATGATACATTTGATTACGAAGACAGAAAAAAAAATTAAAATTGTTAATCAATAGTTGTCACAGAATTGAAAAAAATCGGAATTATGATGCATAGGGAAATATGTACATTGTGTAATTGAAAACACCCTGCGAATGCCCCTGGATAGGGTTGTGTGCTTTGTCAAGCTTTAATAGGTTTTTGGCAAATTTTGATAATGGGATTTATGGAGCCACCGTGGTACAGTGGTAAGCACGTCAGCCTTGCAATCAAAAGTTCTGCCGTTCAATACCTGTTCGCAACATCGAAATTTTCGGCGGTGGCAAATTCTTTCAGTGTAATGCAGGCTTAAAGTTCTTAAGTATTTCAGTCATAAAAACCTTCTCTACATGTGGCGTATTAAGACACGTTGTTTGGACTCGGCGATAAAAAGTAGGTCCCAGAGTAATCGGTAGTAAGTTCCACAGTTATTTTTATCCCTAACTTATCGAGTGAGAGTAGGAAAGTCATTCAACGTTGAATGATTCCAGGACAGATTCCTTTAGATCTCCTCCATTTAAGTCACCTAAGCCATCTTCGTTGAGCCTTCTCAATAAAGATCACGAAGTTATAGTTAGACCCACCTCGATCTAGTTCATCTGCTATATCGTTTTCTATTCCATTCCCCGGAAACCAGCAAAGCTCAACGATATTACGTATATCAGATATCAAGTCCATTAACCAATTATGCAGTTTTCCTGATAGCAAGGATCTCTGCTTAAAGACTCTACAGCTTTCATTAAACTTAAATGATCAGTAGATTTTCGCAATAGACGCCCACTCTAATGCCTTCCTTCATCTTTGATCCATCTGTGTATATTGCCAGACTGTCCAGAGGAGTTAGCTTCGGCACAAAAGTCCCTGCTTGGAAAATTACGGAGAGTGAGCCAAACCTAAAGGAGGTGGCCATATAATCGCTTATGCAATTCCTGTCGATTGCTTCAAGCTAACCTTCTTATGTCCAAAATGTGAAATCCACACGATCCTGACTGTCGGATCCGCACTCGTAGTCTGAAACTGGACTAGCATCTCCTGATGTTGGAGATCTAGCATAACGTTCAAAGCGGCTTGATGAGTACTTTAGACAGCCCTTTGCACACTTGATAGTTTAATAGTAGTCACTTATTCGCAAGTGCTTGTCACCAGACAAGTCCACCATAGGTCAATCCAACGGCGGCGGGTTCTCTTTTACCGGATTGACCTGGAACCACAACACACATGTTTATATTTGAATCGTTTTTCTGTGTTGGGAGCGGAATGCGTACCACCGGGACGGAGAAAAACCATGACCAATACATATGTGCTTGGTTTCTCACATCCGTATCTTCACCCAAACCCAATCTTCGGTGAGATGCAATAGATGTCTGGAGCAGCAATAACAGCAACACCAGTAGCATTTAATACCAGCCGTTGTTGTTCCAATCCCAGAAAATGCATCCTTTTTGCAATTTAATTGCAATGGACTCCGAGGTAAGATCGAGGAAGTAGTGTACTTCATAATTCGGAAGAATATCACGGTCGCTGTGGTGCAGGAAATCAACTACTGCAGCTTACAGCGTTGTGATGGTTACAACGTACAGAGGAAGGCTCGCACCAGAATTAGCTTTGCTATTGCACCAGTCTTTTCAATACAGACCTATCTCGCTTCAACCTGGCTCTAATGACCCGTACATGGAATGTACGTGGGTAGCAGTCAGGTGTGGAACTGCCGAGGTAGAGTTGCTGAACGTATACATCACGCCGATAAATAGATGTACTCCTGGTTATAGGCCCTACATTAGCTTATGGGAGGTCATAACAGCCTGGTCCTGGGGACCGGTTGTGGCATTCGGTCCTCGGAAACGACCACAGTGACCGATATCATCATCTCTGAACGCCGGACATTCCTCAATTATGGCAAAGCTAATTGGCCGAGTTTCCGAGTGTTCACTAATCACCGCTTCAGAGATTTGCTCAACATTACTGATGTTCGAGTAGAAGAACTGAACCTCGTGCCAATCACTGTGACCCCAGAGTCAGCTCTCTGACTCTGGGGTCACATTGATTGGCACGAGGAAGCTCATCACGATCAACAAGTGATTAAATCATCTGAAGAGTTGCAACATTGGAGCCTGAACAATTGAATTGTGGGCACCGATAAAGTTATTCTCAAACCGTGGAAAGAAGGACGATTGAACTTAAGTCACGTTTGGCTACGTTACGCTAACTGATTCGAAGAGGTGCGCAAGTTATTTTAATCAACAATTTGTAGAGCACCTGGGGAGTGACAGGGCGAAGAAAAGACAACTAAGTCGCATTAGATCTATTTCTACCGAGGAGGAACCACCACAATTTACAATGGATGTTGTTGTAGAATGTCATCAGGAACGCTAAATCATCCAAAGCGTTGAGTCCTGATGGAATCTCCATGGTAAAACTGAAACAGCCGGATGACTCGACTCCCGGGAATGTCTCACCAAAGTTCTCAACCTGTTGCTAGCCATCCACATCGTTCCCAATGTCTGGAAAATGGACAGATTGAAGCCAGGCAATGATGCCAGTAAAGACGAATCGTACAGGCCGATTCCGCTTTTGTCGCCCGTAGCAAAGACCCTTGAGGCCTTAGCCCTTCCCAGCGTCAGAAACAGCTATCGAGTTGCCGATCATCAGCATGGATTCCGTAAGCAGCACAGCACGACAACAGCGCTGCATGCCATCTCCACACATTTGTTTAGGACTTAAACAGAGAAAGCCGTGTGATAGAACAGTGATGGTGGCGCTTGAGTTACCAAAAGTCTTTGATATTGTCAAGCACTCCACGCTGTTTGAAAACATTGAACAGAGCTCCGGCCATTGAAATCGTAACGTATGCGTACGATTTTACGATCTTAGCGTCAGGTACCTTCCCTGATGACATTTGCGAAAGGCTGATCTCCTATTTGACCGATCTTACCACCCTTTTCCACGCGAATAATATGCAAATATCCGCCACTAAATCTACTTCCACTCTGTTCACCACATGGACGGCACAGGTGAGAAGAGAGTTGAATGTCATAGTCAATGGTAGCAGAATTCCGACCACAAACTACCCCAAAATTCAAGGGGTCACATTCGACAGCATATTCATGTCGTCCGCGCATGCCACAGCTATCTACGACAAGCTGGAATGTAAAAACAAGTTCTTCAAGTCCCTAGGTGTCATCGCTTGGGGTGCAGATAAAGAAACCTTGTTGATAGCATATAACGCGATAATATAAGTGCAAAGCGCTGGAAAAATATTCAAGAATGCCGCCCTGAGAACTGCAACAGGGTACCTCCTAATGTTTTCAGTGGACCATCCACATGAGGAGACAATGATTCTTCCAGTACAGGAACACAATGGCATGCTTTCATCGCAGTACTTGCTCGGGTGTTATAGCACCCAGGCATGTCAGGAGGGATCTTCATGATCTAGAAAGAGAGGTCCAGCGATACAAGAGAGAACCCCTAGATCAATGGATGCAGTCGCATAAACAACAATCCCCCATCTATCGCTGGTGAGGGGCGTCAGCTGCCATGACAAACCAGAGTAGTTTTGACTCAACTACGCTCCGTCTCGAGCGTGTAAATTCGTGTAGGGAAAGGATTAATGACATCGTGCAAAACATCTAGCATGTGGTACAACTGCGCTGCCAAACCTACTCCTAACCCCAGTAGATCTGTGGTTACATCCCATCGAAGCAATCACATTCGTATAACTGGAGATAGACCTAAAGCCAGATTAAGCTGAAGAATTAACGTCCAAACATGTAATAAAAACACTATTACAATAGCAACAACCATAGGTTAAGACGAGTTCGAATTTAATTATTTATCAGAAATGAAAATAAAAGAAACGAATACCTTGCTTCTCGGTAATCCTTTTCCATGTCAAACGATGGTCCAGGATTCTACCGAGGTATTTAGCTTCCGGAAAAAGTTCCACTGTCCCAAAATGGTGGTTGGAATTCGTGAATTTGCATTTTCTAGTGAATAGTACTTGTTTCATCTTCTCCGAGTGGACTGCAAGACGATTGTCATAGGCCTTGCCTGACAGTTGTAGCAGAGCACCTTGCATAAGTTCAGACAACGTTGGCAAAATTTGCCACTTATCAGCATAAGCTTAGTTTTCACCTAATCGAAACACACAGAGTCCACACGACCTTTGTCAAACATCTGTTGACAGCTTTCCTCACGGAACTCTCTCCTTCTTCTTATCAAGGAAATTACTCTTTTGCTGGGAGAGTTATGGATATATTCAAGCTTTACATTATTGAAGGTCCCCTCTTTATCGAGAAATGCCGACAAACCAAAGTTTGAATATTCTACATTTTTGGTACTCTAAACTTTTAAAACTGGCCCAATGCTTCGCCTTCTCGATTTCACTCTTGTACTTATTGAATTTAACCTCATAGGCATCCCAATCATTACTGAATTTCGTTTTACGGGCTTGATTATAAGATTTCCCAGCTGTTTTAATAAGAGATTCTAACTGTTTATTCCACCAAACCTGTTAAGATTTCCTCCCCGGATAGATGATTGGACTGGAGCCCTCAAAATCATTCCTTGGTATCAACAATTTTCCTTGCTAACCTAAACCAAGTTTATTGTATCCGTTCTACATTTTTAAATATTTTCGATATTCAAAATACTGTGCCCACATTTCTCTCCCCAGCAAAACATTTTGCTAAACAAGGCAAAATTAAACTAAAATTAAAACACAATGCGAACACATTCATTTCGTTTCGTTTGCCAGCAGACGCTTAATAATGTTGTCAGGTTCATGATGATGTCCTCGCGTCGCACAGTGTTGCCGCTTCCATACAAAAGTGGACAAAAATAGAAGGAGTTGACCTAGGTTGATGAATTTTTGCACAAGTACTTGAAAGGGCATAGGAATGAAAAATTTCAACTTTGGTCCATATCGGTTCAGATTTGGATATAGCCCCCATATATATCTTTCTCCGATTTTGCTATAACTCGGTCAATTTTGATCGAATAGCCTTCAAATTTTATATGTAATATTTTCTTAGGCCCCTGAGTAGCTCTACCGATGTTCACAAAAATCGGTTCAGATTTGGATATAGCCCTCGTATATATCTTTTCCCGATTTTGCTATAACTTGGTAAATTTTGATCGAATAGCCAAATCTGAACCGAAAATCGGAGAACCTATTCAGGGGCCTAAGAAAATATCACATATTAAATTTGAAGGCTATTCGATCAAAATTGACCGAGTTATAGCAAAATCGGGGAAAGATATATATGGGGGCTATATCCAAATCTGAACCGATTTTAGTGAAAATCGGTAGAGCTCCTAAGGGGCCTAAGAAAATATTACATGTTAAATTTGAAGGCTATTCATAAAAAATTGAGCGAATTATAGCAAAATAGGGGAAAGATATATATAGGGGCTATATCCAAATCTGAACCGACCACAAGTCGGCGGCACGATGCATAGAGAAAATAAAGAGAGTTTCCATAATGTTTACAAATCTGTTTTAAAATTAAATGAAAATCCACTAAAACCCAAAATGAATTTAGACATGCTTGTTTCGAATGGAGTTGCCAACACGCAATTCGTTACATACATACGAATGTACATTGTATGTGCATTGAAGAAGTCAGGGGTCTACGTTGGATAACAACTTTATTGGCCTTTTGATGAAAACAGCAGTAATGAACTAGTGCCTCCGAAAGACAATATTGACTTGAACAATTGTCATGTCTTATATACTCTTCACCATAAGATGGATGAAGTGTATGTAAAATCTTTCAATCAAAACTGACTGAGACCATATAAGGAATATACCTACATCAACCTGTTCAAAAACAAATTACACTGTGAACACAAATTTTGGGCCAGAGATAATTCCTTTTGGGTATGAAAGCCCTTGGTGAGTATATTAAGAATCAAGAAGGACAGATCGGCCGTGAGTCAAACTTCTGCGTTATGGCGTGATGAAGTTTTTGCTAGAGAACCTGTAAGCATCTTTGTTTACTTATTTTTGAGATGATATGTCTTCAGCCAAATCGAATGAGGATTATTTTCGTAGAGCACTTCGACCTTCTAACTCGCTTCCTTCAATGGCCTTTTCGTCCTTTATTTTAAGAGCCGCTATAAAATTACCACAAAATGTCGTTTTTCAGCTTCGAAATGTTCTGCAAAAATGTCGGCTCTCATTGACAACTAATCGATTTGTGCACAAAACGACCACGAAAAAGCGACAAAATCGATTAGTTGTCAAAGAGAGAGATGGCTTACAGGGTCTCTAGAAAAAACTTCATCACGCCATAACGCGGAAGTTCGACTCACGGCGGATCTGTCCTTCGGGGTTTCTAATATACTCACAATGGCCTTTCTTCCACAAGAGGAATTTTCCGTGCCCCAGACTTTCACCTCCATTTTGTTGCACAGTGTTATTGAAATGCTTTGGCATACGATCCAAAACCTCTACGAGTAAGTATGAAATTTTATGGGTATCGAACAATGTTACCCCCTAAGCTATTTTTATTTTCTATAGTAATCTGTATGGTGCCAAAGGGGAATTTTCACGAAATCGGTTACAACACTATCTAATTCCAACCAGATTGTGTACAGCTTTCAATCAATCAATTGAAGCTCTATATATTCTTCACTCTTTTCTATATTTCTCTTCTACTTACAGGATGAACACAATGGATCTTTGGTTTGCGGTTACTATGATAATTTGCGTTCAGAGTCAGTCTCGTATTAATAAGAATAAGCCTAAATCTTCACAACCCACATAATGGTGACAAAATTGGCAGCGTTCTTCAATTTAATAAGACATTTCTCAATTTATTCAAGTTCCAGGTCAGATATCTTATATCATAAATATGATCTAACTGATCTTTATCGTAATGCCCCAAAGAATAAATAAATATAATTGCTGCCGCTCTTCTTGAAGACGGACACACAACAGTGACCATCCACCATGGGTTTATCATTGCTGGATTAATTTGCAGAATACCTTTCCTAGAAAAAACCTGTGTATTTGCTAAGCAAATATACTGCAACCTGGACTGGGTGCGTCCATAAAGAATCATGAAACAGGTGAGTGGGGTTGGCTGGGCAACTAAACAAATGCAGCGTCTCGTGTGGGCCCAATATGAATTGAGGCGGATGTATTGTCGATCATTACACTCAATATATTTGGGGTAGTTAGTGGTCGAAATCAGCGCACCATTGACCAATATTCTTAGGGGAAGCCTCATTTCAGCCGACCAGGTGGTGAGCACAGTGAATGGCAGAGGATTTAGAGGTGGATATTTTAATATTTCTCAGATCGAAGAACTGCTCTAAGTCAACTATGTAGACCTATCACATTTAAATGTAGAGGTTAAACAGTTCCGGATATATCAACCCGCCTTGAGGAACTCCCCGTTTCATGCTATTGGACTTGTTATTTCGGAATTCTATAAACGACTTACGTCACACATATAGTTGAAGGGAAGTCTTCCCAATATCCTCAAACAGCTGGCATAGTTTACGGTATCACAGCTTTCGATAGATACAGCCACCGTAACTGATCGGTCGCCAGGCCTGCTCTGGTTCAGTCCTCGACTGATATATGTGAATATGGAATCCATGCTGATGTTGGGCAACTGGGAATCTTTGCTACTGGCGACAAGGGGGAGATCGGCCTGTTTGATTCACCTCTTCTAGCATCCTCGCCTGGCTTCAGTACCGGGACCACCCTGCTAACTTTCCAGACTTCTAGTATGATAGATTGAGGATACTTGTAAAATACTCAACCCCGGGTTTATCCAGTTTTTTATGCATGGCAATGCAGAGATATCGTGTTGAATGATTTCGAGTTTCGGATGACGTCTACAACATCGCCCATCGTAAATTGTGTTGGTAACTGGGAGGGCTCTTCTTATAGGCCTTGCACACTCCTCTTCGCCCGATTTCTCTCCTTGTACTTTATAAACTGTCGGTTAAAATGTCTCGCCGAATGTAACAGCCGTTCTGTCTTTCCCGGATTCGAGGGTGATTTAGGCGTTGCCCACAATTTAATTTTAATCGTTACCAAAGTTGCATTGATTCAGGTGGTCTAGTCACCTTTTCCGCTTATGTTCGCCTACCAGCCTGTTGACTTCAAGAGTAAATTATTCAACCCTTGGGTCTTCAGGGTTCATACGACGAAGCTCATCACGCTCATTTGCTAGTCCCGTAGCCTATGTTGGGAAATTTGGTATAATTTCGGGTATTCAACCAGCTGGTATGTAGCGAGCGGCTGCAGCTGTGATCATGTCCCGGAAAATTCTATCAGCTACCCAAGGATCTCAGGGAATGGATAGCTTTTTGAAACGGCGATTTGCTAAATTCTCCGGAATCCTTGCCAATCATGTTTTCCATGGTTTGGAAAAGTACGGTGGTCAGAAGTTATGAAGACGGGTGGTCTGTTTACCGAGACGATGAGCGGAAGATGGTCTGAGCCATGGGGAATGGCGGGTTGCCAGGACACGTCATTTATCCGACAAGGTGTCACAATAGTCATATCTGGCGAGGTGTGACAATCTCAACTTACCCTCGTAGGAACGTCGTCATTCACCGTTAATTTGCTCGGCCAGCGCTGTACCCCTTTGGTCATTGCCCAAAATGGAATGCTCATGGTGAGCATTGAAGTCCCCAGAACCAGATGGTTATTGCCTTCCAATAGCATACTAATGTCAGGCATTTGACGTAGGACACAGTTATTCATCGACGGTAAGTACACATTCAGTAACTCTACATCGGCAGTCCAACACTTTACTGCTACCATGTAGGTCTGTACTGGATGACAAATCCTCCTCCTCCGCTTCATGTACGATCCTTCCGCAAAACATTGTAACCATCGGAACGTTGCAAGCTACAGGCTTTGTTTCCTAGACCGCGGCAACCATGATTTTCCTCCGACTCTTAAAGTCTACAATTTCTCTGGTTTGTTGAGGGGACCGTTGTAGTTGAATTGCAGGAATGATGCATTTCTGAAGTTTCCCATTCCCTACATCCATTACATCTCACCCAAGTTGACATATGCTGGATGCGGATATGGCAAACGGAACAGATCTATGGCCCGGGGTTTTTCTATATCACGATACATATCAAAAACAAACGGAGCAGGCATTTCGGGATATATTGCCGCTTCCATGGTGAATAAAGGTTCAGAACACAACTTATAATTCTTGAAGTGGCGGTCTCGTGAGATTACGAGACGTATTATTGAGAGTTTGCAGCGTTACGCGGGAGAGGCGGAAGATTATGATGCCTTTGTCACTTTATGGACTTTCCCATCATTTTGGTAAGGTGGCTAAGGCCTATCTTCGACAAGAAAAAGTCTCCGATTAATTTTTGTTGTCTACACTATTTCCATTTGTATTTCCATACTAATCGGCGCTGGTCACATAAAACAAGGGAATTAGGGAGAGTGTACCAAGAGTGCTACTCTGGTAGAGCAGTCTAATCACCACATTTGAAAGTTCCCCTATGTGAAAATGAGAGTGAGATCTAATCTGTCCCTCATTTATCAATTTACTACCAAAGAGTAAAACATAAAGGCTTTGAGGTCCTGCTGTAACGAGAAAATCTAGTATATAAGAAAGATGTCATCTCATCAACCCCAGAAAATTGTACAGAATGTGTACCATCTAACCAGAAAGATGTTAAATGAAGAATAATAAGGCAACGTGGGACAATAAGCTACTAGCACGCCTCATTAAGACTCGAGGCAAACCGCTGATAAGGTACATATGTCCATCGTCTTCAAGAGGACACATAGCTGATGATTTGGAGCTAAACATTCTATGCTCGTTCACAGAAATGAAAAAAGTTTGTTTAACATGCATCCTAGAGAAGGCTCAAGAGAAGTAGGTATAGTATAATAACCATTTCTTCGACGACTACAAGGCTGTTTTCAACAGCCCTACGCAATTAAGGTGTTCCAAGTCAAGTATTACATTGGTATGACCAAAAGAACCAACGAGATTACATTGACGTAATGTGTCGAATATTACAAACGGCAAGAGACATATTTGAAAAAGTCGAGAATATCTGCTAAAGTGGGTGTGGCAGATGTGCAGCCAAAGTTGATGGAAATTAGAAACTACAACTTTGAAATTAGTGAGCGATTCGTTTTTGTACATTTTAAGGTGTTGGACAAAAGAGAATGGCAAAATTCACTGGACCAGAGAGAGAGTATTTGTTTTCAAGTTAATGATTTTATCGGTAAAATTAGAACAATTTCTTTATTTCGTAATTTCTCTTTTACAATCCAATCTGTAGTTACTTTAATTTTTTATTATTTTCACATATCCGGATATTTTATAATATAATTGGCTGCTGTTATTACTGGAGTTTTTTAGCAGCACCACAATCATTAATCTAAATATAAATCATGACTAACATACAAAACTCACAAGTATAAACATTAAGCTTCATCATAATGATTAAATTGACTTTGGTGGGGTTGTGATCTCTGCACTGTAATTTAGCTCCTAAAATAAGCACAGTTTGAATTTTATTAGCTCAGTCAAATGTTAATAATGATTTGATGACTAGGCCAAGTAAAGTAAATGTGTTTTTCCCAGCTCAGGATATGTGTTTTGATGATTTTAATGCAAAAGAGGAAAAGAGAAGGTGAGCAGTGGCCAATAAACTTCATAAATAAATTTCTTAACAAATCTTCGCCACCAATTAGCTCTCATATGGGGCACAAATGATTTCCTTCCACTTCAACATTTTGTGAGTGCACAGATTTTGAAAGGCCTCATCATGTAGACGCTTGCCTGTAAGACTGGCTAAAGAGATGCCGGGATAGATGGATGAATGGCTAGATAAATGGTGATGGTGGATTATTGGCAGTGTTAAAGCGCGCATTCGCCTAAACTTGAGATAACTTTCGCAAATCAAACACACATTCAAAGTCATAAAACAACAACAAAAGTGTTTAACAACATAAATTGAATTATTAAATAATTATGAACGTGTGTAGTTTCTCAGGTACACCTAATTCACAAAGTTGTGAAATGTGACGTGTGTGTGAGAGTGTTTAAATGGGATTTTATACCGAGTCGGGTGATAAAATGCAAATAATATGAACATGTGTAAACTCCCAGTCTTGAAGAAAATAAAAAGTTACTCATTAATATTTTTCAAAGAAAACTAACTTATTTTTCCCATCACAAAATAATGAGAAAAAAGTCCAGAAAGCAACCGAATGTTGTGATTTCGAGTCTCAGGATGGGCTACTGTATTAGCTCAACTATAGATACGTTTCAATTAACAACTCAGCTATTGAAACATATAAATTCGGTCGAACTACACTATTATTAATATTCTAGACTGAAATAAAATTATTTTCTTTCTGTAAATGATATACTCGTAATTTGTTGTGGGGAAGTTTTCTGGCAATTGGGAATCCTATAGCAAATTTGGGGCGAAAATGCGAATAAGAACCTGAAACCGATCGGTACCGTTATATAGGGGACTACACAGTTTTAGGTGGATAAGGTTTTTTTTACCACAAGGAATACCGTCCTTAACATGGCAAAGTTCAAGACGTATTTATATCAGTATTAGCCACCCTCACAAGTAAAGACTAAACTGTGTGCTTGTATTATAATAAACCACAACAAATGCCTCAATAGAACGAAGGCACACGCTGTTGCCTACAGTGTACGTGTGCGTCTCATAAGCATAGGAAAGTATGCACGGATGTGTGTCGTTGCCCATTGCTGCTTATATTGATTCCTCTTTCATCTCAAGTGAACACTAACCTCACTGTGGTGTCACCTGTGGAGTTGTCTCTAACACCCGTTAAAGGTAGTGAGCTAATACGTGCCGCCCGTTCACTTATAAGACTCATAAAAAACGGAGGTTGAGCGTTGGGCTAGTAACTCAGCCCGTCAAAAGATAGTATATTATCAATAGACAGCGGGATCCTATGCAAATGCATATATGGTTAGGATGGTCGTAGAGCAAATCTGATTAGACAGAAACTAGTTTTATCACAAAATAACACGAATTAGGCCCAGAAATTTTTGCATATTTTGCATATCGTGCATATTTTGACATATTTTTACATATTTGCATAAAATTGAGCATATGCAAAACCATATGCAAAAATATATGCAATGATTTGTGGTCTAAAAATCCCACCGAAATGACTGAAATGTGGTATTAAGTCTTCGTTAGGGGTATGAAACTTTACACCAAAAATTGGTCCGCATGGGTCCCAGGGACGTACGCAGGATTTCATTTCGTGAAATTAAAAAATGTTGTGTAGCCTTACATGAAACTATTTTAAAGGGTTTTTAGTTGATTTTATATGAAATATTGACACAAAGTATATAATTTCAATAGAGAGCGTTTACAATATTATAGATATAAGTTTGAAATTTGGAGTAAAATGAAGCATATCATAATACGTTCAGTATAGACCCAAACAAAAGTTCCGCCTGGTATTTTGAAGTTTTTAACCAAATTCTCCAACAGAATTTACGCAATAACTAAAAAATCTTTCAAGTGGATATTACACATGTAGGGTTACGTTTTGGTGTATCCCAGACTTTATTTGGCATTTTCGATTCTATTTCAAAGATTTACAGTATTTCTTATTCTTCAAAGTACATATCCATATATCACACATTAACTTCAGTCCCATTAAAAAAGTTTCGTGTTTCTTTTGCCTTTATAAGTTATCAATTGGACACATTTTTACCGCGAGGACTGATGCTGATAAGAAGATCTATCTAAAAAAAACCTATTATTGTTATTTGTATACCATTAATTAATTGAAATAAATAACTCCAAAAAAAGAATAACTCGAATCCTACAGTGTACGAGTGCAGATTAGACTTGTACCGAACATTTCCAATCAAACATTGTCAGCAATTGTAAAAACACACAAAACATTACTATTTTACCAGAAGTTATAGGAGTCCATGCAAGCCAACTAAAAAATTCAGAAAATTACAGTTATGCTCTGTTCTAGTACTGCAAGATTCTACTCATTTTCAGTAGTAAAAATGTGTACATTCTTGCAGGTTTTGGAACCGGCATTTAGGACAGAAAACATTTTTATCAGGAGTCGAGCGATACCAGCCTCAGCATATTCAACTCAACGGATCCAACATCTAACTGAAAGCACTTTCCGTTCCGATAACATATCTACATATTGTTTGCACTCCATGCAAACAGCCGCAAAATTCATACTTGTATACCAAAGACCTCCACCAAGTAACCCATGGTACGACAGGAGTGTCGTGCTGCTACTGAAGAGATGAATACGGCATATAGGGCTACTCTAAAAGGCGTAGCGCACAAGTACATAGGTATCGGGAGTAAAGGAGAGAGGAGAAACGTTTTTCCGCAGGAAAAAGAGAGAAATGGAAAAGCGGGAGTGTGAAAAAATCGAGATGTACAGGAACCAGAATGAAGTCCGAAAGTTATACCAAAGAGTGAAACATTAAACTGATGGCTTTGGTACAGGCACATCCTCCTATAGACACGAGAAAGGTATCCTGGTTACAGGTGGTTACTGCATTTTTCCAAGCCGTTGATATTCAATACTGGTGAAGACGACGAACATACCACAGATCCACATAAGGCCGAGCTGTTCAAACCCGAATTCGACACGCTGATAAGGTGTAGTAAGCACCATCTGACTGATAAAACGCGTACCCGATAAATGAGCGTCCTGCGTCCCGTTCAAAAGAAAATATATAAAATTGAGTGCTATGACTGCTCCCTATTACTAGCATCAGGGATATTGTGTCAAAGAATTAGTGGGCCTACTAATGCGGCATCAGGCCTAACAAATCGACCATTGACCAGATATTTACCCTGCGGCAAATCCTGGAATAGACCCAAGAGATACAGATGGACACCTACCACATTTTTGTCAATTATAATACAGCCTTCGACAGCTGATACTGATACCCGGTCTTCAGTTATAATAAGAAAGAACTTCTCCGAACAGTTCACTGCCAAAAACGATTTCAGACAATGAAGCAGCCTTTCATGTGATCTCTTTAACATTCTGCTGGAAAAGATTGTACGAGATACAAACGTCAAAACGAATGGCACAATGTAAACTAATAGCCACATGTTACCTGCTATGCCGACGACATTGACATAAAGGGCCGATCAGTAAAGGAAGTAACTGATACCTAGACATCGGATATTGCATATTTTTTTTTTTAAATTGCAAACTGTTGTAACTACGTTATTATTAGACAGCGGAATTTTATGCAACCCCTATTTGTGGTCCGATTCATGTCAAATTTTGGGACTGGGCATATTTTTGGCTTCTGATTACATTGCAATCGAAACATATGACATATGCAAAATTATGCAAAATGCATAAATTTTTGCATATGCAAAATTTATGCATTTTACATATTTTCTTATGCAACAAATATTTTAATAATAGGTACAAAAATGTTTGTGTGTAAAATTGTTCTGTTTACAATTCTCTTCAGACAAGTCAATAAAATAGAGAAATTTATAACCACAGCCTTCAAAATACCGAAAATCGGGAGGTATCGTTCTATGGGGGCTATATGAAGGCCTGGATCTAAACCGACAAATTTTAGGTGGAAAGTTTTTTACCTCCAAGGAAGACTTAATACCAAATTTCAGCCATTTCGGATTGATATTGAGGGCACAACCTTCAAAATACCAGAAATCCGGAGGTTGCGTTCTATGGGGGCTATATCAAGACGTGGACCTATACCGATAAATTTCAGGTGCAAAGTTTTATACCCCCAACGAAGACTTAATACCAAATTTCAGCCATTTCGGAGGGATACTGAGGGCACAACCTTCAAAATACCAAAAATCCGGAGGTACCGTTCTATGGGGGCCATATGAAGACGTGGACCTATACCGACAAATTTAAGGTGCAAAGTTTTATACCCACAACGAAGACAAAATGCCAAATTTCAGTCATTTCGGTGGAATATTGAGGCCACAACCTTCAAAATACCGAAAATCGGGAGGTACCATTCTATAGGGTCTATATGAAGACGTGGACCTATACCGATAAATTTCAGGTGGAAAGTTTTATACCCCCAACGAAGACTTAATACCAAATTTCAGCCATTTCGGAGGGATACTGAGGGCACAACCTTCAAAATACCAAAAATCCGGAGGTACCGTTCTATGGGGGCCATATGAAGACGTGGACCTATACCGACAAATTTCAGGTGCAAAGTTTTATACCCACAACGAAGACAAAATCCCAAATTTCTGTCATTTCGGTGGGATATTGAGGCCTCAACCTTAAAAATACCGAAAATCGGGAGGTCCCATTCTATGGGAGCTATATGAAGACGTGGACCTATGCCGACTAATTTCAGGTGGAGTGTTTTATACCCCCAACGAAGACTAAATACCAATTTTAAGTAATTTCGGTGGGATGTTGAGGCTATAACTTTCAAAATACCGAAAATCGGGACGTACCGTTCTATGGTGGCTATATGAAGACGTGGACCCATGCGGACAAATTTCAGGTGTAAAGTTTCATACCCCTAACGAAGACTTAATACCACATTTCAGCCATTTCGGTGGGATATTTGGACCACAAATCCTTGAATATATTTTTGCATATGGTTTTGCATATGCTCATTTTATGCAGATATGTAAAAATATGTCAAAATATGCACGATATGCAGAATATGCAAAATATGCAAAAATTTCTGGGCCTAATTCGTTTTATTTTGTAATAAAACGAGTTTCTGTCTAATCAGATTTTCTCTACGACCATCCTAACCATATATGCATTTGCATAGGATTCCGCTGTCTAGTTATTATATTGAATTGTATCGTTCCAATGATAGAAATTCGATGTCATATTGAAAAGTATCAATAAAACATACAAATACAAAATACAAATTATTTGCATTATAATTTATAATAATTAATTTATAAATATAAGAAGGTCGAAGGAGAATCTGCTAAAGCGGGCCTGGCAGCAAACGGCAACAAGACCGGATCAGTGATGTCGATGCGTTATTCGTCCACAGAACTCGGAGAAACTGTGGAAATTGGTAACTACAATTTTGAGGTAGTTACCCACAAACCTACCTCGGCACCGCCATAAACATATTAAACATCATCAGTTGTGAAATAAGAAGAGTAGTATTGGCCAACAGTTGTTACTTTGGCTTAAGTAGGCATTTTAAAAACAAAGCCACATCTGAGATTACCCTTGCTAATGTATGGTTTCGACTCTTGGGTGCGTGTGTAAGCAGATAAAGCAGTGTTTGGTGTGTTTGAGAGGAAAATTCTTCGTAAGATCTATGGGCCAATCAGCGTTAACGAAGAACATCGATGTCGCACAGTAGTTCAGAATCGTTTTTTCCTGGTCAAAACTCTGTAACTTTTGAACGGATAGAGATATTTTCATATATTTTTTGTTCGACATCTTAAGGATGCAACTAAACGACCAAATTGTGTCTAGTAGTTGCAGAGGAATTCAAGGTCAAAGTTAAAATTTTGATTTTTTATTTTGCCTTATCAAGGCGACGATCATTTTATAGTTATATTTGAATTAATTCTCTTTCGAGTTGAGCTGTTATAACATAAGAGGTACATAGAAAAATTAGGAATCCATCGAAGTGCAACACATTCAACCATGCTACGTTTCACGGGTGGCATTATTACAAATACTATGACAGCTTTTTTCCACCTTTATCAGAAGATTTGACCATCAGTATTTGTCTTCGGAAGCTGTGACATGTCATCTGGTTGTCGGATATCCAGGTTCGAATCCTAGCCTGGCTCATGCTGAAATCATTTTTTGTTTTGCCTTATTAAGTCGAAAGTCATTTTGTAGTGATAGTTGAGTTAATTCTCTTTCGAGTTGAGCTGTTATGACCTAAGACCCAGCAAACCAAATGTCGGATGTCCGACACATCGGAACAATTTCGGAAGCAAAATCGTTCAGATTTTGTTTAGATTTCTATACGATTTTTCGTAGAGGAATTTGTTTAGAGTTCGTTCCGATTTCGGAGAGAATCTAGGAAGTAAATTTCCCTTCAAATATGGTAATGTTATTCTTCCGATTTCGGTACGAATTCGATCGAAAAAAACATTACATAAGCAAACCAAATGTCGGATTCCGACACATCTAAACAATTTCGGAAGCAAAATCGTTCCGAATTCTATACGATTTTTCGTAGGGGAATTCGTTCCGATTTCGTTCCGATTTCGGAGAGAAATTTCCCTTCGAATATACCAATGTTTTTCTTCCGATTTTGGTACGAATTCGGATCGATACGTCGAAAACAGATTACCTTTCGCACAATAACCACCTTTTGTATATATCTAACAAGCAACATTTTAGTTTGTTGTCGAAAAATAAAATGGTTGGTTATAAAATTCGCATATACAATTTTTAAATATTTTACATATAAATGCAACATCTAATAATTCAAGCTAGTGCTGATAGACTAAAACGACGACTCATCTTTACGACGATTTGGAAGGTACCGCCGATTTTCATACGACATTATTCCGAAATCTGTAGGAACTTCCCAAGGATTTCAAATGGAATAATTCGAATTACAAATGGAATAATTCTAATCCCAAATAGAATAATTCGAATTACAAATGGAATATTTTTAATTACAAATGGAATAATTCGAAATACAAATGAAATGTTACGAATTACAACTAAAATGTTTCGAATTACCTCTGAAAAAGTTGTAGATATTAACAATCGGTGACGACAAAAAATTGGGCCAGGAAAATCGATTTCTTACCGTCGTATGAAACAAGAACTGTATCGGCTATTCAACGGTATCAGTGGTGGAATTTTATGACTTAATTGCCGAAATTATAAGTATTTTACTTTTACCGATTTTTGTCGATAACCAAAAACGAGTTACAGAATTTCACTAGAGTATAGATATTAGGGTTATGACTTTTTGAAAATTTTTTCTCAAAAATGATTTCCTGTAGTGAGAATTAATGAACATTTGCCTATTAATGCCTAGGCATTTTGCCTATTTGAAGATGTATACAAGACAATTTGAAGATGTAGCAGGAGGACATCTTCAAATTGTCTTTGAATACCAGTTTATTGAAGATCTATCGTCCAAAAATTGTGCACTAGTACCACACACATGCTTCGAAAATAGTTCATTGTGGGCATATATTGAGATATAAAAAATATGTTATACCGGTAGAAATAACTAACAATGAATAGAAATTCAAAAATTTTGCATGCAAACAAATTTATAAATCCCAAAATTATTCATATTCAATTACACTCCAAAGAATAATAAAAATATATTTATTTTGTATTTTAGTTGGAGCCGGCAGGAGTTTTTGGAACCAGAAAAGGGACCAGAATAGGGACCGTGAAAAGAAACTCTTCCAAAAAAAAAAAACAATAAAAAAAATAATAATAATAATCAAATAGATCCGATACGGTGTGGGAGGTACTCGAAGGACGGATTAAATAATACGATGTGTAAAATTTCGACCAATCAGAAAATCCCCTTGAGAGTTATCTTGCGGATTTGCGGCGGAAGTACAATCTGCGGAAAAAAATTCAAAACGATTCGAGAGGACTCTTAAATTTCTCTTTTCCGAATTTTGTGTGGGAGGTACCCTAAGGTGTGGACCGATCTAGTCTTATCCGATCTATATCTGGAAGGAATAATAATATATGCAAAGTTTGGAGCAAATTCGCCAGTTATCGTTCACACAATTTTCCGAAAACAATTTAGAACTTTTTTTGGAGGGGATGTGGACCGACGTAGCCTACATTCGAACTTAAACAAAGCTTGGGCAAAATATTACGAAGTATAAAATTTGGTTCTAATCGGTAGATCCACTCGAGAGTTATTGTGCGCACCAGCCAGCTAGACATTAAGAGAGACAGATGAACGGACAGGGCTAAATAGACTCCAAATTGTCTGAAACGAATTTCGTCCAAACATACTTGGGGTCTGAAACCAATATTTCGATGAGACACATCTTTGGTAGTATTTTCTTTGTATCCTAAATCCTGATGTATAAAATAGGTGGCGAAGCGACCCCATGCTGCAATATTTGTATAAAAAATCCAGTTTGACAACTGAACTAAAATTATTTCTGTCATAATAGAGACAATTTGTAGCATGGGAGGAAATTGTGGTTCTCTACACAAAACCCATTACATATTAGGCAGTTGGCCCGTTATCTAGCAGACACATTATTTCAATTTGCATCAGGGAAAAGGTCAGTAGTTATTATTCCATATGTAGGCTACTTTGCTGGTATATGCCCTCCAGGAATTAAAATATGGACCAAAAATAAAATTTGTATATTTTTCATACAATAGGGTGACATAGACCCCGCTAAATAATATCAGATCATCATGCAAAATTATAGGCATTTTCTTCAAAATAAACTCTTACCTCATGCAAAATTTCGTGACTATTGAGAGATGGTCTTCCAAATATAACTCACGAGGGAAGAATGTGTCTTTGAGGAACAAAGATATAAGCCGCATATTAAAATTTTTGACAATTTTCACACAAAAGTTCTGATCCATTTAACACTCTAAATATTATCTGATCGGCATCTCAATTTGCAAGCTAGTTCTTTGTCATATACTCTTACCATATTTAAAATTTCGTTGTTGATCGAAATTGGATAAAAATTATGTTTTTGGTCCATTTCACCCGCTAAATATTTCACGATCAACTCCAACAAAAATAGGGATCTATTCTGGTCTGAACCCAACCTCCATGCAAAATTTCGTGACGATCGGTCCATAATTGCGGCCTGGAGTTTGATTACAATTTATAATGGACAGACGGACGGACGGATGGACGGACACACATCTCAAAACGCTTTATCTCGTCGAGATAAGAAGCTTGGTATACCACATTGGAGGTCTCCGACGAATATTTCGCGGTGTTACATGAATTTTTACCAAAACAAACTTATAATACCCTTTCCACATAGTGGCGTTGGGTATAAAAACAAACAAAAAAAAAATTTAATCTCCTGAAAATTTGCAATTTTTAAAATACGTACTTTTCTATAAAAATTATTTTTTCTCGAGTGTATGTATTTGAAAAATAACTTTATATGAATATGTACTTTTATTTTTGTAAACCCACATTTCTCCCAATGACGACAACGTTCAATGCTCTGTTACATAGCTTAAATTAAAGAAAAATACTCCAGTTTAAAATAAGACTGAAGCGAAAGAGAAAAGAAATTTAAATAAAAATCAATAAAAAATGTTGCAAGCATAGCGGGTGTCAGGCAAACAAAACAGAAAACAACAAAAAAAGCAAAGGAGAAAAACATTCACTTGTTGCACCATTAATAGGTGAAACAACACAAAATTGCTGCCTAACAAATCATGAATGAAATATTTTTACAGTGGATATTGTTGGCTCAGTGTCTTTAAAGAGAGAGAAAAACTACATTATAAAATGTCTGAACATGTGTTTCCGTTAAAGTTAAAGTTTCAAAACATGTTCTTTTCCGGAGCTAAGGAAAGATTTTCCATTTTTAATAAAATATCATTTTTCATTTTAGGAATTTTGGCCAACCAAATTACGCTTTGGATACCGACGCGTCGGTAGCATCACGTTGAAATTGCTCATTTATCAGAAGAACTCAATCCGATTATTTACAAAAGGCCAATATAGAAATAGAAAATAATTGGAAATATATTTTTAGTATTGGAATTTATCCACTGTTCAAAAAATTTGTAACAGCATAGAAGAAAATCCGAGCAACAACAGCATGTGGCAGCAACATTAATTTTAACTTGTCATACATAGTAAATATGCCTTGTAAATTTTTAATCAACTGTCTTGCACTGGAGCACGCAAATTTCAAGACGGTAGTCGTCGGAGTATTAACATTAATCCTTAACCCACCTCCTTGCCACTTTCCACAGAGCGATGACTAAACTAACTCAATGTTTAAGCGACAAATCAACCAAATTATTGTGCATCGTCGTCTGCTTCCCTCGACATAATCAACTTAAGAGATTGTGGTGTTTACTAACGCCACTTAGGCCAAGAGGCGATGTTGATCATCATAACCATCTATGAAGAGCTAAAGTAGGATGGATAATGGTAATTTTTTTCTATTTGGTTTTTTTCTAAGTCTACCATTCCATAGATGATGCTGTGAGTTGCCCGAATCGCTAGTAAATTTTGCTCTAACTTGCACCATGAACATTAAACTACATACTTTGTGAGGTTGGAATGATGGTTACGCTGGGTATAGCTTTTGGCCACCTACTTTCTTAGAAAATGTGAAATTTTATCTCTTTTACATTTAGCCAAACATTTATTACAATTTAACGCCCACTTCACAGACCGATAGATGGAACGGCAGACAGGCACTACCACCATCACTGCATAGTTTACCATATTCCACTGTGGCTGGCATCTAACATTCCATGGCGACATAAAAATACAAAATAATTTATTGTTATATGTGAACGACATGACTTCTTAATATCCTTGGACAATAAAAATAAAACAAAGAAGAAACGAAAAAAAAAAACAAAGACAATGTGACTTATATAAAATCCATTACAAATCATATCAGCAAAATAACTGCCACAAGTTATGGTATTTGGTGAAAAACAAATTTTCATTTTGCGATTTCATGTTAGATGAGACAAATTATAAGGATTCGGTAAATAACATTTTCCTAATTTATTTTTATTATCTAAATAAAGAATACACGAAGCTTTTTATTTAAAATGTAAATAAATAAGTATGTCTGCTGTGCTGACTGAGATATACCCTCAGCCTCGGACCTAAAAAAGAAGTAAACTCAATACTTCTGACGTCTATAGGCTTTTTTAATTTTGGGCCAATTTCTCATGAAGTATGAACTTGCCACCGAAAAAATTGTATCGTCGTAACTATACACAACACAACATACACAACATGTTACCAAATATTTCAAAACTATCCGAGGCGAGCTCTTAAATTGTACTTTTTCCAAACTTTGTATGGGAGGTACCCGAAAATGTGGCCCGACGTAGTGAATATTCGGAATTAATCCGAGTCTGTAACGATGTATACGATGTATAGTTTTGGACCAAATCGGGCTCCCCCTTTGAGGGTTATCTTACGTACTATCCAGTTTAGTTGGTGCCGGCAGGTTATTATTTTTTTTTTGAGATTTTGGGCTATTATCTCAGTAAGTATAAAATTTCCCCCGAAAAAATTGCGCAGTCGCAAAAAGAACTTTTTGGAAAAAAAATCAAAACTATTTGAGACGAGCTGTTAATCAGCACTTTTCCCAACTGTTGTGTGGGATGTACCCATATTCCAACCTGATACATGATAGATGAAATAATACGATGTGCAAAGTTTGGACCAAACAGAAACTCCCTGCAATAGTTATCTTGCATATTTGCCATTTTAGTTGGTGTCCGCAGGGTTTCTTGGAGCTTTTAGGCCGTTATCTCAGGAAGCATGGACCCGTAAAAATATACAATCGCAAAGAGAACCTGCTGCAAAAAATTTAAAGCTATCCGAGAGAAGCTTTTAAATTTTGTGTGGGAGGTACCCGAAGGGGTGGACCGATGTAATACATATTCGAACCCGATCTATGCCTGGAAGTAATATTACCATATGAAAAGTTATGACCAATTCGTTTACTTCTTTCAAGAGTTTCGTGTGCACCATTTTAGCGGTAAGTTTTGAAGTTTTGTGAAGGAGTGGACCGATATGAACTTAAACTAAGTTTGGACAAAATATTACGAAAGTCAAATTTTGGACCGAATCGGCTGATCCGTTCGTAAGTTATCGTGCGCTTATAACGAGTGGTTTTGTCTAGGGCTGAGGTAAGCTCAGTCGCTGCCAGTGTCGACCTGAGGACCCAGAAACCTTAAGTAAAAACACGAGTCTTGGTGTTGGATATACGAACAATATGTGTGAGGAATGTGGATGAGATGTGTGTTTTATATGCAATGAATCGATGACAATCGGATTGTTGTAATGAGCTCGGGTTAGTGGTAGGGTTGATACAACCCGGCTCGATGACAATCGTATTGTTGCTGTTGGATCGATAGAAGTAGGGTTGTTCCTGTCGACTCGATGGTGATCGGGTTATTATAATCGGTTCAACGACAGTCGAGATGATGCTGTCGACTCGATGGTAATCGTGTATGTTTGCCTCGGCTCTGTTGAAATTGGGTTTGGAGTTCTGTGTTTTGTTATCCGGGTGGCTGTCGGCTCGGCAATCGTCGGGTGTGTGGCTCGGCTCTGTAGTATTCGAGTTGCTGTCGGCTCGTTGACAATCGTCGGTATGTGGCTCGGCTCTGTGGTATTCGGGTTGCTGTCGGCACGTTGACAATCGTCGGGTATGTGGCTCGGCTCTGTGGTATTCGGGTTGCTGTCGGCACGTTGACAATCGTCGGGTATGTGGCTCGTCTCTTAGCTATTCGGGTTGCTGTCGAGGAAGAGATCGGTTAATGGGAACTGGCTAAGAGCATGGAGCTGTGCTACGAGTTTGAGCTGGCTGAGCGCTGGGAGCTTGCTAAGAGCTGGGAGCTTGGTAGAGCTGGGAGCGTGCTAAACGCTGAGAGGTCTATTCATACTTTGTCGGCGGGTGATTGACATCTTCGGTGAGGAAATATTGAAATATACGAAAATGTTATGAACTTTAGACCCATAAGCCTTTCATCATTTCTGCTTAAAACGCTCGAAAGATTCATCGAAGTGCATGATCGAGGATGGATAACTCAAACACGCCTACCTTAAAGGACGCTCAACAAACACAGCCCAGAACTTGAGGGCAGCATATTTCGCTATCGTTGCTATTTTTACCTCAATGACCCATTCATTCCCTTCCCTTTATTCACAAGTCCAAATGGCATGTCAAGGGCAATACAACACCATTTTAGAAATGTTTTACATATCTGAGAGACTGGAGATGTTCTTCAAATGGAATAATATAAACATTTCAATATACCCCTAACGGGTGTCTACAAAATTTAGTTTTATTGACTTCTATTTTTTCTACAATGTGCAACTACACAAATTCTAAAAATTTGCCAAAAATGTTGTTGCTGTTGTGTAAAATAATTTAATTAACAAATTCATTTAAAATCATGGCTGCAGTATAAATAGTTTTCGTCAATTGCAAAGCCGTATTCAAACTCAACGGCATAATGCCTCCAACTGACATACTGGTCGGATATTGCGACTCCCTCAGCATAATAAGTATCATCTTTTGTTCCCGCACGGTTAGTTCATACCAGTTGCAGTCATAAATAATTGTAGTGAGATCATCATTCTAGAAAAAGGGAAAATGCAAAAAAGAAAAACTGCGATGTTAGAAGCGATTTCAAGACATTATCTCCGATTTACTCAACTGAATTTTGCACCAAATTACCAAAGCCACAAAACAAATACAAAATGGCAAAACAGTACATCATGTAAACGGGAGCCGCTGGCCATACGCCCAAGAATTGACAAACGATAATGCAGATAATGGCCAATGTGGAGGCAAATATTTGAACGAATATAACCCAGAAGAAAGTCTTTGTAACACGTTGAACAAAACTTGAGTGATAAAAATAATTTGTTTTAAACATTTTTGAAATGTAAAATTACAAATTATGCAATAAAATACAAATATTTAAATGTTTGATTTGATAATTGTTTAATGAACAAATTTGGTAAAATCTAATAATGATGGCTTATTTAATGAAGAGTATACAATATATAATAATTGCTCTGTTCCAGAACCACCAAAAATCTACTATATTTGAAAATTGTGTCAAATATTTTTTTCTTGCCAGACATGGAACAGAGCAATTGTGTGAAAAAAAAATAAATTTGGCTAATATCAATGCTGAAAAAAGGAAAAGAAACACAAACCCCTCTAAAGATAACGACCACTGCAAACGTTTTAAGGACCATGATCTGCGAATATGTACCTGGATTATTCGCACTCTATAAAAAGAAGGTGCATTTTAAGCTGGCAGATGTACTGTACAAGACCGATATAACTGCCATACAGGAAATACGATGGATTGGGAAAGGCGTCACAACAACACCTAAAGGTGACGGACTGTATTATAGCTGCAATGACACAAAGCATGAGTTTGGTTGCGGATTTGTAGTTGGTCGGAGGCTAAAACATCTTTAGGCCTATTCTGTAACTTTTATTGATTGAAAAGTTGTTAAAATTTCTTTTGTTTTTGTAACAACTACAAAACAAACAAATGAAATTGTTGTAAAATAAACAATGAGTAAAGTTGTTAAAAATTTACAGAACAGGGGGGCTGGTCTCCAGCTTCACCCCGGTGACTGAAAGACTTGCTACAATACGTTCCAAATGAAGACAAGGACGAACAGACCGAAGATATATTCTACGAGCGCTTAGAGAAACACATGGACGTTGTCCTGCCCATGACATTAAAATTATTCTAGGCGCTTTTAATGCCAAAATGTAAACAGCCGCAAAATTCACACTTAAATACCAAAGACCTCCACCAAGGTCTATCGAAGAAAAAATGAGGGAAATATGGCTACTTTAAAATAAGTAGCACCACGTAGCGCACGATAGAGGTATCGGAAGAAAAGAAGAGAGGAGAAACGTCTTTTCCTGAGGAAAAAGAGAGAAATGGAAAAGCGGGAGTGTAACAAACTCGAAATGTACAGGAGCCAGAGTGAAATCCCAAAATTCTGTGAAATTCTGTGAAACATCAAACTGATGGCTTTGGTACAGGTACATACTCATGTATATGATTTCTTCATCTTTGATCCGGAGACAGTCAGGTGTCCTTATGAATATCGAGCTGCTTAAATCTGGGAGACCATATGTTTAAACCTCCGACCAACTAAAAATCCACAACCAAACTCATGCTTTACGTATGGCAGCTAAAATACAGTGCCATTTAGCTTTAGGTGTTGTAGCGAGGAATTTCTATTTCTTGGTCCAGAACTTAAGAAAAACTTTACGTAAAATTTTACTTAAAGACTACCGACTTACATGAAGAACTTATTTTCTTTGTTTTGAATCTAGAATTTAAACAAAAACAACTTACGTAATCTCTTTTTTATGCCATTGAAAAATTTCCCTTAACAACGGCTCCGTCCTTTCGGGATTGCGTGGATGTTGCTGTAAAACCTCATCCAAGTGATCAAATTTTAACTTGAGAATATTTTTCATTAGCGGAATATGGACAACAAGCAACACCATTAACGTGTCATTGGCGAAATTACCGAACGAAGCAAAGCAGACACAACAGGTGTGGTAAAAGTGATATGTGGAGAATCCAAAAGGGGTATTTTTGTCAATTCCTGGTACCAGAAGTCGTATAATATCAATTCTCTCATCACGTACGAGGTGATAGTATAAAGGAACAGCCAAAACGCCAATAGTTTGTACGGAATATATCAGCAATAAGGCGAAGACGGCTCGTTTCAGCAAACTTAAAGTGGATCGCAAATAATACAAGTATCGTTCATCTTGGCGTTCATATTCTTCGTACATGATCAAAATTTCCGACAAAAGGGAACGTATACAAGCCGCTTGGCTAAGACCACTTATGAGTTTGGCAGTACCCTGCAGCGTAACGGAGTTTTTAATGTTTTAGTATCGATTCGGAAACGAAATCAAAACTAATTTCACAACTTCTCACCTGAGTGGCGGATCCAGTAACACATAAAGACTGTAGAATTGTTGTATAATCATGCTCAATTACCACGCCCACATACATGGTATACGAGGTAAACATAAAGAATGTTGCGATAACTCCAATTAGGAACCATGTCAGTGCATTAAATTTAAAATCCGGACGAAAAATATTGGTTCCACAACATATGGCAAATATTTCCACAATTCTTAAATATTTGGAAAAATGTTGCGACGGCAGAAGTCCGAGATTGGGTGGTGCCATTTTAATCAAGTGAACAGCGAACGACGAATGATTTTCTCAAAAGGTACCAAAGACCACGAGCTGTGCCAGTAGATTCCAATGTAACGCAATTATATCATAAGCAATTTATTGGGAATTATTAAGTTTGGGGCGTGATTGGTTTTTTTCTTTCTTTCCTTAACAAGATTATAATTAAAATAATTGTACAAGGTATTGCTGAGAAATTAGCAATTTCGCTATTTTCTTCTTTCTGTTATATTTTTATATATGTATATAAATATTAGTAATGACTACATTACACTACACATATGTTTTTATACCCTCAGCCTTTAGGCTAAAGAGGGTATTTACACTTTGATACGACCAAAAATGTGCCTCATCGAAATAATGGTTTTATACCCCAAGTATGTTTGTACGATATCCGTTTCAGACAATTTTGAGTAGATCTAGCAATGTCCGTTCCTCTGTCTGTCTGTCTGGCAGGCTGGTGCGCACGATAACTCTCGAACGGATCAATCGATTCGGTTCAATTTTTGGGTATCGAAATATTTTGTCCAGATTCGATTTAAGTTCGAAGATTTTTGTTTACACAAGTTGTATTCGCTGCCCTCTATACGACGCTGTTTTTTCATTAGGGGCAAGTCCATAATTCCTGAGAAAATAGCCTGAAAGTTACAAAAAACCCAATGACACCGTGTGTAGTGGTTAGAGCGCAAGATAACTCTCGAACGGATCTGCCGATTCGGTCCAAAATTTGGCTTTCGTAATATTTTGTCCAAACTTAGTTCAAGTCAAAGATGGATTATATCGGTCCACTCCTTCCGGTACCTCCCCCACAAAAGTTCGAAAATGGTCGGAAAATTTGTGCGTACGATAACTCTTGAAGGGAGTAACCGATTTGGTCCATACTTTGCACATTATGAAATTTCTACCAGACTTAGATTAGATTCGAATATGGACTCAATAGGTAAACTCCTTCGAGAACCCCCCACACAAAATTTCGGAAAAGTTCAGTATATGACCTGCAATCGAATCGTCTTGATTTTTGTTGTAACATCTTGTATTCAATGTCCACTATACGAAGGTACAAGTTTCCTCAGGGGCAAGTCCATACTTCCTGAAAAAATAGCCTGAAAGTTGAAAAACAAACCATATGACACCATGTTTATGGGTGGAAGCGCAAGATAATTCTCGAAATGCCGATTCCGGCCAAAATTTGGCCTTCGTAATATTGTTTCCAAACTTACTTTAAGTTCGTAGATAAGCCATATCGGTCCACTCCTTCAGGTACCTACCCCACAAAGGTTCAAAAATATTCGGAAAAATTGTGCGGACGATAACTCTTGATGGGAGTGACCGATTTGGTCCATACTTTACACATTCTCATAATATCTATCAGATATAGATCAGGTTCGAATATGGACAATATTTGTCCACTCCATCCCGTACCTCCCACACAAAATTTAGGATAAGTTCACTTTAAGACCTGCTATTGAATCACTTTGATTTTTGTTGAAGCAACTTACATTCGCTGCCTCAATTACGATGGTAAAAGTTGTTTCAGGGGCAAGTCCATACTTCTTGAGAAAACAGCCCGAAGGGTGTAAAAACCCCCAATGGCACCCCCATGGTCTATGTCGGTCCATTCCTTTAAGTACCTTTTCCGCAAAATGTTTGAACTTCAATCCTAATAAACATTTTTGTCGGTTCATACGACCCCCTAAATACATAAGTTTTTTGTGAAAAAGTGTTTCAATTTGCACAGGCTGAGGGTATATCTCTGTCGGCAAAGCCGACTGATACTTTTTTACTTGTTTACATGTATGTTGTAATATATACACAAAAACATACGTAAGCAATCGTGTTCATCAGTTATTTTACTTGGCCCGCAGAATATGTTACTAGAATTTTGCAAAGCTGTTTTTATCGAACTCAGGCGCTCCTAATGGGCGCAACATTTGAGTGATTTGGGAGGGCAGTTTAAAAGGGAGGGCAGTTGAAAAGTTTATGGCATGTGCGACTGCATCCGTGTAAATGCTATTTAAGCCTGCTTACTCTAAGGGTTCTCTTTTGTAACGTTGGACCTCTCTTTCTAGATCATGAAACCACACCTGACATGCCTGGGTGAAGGGTTCCATCCACCACACGGGTGTTAACCCGAGCAAGTACTGCAACGGGAGCATGCCATTGTGTTGCTGCACTGGTAGAATCTTTTTCTCCTCATGTCGATGGTCCACTGAAGACATGAGGATGTACAATGTTGCAGTTCTCAGGGCGGCATTCTGACAGGTTATATTCGCGGAATATAGCTATGCGGCGCCAGGCATAGCTTACCACAGACCTATTTATCACATTATATGTGGTAAACAAGGTTTTTTAATCTAAACCCCAAGTGTTGCCGCCTTGGGACTTGAGGTACTTGTTCCAGTGGCATGCACGGTCGATGTGAACATGCTGTCGAATGCGACCCCTAGAATCTTGGGGTAGTTTGTGGTCGGAATTCTGTTACCATCCACCATGACATTCAACTCAGCGATCACCTCTGCAGTACAGAGTGGTCATAGATTTAGTGGCGGATATTTGCACATTCCTCGTATGAAAAAAGATGGTAAGATAAGACATATAGAAGTTCAGCCTTAAACAAATGACATCAGAGAAAATACCCGACACCAAGATCGTACAATCATCCACATACGTTACGATCTCAATGCCTTTTGGAAATTTTTTGGTGGAATACAGGAGAGGTAAAGGTTAAATAGTTAGATATCACCCCACGTTGGGGAACTCCCTGTTTCAATCTACGGGGCTTGGATTTCTTGTTACTGAATTCCAAGTACGACTGGCGCCCACAAATATAACTCAATATCCAACGTTTCAAACTTGGCCGGAGGGTAGTCTGCTCGAACAGGGTGAGTGCTTGACAGTATCAAAGCGTTTAGATATGTCGAACACCACCATCACTGTTTTATAACACGGTTTGCTCTGATTGCGTCCTCCCCTGATATGAGAGGAGATGGCGTGCAGCGCTATTGTCGTGCTGCGCTAATCACATGCTGATGATCGTTATAGCTATTTCTGACGCTAAGGGGGCTTAAAGCATCAAGAAAAAAACTAGATGTCTATTCTCCAGACTTCGAGAACGATGTGGGTGGATAGCAACAGGCCGAGGACAGCGTGGAGTGGTTGACAGTATCAACATTTTTTGATAAGTCGAGCGCCACCATCACTGTTCTATCGCACGGCCTACTCTGCTTAGCGCTGCTTACGGAACCCATGCTGATGATCGGCAACTGGATAGCTATTTTTGACGTTGGGGAGGGTCAAAACCTAAAGGGTCTTTGCTACGGGTGACAAAAGTGAAATCGGTCTGTACGATTCACCTTTGCTGGCATCCTTGCCTGGCTTCAGTAGCGGGACCACTATGCTAATTTTCTTGGGAACGATGTTTGTAGCTAGCGTCAGTTTGCAAACATTGGTGAGATTTTCGACTCTCGGCTCATCCAGCTTTTTTAGCATTATCATGGAAATTCCAACACTTGGGCCCAACACTTTGCCCATCCATTGTAAATTCCTCGGCAGGAAGATATCTAATGCGACGTAGTATTCTTCGCCCTGTCACTCCGGGGTGTTCGACAAACTGTTGATTAAAATAATGTGCGCACTTCTTTGGATCAGACAGCGTAACGTCGCCAAACTTGACTGAGGTCCTATCTTCCTTCTTTCCAGGGTTCGAGAGTAACTTAACCGTTGCCCACAATTCACTTATTCCGGCTCCAATGTTGCAACTCTTCAGATTATCTAACCACTTGTTCCGCTTATGCTCACCGACCAACATGTAAACTTTCAGTGTCAGCTCCTTGACTCAGTGATCACTGGGAGTGGCACGACGAGCTTATCACGCTCATTTGCTGATCCCGTCGCCTCTGCTGGGAAATTCGGTCTCACTTTGGATATTCGACCAGCAGGTATATCATGAACGGCTGCAGCAGTGATAATGTCTCGGAACGTCCTTTCTGCTACCCGAACATCAGAAATTCGTCCAATTAGATTACCATTATTGCTAAAAATGCGGCTTTCGGAGGTGATGAAGTTGGGCGGCCTGCTGATAGAGAAACAATGGAGATATGGTCTGACCCAAGAGTAACGACTGGTTATCAGGTGACGTCATTTGTCAGACCAGGTGACACGATAGTTATATCTGGCGAACTGTGACATTATACACTAATTCAAAAAATGTCGAAAAATAGTGAATTTGCGGGATTGGAACCGCAACGACTGGTGTTAAGTGCAGCGTGTGCGGCAGCTGTTGGGCGGACATCGGTGCCGTCTTGTATTCTGATGACGACGACGACTCACTGGGGGCTATGTTCACGCAGCATTCAGTAACATAGTCCCTCTGTTGCATCTCACCGGAGTTTGAGTGTGGTGGATGCGGATGATCTGGTGTTTCCTTGTCAGATTTAGACCAAACATATACATTTTCGATTGTATCGAAGTGGATACACCCCCTTTACCCACAAGGTTGGGGGCATAATTGGCCCAACATTTCATTTATGACTCTTCCCCAGAAATATATCTTCCTTCTCCAGAAATGTACAAATAATGCGCTGTTCCTAAAATATAAAAAAATACTCCTCTACAGGAATTGTACTTAACAACTAAGAACGTAAATTCCTTGATATGATCCTGGAAAATAAAAAATAAAACTTTTATGTCATTGGAGAATTTCACTCAACAAAGGCTCGGTCTTTTCGGGATTCCGTGGATCAAATTTAAACTTGCGAATATTTTTCATTAACGGTACCATGACAACTATCAATAGCATTGCCATAATATTAGCGAAATTACCGAACGAGGCACGCAAACACAGCAAATGTGGTAAAATTGATAAGTGATTAATCCAAAAGGGGTATTTTTGTCAATTCCTGGTAGCAGAAGTCGTATAATATCAATTGTCTCATCACGAACGAGGTGATAGTATAAAGGAACAGCCAAAACGCCAATAGTTTGTACGGAATATAACAGCAATACGGCGAAGATGGAACGTTTCATCAAATTTAACGTGAATCGAAAAAATGTAAAAAACTTTTAAAAACGTTGCGGCGGCAGAAGTTAAAGTTTAGTAGCCCTTGTCATTTTTATCCAGTGAGCAACGAACGATAAATGTTTTTCTCTAAAGTATCGTAGGACGACCACCTATACAACCTATACAAAGTAGCAGTTCACATTCCAATGTAACGCAATTAGAGTAATTCCGTAGAAATTAATTAAGGCAGGCGTGGTTAGGCTTTTTCTTTCCTTTTTTAACAAGATTATAATTAAAGTAATTACACAAGGTACTGCTAAGAAATTTACAATTTCGCAGTTTTTTCTTTCTTCTATGTATGTATGTATGTATATATACATATTTATCTACATACTATTGCCCTTTACTCAAAGAGTGTCATAACTCAACAAATTAATTTTGCAGATAACACGTTTTAAGTTGATTATTGAGTTCGACCTCCCAACGTATTACACCAAAAACTGCATACTACATTTCTTGTATAGAGCTAATCAAGGCTGTTTTTTTGTGAAATATTAAACAAGGTTTAAAGTTTCTTAGTCGTTCGTCAAGTAAAAATACATGTCTCAAGTAAATGAGCTTTAAATTATTGAATTGTCAAGATATCAACAGAAAATTACGAATTGCGAAATGTTCCGATCGGCATTCTTAATGTTTCTGAAAATGAAGGATAGCGTTGGAGTTGCTGGGAGACGATAGATATCATTCAACCCTTTTGATTGTCTATATAAAGGAGTAGTTGGGAAGAATTTTTTATGGTCGAGTGGTCTCGCCAGTGAAAGCACTTTTAAGCCTGTTAATGAAGCCACTCCCAAGCCCGGTTGAAAAGCAGGACGAATTGTCGCGAGCCAATGAGGTGAATTAACTATTTCATAATACACCTCTGGGACGAGCGACATATATAGCAGATAGTGATCCCCTATCCTAAAGGAGATCGCCCAACACCGGGGTGTTAAGCGGCCAAGTGACAATCGGTATTCTTCAAGGTGTGTAATGGGGTACTAACTGTATTTAAACGGTGCCTCATTGATACCTGCATACCTCAACGAGTATTAGGCTTAGCTGTGAAGTCTTTGCGTGGTAAGGAGGCTATGCAGCGGTTAACCTCAGCCCCTCCATTAATCAATATCTCATGGATATACGAACTTTCACTATAAAAAAAAAATTAAAATAAACCTTCGACAGATGTAGGCGTGCATGCCTTGGCAATCTCAGTCTTCAGTTCTACAAGTACATCAACCTCAATATCCCTGACCATCACAACACTGAACACTGACAACGAACCCCCACTACAGTCTCCAGCAGCACAAGCTCTGGGGTTGCGGAGAAACGGCCTGTAGCTAAGGGACGAAATGACACTCCGGAACGACACTCCTGAATTTACCATTTTAACGACAGTCGTGAATTCTGAATTTAATTGTGGAAAATGCCCCCTAACTCTAAAGAAGCAGAACATTTGGGAAAGTATATCGCTGACAGAGGAGGATAAAGCCATTGACTCGACAATGATCCCTTTTTCAATCTCCATTCATGCTGCGCTCCAAACCATTGATCAGGTTGCTGAACCGACTGGGCTGGACATTTCTGGGGCCAAAAGCACTGGAGGAGGAAAGTGCGAAGTGCGAATCATCCATCATTAAGACGAATGACGCACTGATACCGCAAACCTCCAAAAATGCGAAAGGCAAAGGGGGCAATGGGGAAGAAAGCATACAGAAGGGCTGTCACAAACTGTATGCAAACTAAAATCCAAATACAATCAGCGGAAGGGAATTTCAGCTGAAAAGATCTAACTTCAAGTTTGAGAGGGAGTTTGAGAGGAAATATCTTCAAACAATTAAGAGAGAACTTCTTGTTAGTGAAATTCCCACTTCCAGAACTGGAGGAACCCCTGCCAAGACCCCTGAGGAGGTGATGACCGAGGAAAGCTCTTGTTCGAATAAAAATACTCCTTCGTTTAAAGAAGCCAAAGAGAGGCAAATGACGGTTCCACACCCTCCGGTAAGGTTTCACTTGAGTCCTCATCCTCTGTCACTCCAAAACCCCGTATAAGGGTGATGTAAGTGAGTCAGCTGTTGAGCAATGAGATACCATCTGACTCAGGTGCAAAGGCGAACAGATGGAGCGATGATGGGTCTGTGGCAGCGTCAACTGCTTCAAAGGTCGACCAATCCAAAGTCACAACCAGTGGTTGTGAAGAGTAGGAGGTCGTCCGAAGAACAGTCTACTGCTGCGAAGAAGTTGACACTGTTTCAGCCGGTGCAATTGCCTGCATCGTATGCATCAGTTCCACAAACATACCAGACGGGACAAAGGAAACTCCTCTCCTACTGTTTATCGCCGAGTCCGAACGGCGTGTCTTAAGAAGTTTTACATGACTGAAATACTCAGGAAAGTTCGCCAAAGTTACCGAGGGGTATTTTGCCACCGTTGAAAAATTTATGTTGCCTGGCCGGGGAATCGAACACACCATCTTCAGCGTACAAGGCAGGTGTGCATACCACTTCAATAAGTGCATCTTCTTGGAAACTTTGTACGTCTGAGAAAGCGAGCAAGGATAACCCGAAGCACAGCTCCACGCAGAAAACAGAGAAACAGAACGTCAGTCTTCAGGGGGAAAGTGGAGGATTCTAAACTCCTTTCAGAAGAACGACGGTCAGGTTTCCTACCGACAAGTCTGAAGAGGAATACTTATGAAGAGGAATACTTGGAAGGTAGCAGCAAAAGCTAAGCTTTGAGCAGATAAATTTCCATCATTGCACAGCTGTTGAACTCCTGCAAACCCACTCAATCTTAAACATCGATATCGCCCTTGTCGATGAATCTTATTTGTATAAAAATATGTCCTCGAATGGAAACAAGGCGGGAGCATGTATATTTGTTAAAAAGAACCTTAACTTAATCCTTCTGTCTAATTACAGTAGAGATGACTTTATGGATGGAAGGAGGGCGAAGTACGTTTTTGATACCGTATTTGATTTGCATGCCTTATGAGAAGCTGCTGGACGAACTGGAAGGCATATGCTGGATTAACTTTGGATGCGATGCAAATGTTCACCACTGGCATTGGAATCCACTGAAGGCAAGCCTTTTTGTTAAATTACGAGGCCAAAAATCCAAATTCCGTAAAATTAAAATGTGAGTATCGCAAGGCGGAGAACTGTCACCCATTTTATTTAACATACATATATCTTCATTCCTGAGCAAGACAGAATGGATAATCCTGCAAATGTCCCAAATTAATACTCTCGGAATTGCTACGGGCTGCGTTCATACGACGAATGTGGATCATCTTCCCCCCTCCGTCTACGCCGATGCCCATACCCATCCGTAAGGAGTTTAGATGCTATCGTGAGGACATCCAAGACGTGATTCCATAGGACGTCAACCGACTGTCGATAGCGAACTCTCTGAACACCGTGCATCAACAGGTGGTCTCCGTAGACATAAATATCTACAGATGCAACGAAATCCTAAAGCAACATCCTCCATCAATTTCGGATAGTGAACGTGTCCTTCCAAGGAATACTCATTCTACACTGGCCCAACTAAAGTCCGGATACAGTAGCATTCTAATACTTACCGTGCTCTAAATATATGTTCCCTTTCTGCAATCATATCCCTCACTACAGTCTACCCCAGATCCTCTGGTAGCAAAGAGAACTTTGCAGGACATCAGGGGGTGCAAGCGTGATCAGTTTCGTCGTACTAACATTCAAGACACAATGTTTGTAGGCTCGATAACCTGAAGCAATGGCACATTTGTACAGGTTTTGAATAAATTAGGGGCAGTTACTTTCAAAGCCGTAACATCGACTAATTCGTGAAGGCACGAGGGACAGAGCGATGAGGAGTGTGTAAAGCCGCATCAGATACCTCCCTAACTATTTAAGATGAGAGATGTTGCAAATGTCATGCGACATACCAAAACGTTGACTTCTTATTGAATCAAACTGGCAGTGCTGAATGTCTAACAAATATCCTCAATCATTTCTTAGCCGCCTTATACTAGAAATCTGGAATATTGGCTACCAGGCAAGCAGGCAGGCAATTCGTATGTAAAGATCGATTCCCTTTGGAATCGAAAGTCATCAAACACTACTCCTGCCCATGATCAGAAGCAGTTTTAAAGTTGACCAGCATTGACATTGTGTCCGGGCCACGCATTTAAGTCTATCGAAAACAAAAATATTCAAATCGCTTATCGGTAGCACTTGGAGTTTTTAGATAGAACTTTAACTTCTTGTAAAGCAATAGGCCGGTCTGGAGTAAGCTATGCTATGTGATATGCCAATTTGAGGACTGCTACAGATAACATTAGTGCACCACCTATTAGGTGATGAAGATCAGACCGGTTCATCGCAGAACAAGATGTAGTGGGTGTAGTGCCTGCCTCTGTACTGTCACCTCGAGTATTCAAGCTACAATCTTGACAGACATGCTTCCTCCATCAAGGAAGATTGATAAGACAGACTTGGATAACATAAAGTTTTGCACGTTCTGTCGGAACAACGTCCTGGTTAGTGGCCAAACCAATCGATTTTTGACGAAAATAAAATGAAAGCAGATTAGATGGTTTTAGACAAAAGTGGTTTTAATACTGTTGGCAGGGAGGAGTTCATCCGTTAGTCTATGAAAGGAAAGTTTCCCAAAAGTATCTTATATGAGGCCATTAGCCAATGAAAGTAGAAGGCATCACTATGACGGCATTCAAGGAATCAGAACTGGATATACTAAGAGCTTCCCATCATCAAAAGACAAAATAAAACCAGTAAGGAAAGGATCAATGTCGGGCGCGGCCGACTATATTATACCCCACACCCCTGTGAATAGGTAAAATATATATGGGAGCTAAATTCAAATGTTAACAGATTACGATATATTTTTGCACATATATTTCTAGACCAAACACCGTCACACATTCCAAATTTCATCAAAATTAGACATACATAGCGCCTTTGGTGCATCAAATACCTTAAATCGGGCGAAAATATATATGGGAGCTATATCCAAATCCGAATCGATATCGATAAAATTTGGCACTCTTTTTTCTAGACCAAATTCCGTCACACATTTCATATTTCATTGAGATCGGATATATATAACGAGTTTCGTGCCCCAAATACCAAAAAACGGCCAAAAATATATATGAGAGCTATATCCAAATCTAAACCGATTTTGATATAATTAGGCACACTTATTTCTAGACCAAATTCCGTCACACATTCCAAATTTCATTGAGATCGGACATATATAACGTCTTTCGTGCACCAAATACCAAAAATCGGCCGAAAATTTATATGGGAGCTATATCCAAATCTGAACCGATTTCGATATAATTTGGCACATTTATCTATAGACCTAATTCCGTAACACATTCCAAATCTCATCAAAATTGGACAGATACAGCGTGTTTGGTGTATCAAATACTTCAAATCGGCCGAAAATATATATGGGAGCTATATCCAAATCTGAACCGATTTCGATATAATTTGGCACACTCATTTCTAGACCAAATTTCGTCACACTTTCCAAATTTCATCAAAAGTGGACAGATACAGCGTTTTTGGTGCATCAAATACCTCAAATCGGCCGAATATACATATATATGGGAGCTATATCCAAATCTGAACCGATTTTCACCAAAAGCAATAGCGTTCTTCATTAGGCTAAAAAAATTATCTTACCTAATTTTCAGCTAAATCGAACAATAAATGCGACATGTACGTTGCGAACGGACGGACATGCATAAATCGACTCAGAAAGTGATCTTATGCATATCCCTAGCAGGAACTATGGGTCTATCTCTTTTCCTTAGGCATGTTACATACAAATGCACTAACACATAATACCCTTACCACAGGTGTGGTGTAGGGTATAAAGATTCGGAGAAAGCACATGAAAGGGAATATTGAAATGCGAAATTTTTGGAGGTCATACGGAACCCATGGTAAGGCTGTATTGCAGCCTCATGAAAAACTTGAGAAAATGTTTCCTAATATACCAAGACCGATAGTTTCGAGGCTAAAAATACTGTTAGTTACATATTTAAGTTCCGAGACTATCGGGATAACAAAGTATGTTCCAGCGAAATATGTTGGTATGATTCTCCCAGGAAATTCAAGCTCATCAAGATATCGATGGTGCATTGTATTTTTTACTTTTACCAACTTAGGTATATTTTTTACACAGGAAATTAGCACAATATGTTTAGCTAGGATTAATAAACACAACTTGAGATGATTTTGTATAAATATTACAATATTGTTACGGTATTAGATGTTGGTAACAAGGCGTGTGTGTTTACGATAAGGGATCTCCACAGTTCTCAATTGTTTCCAAACCTGAAATCAGTAGATCTGTTACAGCTGTTAGGTGATATAATAAGAGTTTAGATATATAAAAAACTACCACTAAATCAAACAAGCTTATGAAGGACTTTAGCATGGATATTGTACTGGGGGGACCATGCTGTGAGGAATGTTATTAATAATAATAATAACTAGTGACTACATTTCCTATTTTGTATATTTATTCTATTATAAAATGATATTATAAGTCTGTCAATGTGTCAGAACATAATGTTGAAGACCAGTTATGATGTTTGTTTATTGCTTGTGCACCATCAACACCAACCAACCACCTGGTTGCTGTTGGATGGCGGCAATCTAACAACGACAGTTAGGAATTTCTTTTACATTGGAGTTAGCATTCGATATACTTCTTGTTCATTGCTTGTTTTTTTCTGATAGCGGTAAAATCTGACATACCAATGCAAATTATTCCAAAGTGTTTTAAAAGCCATTATTGTTTAAACGCTTCGTAGGTATTAATTGATCGTTAACATGCTGCAGTAACATGAAGTTGTTGGTGTTGCATGTTGTTGGGTCTGTAGTTGCAATTACAAAGGCATCAATCTACAGTTGATGGTGTATAAAAATTAAATAAAATAATGTGGAAACCTGATGAACTACAGAGGATATAAACACGGTGAAAAATTTACCTCATCGCAATAATGGTTATATGACTAATCCCGTTACATATAATTTAAAATCGATTTAACTATATCTCCCCGTTTGGTTGTGTGTTGAAAACGGTATCAATTTGTTGCAAGTCTTTATTAAAACTATTAAAAGCAATATGAAATGCTCAGGACATTAACAATTAATACGGCCATATTTTATATTGTGCCATAAACATATCATAAATATCATTTCAAGTATCATTATCGCATTTAAAGAGAGCAAAGTATCTTTATTTTACGGTGATATTCAATATCACTATTTTGTGGGACACACCCTCCTCTTAACAATTGTTAGTGTTCCACATCGCCCATCGTACTCATAGCCTGAAACGGCTATCAAGTTTTGTGTGTTATTGTCATATTCCTTTGAACTGAAGAGACCTAAATCAAAACAATGCTGCAAAAGTGGTTACAAACTACGTATCAACGACAATAACAACAACCAACAACAGCATTTGGAAATCTAATACCTTTACACTTGGGAAAACATCAGATCGTTGTGTACAGATTTCCTGTAGTAAAGTTACAAAGTCTATTTCCATTTCTCAAGTCGCATCTGAAAAGTGAGTGAGTGAGTTACACATGCGCCCAGAGCAGAGAAGACGACAATTAAATCGAGCAATAAATGACTTGCTACGCTGGTTGACTGACTAACCGACTGCCACACACATTCTCACTTGAAAACAGCAACAACATACAGACAATAAGGAAGAAACAACGTCATTCAATCCACTTGATATTCCACTGAAAGATGAGTGGTGAAAATCTCATGCAGACGCAACAACAACCGATTCATCCAATCCAAAGCAGAGCAAAGCAGATAATGGAATTTATGGCAACTAAATTGGTGCAGTCGTTGTGCGATGAAGATGATCCTAATAGTTTCAGATTACCAGCAACAAAGAAATGCTATTGTATTTAATCACTGAGATAAAACTCCTAACTACCAAAAGCAACAACGTCAACAACAGCAAATTGAAAATAGCTGTTATTTTTCTATTAAAAGAACATTTTAGTTACTTCTGCTATCTATGCTCCACATATAGTCCGGTCAAAATAGACACGCGTATAAGGGGGAAATAGCAAAAATTCCCACAAAGCTGAATTTTGGTGGAGAGCTAGGGTTAGCCATTAGAACAAACGTCCTAAAAGTCCCGATCGATCCCATGTGTGCAAAACAAGTTATTCGGGGTCAAAGGTCATTTTTGGAGGCATTATTCAGTTTTTTTAATTTTTCTCAAAAACGGTTATACTTAGCAAAAGCCCGCTTAAGTAAAAGTTGTAGATTCAATAATTGTCTACAAGATTGGTCTTTATGATTCTTAAAAAAGACTTACCATTTTCGGGATATCTAGATCTAAAGGTCAAATAAAAAATTAGCCGCGTAAGTACATTATGAGGCGAACCGGTTAAAGTATCGACACTATGTGTTAAATACTTCCGTAAGCTTTCAAACGATATTCACTTTGCAGTAATCGGTTCAGTAGAACCTTGTCTAACCCGGTTTTTAAATTTGGCCTTTCGGGTTTAATAACCGGCGAACCGGATCCGCAACCGTTGAAAATTATACATTTCCGTAATCAGCGCAACAAACCCTACCTTCGGACAAAACTTGAAAAAAATTGGAGAGTTTTCGTTGGGGTCGTTCCCGTTGGGCTTTCGATTATACATGTGGGTTAAATGGGCTATTTTTGCATAAAATGACTCTAACATTGAATAACTCTACTAAACAGACTCCGATTTTGTTGGAATTTTTTTTTAAAGATAGCTATAATTTCGCTCTTCAAGAAAATATACATATTTTTGGGGGACAGACCCGATTACTTCGCTTATTTTAGCCGGTTCCTCTGAATATGTGCATATTTCCCTTATAAGTGCATAAAAATCATGTGTTTTTTAGAATAGCTATATCTCAAGAATGGTTCCTTCTAAGAAAAAAATTATAAGGGTCAAACTTGTAGATAATTTTTCTGTCTACAATATTTAGATAGTCACTTTTTGATTAGATCAACCGTTTTAAAAAAATAAATCCGAAAACCTAAAAACCCTTAAATTTTGACCTTTGACCCCGAATAATTTTTTTTGCACACATGGGATCGATGGGGACTTTTAGGACGTTGCTTCTAATGGCAAATTCTAGCTCTCCACCAAAATTCAGCTTTGTGGTAATTTTTGCTATTTCAATGTCTATTTTGACCGGACTAATACACAGTTTATGATAATAATTTGCGGGGATAATAATAATAATCGAGTTAAGCACAAATCACTGGCGGTATATTCGTTAATGCAAAAAACTACTGCCAACAAGCCATTTAAATAGGTTTTTATTTTTTCTATTTCTAAATACATACGAGTACATACATAAGAACTTAATTTCAGAGAACTAACAGTAAATGTAACGTAATTATAATATGCAAAAAAATAAATAAATTGTTCAAGAGCTGTTAATGAAAATTCTTAATCATGCATTTTGGCGAAATGGCTAACAGTAGGAAAAAAGAACAAAAAACCCAGTAAGGAGAGGATCAAAGTAAGGCGGGTCCGACAATTTGATATCCTACTAAATTCTAATCTGAACCGATTTCGATATAATTTGGCACACTTTTTTCTAGACCTCATTCCGTCACGCATTCCAAATTTCATTGAAATCAGACATATATAGCGTGTTTCGTGCATCAAATACCTAAAATCGCCCGAAAATATATATGCGACCTATATCCAAATCTGAACCGATTTCGATATAATTTGGTACACTCATTTCTAGACCTCATTCCGTTTCACATACCAAATTTCATTGAAATCTAACATATAAAGCGTGTTTCGTGCATCAAATACCTAAAATCGGCCGAAAATATATATGGGAGTTATATCCAAATCTGAACCGATTTTCACCAAAAGCAATAGCGTTCTTCCGATGGCTAAAAAATGATATTCCCCAATTTTCAGCTGAATCGGACAATAAATGCGACCTGTACGTTGCAAACGACGGACATGCATAAATCGACTCAGAAAGTGATTCCATGTAAATTCCTAGAAGAAACTATGGGTCTATCTCGTTTCCTTTTATATGTTACATACAAATGTAATACCCTTACCAAAAGGTGGTGTAACTGCGCCCTCCTACGCTACGCAACATTGTGTATACAAAAAGATGTACATTTCCGTTTTGTTTTTGCCCGCATTAATGTCATTCAAGGATCGACTCGAAACAGTTGTGGTTCGGGCGAAGGTGGAAAAGAATCATTGGTCCTATATCCAACCCCAATGTACAACGATAACGAGGTTAAAGAACACCCCTGTCAGATCACACCAAATACTTAGTCGTTATCCTATTGGGGGCTAAAACAAAGTATGGACTTATGTGGACAAATTTTGGTGGAGAAGTTTTGAGATCACTGGGAACCTTTAATGTCAAACTACAGATAGTTCGTTCAACAAATGTAATCCCGCGACGGCCGGTGTATGCACCGGATTGAGATGCATAGGAATCTTTGACCAGGGGCCGTCACCTCAACAATTATGTGTTTGTGTTCGTGTATTTTTTTCACCATGGGAGCGGCAATTTATCCCGGAATGCCTGCTCCGAGCTCTTCTGGTCCGTGCCGGGATAGAAATGAACCCCGGGCCAGTATGGATCTGTTCCGTTTGCCAAATCCGCATCCACCACATGTCAACAATGGTGAGATGTAATGGATGTATGGAATGGGTGCATTTTCGTGGGTGCTCTGGCCTTAGTAGCACCCGGGATTACAGCGAGAGGTATGTTGCTGATTGCTGCGTCAGCGCATCACCCAGTGCGTCGTCTACGTCGTCGTCTGACTCTTCGTGGTCGTCGGAATACGAGACGCCCCCGCAGTCTCCCCAACAACAACAACAAATGCAGCATCTAACACCACATGTTGTTGTTCAACGGCCCGGAAATGTATCATTCCTGCAATTCAATTGCAACGGTCTCCGCAATAAGGTCAGTGAAATTGTGGACTTTATGAGTCGGAAAAACATCATGGTCGCCGGGATCCAGGAAACAAAGCTCACCGCCACCTGTAGCTTACGTTGTGATGGTTACAACGTTTTGCGGAAGGATCGCACAAGAAGCGGAGGAGGAGGACTTGCCTTCCTAATACACCAGTCTGTCCAGTACAGACCTATCTCGCTTGAGCTTGGCTCTAGTGACCCATACATGGAGTGTATGGGGGTAGCAGTAAAGTGTGGTACTGCCGAGGTAGAGCTGCTTAATGTGTACATACCGCCGATGAATAGCTGTGCCCGACGTTATATGCCCAATATTAGTTTGGGCACCGTCTGGTGCTAGGGGACTTCAATGCTCATCATGAGCTTTGGCACTCCGTCCTAGGTAATGACCAGCGGGGTACAGCGCTGGCAGAGCAAATCGATAGCTCCACGTTTTGCACGGTGAATGAAGACGCTCCTACGAGGATTAGAGGAAACTGCCACAGCTCGCCAGATATCACCATTGTGGCACCAGGTCTGATAAATGACGTATCCTGGCAATCCGTCATTTCCCTTAGTTCGGACCACCTCCCTATCATCGTCTCCGTAAACAGACCACCCGACTTCATAACCTCTGAACGCCGTACTTTCCTGAACCATGGGAAAGCTGATTGGCAAGGTTTCAGAGAATTTACCAATCACCGCTTCAGTCAATTGCCCACCCCCTCAGATCCTCGGGTAGCTGAGAGAACTTTCCGAGACATCATCACTAAAGCAGCCGCTCGCTACATACCTGCTGGTCGAATACCCGAAATAAGACCAAATTTCCCAGCAGAGGCGACGGGACTAGCAAATGAACGTGATGAGCTTCGTCGTACGAACCCCGAAGACCCAAGAGTTAGAGAACTTACTCTTGAAGTCAACAGGCTAGTGGGCGAACATAAGCGGAAAAAGTGGCTAGACCATCTGAAGCAATGCAACATTGGTGCAGGAATAACTAAATTGTAGGCAACGGTTAAATCACTCTCGAGTCCGGAAAAGAAGGATGACAGAACGGCTGTTACTTTCAACGGCGTGACAGTAACTGACCCAAAGAGGTGCGCGTGTTATTTTAACCGGCAGTTCATAGAGCACCCCGAGAGTGATAGGGCGATGAGAAGTGTGCTACGCCGTATAAGAAGAACTTTTCCAGCCGAGGAGGTACCACCACAATTTACGATGAGCGATGTTGCAGATGCCATCCGAAACGCTAAATCATCCAAAGCGTTGGGCCCGCACCGAATATCGATGGTAATGCTTAAGCAGCTGGATGAACCTGGAGTTGAGTATTTAACAAGTGTTCTCAACCTATCGTTAGCCACCCATGTTGTACCGGATGCCTGGAAAGTTGGCAGGGTGGTCCCGCTACTGAAGCCTGGCAAGGATGCCAGCAGAGGTGAATCGTACAGGCCGATTTCACTCCTGTCGCCAGTAGCAAAGATCCTAGAGGCGCTACTCCTCCCCACGATGAGAAGGTGTTTTCCAGTTGCCCAACATCAACATGGATTTCGGAAAATGCATAGTACTACAACAGCATTAGACGCCATATCCACACATATCAGTAGAGGACTGAACCAGAAAAGGCCGTGCGACCGAACAGTCATGGTGGGTCTTGACCTATCAAGGCCTTCGATACCGTCAACCATGCCAAGCTGTTCGAGGATATAGAGAAAACTAATCTCCAGCCATGTTTGAAACGTTGGGTAATCAACTATGTATATGTGTGGACGCCAGTCGTTTGTAGAATTCAGAAACAAGAAGTCCAAAACCCGTAGAGTGAAACAAGGAGTTCCCCAAGGAGGGGTGATATCTCCGGAACTGTTTAACCTCTACCTTTCTGAAATTCCACACCCTCCAGACGGCATAGAGATCGTGATGTATGCGGATAATTGTACGATTTTGGCGTCGGGTCCTATCGTCGATGACATATGTGATAGGTTAAATGTCTACATAGCTGACCTAGTGCAGTTCTTCCATCTGAGGAATATGAAAATATCCGCCGCTAAATCCACAGCCACGCTGTTCACCACATGGACGGCTGAGATGAGGCTCCCACTGAACATATTGGTCGATGGTGCACTGATTCCGACCACTAACTACCCTAAAATACTGGGTGTAACGTTCGATAGCATGTTCAAGTCGTCCGCGCATGCCACAGCTATTTGCAATAAGATCAGAAGTAGGAACAAGGTTCTCAAGTCGCTGGCCGGCAGCGCTTGGGGTGCTGATAAAGAAACCTTGTTGACCACATACAATGCAATAGGCCCGTCTGTGGTAAGCTATGCGGCGCCAGCGTGGCCGCAAAGGTTAGCGCATCGCAGTGGAAGAAGATTCAAACCTGCCAGAATGGCGCCCTGAGGACTGCAACAGGGTGCCTCCTCATGACACCAGTGGACCATCTTCATGAGGAGGCGAAGGTTTTACCGGTGCGTCAGCACAATTAGATGTTGTCGATGCAGTACCTGCTTGGGTGTTACCGCAGTGAGCATCCCTGTCACGATTTAATGGACAGGCGCCCCCCACCCAGGCACGTCAGGAGAGACCTTCATGATCTAGAGAGAGAGGTCCAAAGGTATAAAAGAGAACCGCTAGATCAACGAGCCTATCAGGCAGGCTTGAATCGCATTCACACCAACATGGTTGCGCAAGCAGTACGAAGATATGTAACGTACCATTATCCGCTGATATAGTGGTTTTATATTATTATAATTATTGAAACAAATTCGCAAAAGAGAAAGGACGGCAGGAGCCATTGAAAAGCTAGCAAACAGTCGTTGGGGGGTTCGTGTCCTTTTCTTTCAGAATTCTAATCATGGCTACGACACAATAAAATATTATTTTAGACTCCTAGTTTTTATTTTATTACTCTATATTAAAAAATGAACCAATTATAAAAGTATACAAAAGCCCCTTTTATGTTATTAAAAGCGAAGATATCCTATAAAACTGCCTGATTAATGATTCTCAAGGTGTTGTGAGAATCCATCGCCTCATAACCCACCCTTCCAGTGGTTCTATAGGCCTAAGTGTTTTATAGAACCCCTAAATCAAAGTTTAAACAAAGATCTAATTTACCATCCTACCATAACCTCCCAGCAATGAAACACCCATAAAGAAGACCTATTCACAGAACATTTTCATTTGAATTCAATTATGAAAGTTTATTCATTAACATTAGACACGCTTAAATGTACCTTAGAATAAATATAATGGAAAATACATATGTATATCTTATTGAACATATGATGAGAATTTCAAAAGGAAATAGTGTATCGAAATCTTTGAATTTTAAACGGATTATGATTTTAACAATATCTTATGAAATCAACTTTAGTTGCAAGAGGGAATTACAAACTTATAAATGAAAAGAACTTGAAGTTATCAATGCTAAACGTTCGGAATTTTACTCATATGATGGAATGAAACTTCTAATTTTCTGACAACATTTTTTTGTGTGATATTAATTTGCACCTTTGGTCTTAAAGATGGAAATAAGTATCTATCCAGACATGCTTTTAAATATTTATTGCATCGTAAAATTTTGATAAGTTACCATTATGCTTTGTTTTTTTCGTGGTAAACAATGTACCTGGTTATGATTTACATTATGTTGTTTGTTAATCAAACAAAATTATCTACTTTTTTTTGGCAATCTAGGTTTCTGATTTAAGCAAAAGCATAATGATGATAATCAGTATTCAACGCAATAATGATCTCTCAACATAATTATATATACCCATTAAATGCTACCTAGACGATTATGACAATTGAAGCCATACGTGATAATTAAGTTTTAGAATAGTTGAGGAACATTACTTTACAATCAAAATCGAAACGCACTTTGTTATTGTTCTCATTCCTTTTTACTTTTGATCAACATTCACTGGTGATCTGTGTTTTGATTTTGATTATATTTTACTTATGCCGTTTAACTAATGATCATTACCGAAAAGGCAAAAGGTAAAGAAGAAGAGATAACAAATGCACTCACCCAATGATGCTGGTATCCATCGATGCAAGAATAGGGCCCTTTTCTGCTTTGATGTGATGAGCTTGATGTGAAAAATGTTATTTTGCCTTAACGATGATGTTGATAATTTCTTAAATTTGGTAATGCATGGTAATTAAATGTGCTTATAGACTATTCATCTTACACCTATTTAAAAATAGTATGAATTAAGTATTAGATTGAATAATTATGGTAATATTTTGGTGGTGGCTCTTTGGCCGTAAACAGTACTTTACGTATTAAACTTCAGCAATTGGTTTGACAATGTTTTACCAGTTCTGCTTTCGGGCCTACTTAATAATGAAGTTCCGCCGCCTGTGTTTACTTGGGAATGAGCTTAGGTTTGCTTTCTTTACTGTACTGATGCCTTCAGTAATATGCAAATTGATTGGAGGTTGTATAGCGGTCAGTGCTGAGTGTTCTAACAACAATGCTGATGGGTTGATGTGCCAGTGGTCTTATTATTAATGTTGTTGTTGTTGCGTAATTAGCTTTGGTGATCGCAATTGGGACAATGTTTGGTGTTGTTGTTTGCATATAAAAATTGTGGAGATCGATGTAATACAGGTTCTTGTGTTTCTTTTGTTCACTTCATAGAAATACGTCATCAAAATAAATTCAACCAAAATCCCATTGTTTTTGATGTTTGATTTGGTTTGTTGCTAAGCAAGGGGTCATAAAAAGGGATCCCCCAGTTATGTGGTTTTCGTGAACCGATTGAATTGACGAAATTTGTGCAGAATAATGGTACTTACAATTATCTTTGCTTAGGAATTGCCCATGTGTAATGGCAAATCAAACGAAGAACTTGTGGTTTTTTCTTCTTCAGAACAAGGTTTATTCCACTGAATAAAATAATGTTTGGATGGAATCCGAGTGTTGACCATGTAGAAACCTTGTCCCTCAGGACAGTCAAATTTGATGGTTTGGTCAATTAATTGCCTGTAGAGGATCAATCACTGACATAATTTTCACTTTAATTTCTGGCAAAAATTACTTACTCGGAGATCCGAAATATTATTACGCTTGATTTATAAATATAATATTTAGGGTTTTTCTTAATTAACCTTTTTAGATAATTCACTGAGATGGTTAAGATTTTTTTGAAATTATTACTGAATATTTTGACTGCTACTTGAAGACGATGTATTCAATTCAATGGTTAATTTGTAAAGGAAGTTTAGTAGCCAGTTGAAGGGCAAAATTTGTTTGTTGGTTGTTTAGTTGTTGCTACAAGTACCAATTATTTATGATAATTTTGGTGTTTATTAAACTGTTATACTAGAAGTGCTTAGATGTCGCTGTTATCTAGGTAAGATGTAAGCAGATGAGTCTGTTTGAACCGATTGTTAATAAATGCGTTAACTTTGAATTTGATTGAACAATATAAAATTATAAGGTTTTTGTAAAAGAAATTATGCCAACATTTTTTGAAAAAAAAATTGTTATTGCTTGAGAAAAAAAATATTGCAAAGAGAAAAGGGTAAACGACCATTACAAAACCGGATAATTCTGTACCTATGGTATGTAGAATTATCAGGAAAAAGGGAGTTTCTTGGACGTTTTATGGACGAATGTCCTTGGCATGGTATGTGCCATCTAGTTGGCCTTGCAAATCTTCAAGCATGTAATAGTTGTTTCCAATTTTTTCTCGTATCCTTGCCTTTACAAACATTGGGGCTAACTTGGAATTGAACTTTTTCTCAGCCGAACTCTGAGCGAAATTTCGACGAAATACTTCTTGTCCAACTTGGAAATTTTGAGGCCTTGACCTCAAGTTGTATTGTCGAGTGTTTCGATCATGGGCTTCTTTAAAGAACTTCCTCATATCTGTGTGTTTAAGTGCTAACATATCGTCTCTAGGTAAATGAAAACTTGGTTCGTTCAATAGTTGTAAATTCCTAAGTAATTTATATGCGGAACCGTGTGTCACCATATCTATACCATACAAGGCATGATACGGAGAAGTATGAATGGTCTCATGGTAAGAGTTCCTTAGCGCACAACTTATAGCACTTATATTCTCATCCCATTTTTGGTGATCTTTTTTAATATAAGCCCTAATGCCTGCGATAAGTGAACGATTCACCCGCTCAGAGGCATTACTCTGAGGTGAATATAGAGCTGTGTATACGTGTTGAATTCCATAGGAAGTTAGGAATGCATTGAAGTCATTGGCTCGGAACTGTGTTCCATTATCACTGACGAGACTTTCTGGGACTCCGTAAATATGGAATATTTGACTTTCTAGGAAGTCAATGATAGTTTTGGACTTAAATGTTCTTATTTTGCACAGCCAATGAAATTTGCTGAAGTGGTCGAGTACTATGAATAGACCCACATAACCAGTCCTACTTCTGGGATATGGACCCAAGAAATCTACGTAAAGCCTTTGGAAAGGACGATACGAGATAGCTTGGTTTCCCATTGGCGGTTTCATTGTGAAGTTAGGTGCCTTCGTAGCTTTGCATGTATCGCAGTTTTTGACGTAATCACGTACGTCTTTTACCATGCCAGGCCAAAAAAAATTCCTGCGGAGTAAATTAAGTGTTTTTGTTATACCTCCATGGGCACAAATAGGAGAATCGTGGGCTCTGGATAAAGTAACCGTGCGTAATTTGAAAGGTATCCATAGTTTCCAACACCCACTCTCTTGTTCCTCTTCGCCAGCGTAGTGGTCTGTCCTTATATAGATGTAGTTATCTACCACCTTGATGTCGGGGTATTTAGACTGGTTAGAAAGGACTTTATGTTTTAGTTCCTGGTAATCGGAGTCATTGAAATGAGATGACGATAGATCGATTTCTGGCTCAGCAATATCTAAAGCAGAGACTTCATTTCCTGGCATACGTGATAACGCATCGGGTACAACGTTCTCCCTTCCCTTCCTATGACTGATTGAGAAGTTATAGGATTGGAGTTTGAAGACCCACCTAGCGAGTCTACCACTTAAATCTTGCTGCTTTAAAAGCCAGACTAAGCTAGAGTGGTCCGTAATAACTTCAAATTCTTGCATCTCGATGTAGCAGCGGAATTTGTGAATGGCCTCGATTGCAGCAAGACATTCTCGCTCTGTGACGCTGTAATTACGTTGGGCGGTGTTTAGTTTTCGGCTCATATAGGCTATTGGCCTCTCGTTGCCTTCGTCATCTAGCTGAACGAGAACCGCACCAATTCCGTAATCACTAGCATCACAGTGAACGAAGAATTTCTTGCTGAAATCGGGGTTTGCTAAGACGGGTGCTGTTGTCAATAACCTTTTAACCTTGTCAAATGCCTCCTGTGCCTCTGATGTCCAACAGAACTGTTTCTTGCTGGAAACAAGATCTGAGATCGGGGCGACAATGGTTGAAAAGTTATGGACAAAGCGACGGTACCACCCTGCCAAACCTAAGAACCCTCTCACCTGCTTTATATTTTTGGGAATAGGCCAGTTCAAAATAGCAGTCACCTTATCGGAATCGGTGGAAATGCCACCATTTCCGATGACGTATCCAAGGTACTTAACCTGTACCACACAAAACTTGCTTTTAGCCACGTTAATGGTTAAATTTGCCTTTCGGAATTCGTCTGCAATTCGCATTAAAACTGCTAAGTGACTTGAAAAGTCTTCGGAGACGATAATTAAATCGTCTAAATAGCCGAAAACGCAATTTTTTAAGTCCGGGGGAATTAGTTGATCCATTAATCGGCACATCGTTTGGGGAGCCGTACAAAGTCCGAATGGCATCACCACAAACTGATATAAAGGCCGCCCGGGAATAGTAAAGGCAGTATAGGCCTTCGAATCGTCCTCTAGGGCGATCTGCCAATACGCATCTTTAAGGTCTAGCTTCGATATCAAATGTGCTTTTGGTAACCGAGAGAAAATTCCGTCTATGTTGGGGAGGGGGTAGGCATCCTTTTGGGTTACCGAGTTCACCTTCCTCGCATCCAAGCATAGACGAACTTTCCCCGGTTTTAAAACTAACCGCATGGGCGAGCTCCATGGGGAGTTAGATGGTTCGATTACGCCCAGATCTAGCATACGATCAACCTCCTTATAAATGATTTTCTCCACCGCCGGAGATACGGGGTAAAATCTCTGTTTAATAGGTCTGGCGTTTTCTATATTTATGGTATGTTTAATTAGGTTTGTCCGGCCGAGGCCTTGTTTCTCAAAATTGGGAAACATTGATATGACAAGGTCAAGTTTCGTTTGTTGCTCAGTAGATAAAGGATAAAACTGATCCTTGTTTTCAAACTCGTCAGAGCTAGACTGATCACAATTTATCTTAATTGTGGAAGGAATTTCGAACTTCTTATCTAAACCCGGTGGACTTTCAAAAACATCAATAGAACTTATAATATTAGGAACTAAATTGAACGCCTTCCAGAAGTCTATACCCAGTATTAAACGTATTGATATGGCTGGAATTATAAACAACTTCAAGGTTTTTGTTTGCCCTTTAAACGCGATATCAACTTCTATCCATCCTTTTACTTCTTGATTTTTACCATCCGCGGTCCGAACAAAAGTTTTACATTTGACGAAATTTTTATAGTGGTGAAAGGGATGGGCTGCTAGGTCTGCTCCTACACAACTAATATTAGCTCCCGTGTCCAATAGGCCATATTCATTAAATTCAAGAAATGCCACTTGAGCATAAAATCTCCTATCTGATGGATTGGATATGATAGCTGAAATCAAAAGTTTTCTAGCCATTTTCTTAAGTCGAAAATACTTCCTATATCGCAAAGGTTTTTGAAATGAAGAAACTAGTTTTTCATTTTCACTGAAAATTTCGTTTCTTCTTTGCATATAGAGTTCATATCTTTTATGATATGGTAGCTTTGGAAATAAAAGCTTTAAATTGACTTGATGGTAATTTGTAGCATTGTCCAAAAAAGGCGATTTGATTGGAGAATCTGGTGAAAAATTAATAGGGGAATTTTGGTTTAATATAGAAAGAGAAACAGGTTTAGTAGGACTATTTGTTAGGGAATTATTTTCCGGATTTTCATTGGGGTTTATATTGACAACTATCGATTTGAATTCATTAGAGGGTTTTGAATGAGAATTGGTCGAATTAACGGACTCGTGGGAAATTTCCTTCACTACGGATTTTTCTTTGGAGGGTGCCCCTGCCGAAAATTCCGGTGAAATTTTGGTTTGGATTCTGCGCATGTGGCACAATTGGGCTTGTAGGTATTTTTGGCTCCACAGCCATAGCAAAATACCTTCCTTTCATTAAGACAATTCTCCCAAAAGTGGTCTGTTCCATCGCAGTTCCAACATTTTGATTCATGTGGAAACCCTTGGACTGCGTTTATTGTCTCCAAGTTGTCTTCAAACAGATCTATTGAATTGTCAGATACTTCTGCTATTTGTTTTCTCATCGGATATTGATTCGTTAACCTGTTTGATAACTGTTTTTTGACGTAGTCATCATTTAAAAAGTTCTCGCGCATATGAACTAATTTACGAAGGTGTGCTAGAGAGTTGACAGGAACATATAAAAGTTCTTGTCGAATCTCCGGACGAAGATTACGCGTAAGAATTTCAATAAGTTCAAACTCTGGCATTTGGTTTGGTAACCGATCATGAATCGAGGTTACCGCTTCAAAAAAGGAATCAAAGGACTCCCCTATTCGTTGTTTCCTGTTTCTAATTTCTTCTCGGATATCGAAGGAGGTTTTAAAGTCTCTATATTGAAATTTAATAGAGTCACAAAAATCTTCCCATATTATGGGGTTGGCATTTTTACGGTACCGCCAGTACCATTCTCGCGCTTTGCCGGACAACAATATATTCAAATTTTTACATATTAACGAAAAATCACCGTTAAAGTTGTCTTCCGTCAAAGTCGTGACTCTGTACAAAAATTCATCCACTGTTAACCCAGTTGGAGATCCATCAAATTTTAAGTGCCAATTTTGTATAATTGTGGTTATTTTGTCTGGCTGAAGGGATAGATTTGATACGAAAAATGGATTTGGGGAATTTGAAGAACGAGATTGCGGGTGGCATTGTCGTTGTTCTTGTTGTGGTAAAGCTGGGAAATTATTTCGGTTTGTATTGGTTCCATTTACATTAGTTCTAGGAAAATTGGTTCCATGGCTGTGGGTTCCATGTACATTAGAATGATTTTGATTGTGCAGATTTTGATTAGAAGAATTAATGGGTAAAACATTTAGTCTAGTTAATATGCTACAAAGACTGGATTCGACCATTTTGTGAATTTCCCCGTAATCAATTGAACTTTTAGCAGTTTGTGATGGCAGAGGAAGAGGAACGTCTTGTAAAGGTTCGTTATTAAGATTTTGTCGCGTAGGAGTCATACCTCCTACGGCTCCTTGCAAATCTGCACTGAAATCTAATAAATTTGTTTGCTCCTGAAAGAAATTCTTCACAGCATATCTCGTATTGTAAGCCACTCTTGACATAGCACCACGGCCTTTTCCTCTTTTCGCAGTTTTATTTTGAGGTTTAGAAACTAAAGATATCGTTTTTAGGTCAGATAATTGACATTTTATTTTGCAACACGGACATTCAGCCTTTGAAGACATATAGCTTTCGATACAATTCCTGTGAAATGTATGAGCGCAATTTTTTAATGCCAAACACTCTTGATCTTTTGACAAAGCTTCCTGACAACTATAACAAATAATATCTGCTTTCTGGTTTGTGGTTTCTATAGGTCCCGTTGGATCAACATCGGACACCTCACTCATACCACTAGGGTCTTGGTTACTCATACCACTAGGGTCTTGAATACTCACACCACTAGGGTCTTGGATACTGGACCTAGGTGGAGTCCTCTCTAGCGACATATTTGTTTTATAATATGGGATAGGAAAATAACAAAATTTATGTTTACAATATTGGTAGAATCCTTATATTGTAAAAAGCAAAATTGGAAAAAAAATCAATACTTTGGGTTGGTGTTTCATTTTGGTCGGTTCGGGTTCAGATGATAATAGGGCAGTGTTCTTAAGGATATTCGTGGTATACAAACTGGGCTATGGATGTACCATACAATTACCTTTATTCCATCTCAGATCAAACCAGTTGAAATGTATATATTCAATGTTCCTACTAACATTTCCTAATCAACCAACGGATAAGAGATCGCTAGAGGCAAAATCTTATTTTCCAGTTGACAAATTAGTACTGATAGCTAAGATCTGATGAGCAATAAAAATTGCTGTAGAGTACAAAACAAAACGCCGTCAAGTTCCTAAATGTGGCCGTAATATAAATTATTATAAGTGTTGAACCAATCGGTTAGTCTTCTCGATTGAACCTACTCAAGAGACTAATATCCTGGATGGTCACACAATATATCCTTTAAAATTATTGCCAATTTAGTCAATCAAGAACGTTATGTTAAATATTGACATTTACGATCTACTCTATGGAAGAAGCAAAAGAATAAATTATACCTTAACTCTTCGCAAAGCAAAGGATTTTCTCAAATGATTTCGATGGACCAGTATAAGGCGTAATACCTTTAAATCTGAAACCTTAAACTCATTCAAAATTCTCTACGTCCAGGTTCAAATATTTCTTATTCTGAACGTGAATATTTTCCATTCTTTATGCCCCACGATGGGCGCCATCTTCTATTATGTAACGTACCATTATCCGCTGATATAGTGGTTTTATATTATTATAATTATTGAAACAAATTCGCAAAAGAGAAAGGACGGCAGGAGCCATTGAAAAGCTAGCAAACAGTCGTTGGGGGGTTCGTGTCCTTTTCTTTCAGAATTCTAATCATGGCTACGACACAATAAAATATTATTTTAGACTCCTAGTTTTTATTTTATTACTCTATATTAAAAAATGAACCAATTATAAAAGTATACAAAAGCCCCTTTTATGTTATTAAAAGCGAAGATATCCTATAAAACTGCCTGATTAATGATTCTCAAGGTGTTGTGAGAATCCATCGCCTCATAACCCACCCTTCCAGTGGTTCTATAGGCCTAAGTGTTTTATAGAACCCCTAAATCAAAGTTTAAACAAAGATCTAATTTACCATCCTACCATAACCTCCCAGCAATGAAACACCCATAAAGAAGACCTATTCACAGAACATTTTCATTTGAATTCAATTATGAAAGTTTATTCATTAACATTAGACACGCTTAAATGTACCTTAGAATAAATATAATGGAAAATACATATGTATATCTTATTGAACATATGATGAGAATTTCAAAAGGAAATAGTGTATCGAAATCTTTGAATTTTAAACGGATTATGATTTTAACAATATCTTATGAAATCAACTTTAGTTGCAAGAGGGAATTACAAACTTATAAATGAAAAGAACTTGAAGTTATCAATGCTAAACGTTCGGAATTTTACTCATATGATGGAATGAAACTTCTAATTTTCTGACAACATTTTTTTGTGTGATATTAATTTGCACCTTTGGTCTTAAAGATGGAAATAAGTATCTATCCAGACATGCTTTTAAATATTTATTGCATCGTAAAATTTTGATAAGTTACCATTATGCTTTGTTTTTTTCGTGGTAAACAATGTACCTGGTTATGATTTACATTATGTTGTTTGTTAATCAAACAAAATTATCTACTTTTTTTTGGCAATCTAGGTTTCTGATTTAAGCAAAAGCATAATGATGATAATCAGTATTCAACGCAATAATGATCTCTCAACATAATTATATATACCCATTAAATGCTACCTAGACGATTATGACAATTGAAGCCATACGTGATAATTAAGTTTTAGAATAGTTGAGGAACATTACTTTACAATCAAAATCGAAACGCACTTTGTTATTGTTCTCATTCCTTTTTACTTTTGATCAACATTCACTGGTGATCTGTGTTTTGATTTTGATTATATTTTACTTATGCCGTTTAACTAATGATCATTACCGAAAAGGCAAAAGGTAAAGAAGAAGAGATAACAAATGCACTCACCCAATGATGCTGGTATCCATCGATGCAAGAATAGGGCCCTTTTCTGCTTTGATGTGATGAGCTTGATGTGAAAAATGTTATTTTGCCTTAACGATGATGTTGATAATTTCTTAAATTTGGTAATGCATGGTAATTAAATGTGCTTATAGACTATTCATCTTACACCTATTTAAAAATAGTATGAATTAAGTATTAGATTGAATAATTATGGTAATATTTTGGTGGTGGCTCTTTGGCCGTAAACAGTACTTTACGTATTAAACTTCAGCAATTGGTTTGACAATGTTTTACCAGTTCTGCTTTCGGGCCTACTTAATAATGAAGTTCCGCCGCCTGTGTTTACTTGGGAATGAGCTTAGGTTTGCTTTCTTTACTGTACTGATGCCTTCAGTAATATGCAAATTGATTGGAGGTTGTATAGCGGTCAGTGCTGAGTGTTCTAACAACAATGCTGATGGGTTGATGTGCCAGTGGTCTTATTATTAATGTTGTTGTTGTTGCGTAATTAGCTTTGGTGATCGCAATTGGGACAATGTTTGGTGTTGTTGTTTGCATATAAAAATTGTGGAGATCGATGTAATACAGGTTCTTGTGTTTCTTTTGTTCACTTCATAGAAATACGTCATCAAAATAAATTCAACCAAAATCCCATTGTTTTTGATGTTTGATTTGGTTTGTTGCTAAGCAAGGGGTCATAAAAAGGGATCCCCCAGTTATGTGGTTTTCGTGAACCGATTGAATTGACGAAATTTGTGCAGAATAATGGTACTTCTGACAATTATCTTTGCTTAGGAATTGCCCATGTGTAATGGCAAATCAAACGAAGAACTTGTGGTTTTTTCTTCTTCAGAACAAGGTTTATTCCACTGAATAAAATAATGTTTGGATGGAATCCGAGTGTTGACCATGTAGAAACCTTGTCCCTCAGGACAGTCAAATTTGATGGTTTGGTCAATTAATTGCCTGTAGAGGATCAATCACTGACATAATTTTCACTTTAATTTCTGGCAAAAATTACTTACTCGGAGATCCGAAATATTATTACGCTTGATTTATAAATATAATATTTAGGGTTTTTCTTAATTAACCTTTTTAGATAATTCACTGAGATGGTTAAGATTTTTTTGAAATTATTACTGAATATTTTGACTGCTACTTGAAGACGATGTATTCAATTCAATGGTTAATTTGTAAAGGAAGTTTAGTAGCCAGTTGAAGGGCAAAATTTGTTTGTTGGTTGTTTAGTTGTTGCTACAAGTACCAATTATTTATGATAATTTTGGTGTTTATTAAACTGTTATACTAGAAGTGCTTAGATGTCGCTGTTATCTAGGTAAGATGTAAGCAGATGAGTCTGTTTGAACCGATTGTTAATAAATGCGTTAACTTTGAATTTGATTGAACAATATAAAATTATAAGGTTTTTGTAAAAGAAATTATGCCAACATTTTTTGAAAAAAAAATTGTTATTGCTTGAGAAAAAAAATATTGCAAAGAGAAAAGGGTAAACGACCATTACAGATATAGTGTGAATGCCGTACTTGGAAACCATCCCCCATCCATCGCTGTGGATGTTGTCGATGCAGTACCTGCTTGGGTGTTACCGCAGTGAGCATCCCTGTCACGATTTAATGGACAGGCGCCCCCCACCCAGGCACGTCAGGAGAGACCTTCATGATCTAGAGAGAGAGGTCCAAAGGTATAAAAGAGAACCGCTAGATCAACGAGCCTATCAGGCAGGCTTGAATCGCATTCACACCAACATGGTTGCGCAAGCAGTACGAAGATACAGTGTGAATGCCGTACTTGGAAACCATCCCCCATCCATCGCAGCAGAAGAACGACAGATGCCAAGGCAAACACGAGTGGTTTTAGCTCAGTTAAGATCCGGACGATGCAGCCGCCTCAATTCGTATTGGGCCAGAATTGACGCCACGATACCCAACATATGCCCAGCATGTGGATTGGGACCACACGATACTCTGCATTTATTCAACTGCCCAGCTAACCCCACTCACCTGTCTCCTCATTCTTTATGGACGCAACCAGTCCAGGTTGCGGAATTCTTGAGTCTGGATACAGAGGAACTTGATAACTGAAATAATACACGAACGAACATATATGCGTTGCTACAACAACAACAACAAATGTAGATAAACTCCACAAAACACCCAAAATCGCTGGTACCGTTGTATGGAGCTACACAAAAACATGTTCCTATGCTGAACATTTTTAGTAGATATGGTTTGCGGCCACTGGTAGCCTCAATTACCGCTATTTCAGTAAAAAGGTAGCCAAAATTATGGGGAGTACCGTTATATGGTGGTATACCAAAGCATGGACCAATATATCTTGACAGTTCTTGGAGAAGTTTCGCGGTCACTGGGAACCTCAAGTGTCAAATAATAGGTAGTTAAAAAAATGTAGCTAAAATCGTCAATTTACCGAAAATTGGAAGGTACCGTTATATGGGGGCTATTAGTATAGCCATGGACCTATGTTGACAATTGCTGGTGGAAAAATTTTGTGACCACTGGAAACCTCAAATGGCAAATTACAGCTAGTTCGGTTAAAAATTGCAGCTAATATCCTCAGGATACCTGAAATCTGAAATCATAATATGGACCCAGGTTGATTATTTTTGATGGAGATGTTTTGTGGCCACTAGAAATCTCAAATGCCAAATTACAGCCAGTTTTGTAAAAAAAAATAGCTAAAATCCTCAAAACACCGAAATCGGGAGGTGCCGTGATATGAGGTCTATACCAAAATATGGACCTATGTTGACAATTTTTGTGACCAATGGAAACTTCATATGTCAAATTACAGTTACTTTGGTCAAAAAATGCTCACACCATAGAGGTAGCGATATATGGGGCTATACCAAAACGTGGGCCGATATAGACCATCTTCGAACTTGCCTATGGAAAAAATACACTCAGGTGCAATAATATAGGGCTCTAGCTCAATTAATGTGAGCGCTAGTGTGATTACAACAGACGGACATGGCATGACTGACGGAATTTTATCCTGATGGTTTCAATGCGTTATATATATTTGGTCAATATATATAACCATCAAAGCAAGTGCGACTTGTAATGCTGCAAGGCTACGTGCTCTAGGAATGTGGATAGATATAGGATACGGACATGTCTGCGACCTTTACAACCTACCGAAATGGATAGCAGTTAATGCTGTTTACTACCACTGACGGGATTCGACATCAAGGTGTCTCGCCTTCTCAGAAGAAGCAAACATATCTACATCCTCAAAGTTACCTGAAAACTGCCGTGTATAAGGATATAAAGAGGTTGATTTGATAAATGATAAACCCTTACAGCCCACCAATTCTATGAGTTCATACCACCTCCCCTCCCGGTCATCGGCTCCGCCAACACACCAGCCGACTTTATAACGTCTGAATGAAGCTCTTTTCTGATCCATGGGAAAGCTGGTTCAGCGAATTTATCAATCGCCACTTCAAAGAGTCCTTCAGATTCCCAGTCCCTGAGATCACCGAGTAGCTGAGAAAATTGTTGTAATCGAACGGTAGAAGAAGTGTGTGCTACGTCGTATAAGAGCACTACCAGCCGAGGAGGCACCATCACAATTTACCATGAACGATTATGAACATGTCATCCCAAACGTGAAGTTATTCGAAACGTTTGACGGAATCTCCATGGTTATTCTTTAGAAATTATATGAACACGGTGTTAAGTATCTAATAATAAATATATCGTTATCCGCCTATATTGTATCAGAAGCATGGAAAGTTGGTAGGGGTACTACTGAAGCTAGGCAAGGATCACAGCAGGAAAGAAACATGAATACGGATTTCTGGAAATGCACAGTACTGCAAAAGGATTACAGTCATATACACTCAAGGTCATCAGATTAGCTGACTCAAATTCTTGTTAATGCTAGCTTATTTATCATAAAACGAAGGAAGCTAGGATTTTAATTATTATAAGTTTTAATTATTATCCGTATCAAACACCCAAAAAAATATTTTTCTAACACTTCGCGGAATGGTTTTCCGATCATTTTGCCGAAAGTATTAAGAAAAAATAATACTTTCAACGAGTATAGTAAAAAAAGGATGTTTTCCAAGGTGTGCAAATAACTTCAGAACATGTAAACCTCGACCTTTCTGCAATTTTACTGCGGATGAGAGTGAGGTCGGGTCCTACCGTTGAGTTCAAATGCCTATATAACTGACTCAGATCTGTGCTCTTCATCACATCACTCTCTTCAACACATAAATTGCTGAAATGAAGCTCCGTCTAATTATATTTATTGACTGATTCCCACCACCAAATAACCCAAAATATTGGCTGAAACGTTCGACAAATAAGCTAAATCGCGATAGTAAAAACAATGTCCTGAAGACTCTGGCCGGCAGGACTTCGATGTATGAGGGAGGTCTTCGAATACGGCATTTACACAATGGCCAATGACCAAAAAAAAATTATTTTTGTTTTGAAATGCTCACCCTCTAATGTTTTTCCATTTGACCCAAAAATTCCCAAAAAATTTTATAAATTTTAGTAGGATTCTTAAAATTTTGTCATTGTTTTGACAATAAATTTGGCCTATAAAGATTTCGTGAAAATTTGCCTTTGGCCCCACACATAAATATCGCTCAGGGCAAGTGTTAACGTTAGGCGATCGCCATAAAGCATCACATTTGAGGTCTTTGAAAAAAATAATTGTTTTTGGGACACCTTAATGCCATTGTGTAAATTCTGAATTCGGAGACCGCCCCCATACAACGAGGCAGAATACATGAAATGGTTTTAACTTATTGAGATGAAGCAGAGCAAACGGCTTAATTCATATTCGGCGCGAATAAACAAAACGAGACCTAACGCATGTGGACTGAGACAACACGATGACCAGAACAGGATAAACGGAATCTACATATTTGAGTTGCTACAAAAACAAGAACAATCGTTTTAGAATCCCAGTAAAAACGTTCATAAAATCATCCTTTGATTTAAGCACGTCCCTCAATGACATTTTCTCTCCAAATTTTACCTTTAAAATCGTCTAGCCAGTGATTTCAGGTGATTTCGTAGTATTTGTCCAAACTTAGACTAACTTGGCGTTTACACAAGACAGACTGCAAATACAACTCTGTTTTACTAATACATACAAACATTTGGCTAGTTGCCTCGGCACTGTCTGGTAATTTTCGTAGACAGCAAACATGGACATTTTTGAATAAATGATTTGTTTTGTTTTATTTCAAATAACAAAAAAGACAACAGGACTGGGATGCAACAAAACAAAAAGAAATAGACGATTTTCATTCACAATTTTACAACTGGTTTTGCAGTTGTCTAGACGCCTACGTCACACAGGCATGTTTTAGGTTTTTGACAATCAATACATATACTCAACTGTCTGTCATGTGTAAACGCAGGGTAAGAACAAAGATGGAACTTATCGGTCCACTGCTTCAGATACCTCTCACTCAAAAGTTCAAAATTATTTGCTAATACGGTACGCCGATAACTCTTTAAGTTGGCAACCGTTGTGGTCCAAACATTGTACATCGTAATATTTCTTACAGACATAGACCACCAGGTTCGAATTAGGATTACATATAGCGGTCCACGCATCCTACACAAACATTTTCGCAAGAGTGCAGTTTAATAAGAACATAGTTTGGATAGTTTTGAAATATTTTGTAACAGGTTGTCCTCCCGCCTCTATTACGACGATACAATTTTTTGAGATAATGGTCCAAGAATTGTAAGAAGCTCTGTCGTCACCGTGGTGCAATGGTATGCACGCCGCCTTACACGCAGAAGGTCAGGCAGAATCGAACCCACGATTCCCCGGCCAGGCAACATCAAAAAAATTTCAACTGTGGCAAAATACCCCTCAGTAGTGTTGGCGACATTTTCTGAGTATTTCAGCCTTGAAAAACTTCTCCACAAGTGGTGTCTTAAGACACGCCGTTCGGACTCGGCGATAAACAGTAGGTCCCATATCATTGAGCTAAATATGAATCGGGGTGTACTCATTGATATGAGAGAAGTCTCCTTTGTCCCGTATGGGATGTTGTGGAAAAATGTTTTTTTTTTTTGTTCTGTCGTCACCAATTGAAATGACTAATGAGCCTGATAACCTACGAAGTGAGTATCCAACTTGACAGAATTTTTTTTACTGGTGGTACTCCTAGCGATATAATGTTGTTCATGGGCATGTTCATACCTCTTGTAATAATGACCCTAAAGTTTGAAAAAATCCTACGGTGATTGACTTTGGTCTCTTCTTGAAACATCGTAATAAAATAATATCGTAATATCTGTCCCAATCCCTGAAAATGCATCCTTTTTGCAATTTAATTGCAATGGACTCCGAGGCGAGGAAATAGTAGATTTCATGAGTCGGAAGAACATCAAGGTCGCGGCGGTGTAAGAAACCAAGCTCAACAACAACTGTAGCTTACAAAGTTTTGATGGTTACAACGTACTGAGGAAGGATCGCACCAGAAGTGGAAGTGGGGGACTAGCTGTCCTATTGCACCAGTCTGTCCAATATAGACCTATCTCGCTTGAGCCTGTCTCTAATGACCCGTACATGAAATGTATGGGGGTAGCAGACAGGTGTGGAACTGCCGAAATAGAGTTGTTGAATGTATACATCCCGCCGAGACATACCTGCATCTCGGATTACGAGCCTGACATTAGCCCGCTTTTAGGTCATAATCGTCTGGTCGTGGGGGACTTTAATGCGCATCATGAGATGTGGCATTAGGCCCTCGGAAACGACCAGAGGGGTACATCGCTGGCTGCTTGATAGCTCTACGTTCTGCAAGGTCAATGAGGACGGCCCTACCAGAATTAGTGGAGAGTGTCTGACAAATGACGTTACCTGGCAATCCGTCATTTCCCTTGGATCAGACCATCTCCCCATAATTGTGTCCATTAACAGACCACCCCATTTTATCACCTCTGAACGCCGCACATTCGTCAATCATAGGAAAGCTTATTGGCAGAGTTTCAGAGAGTTTACCAATGTTCTGATGTCCGGGTAGCGGAAAGGACGTTCCGAGAGATCATCACTGCTGCAGCTGCTCACCATATCCCTCCTGGTCGAATATCCGAAGTAAGACCAAACTTCCCAGCAGAGGCGAGGGGATTAGCAAATGAGCGTGATGAGCTTCGTCGAGCCAACCCCAATGACCCCAGAGTCAGGAAGCTGACACTGGAAGTTAACAGGCTGCTCGGCGAACATAAGCGGAACAAGTGGTTAAATCATCTGAAGAGTTGCAACATTGGAGCCGGTATACGTAAATTGTGGACAACGGTTAAGTCACTCTCGAACCCCGGAAGGAGGGATGACAGGACCTCAGGCGACGTTACGTTGACTGACCCGAAGAGGTGTGCAAGTTACTTCAATCGACTGTTTGTCGAGCAACCCGAGAGTGACAGGGCTAAGAGAAGAGTATTACGTCGCATTAGATCTCTTCCTGCCGAGGGTGAGCCACCACAGTTTACAATGGATGATGTTGCGAATACTATCAGGAACGCTAAATCATCCAAAGCGTTGGGCCCTGATGGAATCTCCATGGTAATGCTGAAGCAACTGGATGAACCGGGAGTGGAGTATCTCTCTAAAGTTCTCAACTTGTCGCTAGCCACCCTCATTGTTCCCGAAGTGTGGAAAATGGGCAGGGTGCTCCCGCTACAGAAGCCAAGGAAGGATGCCAGCAAAAGTTAATCGTACAGACCGATTTCGCTTTTGTCGACCGTAGCAAAGTCCCTTGAGGCCTTAGTCCTCCCCAGTATCAGGAATAGCTATCAAGTTGCCGATCATCAGCATGGATTTAAGCAGCATAGCACGAAACAGCGGTGCACGCCATCTCTACATATATTTGTCAGGGACTTAACCAGAGACAGCAATGTGATAGAAGAGTGATGGTGGCGCTTGACTTATCAAAAGCCTTTGATACAGTCAGGCACTCCACGCTTTTTGAGGACATGGAGCAACAACTAGGGAGGGGCAGCTGCCCCCCCCCCCCCTAGATGGTATAAAACAGTTCATTTGTATGTAAAAAATTTTGAATATTACGAAAAAAAAAGCAGGGTGCCGACTCAAGTCTTCAGTGGACCATCTACATGAGGAGGCAAAGATTCCAGTAAAGCAACATAATGAGATGCTTTCGTTGCAGTACTTGCTTGGGTGTTACCGTGAGAGCCATCCCAATCACAACAAATTCCTAAGATATTGCCCCAAATTTTCCAAATATTTAGAAGTTTATGCACCTCTCGCACTAACGTTGGTAGTTGTCGTTTTTACAAGACTACAATTTTATGCTCCATATTTGCCTGGACAATGACCCGAAGTTCTAAAGGTGACATTCTGTTGATTAATTACGCATAAACAAAAACGCATAAAAAATTACATTGAAAACTTCCATAATTTCTTCTGTCACCCACTAAAAGCTGTTTGCTGAGCTGGCTGAATCTTTTCTACTAACTTTTATTGTCATAATTTTTGTTTTCACTGAATTATTTACTATGATTATGTTTTCAATGTTCAATGATTGACTTGTCTCAGTTAATAAAAAATTGTTATTTTAAAGTTATAGAGTAGACACTATTTTTAATAATGTTTATATTAGAGGAAGTGGAATATAGCAGAAAACTGCTATTTATTTTTCTAAATTTTGTTCAACGACTTAAACAATTTAAGAAAATTAACTGCCAAAAGTCTGTAATCATCGGCCAAATGCATGCCACACGAGTGGCACAAGACAATGAACACCGTAGTGTGTCTGCCACTTAATAATGATCTCAAGAATTTGCTATACAATTACGATCATGCTACTATAGATCTCCGCTCCCATCAACTTCTTGTACATTGTCAGTAAAGCTAAAGTAAATTGCATTACATCAGTCGTCTGCTAATAATTAATTTTTCTAAAAACACTGCAAACAACAACTGGTCAAACAACAGCAGCTAGTACGAGATGTGTAGATGAGTACGTGTGCTGTTCAGTGCATCTGAACAAACACCATCACTCAATTGGGTGCTGCTGTAGAATGTCCGTTACTCAAATATTTAACTAACAATGTTAACCAACTTAACTACCTACCGACCAACCCATCATCATAGCTGACATCCTCAAAGCTTCATCACAATTAAAATGGCCAATCAATAATAATGGGAGATGTTCTCCGACGTCTGTATCGATGTTATGCTGTCTCTTTGGCGGTTCTCAAGTTGTTAGAAAAATGCTGTTGTTAGAAACCAAAGTAAACATTCCTAATGGTGGGTACTCATGATACGAAAAGGCACAGTGGTTTTTCTGCATGAAATGTGAAATTTTTCATTAAAAAATGGGCAAATAAAAATGTTCTACATAGAAAACCTTTTTTCTTAGGAGATAAACTATTTCCTCGCAAATTGGAAGACATTTCAAAAAGTACAGGGTTATCCATTTCGTGGTTTCAAAAGTAAGGGACTGGAATTCGACATCTGTCAAACTAAGTTGTTGAACCAATTTTTTTATTTTCAGTTGAAGGTTTGACATTGACGAAAATGGATCGCTTAACTATCACACAACGCATAAAAATGATCAAAACCTACTGAAACAAGTAAAATAGAGATATACCCTCAGCCTATGTGAATTGAAACTTTCATCTACGGACAAATCGAATGTATTTAGGGTATTTTCAAAATTTTGTGGATTAAGATTAAAGTTCAAAAGTGTTGCGGAGGAGGTGCTGGAAAGAATGGACCGCCATTATGGAGTGGATCTTATTTTGGGAGTCATATATTTTCGATAGATACCGCGCAGACTAGTCATTTCAGTGGGTCATCGTATAACTTTTGGATCAGTATGCCAGAAAGCATGGAGTTGTCCACGAAAAACATAATATCACTGCATACAGAACCAAATCGGTTGATCTGTTCGAAAGTTATCGTGCTCTCTGCCACTGCCACTGCCTAACATATGGTCCCTTTCGGGATGTTTTTTTTTAAAAAAAGTTGGACTTGCCCCTAAAAAACATTTACCGTCGTAATGGAGGCAGAGAATGCAAGTTGCTTCAACAAAAATCAAAGTGATTCGAGAGCAGGTCTTATAGTGAACTCATCCGAAATTTTGTATGGGAGGTACACGAAGGAGTGGACAAATATAGTCCATATTCGAACCTGATATATATCTGGTAGAAATATTAGCATGTGTAAAGTGTGGACCAAATCGGTCAATCCCTTCAAGAGTTATCGTGCGCACAATGAATGAGTGGAACGATATGGCTTAAACTAAGCTTGGACAAAATATTACGAAGGGCAAATTTTGGACCGGCAAATCCGTTCGAGAATTATCTTGCGCTCTAGCCACTACACACGGTGTCATAGGGTTTTTTTGCACCTTACAGGCTATTTTCTCAGGAAATAGGGGCTTGCCCCTGATGAAACTTGTACCGTCGAATTTGGGACGTTGAATACAAGTTGTTACACCAAAAATCGAGAGCAGGTCCTAAACTGAACTTTTCCGAAAATTTGTGCGACAGGTACCCGAAGGAATGAACCGATTGAGTCCATATTGCAACCTCATCTAAGTCTGGTAAAAATTTCACGATGAGCTAAGTATGGGCCAAATCGGGTACTCCCTTCAACATTTATCGTGCGCACAAATTTTCCGAACATTTTCGAACTTTTGTGAGGGTGGTACCGAAAGGAGTGGACCGATATAATCCATCTTCGAAATTAAACTAAGTTTGGACAAAATATTACGAAAGCCAAATTTTGGACCAAATCGGTTCATCCGTTCGAGAGTTATTATGCGAATCAGCCAGCCAGAAAGACAGACGGATGGACAAGGCTAAATTGACTCCAAATTGTCCAAATTGTCTGAAACACATTTCGTCCAAACATACCATTATTTTGTGAAACACATTTGGCCCGTATGAAAGTGTATTTGCATGCACTCTAAAAGGTATAAAAATTATGTTTTTTTTATTGTTTTTTTTTTCTCACTCAGTGTGTATGTTAATAAACAAAATTGCCGTATTTGGGGTTCTGAGAATCCTTAAGTAATTGAAGAGGGGCTATTACATCCAGAAAAGTCACTGTTTGGGCCTTACTCCTTCGAAAACGACGATGGAACGACTTGTCACCGTCAATTCGGAGCGTTATGGTCATATTTTGCATGCTATTGAAGAATACGACTTGGAGAATATTTGGTTTCAACTAGACGGTGCCACATGCCACACAACTCGAGCGATTATGGATTTATTGCAAGAGATATATCCTGGCCGCGTAATTTATCGTCGTGGTGATATCAATTGGCCACCACGATCTTGCGATTTGACACCATTAGATTTTTTATGGGGCTACGCGAAAGACCATCATTTTTATGCAGATAAATCTTCAACTCTTGAAAAACCAACATTCGTTAAGTTATGGCCGAGATACCTCCCAATATGTGTCAAAAAGTGGTTTAAAATTACCTCAAAAGAATCAATGCTTACAACAGTTCGCGTGGAGGTTATTTAAATGATGTAGCGTTTCACACATAATGTCAATGTTCAAACTTTATAATAAAAAAGAAATATCATAAAAAATATTTTATTGTATTTTATTTACATTTACTTTTCAAAACCATGAAAAGGTAATTATAGGTTTATTTCTAGGCCTTTGACATGTACAAACAAATTCTCAAACACCCTGTACCACACAAACAAAAAGAAATTAATGCTCTCACCTTTGCCTACCGGACCTCAAAGACTACTAGCTGTAAAAACCTGGACTTACCTCCACATATGTAGAACTTTTGTCAGAGAGATGTATGAAGGAGTGGCCCTAAATATTCGACTGATTTCTGTAACAGTTGCTACTCGAATAAATTCCAGCTTCCCCTAATTTTTACAAAAACGAACTTTTGGGATGATGCCAATATGGATTTGTGACTTTTCCGTGGGCCATATCTTGGAAAAAAACGTATTTTGAAGAAAGTATATATGTAAATTGTTTTGAAATTCACATCCCAGGTAGTTCTTGTGATTCTGAATATAAAGATATTATTTTTCCGCATGTCCAAAAAATTACTGGTTGGCAATATAACTGTTGAAAGGAATGACTCTCAAAATAAGATTCAATTTCAATGTAGACCATGCAACCGGTGTATTCCTTCAGAAGTGCAAATTCCACAGTTTATACAGTAGGCCATTCAGAGTTCTGTTAACAACTTTAGACAACAAACATAATAGATTGTTCATTATTGTGATTTGATTTTCTTTGTATTTTATGGCACAATAATGTATTTGACAGCAAACTAAATAGTCAGTGCTAACTAATTTGGGCTGAATGGCTAACTGCAGAAACTGTGGCAAATTCTAGAACTAGAAGTCCTGATTGTTTACATCCAGCCTAACAACATGTTGCTGCTTACCACCCGTCCATCAAACACCTTTTGGTGGGGGATAAAAGGATAGGCGGTTATAGGTATTCTCTGCTAGCAGCCGAGACTCCCCCTACATCGCCATCGTCAGCTCTTCTGGGGCCTAATTACGGTATTCAATTCGATCGAGTATTTGCTCATGAATGAAAAAATCGAACTATGAAAACCTATTCGCGCCACCAACCGTACCTTTACTAAGGTAGATACATTAGCAATCTGTTACAACAATGTCAAAAGGTTTTACAAAAATAAATCATTTTGTAAATTTTTCCAGTACAACTTCATCCTAAGTTGTCATCTCAAGTATTGTTCAACGAATTCAACAAATATTTACATTTTTTTCATTAATAATTTTGTTTCTTAGTTTGCTTTAAAATAAACGCATTTTTTACACTCTACCTTCTTAATGTTTTTTGAAGAACAAATAGGTTTTCATAGTTCCAAGCAAATACTCGATCGAATCGAATGCCGTAATTAGGCCCCAGTTGTTCAGCTAGCACCCTGGCAAACTAAGATCTCACTTGTGTCCGATCAAATCCCATTGATAAACTTTAATAAGGCCCACTGGTAAGACTTCATGAATCATATTGACGGAATTGTATTCCAACTGCAGCAAGCGTACCAAAGAGATCAACTGCGATCAAATTATTCAGATGATCAACGTATTCCGATCCTCACAGCAGATATCAATAACCTCATCAACTAGCACTGTAGAAAAATAAATCGATCACATCGACAAATGCAATGTTTGTCACGAAAACTAGAGTCAACAATCAGGAGGCTATCTGGAGTGAGTAGACACCAAGGTGACAAGCAGAGAAATTCATCCAACAATGAAGATTGTGTCCAATAGAGCTACACTTAGAAAACACAGGAAGTTAAAATCTGAATTGGCACACCTGAATTTACTGCCACCCAGATTACAGAGACAATGCCGCTCGCCCCGTAATGCATCTGTGGACTTGCCAACGGCCATTGATACGGTGGACTATTTGGTCCTACTTGAGGATACCATGAATTATACGCTACCTAATAACATATAAAGGTGACTAATTATTTATGTCACTACTAGGCAGGCGTGCGGAGAATTTAATGGGAGGAAATCGAAATCACACAAGATAAAAATTGGCATCCCGTAAGGTAGAGTTAGAAAGCCATCCGGCAACAGTCCACAACTTTCTGTAGACAGAAACACTCAGTAGAGAGTTTTAAAAATGAGGCAAAACAATGCGCTAAGCGTCAATACTGGGTGTGTCCAAGTTGACGAACTAGAACGAGGTTACTGTCAGAGAGGCAACATAATGTGTTACTCACCCGATTGCACCTCTTGGCAAAACATCAGCCTGGCCATCCACATCCATATATATGATGCAGGATTCACTGCATGGGCACATCCGGAAGGACTACAGATACTTCGGTCCAGACATGTAAGATATAATACCACCGACATCAATCTACTGTCAATAGCAGCACACGGAACCGTTCCTCAAGTAACTAGCAAACAGATTCTTACAGCAAAAATAACAACGATAGCAGAAAGCAAAAAGGCACTACAAACATCAACAAGTGTTAACTGCGTTCCGGCTCGTTGCATAACCGACGTTAAAGACATTTGACAAGAATGCCGACAAAATCCTCACGACACAGCTACAGTTCCCGGCCCACGCTCTTAAAGTTAAGTTTTTAGTCAATCCGATTGATTTGATCAATTCTACCAACTTCCTACTCCCTACATCCCAATCCCATCATCCCATCGCACACATCAAACGCAATCATATATATGGTAAATTTCAAATTTCCTTTACAATTACATAGAAAAAAATTAAAAACTTTTTTGGCGAGCACATCTGCCATTTTTGGTACATGGATTACGAAAAAAATCGTGGCTTCAAATCTGTTCGCGTTCACAAAATTGGATGCTGCACTCAAAAGTTATATGCGGTTTTACTCTCTTATAAAGAAAAAATATTTAAAAATTCCTGTTGTGTTGTAATAAGAACATGTATATATGAATCGTTAACAGCATTTGATATCTATCCGTAGATGCTAAAATAGTTGCTAAATTAATTTTTATTTTCGAAAAATATTGAAGAAATCTTGGAATAAATTTTATTTATTCTAAATCAGTGTCCAAAAAATCTCTAAAAAAATAATTTAAAAATACGTACAGAATCTAGACAACGCGTAGAAAAATGTGAGACCAAAACTATAAAGATCGTGTTTATAACTTGCATATTACAGCAACAACAAAGAACGGAAACTTATTGTTGGAAATTATTTCAAAAATATATTTTTGGTTAAATACGAAAAATTTGAAAAATAAATGTTGGGAGTTATTCTATTATTTCGCTAAATTTCGATCCAAATCCTGAAGTATTTAGCTTAAACTTCTACGAGAAAAGTAATTAGTCATCGTGAAAGTATATTTGCTTTCTGTGATAAGCAATAGTAATAAAAAGTAGGGAGTAATATTGAAATTACAATAAAAGGAAAAACATAGAAGTTAAAAACCGTATAATTCGCGAATTGGTTTAAATCGATTGAGGTGAATGTGCATTTCGGATACAGGGAGTCCATGTCTACCAATATGCATGGATTTTCCCATGTTTCATTCAGCGGCCAAAGTGTGCCATCAGTTGCATCTTACTATTCAAAAAACCTTCAAGTGGGCAAAAATTACGCGATGTGCATATGATTATAAGGTGCATCCGATTTCGATAGCCCCCTATTAAAAATACGTCAATATAAATTATTTTACACAGATTTGTCAAGAACTGCGGATGTGCCACCGCATTCTATTTTGGGATAAATAGGGATATTACTCCTGAATCTTTGTAATTTGTGACACACCTTTTTGGCAAATATTATAATCGCGTATAAAAGATTACATTTATGCAAAAATAATCAAAGAAAATCGCGGTTAAATTCGCGGAATTGTCAAAATATATTTTTGCAGATTTTCCTACTTTCAAGGTATCTATATCCGGCGTTATAGTGGATGGATTCAAACGCGGAAGGGCTTATTAGATCCGGCACGTAAAAAAACTAAAATCACGCGGGGTTCTGGGGTACCTGTACGACAGTTGTAAATTTTAAAGCCAAAAAATAGTTTTTTTCAGAAAATTTACGCACCAAATTTTCGCCTTTGGACTCCTATTACTAGGAATAGCATGAGATGAGATGATATACATCGAACGACGTGGAATCGCGAGTTCTACAATCCTATAAACTAGTTTGGATTATTATCTAGTTGCACCATCTAATTATAAGAAAAATTCGAAAAACAATGAAATCAAAACTTCAAAATGTCAGCATCGATTTTAGAGGGATGCAGTGTATATATCGAAAAGTCATACACTAGAACCATATTGCCTAAGGGGTATTCTTTAGTTCTTTTTTTGAGCACAGGATTGAATTTTCCGTGGTTTGGCCAGAAATCAAGAAAGAACACAAAAAAACTTGTAAACTTCAACACATTTTTCCCATTTTTTTATATTACCACCAGCGCAGCTTCCACGAAAATTATTTGTTATGGTCCATATTATGAGATCGTAGCTAAAACACTTCAATATATATAAATGTATTCATATTTTATAAAATATGTTAACAGTTCGCGACTTATTAAATGGTGAACTTCAACTTCAACGATTGTAAAACTTTTTTGAATATTACCATATACCTTTAATTTCAAGAAAATTCAACGGTTCCAGCAGTCCCAGTTACAACAACAACCACTTAGCAATCCTCCGGAATCTGCCTAACATCAGTACCAGCTACAGTCTTTAACACCGCGTATTGCTGTTCCAGTTGCTGACAATGTAACGTTCCTGCAGTTTAACGGCGCACAATGGTTCAGGAATCGATTTTCCGGGCCAAAAATCAAAATTTTGTTTTGTCAAAGATATTTAATTTCTATATGGGATTCGATAGTAAACATATTAAAACTAAGGAAATTAAAAAATTAGGCCCAAATATTGGAAGCTGTGGGCGTATATTTGAGTATATGAGTTTTTATACGAGTTATATAAGTTTTATTAAAACCCAAGGAGAATTTTTTTAATTTTTGAAAAAATTGAAATTTTTTTTGCAAAATTTTTTTTTAAAAATTTTTGAAACAATTTTTTTTCGACATTTTTTCGATTTTTTTAGTTTTTTTTGGTAATTATTTTGTTTATTTGTTGGTGTTTGACCATCTTTAATACATAGGAAGATATAAAAACCACAAAACACTCATATTTTGATGAAAAATAGTTAAAAACTCAAAAGTTTTACTTTGACTTTGAATTTCTCTGCAACTACCAGACCGAACTTGAAAGCTGATTATGTTATCTGTCTAACAAAAAAAGATTTATGAATATATCTCTATCCGTTCAAAAGTTACAGAATTTTGACCAGGAAAAAACGATTCTGAACCACTGTGCGGCGTGGCAAAATTAACGAATTGTATGAGTCAGAGAAGTAAAATGGTCGCGGCGATTCAGAAAACGAAGCTGAACAATACCCTACGAGAATTGGGGGCAGTGGACTTGCAAACCTATTGCACCAGTACAGTCCTATCTCGCTTGAGCTCGACGATAGTGACCCATACTTGAAGCTTAAGGGGTAGCAGTAAAGTATGGAATCACCAAGAAAGATCTGGTAAATGCGTATATCCTGCCGATCAATAACTGGCACTCAAGGCACTATTGGAAGGTGACAACCGGCAGGTCCTATGAGATTTTAATGTGTATCATGGCATTCAACCTTCGGAAATCACCGGAGTGGCATAGGGCTGGCTGAAGAGACTAAAAACTTGCCGGTGCATCGGCACAACAAGATGTTGCAGGATGCTATAGTCAAAACCATCTAAATCAGCTTCTAGTGGATAGGTATCCTCCTCCGAGTGTCACGCTCTTGCAAAAAAAAAAAAAAAAAAAATGAGGCAGCTCACTTACTTACTTTGTCTACCCTCTACTGAACAGTTGTCTTATAAGCCGAACTAAGGAAAGGTTTCGATTCCACTTTATTTGTTGCATTATTTATCCAATTTGGAATACCACGCTTTTCGATCTCGTATTTCACGTGTTTACTAGGGTTATGACTTTTTGACATTTTTTCTCACAAATGATTGCCTGTAGTGAGAATGAATGAACTTTTGCCTATAAATGCCTAAAATAACATTCATTCCATTTTATTATAAAAATGTTCCGCACAAACCTCCTTGATTTTTTTTTTAAATTTTTTTCTCAAAAAATTATTTCCTGTTGCCATTTTGACATTTTTTCTCAAAAATGATTTCCTGTAGTGAGAATGAATGAACTTTTGCCTATTAATGCCTAAAATAACATTCATTCAATTTTATTATAAAAAATTTTCCGAATCTTTTCTCAAAAAATTATTTCCTGTTGCACGAATGAATATCACTTTGCCTATTATGACTAAAATAACTTTTGTTTCATTTACATATTAAAAAAGGTCTCGCACAAACCACTTTTAATTTTTATGATATTTTAAATAAAGTAATATATAATATAAAATGATATATATGTTATAATACGATAATAAAATTAGTAAGAAAGAAACGGTTATGTCATTTTGGTTATGTCATGTGCCCCTATACCTTGTTTTCAGTTAAATATCTGCTTAGAGTGACTTCGAAAAATGGTCAAAAGTTCTGAAAAATAAAAACTTTAAAAGCATTTTGTGCGGAAGTTTTTTTTTTAACGAATCACTTTATAGTTAAGATTTTATGTAATCTTAGGTAAAAACTCATCAAAATATCATACAGGGATACGAGGTTGTAAAAAAGTCATAACCCTAGTGTTTACTCCATCGAAGCCCTAACCTTTCAGTTTTACGTACCGCCTTGCGGCACATATTTAAACACCTTTTTAGCGGGTTTAACATCGCTTATTTTTATGAAAAGGCCTAGCCAACGCAATCGTTGTATCTCGATACGTGTAACTATACTGATGTCGTTGTATAGAAGATACAGCTCGTGGTCCATACGACGCCGATATTCAACGTCAACGAATTTGGCCCGAAAATCATTCGAAGAATTTTTCTTTCAAGCTCATCAAGCACTGCCTTATCTACTTGCGCAAGATCCTTGGCTTCTATTGGCCAATGAAATTATTCTTCTCATTTCTCAACTGATACTGTTTGCAGTGTTTATGTCGGTGCCGAGTTAGTCGAAGTCTTTTTTATTACTTCAAAATTATAGGAGGCAACTTCAACTGTTGGTCCGAGTTCTATGGAGCAAGCAAAAGGTGGCTATTGGTGTATATTGTGCCATTTTTTGACGTTTGCATCTCGTATAACATTTTCCAGCAGGATTTTGAAGAGATCACATGAAAGGCTGTGTCCTTGTCTAAAACCCCTTTTGGTACTAAACTGTTAGGAGAGCTGCTAAGGACCGGGTATCAGTTAAAGTCATTTTACAAAGCCGAATGAGCTTTGCGGGTCATGGATTGGAATACCTTTGAACGTAGGGGACTGTCGAAGGCTACTTTATAGTCGACAAAAAGATGGTAGGTGTCGATCTGCATCTCTTGAGCCTTTTCCAGGATTTGTCGCATTGTACATATCTGGTCTGGTATCTGGTGGATTTGCAGGTCTAAAGCCGCATTGGCATGGACCAATTATTTCGTTTAATATTGGATTAGTCGTTAGCACAATACTATCTTGTAGACAATATGAAGCAGACTTATGCGCTTAGATTTCAATCGTCGAGTACTCGATGGTGCTATCTAGCTGATGTATATTTGCGTGTTGCTTCCGGTTTCGTACAGCTCGGCTGGTAAACCATCGGCTCCTGCTGCCTTATTATTCTTCAGTCGGTTTATTTCTGTCTTCAACTCATCTTGGCCGGGCGGTATACCCCCAATACCACCTTCTGGGATTTGATCTGTTGTATCCTCGTCGTCTTCGCTAGTATAGGATACCAACAATTCGAAAAAAATGCTTGTTCAATATCCTGGTCTCTATAGGAGGATGTGCCTTGACACAGACCATCTGATAGACGTTTTACTCTTTAGTAGAATTTTCGGACTCCATTCTGACTCCTGTACATTTCTATTTTTTTACACTCCCGCTTTTCCATTTCTCTCTTTTTCCTATACCATTTTTGCTATACCTTTTTCGGGGGCTACGCGTTGCTACTGATTGTAGTGTAGCCGTATATTCCGCATTCTTCTCTTCGGCAGCAGCACGACACTCCTGATCATACCATGTTGATGGTGGTCTCTGGTATCCAAGTATGGATTTGGCGGCTGTTTGCATGGAGTGGACAATATTAAGCCACTGTGCTGATATGTTATCGGCACGAGGAGTGCTTGATTAAGCAATAGGGCCAGTTGTGAATATCTGTTGTGATTGCAGCTTACCGATGTCCAACTTCCGTGTTGTGTCTATGCTTGCTCCACGGGTCTATGCTTGCTCCACGGAACGATGAACACGTTCAAGTACATCTGTAAAGAGTGCGAACATTCCAGGTGTAGATTCGCAGATCACTTATACAAATTATTTAACCGCATCTTTGGACTCAAACTTTTTGCTGGACAATGTGCCACGGTTACGAACATTTGGTGCTGTTTTTACGCTTATATTGGGCGGGGAAAAAACGAACAAAAAGTTTTGAAAGGCCTACCCCATATTTTTCCATTTGGTTCAAAAACCTTATATATGAAATTTTATGGAGGTCGGTTAACGTTAATCCGTTCCACCTGAGCGATCTTTGTTTCCATTGTAATTTGTATAGGACCAAAAGTGAATTTTCACGAAAATTCTATAAAAACCGTATTTATGGTACAATCGATGAAAAATCTTTAGCTGTTCATTGTTGTGGCTAAAAATATCTATTCTAATTTCGATTTATACAAAAAGTTAGCCTACGGTGAGCTCTCGGATTTGTGGTCAAACACGCTCACTCTGTGAGACCGAAACTCGATTACTCAGTAATGCGTAAAATAAATGGTTTAGCCTTGTAAAATTTTAAAGAAATAATGGATTATTTTTTTTCTGAAGTTAACTGTATACCTTACTTTGTAATTTGAAGAATATTTTTTGCAGGTTGGTTTAACAATGATGACATTGGATTGGATTATTCGTTCGGATATTGCAACTAATTGTTCTGTATCTGGGTACTAACCAGCTGTCCCACTTTCCTTACAACCATTTTTTCCTTCATAAATTCTTTATTTTAACCATACTTTTTTATGATTTATAGGAGAAATTGAAAATTTCTTTGGCCCCAAAAAATGGTGATTTTATTAGCTGACACACACGGCTCAATTGCCTGACAAACCGGAAAATTTTGAATTTAAATTTCTGTTTTGAGGTGGTGGTGAGGATTCTGTTCTAATTTCCTTTTAATTGACTTTCTTGGCCACTGTCATAAAATTTGTTGTCTTGTTTGTTAAAGTGAGTGTTATTTGTCGAATGGTGTTGTTATTGATGTTGTTGTTTTCCTTAGTTCAATACATGTCGTGAATGTTGAGTCCATAAAGTTGTTGTTAATAACTTCAATGTTTACAGTGTCCTCATAAAATTAAAAAAGCGCACTTGTTCGCATGTAAAGAAGGAAGACAAATAAAATTGAACCTGTCATACCAACCGACTGATCAACCAGTCAAACAACTAGCCAAGGGGCTACACATTTTGATGCGTTACTCATGGTCGTGTATGACAACTTTTCATACAACTTCCCCATCACGAGAAAATATGTTTATATGACAAAAGCTTCATAAATTCCCTCAAACCATTCGAAAACCCCCACTAACTAACTCATGCTGTATTCGCAGCGGAATGGATGCAGCATACAGATGGGTCATGCGTTTGGTTAGTTTAGGAAGAAAGACAGAGTGACTTAAAAAAGGTGTGTCTTGTGTAACCAAATGCTGTAATTTATGAATTGCAAGCGTGCATGCGTGCAGGTGCCTATGCTACGCAATTGTCCATTTATGATGTTAAAGAGCCGGTAGATGCCACCACCACAACCCAAAAGTTTAAAGCCAAAGCCAACAATTTATAGTTTTGCCACAAATCAACGAATCAGTTGTGGTTTTGGGTCTTTCTTTGCCACTACTTTTTTCGCCATAAATTTCAAGCTTAGTTTTTTTTTTGCTTTTTGGTGTCGTCTGTCCCCTGAAGGCTGAGTGAACTGAACTTAACAGCCGTCCGTCGACCTGAACATAACTATGTGGCAACTTACAAGTGTTTTCAATTTATAACAGATATGGTCTTTGCCTTACCCCTCCCTACCCACCCAATGTCTGATCTTTAGTCCTTGTTTTGTTTTATTTTTTTGGGGTTTTAATTCATTGCTTTTGGAGTTTCTGTGTGAAAATTCCAATTCAATCGTTCGTTTATAAGAAAATTGGGTCAAATCTGTTGTTAACTGCCATGAATGCTGTGAGTAGCCTGTAGGCGAACAAAATAAAAAAAAAGAAATTGCTTTTAGGTGAGATAGGTAAGCCAAATAAAAACCAACATATTTACCTCGGTTTTAAATCACAGGAAAGCCAAAATGAAATAGTGGACAAATGATTATTTATTTTACAATCTCTGGGTGTGTGTTTTTGGTTCTCCATTTGGAGCCATAACAGCAGTCACATTATTTTTATGCTGCCGCATTTTGTCATTTTCATTGGAATTTTGATTGCATTGCCATTTTATTGCTTCAGAAGACTCAGAGAGTCAGTCGGAGAGTCGATGATGGTGATGTGTTTAATCCAAAGAAATTTCCACAATTAAAAACGCGTAACAACACTTATGATAGCGATGGCGATGTGACCAAATATGTCGAAACAAGCAATTATGTCACATCATGATTGGAAATTCGAAGTTGCAGGTTGACAAAAAACAGAGTATCAGTCGGGGGATCTCCTTGAAGTTCCAAAGTTTTGTGAGCTTAAAAAATCACAATATTAAAGCGAATGAAGGACGAGTGAAACCCCCTAATGTTGGCAACCGCGCAAATGTTGTAAGGACCATGAACTGCGAATTTCCACCTGGAATATCCGGACTCTATGCAGAGAAGATGCATTTTATTCACCGCAGATTAGTTTTGCCACTGACACATTGTATTATATAAGACATGGCAAGACATAAGTTTGGGTGTGGGTTTGAAGTTAGATGGAGTCTAAAAAATCTCATCTCTCTTATCTGCCGGCACAAGGACGAACGGTCCAAACATACGGACAACAGCACACTACCGCTCTCCTGATCATAACATTAAAATTGAAAAACTGTGGAACGAGACTGATAAGCTTCGGGATGGCCGAAAAAAACTATTTTGTTAGCAGCTTCAAATTTAAACACTTTTTTATACAGCGTGGCTATTACCAGACCAATTCCAAACATAACAAAGTGACGAACTTAAACACCCTAAAATTGTGACATTTAACCGCGATTTATTTGAAAATCCAACCAGTTTTTTTAATTTTTATCTATGAACATTGTAGTTTTAGAATCTGCAAAAACTTTCCAGATGTAATCTGCTTTCATTTAAGGTGCACCACACATGGCATTGTTTTATATAGAAGCGATACGATACAAATTTTAACTTCTATATCTCCTTGACTTTGAAGAGTATTTTTATACTAACGAATGTATATACAATTTCATACGGGCAAAATGTGCCTCATCGAAATAATGGTTTTAGACCCCAAAATATGTTTGGACGAAATCCGTTTCAGACAATTTGGAGTTGATTAAGCCATGTCTGTCCGTCTGTCTGTCTGGCTGGAGCGCACGATAACTCTCGAACGGATCAACCGATTCGGTCCAAAATTTGGCTTTCGTAATATTTTGTCCACACTTAGTTTATGTTCGAAGTTTATGTTATATCGGTCCACTCCTTCCGGTACATCCCATATAAAAGTTCGAAAATGTTCGGAAAATTTGTGCGCACGATAACTCTTGAAGAGTGTAACCGATTTGGTCCATACTTTCCACATCGGGTAATTTAGACGAGGTTCCAATGTGGACTCAATCGGTCCAGTCCTTCGGGTACCTCCCACACAAAATTTCGGAAAAGTTCAGTTTAGGGCCTGCTCTCTAATCGCTTTGATTTTTGTTACAGCAACTTGTATTCACTGCACCCCATACGACGGTACAAGTTTCATTAGGTCCAAGTCCATACTGCCTGAGAAAATAGCTGGAAAGGTGTAAGAAACACCTATGGCACCATATGTAGAGAGCACGATAACTGCCGAACTGATCAACCGATTTGGTCCAAAATTTGGCCTTCGTTATATTTTATCCAAACTTAGTTCCAGTTCGAAGATGGGCAATACCGGTCCACAATTTCCGGTATTTCACCACAATATTTAAAAAGTTTCACTAAAATGGTGTGCACGATGTCTCTTGAACGGGCAGCTAATTTGGTCCAAACTGTGGATCAGCTAATATTTTGTTCAAATTTAGTTTAACCTCTAAAATGGCCCATATCGGTCTTCTCCTTAGGGTACCTTCCCCATAAAAATTCAACATTTGTGTCTATGTGCAGTTTAGGATCTGTTCGAAGATAATTTGGAAATGTATACCGGTGTTGTTGTTATGGTCCTGTTTAAAGCGATATTATGTTTTCCGTGGACTAGTCCATGCTTCATGGCACACTGGTACAAAAGTTATACGACGACCCACTGAAATGATTAGTGGTCGCGATATATGAGGCGTTCAGAGCACACTTCGACTAACTCCATAAAACAAAAAGTTGAGAAAATCAATGATGAAGTGTATATTGTTTTTTAAAATTCCCCTGATAATATGGATTCAAATATATAATGTAGAATGCATAATAGCAGGAATAGCTTTCATCTAACGGTATATAAAATAAAATAAAAAAAATAGCCAACGAACAATCGTTAGTAATGTTGTGGTAATGGTGGAGTTAATCGAAGTGTGCACTGAAAAAAGTAATAAAGTTACGTCTTGATTTTTTTTATTTTTTTATTAACGAAAAACTTAGTTTTATACACATATATTCAGGTTTTACATAAAAATTAATGTTGGCAGTTCGGTTATAAAACAATATTTGTAATTAATTCATGTTAGCTTTATGTTAGCGGCATTCTTCATGGCTAGGTTTACGACGTTTCCGACGTATGTAATATACGTCAAAAATGTATTTCATATACGTCATAATTTCCTAAAGGCCATCTATGGTTTCAACAAAAGCCGAAAGAGCATTGAATGTAAAAAATGTACACGTTGCGAGCAGAGCTACATTTGAATGTGGAGTTAATCGAAGTGTGCACTGAAAAAAATTGCATATTATTCAGTGGTCAAAAAAACTTGTTATTTAAAGGTGCTCATCTTTATTATTCAGAAAAGATATAATCATAAATAGATATGGCTATATCAAAGGCTTTGACACTAAAATCTCAAATTTTTTAAAAAGTGGAGTTAGTCGAAGTGTGCACTGAGCGGCTCATATATCGAACTTTAATCCTAATCCACATTTTTTTCGGCAAGCTCAAATGTCCAAAAAGGGCCACACAATTCTGAAAAGAACCCAAATACATTCGATCTGTCCGTAGATGAATGTTTAAATTCTCATAGGCTGAGGGTAAGTATATCTCTGTCGGCAAAGCCGACTGAAACTTTTTTACTCGTCACAGCTTCAAAATTTTCTCTAATCTTATTTCGGTGACTACCTCATTAAGAGGCAAGTTCGAAAACGAATTGACCGATGATAATATATATTTGCGGGTTTATTAAGCACCTTATAATCATCTCTTCAAACGAGGGAAATTTATGTCCATTTAAGAAATGATGAACTTTCACCACAAAAAATGGGCAGTTATTTGGCCCTAAACCGGTCAAAAAAATTTTATAATTTTTTTTAAATACCAGTTTTTTAATGTACTCAATAAGCCCACAAAAATATATTAAAAGTAAACAATAAATTTCTGCAATTTGGATAATGTTACTAAACCCTTCAAAATATCGAAAATCGGTCGGTACCGCTATATGGGGTCTATATAAATAAATAGCGAATTTCAGTCACTTTGTTTGGATAATGGTGCTAATATCTTAAAAAAACGGAAAATCGGGAGGTACATTTCGTCGAATATCGTGAAAAATTATCGGACGAAAATGTTCACAAGCAAATTAAATTTTTTTTTTTTTGCAAATTCATTTTTTGATGTCACTGTAAACAACGTAACAAGTGGTCGTCGTACGTCAAACTGTACTGAGTACGTTTATGCTAAAACCTATCAAACTTTCCAATGGCAGCACATAGTCGTGCATACGAGTAGGCTCAAACTTTTAGCCTTCGTATTATTCATTGTATAGACATGGGCTCAGATTTCCGTAATAGCTTAGCATTTGAGAAAAATATTAATTTCAAAAAAAAAAACAATTTCAATTCTTATTTAAGCAAATAGATAATCTTTTAGTTATCCTACCAAACGGCATTGTCATAAAAGTATACAAACCTTTTTTGTCTCTCAAGGATTTGCCATACCTGTAAAATTGGAAAAAAACGAAATTTTAGAAACAAATAGTCAATAAGAGCGTTAAACTGAAAATAAACTATATTCGTTTTATTTATAGTCGAATATCAAAAGTTTTTTTTATATAAATACATTTGGTGGTATGTCTTTCTCAACTAAATAAATTTAGGTTGATTTAGAAATACATCTTGAGATTGATCATTGTGCACCATATGTGGTAACGTTATGTATCCAATTAGCTTATCTAAAAAGTTAAAACAAGTAAGAAAGAGTCAGATGTGGCGAGAGATATACATACCCCCAGCCTTTAACCTAAAGAAAAGTAGCAAACTCAATACTTATGACTTCTACAAAATATATTGATTTTATATCAGGATTTGGCGACAAAACACGTGGACCTAGTGATTTGACGTATTTTGAAGCCAAATCCTGATAATGTGGGACTATAGCAAATCATTAGCATATGCCAAAAAATTTTAGTAAGCAGACTCGAAATGTCATATTACATCTATTACATCTAATTGACTAAAATCTTCCAAATACGTGAAATCCTATGTGAGAAGTTAATCAAAAAGTGGATTGAAATGTACCATCTTCGAACTTAAACTAACGATAGCATAAATATTATGTTGTACAAAATTTGTATCAAATCGGTTACCCCCTCGACTGTCATAGTGCACTCCGGCCAGAAAGACGGACGAACATTTCCAACTTGACTCCAAATTGTCCAAAACCGATTTGGTCTTAACAAATGTGGCTCATTAGGCTGAGGGTATACAGGCACATTATTATTACGGTTGGTAGCTGTATATTTTATTTAATTTTCGGGTTATTATATGTAAAAGGTACTGCGACAAATATATTCCATACTAGAACCTGATCTATTTATCGTAACAAGTATGGATCAGCTCAATTAATCCCTTTGAGAATTACCTTGAACATAATATTAATCATAATGTTTAGATAAATATAAAATTCCATGGCAATATTATGGAATATTTGTTTTAGATTTCATGTAAAACTCCTTTACAAATGGGAAAAGTCTCCCTGGTCCCTTCGGTGATGTTTGCGGAACAATTATATATTATAATTTAAGATGTTCAAAACATTTGCAACTGATAAAAATTTTCCATAACCTACAGGATTTATTTGAATTAATTCTCTTTCGAGTTGAGCTGTTATGACGAATTGACAAATTAGGAATCCACCGAAGTCCCACACGTTCAACTATTATGCTACGTTTCACGGGTGGTTAAGTCCGATCATCAGGCATATTTGAATGTTATTTTAGTGGGTGGACGAAGGCTAAGCTTGGAAACTAGCATTTATACGTAAATCATTTGAAAATTGTATATACGATATAATGCCAGTTATTTAAATCCAAACTTTTCCTATAGTCCGACTTGCATTATCACATATGTATACTATGGCTGTTTTTTTCAGGCTTTATTTGAATTTGTCCTTCTGTATCAGAAGTTTTGACAATCAATATTTGTCATCGGCCCGGGGCTATCGATGATGTGTGTATCTCATATTAATAAATGTTTAGGCCCCAAACCTGTTTGGACAAAATCGGTTTCAGACAATTTGGAGACGATATAGAATTGACAGTCCGTAACCGTCAGTAACCGATTTGGTCAAAACTTTGCACTTCATGATATTTGTTCCAGATAGAGATCTACGGATACACAGAATAAAATATTTCAAGAACTTTTACATATTTCCGTTCGTGATGTAGTTTTTTCATACTGTACAGGTACCTCACATGTGTTTCAGTTTCTTATTATCCATTCGAAAGCCACTATTTTTTGAAAAATATGTAAGATATTAATGAGATGCAAAATCACTTTTCGAGTATTCCCTACATTCCCATTATTTGCTCTCATATTTCCTCTCTTGTTTGGTAAATGCTCTAAACTTTGTTCTCTTATTCTTTTGACTGGTCTGATCGTCTCACCATCACATTGCCACTGTATCAACAAACCACAACACACAACCTGACTGAAATACAACTAAACGCTTTACGCTAAACTACCACCGTCGCGACGTGACGCCTTAACAACGAAAAAACAAAGCGATTGGCTGTACGATATAGTTCGCAACTACAACTTTTTAATTTCTTTAATATAAAGGCAACATATAATATCTGAACATGTATGTACATATGGTTCATATTGTTCTGCTATGCTCACATGACGATAACAAACAACTACAGTGAAAATCATTTGGTCCAGTCAAAATAGACATGCGTATAAGGGGGAAATAGCAAAAATTCCCACAAAGCTGAATTTTAGTGGAAAGCTCGGTTTAGCCACTAGAAGCAACATCCTAAAAGTCCCCATCGATCCCATGTGTGCAAAAAAAGTTATTCGGGGTCAAAGGTCAAATTTTGGGACTTTTTTGGTTTTTTGATCGTATCTCGAAAACAGTAAGATTTTTCAAAAGTATGCTAACGAGAAAGTTGTAGACTATTAATTTTTGTGCGAAATCGGTTTTTATATAATACGGGTGCGCCTTAAATAATTTTAAATGAAAAGTGCTTTCACCTGGGAAGTTTTTGCGGATTCTGAAACTACAATGTTCATAGATGAGAAAAATTAAAAACCTAAAAAAATCGGCGGAAGGATTTTCAAATAAATCGCGGTCAAAGTTCAAATTTGCGGAAGTTCTATCGAAATGGGATTAGAGCACATGTTGTAGCAGTGAAAATACTCTACAAGATTGGCCTTAATGTTATTTTCATAGGTCTTACCATTTTTGAGATATAGAAGTTCAAATGGGGACAATGCATTGACTCTATCGTCTCCTTTCAGAACAATGTCATGAAGGGTGCACCTTAACTAACTTTACGTGAAAACCGCTTACATCTGGAAAGTTTTTGCAGATTCTGAGACAGCAATGTTCAGAGATGAGAAAAATTCAAAAGCAAGAAAAAATCGCTGGAGGGATTTCGGAATAAATCGCGGTCAAAGTTCACATTTTTAGGTTTATTTTAGGTTTTCAGGATTTTGCTTGGAAGCGGTAAGCCGTTTCGCAATGGGACTGAAGAAAATGTTGTAGCAGTGAAAATCATCTACAACATTTTCTTTAGTCCTATTTCGACTCATATGAACACTATTTCTGAAAAGTGCTGTTCCGGATAATCTGTTCAATAGATTGTCCTTGCAAGTTCACACTTTCTGAGCAAATAGACCAAAAGCTCTAAAAACCCCTTCCGGCATCAACTAAAATGACTGATGAGCACGATAATTTACGAATTGATAATTTGGCCAAAAGTTTGCACATCGTAAAATTTCTTCCAAACAACACATTAGGGTATCTCCCTCTTAAACATTTAAAATTTTCGTTAAAAACGCAGTTTAAAGGCTGTTCAGGGATCTATTGAATTTTTATAGCAGGTACTCCTTGTGGTCCTTTTTACAGCGTTATAACAATCTACGCAAGTTTTTGCTTCCAGTTATAATGGTCAAAAAACACTAAAACATACTTCGGTGCTCAATTAAAAAGACTGGTGGGCGAAAACACTGTGCAACATCTTAAGATAATCGTGTGCAAAAAAATTGAACTGAGGATTTTTTTCGAAAGTATTGACCCAAACGACAACTAGGGGGGCTTTGTTGTGTCAGATCCAGCTTGGATTTTATGGCCCCATCTAAATATGGTTAAATATTGACTTTTTAAAGCACCCAACAGGTTTTTTTCATCTGAAAGGGCACATCTTAATCTACTCTCTGAATTATTTTTTCGTAGAAAAATATTACGTAGTTTTGTGGCAATTGGCCGTCTACCAAATTCTGCTTATATTAAAGTGTTTTGAAATCGATCGTCATATATGTTAGTATGCTTATTTAGAACAAAAAAAAAAGTTCTTCATCGACCGATTTTTTAAAATTTTTTAGGCAAAAAAAAAATTAGAAATAAAATCGGTCGATGAAGGAATCGTTTTTGATGTCCTTGATAAGCCCACAAAATTATATGATAATCGATTTATTTGTTTTGGAACTAGAGTTGGCACCGTTTTCCAAATGTGATTTCGACTTCGTGGGGTGTACAAACCTTTCCCTCAGACTTTTGTCGATATAGGTGCAAACCTTCATATAGCCCCCATAGAATGGTACCTCCCGATTTTCGGTATTTTGAAGTTTGTGGCATCAATATTCCACCGAAATTGTTGAAATTTGGTATTTAGTCTTCATTTGGAGTATAAAACTTTCCATATAACATTTGTCGGTATAGATCCTTGCCTTCATATAGCCCCTATAGAACGGTACCTCCGGATTTCCGATAGGTAGAACAATACCTCCCGATTTTCGGTATTTTGCAGGTTGTGTCCTCAATATGGCTGAAATTTGGTATTTAGTCTTTGTTGGGGGTTATAAAACTTCCCCAGAAATTTTTTGGTACCGGTTCACGCCTTAATATAGCCTCCATAGAACGGTACCTCCCGATTTTCGGTATTTTTAACGTTGTGACCACAATAATCCATCGAAATGAGTGAAATTTGGTATTTATTCGTTAGGGGTATTCAGCTTTCCCCTATAGGTCCACGCCTTCATACAGCCCCCATAGAAGGGTACATCCCAATTTTAGATATTTCAGACGTTATGGCCTCTATATTCCACCGAAATGGCTGAAATTTGGTATTTCGTCTTCGTTGAGGGTACAAAACTTTCCACTTAAAATGTTTGGGTATAGGTCCACGTCTTCATATTACCCTTATAGAACGGTACATCCCGATTTTCGGTATTTTGAAGGTTTGTGGCCACAACCTTCAGCTACCGAAATGGCTAAAATTTGGTATTTAGTCTACGTTGGAGGCAAAAATCTTTCTGACTGAAATTCGTCGGTATAGGTCCACGTTTCGATATAGCCCCCATAGAACTGTACCTTCCGATTTTCGTTATTCTGAGGGTTGTGACGTCAATATCCAACCAAAATGACTGAGATTTGTTATTTAGTCTTCCATGGGGTTATAAATTCCATTATCAGTATAGCTCCTCGTCTTGTTATTAGAACATTTAGGATCATCTCCCCTAATAGTTGCAAATGTTTTAGCATCACTGTAACATATGTTGCATTTCCAAGCATTTGTTTTACCACGCGCAACATTACGCTATAATTGCTTCCTCTATGATTTCCAAAAAATCTCAAGTTAATAAAACACATGCTGAAAGCCATAATTTTCAATATTCCAGATGATAAACATCGAAGGAAACGCCGCACACACACACGAAATAAAGCAAATTTTTCTATTACAAGAAAGTGTTTATGTTTATGGAAAAGCTCAACGTAAATAAACACTTTCAATGCCAAGAAGATAATTTCGAGGGGAGAATTTTGCCATTAAATTTGTAGATTTTAAAACAAAAAGTAATACAATGAATGGCTAAAAGTTTCGTAAAGTAATTCCAAACTAAATAACAAAAACCTTAAAGAATATGCGTCTACTCTTAAAAATTTCTTAAATAAATAAAAAGTAACAACAAATATTTTGCAGGTGTTAGGAAACTGATGTTGTTTTAGTTTATAAACGAACACTTTATGGTCCCAATAAACAACAAATCTGGCATATTTTCTATTCTCCAATCTTACAAGTGTTTGGTGTTTAGCAGGCAGGCAAATAGACCTAAATTTCATTCGTCTGTTGCCCATTCAGCGGGAAGTTCGTTTTCTCTAATGAAAATTGGAAAAACACATGTCGAACATGTAAAATATTTACTTTGGCCGCCTTTTTTCGTTTCTTCCACTCAACATTTGACCATCAACGAGACGATGAATGGGAGAAAAGTGAAAGAACACATGTTTTGGAGGTTAAGAAAACAATAAACAATTCATCGGATGAAAGCTAACGATAAAAATTACAAAATAAAATATTTTCTATTTCCAAGGCATGTGGAGGAAAACACAAAGCAAACATTTTCTAAATTAATGTTTCATCGATAGCCAATAGATTGTTCGAAAATGTTTAGGTCAAAGAGTTCTTGGCCAATAAAGTAAGTGTGAGAAAAAGTTTTAGTCGGCACAGTGTCGGAAGTTGAAGTTATTGTTATAAAATTTGAATGAGAACAATAAATTATTAACAGAATATATGAATACGACATACAGACGAAGATATTTTAAAGATGAGAAAGTAATTTATATAGATTTTAAAGTCATGGAAAATTGACCATATTCTGACAACGGTCAGGAAATTCAGAAGCACTCCTCGATCTCTTAACATATCAGGACAGTGACAAAATGTTGCTCAATTCATGCAAACAGCGCCAGATTTCAAAATTGGATACCAAGGACCACCACCAAGGAAACCATGGTATGACCAGGAGTGTCGTTCTGCTACCGTAGAGAAGAATGCGGTATATAGTGCTACTCTACAGGTATCGTGAGAAAAGGAGAGCGGAGAAACGATTTTCTTAAGGAAGAAGAGAGAAATTTAAAAGAGGGAGTGTGAAAAGGAGACAGAATGAAGACCCGAAAATTATACAAAGACTGAAACATCGAACTGATATTTTCAGTAGTGTGACTCTCTAACTCATTTCTTAAGTTACCTACAAAAATCGGTAATTTTAAAAAGTTGACAACACTCTTGCTATCGATAGAACCAAGTCATACTTATACAAGGTTGAAGTGACAATCAGCTGAATTCTTACTTTTTTGTAAATTTAGTTTTCAAAATGCAATAGGGTCTACTCAGCAAATTTGAAACTTCGAAATTTGCTACCATAAAATACTGCTTTTCATCCTAAGCGTGTAATAAAAATTACCTACGAGAGTTCTGAATGCTTTACATTTACATTTTGATTAAAATTTGTTCTATTTTAGAGGATTTTCAAAATGTATTTCTGTTTTTCCTAAACAAATTTTTGGAACGACCCTATTGTTCAATATTTTCTTTCACAATTAATTTTCAACAACAACAATGTTGTTTTTGTAAATTTGTTAATTGTTGTAATTCATGCATATACCTTATGTATATTTGCCTTGGGTAGAACTATACGCTGCTTTTTATTCGTCGCCAACTTACCGAAAAACATCGTTAATTACCGAAATTGTAACCATTTTCATTTTATCGACATTTGTCGGTAACTCAAAAAATTAGTTAGTCCATATTTACATTAGGCAATATTCCTTGCGGCAATTGTAAGTTTGAGGGAGAGAGAGGTGAGGCATATGTACGGTGACCAATATATTTGGATGAAAATAGAGTACACATACGAGGGCTACAACATAAGTTTCTGGGCTAGGCAACAATGCCAGGCGCCACTTCCATTGAAAAGCTTAACATTTTCTAGCATAAGAGTACTCAGTACGGTTTGACGTACCACGTATTGCGTTTTTACTGGCCTTGAAGAATTAATTTCCAAAAAAAATATGAAATTTACTTGTAAACGTTTTCGTCCGACCATTTTTCACAATTTTGTACGTGATGACGACGCGATGAAACAACATCCTATAATCAGTAGTCACCAGGTTTTCGTAGTCTGAGTTGGAGTCGAGCAATTAAGCTGTAGTCGGAGACTGAGTCGAAAAAATTACTTGGCTCCAACTCTGGGCAATTTTTTTTTTCTACATTTATCAAAAATTAAATTTTAAGAACTTTTTGAGTTTCAACTTTAGCGTGAATTTGGAATCTGGGTCGATTTCTTAATATACGATAAGAAATGTATAATATTTTAGAATATTTTTTAGATCCCACACATTCTTGATCTAGAATATGATAAATAGAAGATAATGATCTCAAATTGCTCATATTCCTGAGCGAAAGCCTGCCCACTTCAGAACCTCTTAAACAGAGTTTCAAATTTCGGTGATCTTATATTTTTATTATAATTGTAAAATTTTTAAACAAAGAAGTTTTGTAGTTGTGTATTATATTCGACAAATGTTCTTTTCAAAGAACACCTCAGAAAAAGGCCAATATATAGGAAAAAATGGAAACTTGTGTATATTTTATTCATATTGAGTGCTATTAGGAATTACCCTCGAAGTCGACTCCGGAGTCGGCTCGACTCTGAAACCTTGGTAGTCACACATAAAAAGTTTACTGTAAAGTAATTTGAGTTTATGTGAAATTGATTGTAGAGGAGCTCTATTCTTTCCACTCTCTACCAAACACTCAATATATTTTAGCAAACTTTGTACGTCCAAGAGAAACGACATCATTTGGCCTACCAGGTGACACGGTGGTTATGTCTGTTACACTTGCCGCTAATTCTGGTAGAGGCGTCCTCATTGACCGAGCTCTATCCCAAAATTTGCTTTACCGAAAAATTTGTACGTGTGACTACGGACATATGTAGCTCTGTGAAAAACTGGTTTAATGAATTCAATCATAGTGTGTGACAGAAAATATTGATTCCGTGAGTAAAACGATAAGTCAAGATCACCTTGATAGAGGCATCTTTGGACATTTCTTTCACCGGCTTCAATTCCATACTGCATGAAAACCTGTCCGTAAAAAAGGTTTCCTATCGATAGATTCCGTACCGATTGGTAGAAGAAATTCCAAAAAATACGATCGCTGTATAAGCCTTATACGATGCGTATAAGCCCGACACAAAACAGCAATCGACAGAACATGCTGTTGACACATTCAAAAACAACGTTTTGGAGGTGTTTCAATAGGAGTGGAAAAAGTGCTTCAACAATTGGTTTGAGCGCGTGCAGAAGTGTTTAAATCAGTGATTTGAAACAACTGATTTCATTTAAGCAACGACAATATTTGGTTAAATGTCTGATTTCATTGTATTACCTTATTCACATGTATTTGTAAAATAAATCAAAAATAGAGGACATAGAGTACACGTGATGAAAATAGAGGACAAATAGAGTACGCTAAAAAAATAGAGTACGGACACCTAAAATAGAGTACTGTCCTCTATAATAGAGTACGGTTGGTCACCGTAGGCATATGGTATCCCTTTGCCTCTCAGCACCCTCTCTCACCAACCAACTGACAATTGCCGCAAAGAAAATTGCCTAATGTAAATATGGACTTAGAGAATCAACTACTGAAAATATCAGTTCGATGTTCGAAAGAGCATTTTTTCCAAAGTGTTGGTATGCAATAGCTTTGTTCCTTTACGTTGCAGTTCCTTAGATTTTTACCAGTTTTACTATTTTTAACTCGGATTACGTTCCTCAACCCCAAAAAGTAGCAACACTTGAAGCGATAATGCCAAAATGGCATTCTCGACAAGTTTCGTAAAATCTGTCAAACTGCTGATTTGACATTTATTTGACAATTATGGCGAAAAAAAGAAAATAACGCGCACTGTCAAAGCAAAATAAAAATAAACAGCGAAAAAAATATGGAAGTGGATCTTATTTTGGGAGTCATATCTTTTCGATAGATATGGCACCCACAAGTCATTTCTTTGGGTCATCGTATAACTTTTGGAGCGGTATGACAGGAAGTATGGACTTATCCACCGAAGACATAATGCCGCTGTAAACAGCATCTGTATACATTTCCAAAGGATCTTCGAACAAACCCTAAACTGCACTTAGACACAAATGTTGAACTTTTGTGGGGAGGTACTCTAAGGAGAGGACCCATATGGGCCATTTTAGAAGTTAAACTGAATTTGGACAAAATATTGGGAGATCCAAAGTTTGGACCAAATTGGTTGCCCCTTTCAAGATATATTGTGAATACCATATTAGTGGCTGTCACTGGAAGTACTGGAAGTTGTGGACCGGTATTCGAAATGGTTTGGACAACATATGGCGAAGGCCAAATCGGTTGATCAGTTCGAGAGTTATTGTGCTCTCCAGCCGCTTCATATAGTGCCATAGGGGCTTTTTTACACTTTTCACGCTGTTTTCTCAAGAAGTATGGACTTGCTCCTGAAAAATGTTTACCATTGTAATTAAGGCAGCGAATACAAGTTGATTCAACAAAAATCAAAGTGATTCGAGAGAAGGTCTAAAGTAAACTTCTCCGAAATTTTGTGTGGGAGGTACCTGAAGGAGTGGACAAACATAGTTCATATTCAAACCTAATCTCTATCTGGTAGATATATGTGTTAGGATGGGTAAAGTATGGACCAAATCGGTCACTCCTTTCAAGAGTTATAGTGCGCAAAATTTTTCCGAACATTTGTGGACTTTTGTGGGGGAGGTACCTGAAGGAGTGGAGCGATATGGCTTATCTTCGAACTTAAACTAAGTTTGGACAAAATATTACGAAGGCCACATTTTGGACCCAATCGGCAGAACCGTTCGAGAGTTATCTTGCGCTCCAACCACTAAACACGGTGTTATAGAGGTTTTTTTGCACCTTACAGGCTATTTTCTCGGGAAGTATGGACATGTCCCTAAGGAAACTTGTAACGTCGTATGGGGGCAATGAATACAAGTTGCTACAAAAAAATCAAAGCAATTCGAGAGTAGGTCTTAAACTAAACTTTTCCGAAATTTTGTGTGGGAGGTACCCGAAGGAGTGGACCGATTGTGTCAATATTGGAACTTCGTCTAAGTCTGGTAGAAATTTCACGATGTGCAAAGTATGAACCAAATCGATTACCCTCTTCAAGAGTTATCGTGCGCACAAATTTAACGAACATTGTCGACTTTTCGTGGGGGAGGTACCGGAAGGTGTGGACCGATATAACACATCTTCGAACTTAAACTTAATTTGAAAAAATATTACGAAAGCCAAATTTAGGACCGAATCGGTTGATCCGTTCGAGAGGTATCGTGCGCTCCAGCCAGCCTGTCTGACGGATGGGCATGGCTAAATCAATTCCAAATTGTGTGAAACGGATTTCGTCCAAACATACGTGGGTTCTAAAACCATTATTTCGTTGAGGCACATTTTGCCTGTGTGAAAGTGTATATACCCTCGTTAGCTAATTCGGCTTAACATATACCTCGTCGCCCTGCCACTCTTGGAATCTGTAACACAGTTGATAGTAACAACCTTCTTTTTACCCACTTTTCTCGTTCAATAGCCTGTTGATGTCAAAGTAAGTTCCCTAACTCTGGATCTTCGGGCTTAGTACAACGAAAGCGCAATGTGATTTGAATTTTGTTTAGTACATGATGACATATACATTGCGGCACAATTCATACGCACCCATCTCCCTCTTAATAACACTGTGATACGAAAGTTGAAAAAAAACATTTCTTGCAGGGTTCCGGATGTTTTAATTCGATTTTGTTGGAGTGCATGGATGACCTTTGGTTTCATTGGGTGCCTTTATTTTACTTTTAACGGCAAATGTAGTAAACTCAAAGAAAATAGCAGATTATTTGCTATTATTATTTGCTCCAAACCAAAAAATAAACGAAACTGACAGTAATTATTTAGTAGATAGAGATACCGTAAAACCGAAGGTGTAACTTCATTTATAGACGTCATATGAGATGCGAAATCATCCAAGACCCTTAAACTGTCGGTATATCTTTAGTAGTATTGAAAAACAAGTAAGAACGTTGTTTATTTTCAGTCATTTCGGTGCGATAATGAGGCTAATTATATTAAAACGTGGACCTCTACTGACAAAATTCTGGCAGAAAGTTCTGTAGTCCCAAAAAAGACTAAATACCAAATTGACATTTGGGAAGCAAGCAAAGCAAGCGACGATTGATTCTGTTCTGGCCTTTAATACTGCATATGGAATCTAACAATATCTATACAATATATATTTTGCTCTTCGAATATTGTTGGATTAATCTGCGTGTACCGTTCTATGGAGGCTATATCAAAACGTGCACCTATACTGACAAACTATTGGCCCAAATGAAGACTTTACACAAAATTCCAGCCATTTCGGGTTGAAAATGAAAACCTTCCAAAATCGGAGGTAACGTTTTTTGGGGGATATACCAAAACGTGGACCGGTACTGACAAAGAAGACAAAATACCAAATTTTAGTAGTTTTTGGTGTGATAATGAGGCTAGAACCTTCAAAATATCGAGGTTCGATATAGCCCAGTTGCAATACCAAGCATACTAGGAGTAATAAATATTGCGAGATGTATCTTTATTTCGTGTATATGGGGATTTCTGAGTGAAATCGGAAACTTTCTCAAAAGGTGTTTTTTGATTTCTAGATTCTCTTCGGCAGTTTTGTTGAGATGATTTGATTTCCTTTATTTTTGCTGTGTTGATCAAAACATTTTGGTATATTTTCAGACTTTTTTGACTAATGGTTCTAGAGATATCGCGACTTCAATAACTCGAATTCTGCAAAAACTATATGCAAAGAAATATTCATAATTTGTTTTGTATCTCGTTTTTATTGTATGTTTTGTATTTTTTATCAGCTACCTAATAAAAATGGTAAAAATTGCAAAGTGGGCTTGCATGCAATTTTCGCGACTTAATATTTAAAACCAATTTTTATCAATAATTGTACTCTTCGATTTTCTTGATTCTTTTTATTAAACTGTGATTAATTGCAAAAATTTTAAGTCCTATTTGGTAGTGGGATTCGAAAAATTACTATTTTTCCTAAAATTTTAAAATTTGTCAATAAAGTTTTTCTTATATCGAGATGCAGAGATTGCGTTGGCTAGGGCATATCGCTCATTTACTCAAAGAGTGGCATAACACAAAATATGCGTTTTCAGAGATAGCAATTTCTATTGTTTCTGCGACTTCTATTTTATCTTGTGTCAAATTTTCATGTTGATATCTCTAAAACTCTACGAGTTACAGCTCATTTACTACGAGTTTGGCATTATACAACAAACAAGTTTTTTGAGTTTATGAAGCACTAAAACACTTCAAATCATACTTGATCTTGCACAGAAATTTAGCAGTGATATCTGGCAAGCTGTTTAAGAAATATGGCCCATGCAGTTTTTTTTTAGTTTTTGTGCAATAATCTCTTTATGTTTATATTGGCGGTGCGCGCAAAATTAGGAGGCCAAAGAATAGATGGCGCAAACAAGTGGATGAAGAGATGAAAAGGCGCGGTATTCCAGAGTGCGAAGCAACAAATAGAGAGACATGGAGATATTTTCTTAGTTCGGCCTATGGAACAAATGTTCTGTAATGGGGCATCTAAGTACACGGTGCTCTTGAAAAAAATTTAAATGGAAGGTGCTTACACCTGGGAAATTTTTTCGGATTCTGAAACTACAATGTTCATAGATGAGAAAAATCAGAAAACAAAAAAAAATCGCGGGAGAGCTTTTTAAATAAATCGCGATTCAAGTTGACATTTTTAGGTGTTGTTTAGATTTTCACGAGTTGCTTAGAAAGCGCAAGTCCTATCAAGATGAGACTGAAGAAAACGTTGTAGCTATGAAAATTTTCTACAAGATTGACATTTACGGTATTTTCGTAGGTTTTACCATTTTTCAGATATTGAAGTTCAAATTGGGACAATGCACTGACTGTATCGCCCACTTATAAAACAATGTCATGAAGGGTGCGCCTTAACTAACTTTTAATGAAAACCGCTTACACTGGGGAAGTTTTTGTGAATTCTAAAACAGCAACGTTCATAGATAAGAAAAATTCAAAAACAGGAAAAAATCGCTTAAATAAATCGCGGTCAAAATTCCCATTTTTAGGTGTTTTTAGGGTTTCACGATTTTGCTTGGAAACAGCAAGTCCAATCGAAATGGAGCTAAAGAAAATGTTGTAGCTGTGAAAATTCTCTACAGGATTGACGTTTATGATTTGTTCTCAGGCTGTACCATTTTTGAGATAAAGAAGCTCAGTTTACAATTTTAAGTTTTTTATTAGGGTTTCGCGATTTTGCTTTAATACGGCAAGTCTTATCGGTATGGGACCTGAGAAAATCTTATAGCTGTGAAAATTCTCTACAAGACTGGCTTATGTAATTTTTCCTAGGTTGTACCATTTGTTAAATATATAAGTTTAAGTTGGGAAATTGCATTCATGACATTGTTTTATAAGGAGACGATACAGAATTGAATTGAATTTGAATTGTCCCAATTTCAACTTCTATATCTCAAAAGTTGTAAAACCTACGAAAATATCATTAAGGTCAATCTTGTAGAGAATTTTGATAGCTACAACATTTCTTTATTCCCATTTTGATAGGACTTGCGGTTTCTAAGCAAAATCGCAATTTATTTAAAAAGCGCTCCGGCTATTTTTTTTGTTTTTTTATTTTTCTCATTTAAATTTGATTCAAGAACCAATGAAAAATTTGTTATTTTAACAAAAAAAATAAAATTTTCATTTCTAAACATTTGTTTTGTTGCTTCCTTCAGGAAATCATCTTAAAAACTTCGTCATATATCGATTTTGAAATTGGTATAGCAGTTATTGTACCAACATTGGTGGTTATTACTGAATGAAGTTTGTTTGTGCCCGCGATGAGTTTAGCCATTTAATATCTCATTTTCAAATCCTCCTCTATAGATTATTCCGCTCGCATGCCCATTCATATAATTCCCAAGGTGCATCGTCAATTTATTTAGATTGTTGTCCGGCTGGTACAATAGTTGGAAAATCAATTTTCAAAATGGAAATATGAATCAGTTCTTAAGATGTTTAGGATAAATTCCTAAATAAAACAACAAATGTTAAAAAATGTAACTTTTTATTTTTTGGTAAAAAAACAACAAATTTTCACACTGGTATAAAGGAAAAACTTTATTGACAAATTAAAAAAAAAATAGAAAATATAGTAATTATTCGAATCACACTACCAAATAGGACTTAATTTTTTGCAATTTTATCGTAGTTCAATACAAAAAATTTCAAGAAAATCGAAGAGTACAGTTACTGATAAAAATTGGTTTTAAATATTAAATCGCAGACTAACCGATTGTGTCCAAATTTTACTTACTTAATGTTCGCTAAGGGAGTAACCGATTTAATCCAAAAATTGCACATCGCAATATTTTTTTAAAAAATCAGGATGGAATATGGACTATATCAGTCCACTCCATCAAATATCTCCCGCACACAATCTATATATATAAAAATGGTGTAAAAAATGTATAGTAATTCATAAAATGAGAACGGCTAGGCCGATTTCTGTACAAATTTTTGTCAGTTATTCGTATTTTCGAGGAGAAGGTCTTTACGGAAGAAAATTTTGGAAAATCTCTCTGGAAAAGTCGGAAAATTGGAAAAATCGAAAATTGAGTTTTTGTATGAAATTTTATTCCTTAATAGCGAGACGAAGTTCGCCGGGTCCGCTAGTTTCCTATAAAAACGGTACATATTTTTCGGGCTGTAAAAACTCGGTCAGCTCTAATTAAAACGACTGATGAGCACGATAACTTACGAAATGAGTATGCGATTAGAGCGAAACTTTGCATATCGTAAATTTTATTCCAATTATACGTCAACTTCCAAGAAGTCACAAAAATTCAACTTTTCGTTATGGCCACACGCAAATTAAAAAAATATAAATCGCAGATAGAATATTTGGCAAAAAGTCGATCGGACAAAAATTGGCTGATATATGAGCGTTTGAAGTTAAAAATTTACTGTGTTTTGTATGTAACTGTAGCTCGAATACGGATGATCCGATCTTCATATGTATTTGTGGGATTATTATACATATAAAAAGCTTGTCCTTAAACCGAAGGTCACACTAGAGTGGTTGCATTGAAACTTTTAGGTGTTTTTAGATCTAGTTCCCCACTACAGCAACTTCATCATATTATTCTAGTATGGAACTCGAACTAGGAACCTTTGATTTCATGGAATTGTTTCAATGAAACCACTCTAGTGTGACCAATGACTAAGCGAGAGACTTAAAAAAATTACAGCGATAATACTATCAATATATTTTCTTAAAATCGTAATTTTGACTTCGACAGCTCACTATTTTTTTTTTTTAATACAAGATTATTAGGTTCTTAATGATCTCACAAAAATATAAACTGATCAGTTTATTCGTTTTCGAGCTACAGTGGACACCGCAAAATGCTTTAGTGTTTCGTAGGCGGGCATTTGTCAGAAAAATATGCAATATTTTTCATCCAAACAAAAAATCCGAAAGTAGCTAAAGGTGTGACCTTTCAGATGAAATAAAAATCTACTTAAAAAGTGCAGTGATCCTGTTTTCAGCGATATTAATTTTTTTTCTCTAAATCCTACGGTGACCAACTAATATTGCTGGGGGACGTCATAAATAAGAAGGGATGAATCCCAACTTAAAATCTGCTTTCAAAATGTACTACGTTGGTCCATGCCTTCTGGTATCTACATATGTAAAAGTTCAACTCTTTTCCACAAACACACAAAATTCTGAGAAACCTTTTTTCTCTATGTTTCCAACAAAAGATTATGAAGATACTAAAATGTGCGATCGGTCCCATTGTAGGTATATACAATGGCAGTATGTGACAAGCCAACATGTGATAAATTATGTCAGCTTTTAGACTAAACAATCTTTAAACAAAAAATAAATAAGCCAAGTTTATCCCGGAATGCCTGCTCCGAACCCTATTGGCCCGTGCCGGGATATAGATGAACCCCGGACCTGTATGTACCAGTCCCTTTTGCCAGATCCGCGTCCACCACCTGTCAGTATCGCTGAGATGTAATGGATGTTGGGAATGTGTGCATTTCCAAACGATCACAGCACCCAGGATCGCAGCGATAGGTATGTTGCTGCTTACTGCGCCAGAACATCGCCCAGTGTCTTCAACTTCGTCGTCGTCGGAATACGAGACAAACCCGCAGTCTCTCAACAACAATTAAATTAAAACATGTATTCCTAAATAACTTTTCCAAATATCGATTTTTATAAAGAAATATTAGCTACATAAACAACAAGTTTTTCTACGAAATGTAAAAAAAGTCCCACGCTAAACGCCGTTAACTGACTCATATGGCCTTAGAACTCTGGCAATTTAATCGGTCAACGCAAAGAGAAATCCCTTAATTGTTCGTACATCAATAGCTAATCAATCTTTGGCTAAGATAACCTGGCCACCTCTCTCTTACTCGCTCGCTCTCGTTCAGACGAAATCTTAAGCTGGAAATATGCGGCAACAGACAAACTAAAGTCTGGACAGATACACCATTCGTTCGTTTGGTGGTATTCCATCGAGACAGAATTACTTACACAGCTGAAATAGTTGTTGGTGCAAGTGTACCTTCCATATAAAAATAAATTGTTGGCCAAAAACTAAAGATACCAGAAACGAGAACAACCAACCATAAACTAATCACTGCCATTAATAAAAAGAAACACAGCCAAGTTCCACCAGCACCACCACGACCAAGTGCATTGCTCGAGCCAACATAAATAGCGAATGGGGCGCATGCACCACCAGCATTGGCATCAGCATCATATCATGGCACTGAATGCTGTTTTATGGCATACCACCACCATCGTCGTCAGCACCAGTGAGCGATACAAACAAATGTGTTGTTTCCCGTTCAAGGAATGTGGTCGGGACGACATTTTCAAGCGGCAGCATTATGGCGCGCACAGAACTCGCGACATGAAAGGAAGCCCAACAAGCCTAGAAACAAGAATGCAAAGTCCCCCTTGTAAAATGGGGATTTGTAAGACACACATACACAGACAGACGACGTTAATGCAACAAATAAACAAAATTTGTATTTTTTTTTTGTGGCAAAGAAAGAAAAATTCGACAACAACAAAAAGACACTTGCATTTTTATACTCTCCCAACTTTTATTTTTAGCAAGACAGCAACAACGACAGCAACATGAAAATAAAACAAAACAGCAAAAAAATGAAAACAACTGAAAAAATGCTGCTGTTTCTTGGAAGAAGTAACAAAAAAAAACATTGAGCAGAATTAATATAGGGAGGTACGGATGGCAGGATAAGGCATTCATTACAATGGCTGAGGTTTATTTGGCACAAAAATTGCAGCACATGTTGCAGTTGCAAGAAACAAGAAACATTCAACAGTGCCAGGGGCACGAGCAAAGGAAATCTCAAATTGTCAACATTTTTCCAAAATAAACAAGGAATAATAAATAAAAAAACAACGAACGGGTGACATTCCATTGCAATGAATATTTCACAGTTTACAGGAATACTTTCTTCTACTTATCTCTCAAGAGTCTAATCCATTTGGGAGTGATAAATTAAGATTCTCATTTACATATCAGAAAAGAATTTGTTGAATTTCAATTTGCAGCTCAATAATGTGGGACCTCCTTCCTATCGCCGACTCCAATATTAATATCTTATTTTTTATTTCTAATTTTGCCGGTTAGGGCGGAGATCATTTAATATTAATTTTCGTTGGAGCTAAGCTGAATGTGATCGAAGATTTCTGCAAATTAAAAAGGAAAGCCGAAGAGATTACCACACAACTACCGAATTATGCGACCGGTTTCGATGTTAGTCCCGTAGGTCATCAGACATATCGGCTGTTGAAGTGGCTTCTCCGTAAATGCTTCGAATCTTTTACTTATACCGAAGTTATTATACCCTCCACCATAATATGAAGGGTATAATTAAATTTGTCATTCCGTTTGTAACACATCGAAATATTCGTCGGAGACCCTATAAAGTATATATATTATTGATCAGCATAAAATTCGATCTAACCATGTCCGTCCGTCTGTCTGTTGAAATCAAGATACAGCTCGCAATTTTTAAGATAGAGCGTCAAAATTTGGTACAGAAGTTTTTATTACTTCCAGGATGGTTGATATTGAAAATGGGATATATCGGTCCACGTTTAGATATAGCCCCTATAGAACGGTATCTCCCGATTTTCGGTATTTTTGAGGTTTTAGCTTCATTATCCCATCAAAATGGCTGAAATTTGGTATTTAGTCATCATTATGTGTATATCACCTGAAATTTCATCACCTGAAATTTGTTGGTGTAGATCCACGCCTTCACATAGCCCCCATAGAACGGTACCTCCCGATTTTCGGTATTTTGAAGGTTGTGGCCACAATAATCCACCGAAATGGCTGAAATTTAGTCTTGGTTGGGGGTGTAGAACTTTTCCCCAGAAATTTGCCGGTATAGGTTCACGCCTTCATATATCCCCCATAGAACGGTACCTCCCGATTTTCGGTATTTTAAAGGTTGTGGCCACAATAATCCACCAAAATGGCTAAAATTTGGTGCTTAGACGCGTTGGTGGTATAAAACTTTCCCCCAGAAATTTGTCGGTATAGGTCCACGCCTTCATATAGCCCCCATAGAACGGTACCTCCCGATTTTCAGTATTTTGAAAGTTGTGAAATTTGGTACTTAGTCTTGGTTGGGGGTATAGAACTTTTCCCCAGAAATTTAGCGGTATAGGTCTACGCCTTCATATAGCCACCATAGAACGGTACCTCCCGATTTTCAGTATTTTTAAGGTTGTGGCAACAATAATCCACTAAAATGGCTGAAATTAGGTACTTAGTCTTCGTTGGGGGTATAAAACTTTCCCCCAGAAATTTGTCGGTATAGGTCCACGCCTTCAACCCCCATAGAACGGTACCTCCCGATTTTAGGTATTTTTGAGGTTTTAGCTTCATTATCCCACCAAAATGGCTAAAATTTGGTATTTAGTCATCATTTGGTGTATAAAACTGTTGGTATAGGTCCACGCCTTCACATAGCCCCCATAGAACGGTAACTTCCGATTTTCGGTATTTTGAAGGTTGTGGCCACAATAATCCACCGAAACTGCTGAAATTTGGTACTTTGTCTTGTTTGGGGGTATAGAACTTTTCCCCAGAAATTTACCGGTATAGGTCCACGCCTTCATATAGCCCCCATAGAACGGTACCTCCCGATTTTCGGTATTTTAAAGGTTGTGGCCACAATAATCCACCGAAATGGTTGAAATTTGGTACTTAGTCTTCGTTTGGGGTATAAAACATTCCCCCAGAAATTTGTCGGTACAGGTCCATGTCTTAATATAGCCTCCATAGAGCGGTACCTCCCGAAAGTGGTTATTGTGAATATTAGCCACATTTTTTACCGAAATTGCTGAAATTTGGAATTTTGTCTTCTTCATACATGAAGGGAAATTGTTCCATTTTACTTCAATACAAATCGTGGTGGAGGGTATAACAAGTTCGGCCCGGCCGAACTTAACACCGTTCTTACTTATTGTAATATTGTAACTGCGAATATTGTAACTAAGAAACCAAGCCTGCCATAGAATATTGACTTTTCAAGTACAATATGGTCTATTCGGTCCGTACTTTGGTGTTGTCTCCGTATAACTGCACGTTCCCACTAAACAAATTTACTGTAAAATTTCGATGAGATCAACGTTTCAGCAACGCAGCACCAGAGTTTTAGAAACGGATCCTTTAGTGGGTGACGTAGGGAATGTAAGATACCAAGCAACGACACTGACCGACTTTAACGCGGCAATGTCCAGAAATCATCTTGGTCCCTCTTCCATCTCAAGTGGACACTGGTGTCATCTGGGTAGCTGCCTTTAACATGTGTTGAAGGTGGTGAGCTAAACGTTAAAAACTTGGGTTGGATGTTTGGCTAGTAACCCATCCCTCCAAAAAACAACAACAAACTATAAAAAAAAACAAAGAAAAAGAAAAACAACCCCATCTAATGTTGACGACCCCACAAACGTTTTAAGGGCCCTGATCTACGCTATGACGGAGGCGACCCGTTGATAAGTTGCATGTATTAACCAGTTAGCACCATTTAGCAGGAAGAACGCTTACCCAACGATTGCAACCTGAGCTTCCGTATCCACAAGAAAGGAGATAAGACTGTGTGATCCAACTTTCCGGCCATATATCTGCTCCTTCTTGCTTACAAGATAATATCACGTGTGAACGACTAAAGTCTATGGTCAATGAAATACTTGGATCATACCAATGTTGGTACCAATAATTTTGAGGTAGTTAAAGACTTTGTCTATCTCGGCACATACATAAACACAACAAACAATATCAGTTGTGAAATGAGCAGAAGAATAGTATCGGCCAACAGAAGCTACTTTGGCTTAAGTAGCCGTTTAAAAGCAAAGTCACATCTCGCCAAAGAAAACTAATACTTTCACTGATACACTGAACACGGATACTACCCGTGTTAATGTATGGTTCTGAAGCCCGGGTACTTGCACATGAAGAATAGGCCGTGTTTGGTGTGTTTGAGAGAAAAGTTCTTCGAAAGTTCTACGTTTCAAAAGAAAAATTGTCAAAATCGTTCCAGCCGTTTTCAACTGATACAATTACCAACGAACGACATTTGATTTTCATTTATAAAGATTAAAAATAATGCCTTAAAACACAATTCTATACTTTGTTCGCATTTTTTTCAATTATTTATAGATATTAGATGCATTTTCTGAGAAAGATCGTGACATTCACATGGACATGAAATATGTACCCACATACAAATGTTTAATTCATAGATTCTCATGTTCTAAAATAATATTATCAACCGTTGTTCATTGCTTATATTTATTTATCTGAGTAAATTAAATAGAAAAATCACATTAAAATTAATTAATTCCAGTATCAGTATAATCTCAATTAGTTTTCAACTTTATAACCCAAATAAACTTCGTTATAATCTCTGCTTGTCTATTCTTTCAAAATTAATCATTTCCTCTGTTGCATTTTTCTCTTCACATAAAAGTTGTACTTTGCTCTCGCATTGAAATGAAAAAAAAAATATTGTAGAAAATTTATAATTAACACTTCACAAGACGGTCGCAATCATCATCACGTCTCGTCTCTTTCAAGCGAATAGTTGATTTTCTTATAATACACTAGACTAGCATTTCAAAACTAAATGAGTATGTCTGTGTTTCAAAACGGAAATAGATTTAATAAATTTAAATACAACTAAGAAAATTAGCATGCAGAGCAGATTGCAGATTTGTTATTCAGAATTCTAGTGAATGAACAATGAAAGTTAGTTTGCCATTGCATTCCTATTTATTAAAACAACGTTTCTAAGATGAAATTATTCTGAATTTTGCTTTGTATGTACAATATTTGTTGCTAAGCCGCAATTGTATTTACTATAAAGCATACAAATCAGGTTATAACACTATGTAGCAACGTTTTTGGAAAATTGCTTTCGGGCCTTCAAAGGCAAGAAATTGATATTGTCATGTTTTAACTGGATGTGAAATTGCAGGAGAATGTTGATTTAGAACTTTATTGTATCTATAGCCGTTTACGGCTTTCAAGACTGCCAGTTGGAACAACTTTTTCATGTGGTTCGATATCGACAGTAGCTTGACGTCCGATGGAATGGCGTTTTCACAATAGTACTTGTAGTCCATACGAATCTGTAGAGGAGGTGGATCTAACACTACAATGCGATGGCTTGGATGACACGGCAGATATGACAGCAGCAGAAAATATCTAGTTATCATCTATTATATATTTGAGTTTGGTAATAAGTGACAGACAGACTGACTGACTCATCATCAACGCTCGGCTAAAACGGCTAAAGCTAGGAGCTTGAAATTTTACCAGTAGGTCACAGTTAGTGCAAATGTGCGAGATAAGGCCGGGTTTTGCAAAATTCGTCCCGGAACCACAAAAATAACAACAACAAAAATCCTTATTATTCACTGTTATTACTTACTTATGTACTTAGTTGGCAACACATTTGTCAAATTAAATGCTATAACTTCTTAATACCGTAAAATATCACAAACAATTTCAAATTTTGTAATTTACTTCTATGCGCATTTATTTTATCGTAAACCAATATATATTGGAAAGACAATGAAGGTTGTTATTTTCCATTACAACAGATGTCGCAGTTGGTGATAATGGTATAAACTTCATTCTGATTTACGAATGATTTACGTCTCTTTAATAATTTTGTTTTCACATAACAGGTGTCGCACAAAAGATTTTCTTTCTTTAAAATCCAGTTAGACAAAAAATGATTACAAACGATAAATTTGTAAAAATTTTGATTATCAAATTCAATTTCAAAAAAAAGAAACACTCTGATCGAGAATTTCTTTGGCACTACCTAAACTCTAGCAACTTCACTTGCAAACAAAACCAAATCTTTCCCACTGCTATGCGTTCGTCGATTCTCGACGAAAAAACACATAACTAATTTGTTGGTATTGCATACTACAGCAATAAACAACATTTTGACGGTGCCCGGTCTCACAATTAGGAGGGTTGGCGTTTTTTTGTTTGACTCCGGGGTAAAATCGAGGAAATAGTGGATTTTATGAGTAAGAAGAATATCATGGTAGCAGTGGTGCAGAAAATCAAGTTCTTCAACAAGTACAGCATACAGCGTTGTGATGGCTACAACGCACTGAGGAAGGATCGCACCAGAAATGGAGCTTTCCTATCGTACCAGGCTCTAATGAACCGTACATGGATTGTATGTGGGTAGCAGGTGTGGATAGATGTACTCCAGGTTGTAGGCCCAAATATCATAAAGGTAGTATTCGGTCCTAGGCAATGACCAGCGGAGCAGGCTGAGCAGATTGATAGCTCTACAATTTCAGGATAACCAGAATTAGCGGAGAGTGTAATAGTTCGTGTCACCTGGTCTGACAAATGACCTCGTCTGGCAACCCATCGTTTCTCTTGGGTCAGACCATCTCCCCATAATTGTCTCTATCAGCTGAAGGACCGATTTCATCAATCACGGGAAAGCTAATTTGCTAGTTTCAGAGTTTTATTAGTCACCGCTTCAGTTATCTGCCCAATCCTTCTAATGTTCGGGTAGCGGAAAGGACCTCGGAACATCATCACTGCTGCAGCCGCCCGCCATATAACTGCTGATCGAATACGCCACCAAACCAGAGGCGACGGGACTAGCAAATGATCATATATTAAAAAATGCCCATTTGTGTAAAAAATATTTTTACATTTTTGCATAAAATAAACATATGCAAAACCATATGCAAAAATATATACATGGATTTGTGGTCTAAATATCCCACCGAAATCGCTCAAATTTGGTATTAAGTCTTCGTTAGAGGTATGAAACTTTACACCTAAAATAAATTTGTCCGCATAGGTACACGTCTTCATATAGCCCCCATAGAACCGTACCTCCCGATTGACGATATTTTGACGGTTGTGGCCTCAACATCACACTGAAATAGCTGACATTTTGTATTAAGTCTTCATTGGGAGTATAAAACTTTCCACCTGAAATTTGTCACTATAGGGCCACGTCTTCATATAGACCCCATAGAACAGTACCTTCTGATTTTCGGTATTTTGAAGGTTCTGGCCTCAATATCCCACCGAAAGGGCTGAAATTTGCGATTTTGGTCTTTGTTGGAGCTATAAAAATTTCGACCTGAAATTTGTCGGTATAGGTCCACGTCTTCATATAACCCCCATATAACAGTGCCTCCCGATTTTCGGCATTTTGAAAGTTGTGGCCTCAATATCCCTCCGAAGTGGTTGAAATTTGGTACTAAGTCCTTCTTGGGGGTATAAAACTTTCCACCTGAAACTTGTTGGTATTGGTCCACGTCTTCATATAGCCCCCATAGAACGGTACCTCCCGATTTTCGGTATTTTGAAGGTTGTGGCCTCAATATCCCTCCGAAATGGCTGAAATTTTGTATTAAGCCCCTTTGGGGGTAATACAACTTTCCACCTGAAACTTGTCGGTATTGCTCCAGCCCTTGATATAGCCCTCATAGAACGATACCTCCCGACTTTCGGTATTTTGAAGTTTATGCCTGTGGATATACATACATTTGTCTATTTTATTGACTTGTCTAAAGAGAATTTTAAACAGACAAATTAATTGTACACATAAACATTTTTGTATGTATAATTGAAATATTTGTTGCAGAAAATATGCAAAATACATACATTTTGCATATGCTAATTTTTATGCATTTTGCATAATTTTGCCGTATGTTTCAATTACAATTTACAATTTTAGGAGCACGCCACGCCCGCACCTTCCAATATTTTGACCTAATTTTTTTGTTTTGTTAGTTTCAATATGTTTACTATCGAATCCCATATAGAAATTAACAAGCGATGACGACAAAAAATTGGAGTTTTGGCCAGGAAAATTTATTCCTGAAACACCGTGCGGAGGTTTTTAACTTTTTTTTTTTTTGCTTTTACTGACAAAAATCGGTCAAATTAAAACCCCAAATTATAAATTTAAATGTGTAGAAAATATATTCTTTCCCGAAGAGTGCCAAGTATAATTAACACTATTTATTAATAGACCTCCAACATATCTCAACGATATATCTATTCAAATATTATAGTGTCAACGGCAATATTTATTTTTTTGTTTGTTGTTTTTTTTTTTTTTTTTGCTTTTGAGACACGAAAAAATTGGTGTCACTTCACAATGCGACTGACACTTCAGTTAATCATTGGTGGTGGAACCTTGAAGTTTATTTACAAGAGATCAATTTCCATATGGAATCATCAAAGCTGTGCAGCTATTGGTATCAAAGCTAAAGCAACATGTCACCTCAATGCCGTGTAATCCTAATTACACTCTGCCATTTTGCTACTGAACGTGAAACAAAAAGACACACACAAAAACGCTTTAACAAATGTTCTATGCATTTATTTGTTTTTGTTCTTTTTTTCTTCGCTCATTGAATACTATTGTTCAATTTCAAAATTATTGTTTTGCGGTTCAACGGCACTCATCTGTCAATGTGCTCCGGGTTTATGTTGTTGTCTTCCGAAAAAAGCAATAGAAATAATGCATTGTTGTTGTGTTTGTTCTCGATGCTCTTAAATCCAGTGGCCACCTACTTTTGATACTTTTGATGCTTTGTAGCGTAGCGTTTGGGTTAATGCTCACATTAATATGGTTGGCAAAATGTTGCAATTTGGTCGCCAAATGTGGCCAAATCCAGTGGCAACAAAACAGTCCACAATCATCAACGAGCATATCTCTCAGGCAACAACGCTTGAGGAAGGAATATTTGGGAGGGGGTGCAACAACTCTATGGCTCTGCTGCTGCAGCCGCTGCGGTTTACCTCAAATCAATTTTTGTGAACATTGTACGATGTTGAGTTGTCGACGTCGTTGTTGTTTGTTCCAGAAACACAAATTTCATGCAAAAAGTTAGAAAAATAGCAACAACAACAGCAGTAACTCTGTGGCGACATACATGCATCATTTTATTGCCATAGTTAGTTTGTCAGTCAGTCAACCAATCGGTCAACTACGTAGTCAGTCAGTCCGTCAGTCAGCCGGCTTAAGGCTTTTTGCAGCATTGCCTGCAGTCAGCAAGAGCTTAACAACAATTGGAATAGAAGACGATGAAATCGGCAACAAAGAGCAAAGATTAAAACCGGAACATTCATGAACGTTTAATTAATTTAAGTTGCTGTTGTTGTTTTTTTTAATTCCACAAAAATATAGAATAACACTTGGACTTGAAACCAAAATGTTTGTTATTAGATATAAAAGAATGAAGAGGGTAATGGGGACAAAGTGTGCTTTATAAACAATTATGATTGATCGTCAATTTTTGCCACAAACAGATGGAGAGCTTAATTTGTATGTTTTACCAGGCACTTTTAATACTCTTATGGCTAATGGTCTTGATAGCTATTATCTCAAATAATATATTCGTACATATGCATATAAGCTACATATACAGCAACGGTAAATATTTTACTTTTTTAATGTCCCAACCACTACTTCATTAACCCTCTGTCGGATACCTAAGTCTGGCGAGACCTTTTTGATTTTATTTTGCTAGGAACTTCTCAGCCTTTATGAAAAAAATGGAAATTGTTAAATGTGACTAAAGCTATCAAATCTCCTGAAGCGATCGGTACCTTAATAAAAATAACCTAAGATAACCCAGAAAAAATACTCATTACAAAACCTCTTACAAAACTATTATTTTAACATATTATTTACTAAAAGTTGTAAATATTTATTAAAATACTTTTTTTGTGGCCAAAAAATAGTCAGTTATTTCGCGCGACATGTTTTCATAAAAATAATTGGTTAGTAAGGAGTTTTTTAATGAGTACTTTTGCTGGGAAATTTTTTTGATAAGATTTCTTTCTTAGAGATAACTGGAAGCTCTACGAGCACTACTACGAATTCAACTCGTCTTCATTGATTTCAAGCAGCCTGCTGTATCTAAAAGAGGTCCATTTTGGGTCATAGAATGCTACTTATTAAAACTCTTACTTGGAGTCAGATTCCCCATAGAAATCCAAGGACAAGGAATTTCGGAAAATTCAGAGCGCTGCACAGTGGTCGAAATCACTGATCTAGCGGCGCGAAATCAATAACTTGGAAACGAATGGAAATATGTTTCTGAAATTTTGCACAAACTCAGTCTGTGTCCGTGGGTAATAATGGACTGAATATGAACAACATCGGCTAATATTTTGGTATAGACCCCATCTAACGGTACCTCCTGATATTTGATATTTTGAGGATTTAAGTCCACCATTTCCTCCCAAATTAGTTGTAACTTGGTACTTAGGGTTTCTAGTGATCACTAAACCTTTCCACCAAAAATTGTGGACATAGGTTTACGTTCGAGTATAGGCCCCTTTTACGGTACCTCCCGATTTTCAGTATTTTGGGGGTTTAAAGCTACATTTTCCGTTCAAATTAGGTGTAATTTGGTATTTGGGGTTCCCAGTGGGCACAAACATTCTCCACCAAAAATTGTGGACATAGGTCTACGTTTTGATATTGTCCGCATATAACGGTACTCCCAATATTCGGTATTGTTAGGATTTTGTCTACATTTTCAGACCAAATAAGCTGATTTTTGGTTTAGGTGGTTCTCGATGTAGCCTCCAATAACTGTACCGACAGATTATGGGTATGTTGAAGATTTAAGTTATTTTTCAAGACCATTTATCAGCAAGATTTGCAGCTATATGCAGCTAATTTGTGGTTATTCCGAATCTAGGAAGTCAAAATTAATTAGTAAAAAAAAATTGGTCTCGACCTTAGAGAACCTTTGTAGTTACGCTCCATTTAACAAAAGTATATTGCACTAAAAACATAAAAAAAATAATATTTTTTGAAAATTTATTGCTATATAACTATGTAACTGCAGGCCCCAACAATTTTTTGTAAATTTCTCTTACACCCTCCCCTATGAATAAAAAATAAACATTGTTTAGTTTTAGTTTAGTTTATTCTTTAGTTTATTCTGTAATTTTTTAACAACTTTACTCATTGTTTATTTTACAACAATTTCATTTGTTCGCTTTATTGTTGTTACAAAAACAAAAGAAATTTAAACAATATCGATAGTTGTTAAAATTTACAGAATAGGCTTGCTGATGCATCAAATTTTCTTGCAAATATTTACAACAACAAAAAAGTAAAAACAAAATTTTAGTCAGCAGAGTGTCTGTAATCGATACAATGGAAAACATTTTGCAATTTTATACTTTGATTTTTTGACTTTGGCGCCGCTGGATTAAATGGTTTCGTGCGCTGGTGGCTTCTAAATTTTGTGAAAGCAATGGCCTACTCACCGTGGAAGAAATTGAGAGAGCTGTAGAGATGCCCTTACCAAAACTATTTAAGGTTCCCAAATCAAATGTGCCTAAAGATAAAACCGATTTTAATTAGCGAAGACACTAGTTAGCGGAGATTCAATTTGTCAGGTATAACAAGTTATATTTTACAATGAAATGTGTAGGACAATAAATTTGCGGAAAGTAGTAGGAGTCATCTTTCCACCAGTACCATCAATGTAGGCATATCCTATTTGAGTCCCGAGCAGGTATGGTTTTTTCCACCACGAAACGTTTTTTTTTTAAATTTGTACATTTTCGGAATGTGATATAAACAGTACTTTCCCGTATGAGGCATACGCGAACCTCATAGACATGCTTTCGTTTTTTATCCTCAAATGTATTTGTTATACTAAAATATAATCTGTTACACCACAAAAATTATATCTCCGCTAAGTGGTGTCTTCGGTACCTTAAAAACGGTATTTAGTGTAGCGACGGTAACCCCGTCTACTATGGAAGAAAACCTTGAAAGGTCTTCGGTCAAGGCCTGTTTGCATTGCACTCCTGCAAGAACACCATTTGCAAAAGTTGGGGATCTCTGACGACAAGTCATACTCTGCTTGAATGTAACCTTGGATCTGAACATCCTAATATAGGGTGCTTGTTGTTAAAAAAAAATTTATAAAAATTTTGGGCTGGACCAACTCGTACGTGGTTGAGCCAAAAACTACTGTGGTTGTTCGTGCCAGCTGATATCGTTCATATTCTCACGATAGTTGTTATGGCACCAGCAACTGTATCTGTGTCCACCGATGTGCCATTACATCGGCAAACTTCGGGAGATCTTCAATGAGAAAGCACATCAAAGATGGCTATTGGAACTTGGTTGTACGGTATCCAAGGCAATATGGCCTGTGGTTTCACGTCGAACAACGGCTTCCCTACTCTCACTTGATAAGTTAGGGATGAAAATCGCGGTGGGACTTATAACAGGTCACTGCAGGTCAAAATGGGACGACAATGGCAATGCCTACTGCAGACTATGTGAAGATGCGGAGGAGATAGAGACTGTCGAACATCTGCTTTGTAGGTGTCCCATGTTGCAAACAAGGATATGCCGTACACTAGGCAGATATGAGATAGACACTCTAACCTTCCTGTCTAACATAGATTCCATCGTCCTACTCAACTTTGCCAGACATCTCATCTCATCAAGCTGCATCAACACTCTATCCTCTCCTTCATCTTAAATATCTCAACAACACACCTCCATCATCTTTAAATAATCATCTCCATCATTTTTAAATAGCCTACACAGGATGAACACAATGGACCAACGGTCTCCGAGTAAAGCAGTCACCTATTCCAATAGAGGGCTGCGCATCCTTAAACCTGTCTGTGTCCAAATCTGCTTAATAGGCTTGTTGATCTTGGGATTCTCTCTTATATCGATGGACCTCTACCTCTCTAGAGCATGAAGATCCCTTGGGTGGTGGAGTCATTTCAACCATACACTGATTGGGATGACTCTCACGGTAACACTGCAGCGAGAGTATGCCGTTGTGTTGACGTACTGAAAGGATATTCGATTCCTCTGGCACATAGTCCACTGATGACATAAATAGGCAACCTGTTGCAGTTACCAACAAGTTCAAATGTGGCTGTACAAGTTCAGCGCATGCGTAAAGATCTCAATGTCGTTAGTGTGGAATGCTTGGCAGTATCTTCTCTGGACAGTCTAGCAATAAACACATATGGAACTAAGATGGAGGAAGGCACGGGCGCCGCACAGTGGTTCAGAATCGTGTTTTTCCCGGTCAAAACTCAGTAAGTTTTGAACGGATAGAGATATTTTCATAATTATTTTTTGTTGGACAGATAACATAATCATACCTTCTAATTCGGTCTATTAGTTGAAGAGGAATTCAAGGTCAAAATTAAAAATTTTTGTTTTTTCATATTTTGCATCCAAAATATGAGTGGATTTTTTAGTTTTTCATATCGACACCTCCAAATAATAGTATGCTAAGTCTGAAAAGTGAGTTTTGCAGGAAAAGCTCTCAAAGTTTACAGTTTTCTTTGACCTTCACTACTATTCTGAATAAACATTTGTTTATAACTTCTGTTCGGATTGACCGATCATTACCAAAATTTGACAGAATTTAAGTTAAAGGACGTAAAATGTAAAAATGTAAAGAACTTGAAAACATGCTAAGTGGACTTAGCATACTATTGTTTGGAGGCGTCGATATGTTTTATAAAAAATAAAAAAAAAAATTAAAAAAAATTGGGAATTTTTTTCCAAAATTGAAGAAATAAAAGAAATAACTGATATAACTCTTATAAAAACTCATATACTGTCGGACCTCGATTATCCGTAATAGTTGGGACCGGAGGCATTACGGATAATGGAGTAACACTATTTCTCATATATTTTTAATCAACAAAATTAGCGCTGTTGCAAATAAGAGCAATTATGAATTTATTGTCAAGTTTAAAAGATTGAAACTGTTCTAAAATATTTCATGTGTGCATTGTATTTGTTCATTGAAATTGGGTCGAATGAATTATAATCCCGGATCATAAAGATTTTTACGGTTAAACGGTGTAAAATTAACAAAAAAAATCGTTGTTTTCCTTACGAATAATCGATTACCGGATAATCGAGGTTCGACTGTATTAAACAAATGTTCATTTGTGTAAAAAAAACCTGTAATTAATATGGGAAACGGTATGGAAAAAACACCAATTTTTACCAATGTAATTTCAAACAATTAAAAAAAAATGTTAAACGAAACGGTACGGGCACAAAAGTATATATGGGCTGAAAGAGGACACACTAAGCTGTTCCCTAAAAGTTCCAGTTCACTAAAGTTGGTATTTCACTAAAATTTAGTACCTGAGGGAAAATAAAATAGCTCACTTCGTGAAAACGCTACGTTAATTTATTGATACAGTTCTTAAAACCCCTAACAAAACAAAACAACGAACACAATATTTGTTATAGGTTCAGAGAAATAGATATGTCCTTCTTCAGAAATTTGAAAAAAAAAGTATCGTCTTTAGGAGCACGCCACGCCGACACCTTCTAATATTTTGACCTAATTTTTTGGTTTCCTTAGTTTCAATATGTTTACTATCTAATCCCATATAGGAATTAACAATCGGTGACGACAAAAAATTGGGGGTTTGGCCAGGAAAATCGATTCCTGAACCACTGTGCGCCGGTGTCTATTGCTTAATGATAGCTGTAGCCTCTTTCAAGCAGAGATCCTTGCTTGATATGTCGAGTGACTTGTGAAAGTTTTTGAAACCTTGATAAAGGAGATCTGGGGCCTATTCGCAACACCAATCGTACATTTACTAAGGTAGATGCATTACCAATTTGTTACAACAATGTCACAAAGTTTTACAAAAATAAATCAGTTCGTACATTTTTCTAGCACAACTTCATTCCGAAATTATTAACTAAAGTATTATTCAACAATTTCAGCAAATATTTACATATTTCATTAATAAGTTTGTTTTTTAGTTTTTGTTTAAAAAATAAACACATTTTTACCATCTACTTTTTAAATGTTCTTTGAAGAACACATGTTTTCAAAGTTCGATTTTTTCATTCACGAGCAAATACTCGAATCGAATGCCGTAATTAGGCCCTTGGCGTGCAATTTTTCGTAGTAGAATCGTTTCCCAAATTTGGACCGAAGCAATTGATCTGTTCGAGAGTTATAGTGCGCTCCATCCAGCCAGACAGACAGACCGACATGGTAAAATCAACTCCAAATTGTCTGAAACGGATTTCGTCCAAACATCATATCGATGAAGCATATTTTGCCCTATGAATGTATATATACATATGTACATACCCTCGTTAACATAAATGTTATGTCAGTTTGGTTATCTTATGTGGCTATAAAGTTTATTTTCAATTATATATCTGCTTACAGTAATTTAAAAAATTATCCATAATTCTGATAAATTCAAATTTTAAAATCATTTTGTGCGTGAGGTTTTTTCGCCGAATCACCTTATAATTATGATTTTATGTAAACTTATGCAGAAGAAAATCATCGCGCTATGATACAGCGATATGAGGTTGTAAAAAAGTCATAACCCTAATGTATACATTAAGCAACTCTTCATCGGCACTGGACAGACTTGCGTATAAGGAAGGCAAGACCTCCTCTTCCGCTTCTTGTGCGATCCTTTCGCAAAACTTTGTAGCCATCGCAACGTTGCACGCATGACTCATATCGCAGTAGTCCTGGTGGCGAAACCCATTTCATGCATCCATTACATCTCGCCGATGTTGACATATGGTGTGTGCGGATCTACCAAACGAAAAAGATCCATGACCCAAGGTTCTTTTCTATCCCGAAAGACCCCAAAAAAGCTCGGAGCAGACATAGCAAGATATATAGCCGCTCCCAAAAAAATTGCGAAAACTAAATTTAGAGCATTCGTTTGAGTTCTATTTCTGGTCGTCATTGTAAAACAGACCCTTTAGTTTCTGAATTGGCTCACATGGAATATTTTGAATTTTAATTAACATAGTATTTAGTACCTGATTTTATTAACCTAAAAGTTCTATATGCACATACATACAAGTATTTATGTATGAATGCATTGTATATTTTTTCAACAAAACCCAAAATTAAAGAATTGCGTTCTATAAGCGTCTGTAGGTTGAGCTGCTAAGCCAAACCTTAAATTTAAATCACAAAACTTAATTCATTTAAACACCAAATAATTAAACTTTTTTTGTTTGTAATTAATTGAAATGCCAATGAAACTAAACGTATATACACATATTTATGTATGTAAATTCATTTAAATGTTTCACCTAATGGAATATCCATTGGTGAAAAATGATATACCAGACCACTAATGTTCCTTTTGTTATGAAAAACATTTGATTCACTGAAGAAAAAACAACACACATAACATTCGACTCTACATGTGCAAGACACCCAATTCCAAGGCGGGTACAACAAACGAGGAACATGTGTTTCTGATGGAGACATTAAATAAATTGCCATAGCCTGAGTACGATGACAGTCAGATAGATATGTCTTTATTTATATATTCTGGAAAATCACTTTGACTTTTGAAGTTTTTTTTGGATTTTTTAAGAAAATAAAATGTAAAATGCTTAACACAACAACTTTTGTTGTGTTTTCCCTTCATTACATTAATCACGCCTATAATAAGAAGTAGGGAATGACAAGTTTGGTGTGCATTTTTTTTGTTTTGTTGAATTACTGTCTTAAATGCTACTCGTAACGCTATTTTCAATTATTTATTAAATCCTCCAGCAGGCTTGAGCAACCAACCATAAAAAATTAAGATAACGTATAGCAAATGCGTGAAGAATTAACATACTTACTTTGCCGTCTACTTTTTGACTATGGTTATTTCTTGACTTAATTTCAAAGCCCAGATTTTGTAAAAAACTGAAAATAATAGAACTCGAAGAATCTTATAATGTGGCCTTTAAAAAAAAAACGTATAAAATTTGAAGGATTCGTTGGGCGAATGGTTTAAGTTTGTCAACATGATTTACGCAAAATCGACCAACTGACCACATCCGTTGTCGACAGTGTATCAACACCGGTTTTGGTCTAAATGAACACGACGTTGTCATTTTGACAACGAGATGGTGTCAACGGTTTCAAGAACTGACATCGTACCGTTGTTAAAGTGAGAACGATCGTGGTCGAAATATTAAAAATTGAGCACGCATGTTGACGTAGGGAATGAAAGATACCAAGGAACGGTCCTAACCGACTTCAACATGGCAAAGCCCAGGATTTATCTTTGCCCCTCTTTCATCTCAAACGAACACTGACTTCCGCGTGGTGTCACCTGGGGAGCTGGCTTTAACACCCGTTAAAGGTAGCGAACTAACATGTGGCGCGCGTTCACCCATACTAACGTTAAAAATTTGGGTTTGGGCGTTGGGTTAGTAGTCCTTCCCTAGAAAAAGAAGCCTACTATGAAAAAACGAAAGAAAAGAAAAACAAACCCCTCTAAAGCCGCAAAATCCATACTTGGATACCAGAGACCTCCGCCAAGGAATCCATGGTATGACCAGGAATGTCGTTCTGCTACCGAAGAGAAAAATGCGGCATATAGGGCTACTCTAAAATCAGTAGCAACGCGTAGCGTTTAGCGCACGAGAGAGGTATCGGGAGAAAAGGAGGGAAGAGAAACGTCTTTTCCACAGGAAAAAGCGGGTTTGTGAAAAAATCGAGATGTACAGGAGCCAGAATGAAGTCCAAAACTTCTACCAAAGAGTGAAACATCAAACTGATGGCTTTGGTAAAGGCACATCCTCCTGTAGAGACCAGCAAGGTAATTTGGTAACTGATACAGATATGGAAAGAACATTTTTCCAAACTGTTGGTATCCGATAGTAGTGAAGACGACAAAGATACCACAGATCCAATCCCAGAACATGGTATTGATTGTATACCGCCCAGCCAAGATGAGGTAAAGACAACAATAAACCGGCTGAAGAATAATAAGGCAGCAGGAGCCGATGGGTTACCAGCCGAGCTGTTCAAAACCGAAGAAGACACGCTGACAAGGTGTATTCATCAGCTAGTTAGCACCATCTGGCAGGAAGAACGAGTACCCGATGATTGGAACCTGAACATCCTGTGCCCTGTCTACAAGAAAGGGGATAAGACTGTAAGCTCTAACTATAGGGGCATAAGTCTTCTTCCTATTGCCTACAAGATATTGTCAGGGATATTATGCGAACGACTAAAGCCTATGGTCAATTGAAATAATTGGACCATACCAATGCGGCTTTAGACCTGGCAAATCCAGCATTGACCAGATGTTTACCCTGCGGCAAATCCTGAAGAAGACCCAAGAGATGCAGATCGACACCTTCCGCCTTTTTGTCGATTACAAAGCAGCCTTCGACAGTCCCTACGTTTAAAGGTATTCCAAGCCATGTCTGAATTTGGTATTCCTGCAAAGCTCATTCGGCTCTGTAGAATGAAATTTACTGATACTCGGTCTTCATTTAAAATAGGAAAGAACATCTCCGAAGAGTTTAGTACCAAAAGAGGGTTCAGACAAGAGAGGCCGCCTCCTATCGTGTGGCTTATTCAACATTTTGCTGGAAAAGGTTATACGGGATGCGAAGGTCAAAAGAAGTGGCACAATATATACGAACAGAAATATGTTACTTGCATATACCGATAACATCGATATCATGGGTCGATCGGTAAAGGAAGTAACTGATACCTTTGCAAAAGTCGAAAGGGAATCTGCTAAAGTGGGTCTGGCGGTAAACGGCGAGAATACCAAGTTGATGGTGTCGACGCGCAAAGCGTCCATAGAGATCGGACCAACTGTTGACGTTGGTTCCTATAATTTTGAGGTAGTAAAAGACTTCGTCTACCGCGTAAACGCACAAACAACATCAGCTGTGAAATAAAAAGAAGAATTATATTGGCCAACAGATGCTACTTTGGCTTAAATAAGCAGTTTAAAAATAAAGCCACATTTCGTCAAACAAAAACATATGGTTCCGAAGCCTGGGTACTTGCGCGAGCAGACAAGACAGTGTTTGGTGGGTTTGAGAGAAAGATTCTTTGAAATATCTATGGACCAATCTGCGTTGACAGTGAATATCGACGTCGATGAACCACGGGCTGTATCTTCTATACAACGACATCCGTATAGATAAACGTATCGAGATGCAACGATTGCGTTTGCTAGGCCATATCATAAGAATGAGCGATGATGAACCCGCTAAAAAAGCGTATAAATATGTGCCACATGGCAGTACACGCAGAGCTGGTGGGCCTAAGCTTAGATGGAGCAAACACGTGGATGAAGAGATGAAAAGGCGCGGTATTCCAGAAAGTAAAGCAGCAAACATAGAGAATTGGAGATCTTTCTTAATTCGGCTTATGGAACAAATGTTCTGGTCCATTAGCTAAGTAAGTAAGTAAGCACGCATGTGCTCATATTAAAGACAATTCGTGGTCAGATTCAACAATGTTGACACCATACTAGTGCTGGCAAACTATCGATATTCCCAACATTAGATATTTTCGATATTTCATTTCAAAAAAACGATTGCTATCGATATTATCGTTAATTTGTCATCACCAGGAATTTCGAAATAAAATTGGCGGAAGTGTCTATACTTTTGTTGATATTTTACGCAAGTACTTCACAGAAATATAAAGAAGAAAAAACAATTGCTTTTATACACAAAAATACATTTTACTTTTCCGAAAAATTTCTCACATCCACAAAGCCAAAAAAACCGCGAAATTTCTATTTATTTCAATGAATTTTATGTTAGGGTTTTTAATCCGATAATACCGATAGCAAAAAATATCTGTCGATATTGAATTTTTAAAAAATAATCGATATTGTCGATAGTCTCATCGATTTTTTGCCAGCTCTACACCATACGGTGTTGATTTTAAATCGACTTTCTTCCCTCTGTGTAGGGTCTTTGGTACAAGAGACTTCATGCACTTTACAGTATATTCAATAAGTCCCAAAGATGTTGTACTAACAAATAACGCTAATAAATTGTAAATTAAAAGCTTTGAACGTGTATACAAGTATACATATTTTAAATGAGTTTTCAGGACCTATAATTTTCAAAGTATGTACCTGCGTAAGACATCTGACATATAATTAAACACCATGCGTGAGAAGAACTTGTGCAATTTTCCATTCATAATGCTAATAAAAGGGTTTAAGCAATTACTTACAAAGGCTTTTATGAATAACGTATTATTAACTACTCAATGAGGTGGGTTTGCGTTTGCAAAAATTCCTTTGCAATCATGAATTTAATTCCATTTCATTGGAGGCAACATATTTTTAACATACCTAATACCTCAAGTTGAAACTTCCTTGATTCGATTTTAATTTGTAGTCTTAATTACTTACCATCATTAGAATATGGAACGTACCTGAAAGTAAAAAGAATATCGATTTAAATTGGGCTTCAAGTTTTTATTATAATTTTATGATGTTCAAATTCGAAAAAATGTCAAGTGCAAACACATAAAAAATATTATTACTTTATACATTTGTAATACAAATATAATTATTTAAAATGTATGGCTTTGATGCCGCACAATTACTAAGTAACAAACTTTTTTATTTTACTAAACTCGCATTTAACGATTTTTGTCAGTATGACGACAAATTTGTGACATCAGTAATACAGATGTAACCCAGCAAAATTAAATGGATTTCGTTCAATAAGGAGTAGTGATTAGACTACTTGTTCTAGAGTTGTTAGGAACGCTAGATTTATCAAATTTTAACAGTATCCGAATTGTATATACGTCATGAGTTTCAATTGGTCGTAAAAAGTGACAAAGATATATGAAAAGTACTAAACAGTATTAAATTTGGTACAATTTGGATTCGGGTGAAAGGATAGCGCTGGAATTCTGAAATTTGGAATAAACATTATGTTGGAGTGTACGATTGAGGAAGTTTTGGAAATTCGTGCGTATGCGTTTGGTACAAAACCAAAAATAGGGACGTGTATTGACAACTTTTGGTGGAGAAATTTTGTGACCACTGGGAACCTCAAATGGCAAATTACAGGTATTTTGGTCACAAATATAGCTCGATTCCTCAAAACACCTAAAATCCGGAGGTATCATTATATGAGGGTTATACGAAAACATAGACTAAATCTGACAATTTGAAGTTTTATGGTCACTACCGTTCTATGGGGGCTATACCGAAACATGGACCTACATTAACAGTTTTTAGTGAAAAATTTTACTAAAAATTCTCAAAATAACGAAAATCGGTAGGTACCATTGTAAGGGGGCTATACCAAAACGTGGATCTTTGTTGACAACTTTTGGTGGAGAAGTTTTGTGGCCATTGGAATTCATAAAATCGGGAGGTACAGTTATATAGGGCTTAACCAAAGCATGAACCTCTATTTACGGTTTTTAGTGGAAACGTTTAGTGACCGCTAGTACCATCAAAAGGTAAAGAAAAATGCAGCTAAAATCCTCAAATTGCTTGAAAAATTGGAGATATTGTTATATGGGGTCTATAACAAAACGAGGGCCGAAGATGACACTCGGGTGCAAAAATATAACATTCTAGAATGAAAACAACAGATGGATAGACGAACATGACTAGATCGAATTTTATCCTGATCATGAATAGTTTAAATGGTCGCAAATGATTATTTCAATGCATTACAAACGGAAAAACAAACATAATATGCCCTACATACTATGGTAGAGGGAGGATATAAAAAAAGAGGAATATAAATCTTTTCTTAGTTCGGCTTATAGGACAAATGTTCTGTAGAGGGCCAACTAAGTAAGTAAGAAACTGTATACATCGTAAAGTTTCTTCCAAACGCACATCAATTTCCGAGAAGGTCTATACCGAACAACACCTTCAGCTACCTTCCTCACGAAAGTTCAAAATTCGTTTAAGTGTAGTTTAATGACTGTTCGAGAATTGTCTTCAAACGGCCTCTCTAACATATGTCCCAAACATATTTTGCAGTAAACATATATTTGTTTGCAACCACTCCCAAACATAACATATGTTTGGGTCGTGCAAACTAATATATGTTTGGGTGCAAACAAATATTTCTTTGGATGTAATATAAATATAAACCCAAATGTAATGTAAATACAAATACAAAACACAAAAGCAACAACAGACGCGTAGATACATACACAAAATTCCACATCGCCCAAGAAATACATAACAGACTTTAATGAAAGAAAAACGGAATAGAATAATTTATAAAAAAGTAAATAGTAATGTAGTGTCACACTTTTAAAAAGAATAAAACAAAAATATAGAAACGTCGTTGTACACTTCTCGTTAGTTGTAAAATAGAACACATTCTCCTGTCAAAGTTAAAATCATCAGCGGGAAATCGTTAACTGGAATCAAATGATTATATAATGTAATAAATAGGTACATCCACATTTCAAATATACATACATATGTATGTATCATGGTACAATAATACAGGTAGCATTATCATGCCAGCTGATGGTAACATAATGTGTCAACTGCATTGAATTGATGTCAAATTTTGACACCTTATGTTACCAACAATTGCCGATGCGGCTACCTGTGTATTTGTACCATGGTATGTATATAAAAAATGTATTGATGTTATTACCAATATTAAATGCGATTTCTTCTTTGTCTCACAGCATATGTCCATTAGGGTTATGACTTTTTGACATTTTTTCTCAAAAATGATTTCCTGTAGCAGGGATGAATGAACTTTTACCTAATAATCACTACGCTATCGTTTATTCCATTGAAATATAAAAAAGTTCACGCACAAATCGATTTTAAAAATATAATTTTTTGAAAAAATTTATGAAATGAAAAAAAAAATTATTTTTCTAAAATTATTTTTTGTTGCACGGATGAATAAATATAAGCCTACTAATAACTATAATAATGTTTATTTCATTCAAATATTGAAAAAGGTGCACAAACCACTTTGAAAAAATTTAAATTATTTTGTTTTTTGCTAAAAAATTATATCTTTAAATAAAAGCGTTTATGACATTTTTACGATTCTCAGAATTGAAGAAAATTAGTGAGAAATAAATGTTATGTCAGTTTAATTATCTCATGTGACTCTAAAGTTTATTTTCAATTATATATCTGCTTACAGTGACTTCAAAAAATTGTCCATAATTTTGATAAATTCAAATTTTAAAATCATTCTGTGCGTGAGGTTTTTTCACCGAATCACCTTATAATTATGATTTTATGTAATCTTATGGCAAAACTCATCACGCTATGATACAGGGGTATGAGGTTGTAAAAAAGTCATAACCCTAATGTCCATTCACCTTTTTGGATTCAATTATAAAATGTATTGGGTTTAAATCACAAAGCACCGATTTATTTATTCACTTTACCGACTAGAGCGACCCACACTGAAAGATAGTCCAGAAGAAACTGCAAAAGTAAATGAAATTCCCCTTCTCGCAAAAACGATAAAACAGAACAGCAAATAATAACCCATTACATATTTTCTTTTTCTCTCCGCCTTGGCCGTGAGTTACAAAAAAAGGCCTACTGAAGAATAAATCGCACCAACAACAACACAGAACGCAACACTAGCTTTTGGCCGCATACACACCGCCATTTCAACCTCTCGTCGTCGCTTCTGCGTCTTCTATTGCACCATACAAACAGTTCTTTATTATAACATATTTCTAACATATATTTTTCTGCGTGTACCTCTTGTGGTATCATGTTTCCTGACATAATGGCTCAAAAGCTATAAAATTTATACATTAACCATGTTATATGGCTGGTGGGTACGATAACTATCGAAAGGAGCGACTGACTGACATTGGTCAAACGTTTGCAAATCGTAATATTTCTTTCAAAACTTAAATCAAGTGCGAAGATTGTTCAAAATTTTCACATAAACGCAGTATATGGGATATTCCTGAATTGTTTTAAAATTGTCATTTCCATGTGATTCTAATTACAACGGTATAGTTTTTTCGTGATATGTCTAAAATGACCTAATAGCTCAACGATATCCTTTTTTGGCTGGTTGACACGATAACTATTTAATCCAGTATAAGGTTACTACTCAGACCGTGTTGAAATTTTAATAGTGGCTAGTCATTGTGATGGTGTCTAGAACATATTTTTTTGCTCGGGGAATACTATACTTTCTGAGATATGGGTATCGTAATGTACCAGAATTTAGGGTCACTCCTTCGACCAACAAACCTGTTATTGATTTTGGCTCATTCATAAGTTAAGGACATATAGCTGACTTTTCTTCTTGTCAACATCACAACATCTGTCAGAAGCATTTCTTATATACGTATGTATTTACTTATTTCAACTCAAATATTTTGCTGGGTATGTTAATAGTGAAAGGCAGGAAGCTATTGAAGTTGTCCACAAAGTTGCAAAATATAAATTAAAATGCAATTAAGCGATACTCAAAAACTCAGATAGATGGATGGCCAATGTCCATATCATAAAAAGACCAAGGGGCAAATAGGCAAATCACTTAAAAACTTGATGGGTTTCTTGACATTTAAATGACAACATATTTTGTTAATGCTTATACAGTTGCGTTCAAAATAATAAGACCGCCCATACAAAAAAAGAAATATGTCAAAAAATATGGTTAAACCTACCCTTTTGGTTTATTTTAAATTTGTTTAACATTGTTGGCATCCCAACAGTTAATTCATCAGCAGAAATGTGACAATCTGCTTTAACTTATTTACTGTTTACACCAACATTATAAATCGTGTTTAAAGTTTTTGTTCAAAAAAATAGGAGTGTGGAAGAAAAAGGACGATAAAAATAGTTTTAGTTGAGTTTAGGATCACAATTGTCTATATTTTAGTTAACAGTTGTAAATCCAAGAGATTTTATGAGATTCGATTGTTGTTTGAAAACGAAAGTCCTTTGGAGGTAGCCAAAATACAGCCGATTGTCCTTGCAGAAATTTTTTCCATAAATTGAGCACTTATTGGGCAACTCAATGGATTTTGTAGACAAAAGCTTTAACGATTAGATTTGTTTGATGCTATGGATGTTATCTCTAACAATATATAATGATTGGTATCTCATAAATTTGTGTATTTTGATCCTTGATCCAAGTTTAAGACAGTTTACATTAGCCCTTAAGGTAAGGATCGGACAAAAAAAGCGTATCTATAAGGAATTTATTCCCCAACCAAATAATATTTGGAAGTCCTTAGGGTGCTAACCTTGTGTATGCAGTCAATTTTGCTTTTATTCAAAAAATGTTTAAAACGTGAACGGTTGAAATATACTTTGAACCATTTAGTGATAGGCAGGCTGGGATTGCACTATGATTGGTATACGCCGTAATATATTTTTCAATATAAACTTACGTTTTTCACTCAAAAATATTTCATTTAGGTTTGATTCATTAGAAAACTGTTTATTATACGATGGAAAACCTAATAAAAATAATCATAGGCCAACTTCAAAAGTTTGTCTTTAAAAAAATGTCTCATATGTGCCAATCATCCAATTATTCAAAAATGAACCATATAGTCAATTCTGCGTGCAGTTTAGATGCTAAGGACCTCAAAACATCACTTGATCGGAAAATTAATGCCTTATAGATACGCTTTTTTAACCGATCCTTACGTAAAGAGTTAATGGAAACCGGCTTTAACTTGGCTCAAGGATCAAAATACACGAATTTCCGGGATACCGATCATTATATATTGTTCGAGATAACAGCCGGAGCATCAAAAAACTCTAATCACTAAAGTTCTGTCTACAAAATTGATTGAGTTACCCAATAAGTGCTCATTTTATGGAAAAAATCGCTGCAAGGACAATCACCTGTTTTTAGGCTACCTCCAAAAGAACTTTTGTTTTCAAACAGCTATCAAATCTCATAAAATCTATTGGATTCACTACTGTCAACTAAAACATACAATTTTGATCTTAAACTCAACTAAAAATATTTTTATTGTCCTTTTTCTTCCGCACTCCTATTTTTTTGAACAACAAATTTGAAGGCAATTTATAATGTTGGTGTAAACAGTAAATAATTTAAAACAGATTACCACATTTCTGCTGATGAATTAACTGTTGAGATGTCAACAATGTTAAATAAATTCAAAATAAACCAAAATATGTAAGTTTATCCATGTTTATTCGACCATTCCCTTGGTGTGAATGAGCACTCCTATTATTTTGAACACAGCTGTATAGGCAATTTACTCCATTGTTTGATATAAACTGGTGTCTGCCAAACAGTAATAGGAAATATTTGTCATTTGTAAAACTCATATCACACGCGAAAGGACATAGATGTGGATGTAAATAACGAACAGGGGGAATGCAAGAGGGGTTTTCAACCCTCACACTATCGATTCTATTTCTATAAATTTGAGAAAATAACTTATTATCTGAATAAAGTCTATATCAACACAACCATTTGTGTGTCAACATTATTTGAAAATCTAAACAAGCCATTAGCATACTTTTGGCGATTGATAGATATTTCTTCCCTGTTTTTCGTTTTTCTGTTGCTTTAAAAGTCTGTGGGTTTTTAGTTAATAGGACAACAGTTGAAAGGAAAAACGTTTTCCATTGAAAACGAAAATCAACATGACGTGGGAGTGTCTGTTGTTTGCCCAAAAAATTTCAATG